>NC_088202.1:146006848-146617790 GCF_037126465.1 Ornithodoros turicata | reverse complement strand
GTTGAGGAGGCTACTGTTTAGTGTTTTTTTTTTTCCCTCTATTGCTTTCCTCAAGGAAGTTCCGCACTATAAGGCTGATCTCCTTGGTCTATTACGTCCCCCCCCCCCCCCCCGTAAAGGGCTCAAGGTCAGACCTGTCTTATACCCTTCGAAGTAACACCGATTAGAAAGGAGTTTGACAGACCTTTCCTTGTTTGCGTTGCTTTCAACAATTGTGTTATCAGTTGATTGATAATTTAATAATACTGTACAATTAATGCTTGTCAGTGGCAAAAACTTAAATGGTTTCTGTTCACGGCATGTTTATTTTGAGCCAGCGTTTAGTAGGGGTAGGGCTCTGCGAATAGTCGTTTTAAAACTGAAGTTTCAGTTTACAGCTGAACCATGTGTTTACCATGTGGTGAGCTTTCGGCTCACGATAAACTCTTGCGTTGTCTCGCGACCTCAATTAGCCGCAAATTAGCGCGAATTATCCTGTGACTAATTGATCTCACCCCATTGTTTTCTGACCATAAGCACAGGCTGCTTTACTCGTTATCGGCCCGAAGAAATTATGCACGAAGAAACTCGGTAAATAAAGTAAAGCTATAAAGATATTGGTTAATTCGAATTAACTTACTAATCGAACGAATTAACTTTTTTCACGAAAATTAATAAGCGATACCCGAATGACTAAAGCATCGCGAGAAAGATCCAAACGCAACATCGAGATGCGCCACCTGTGGTAATTAGCAAAAATTTGCTGTGCATCTTGAAAAAAACGTAAGGTTTATGTAAAGCATTCACGTAAGTAGCTATACAGGAACTTTTGTAACACAATGAGGGTGGGGTGGTTCGTAAAAGAGTGGCCAAGAATATTGATCCGAGGTCTCCCCGTAGCAGACGACGTTTATGGAGCCAATGCCAAGGCCGCCTGTCAGGACGATCTGTTGGCAGCGGCACAGCTGACATTGCTTGCTCTCTTAGCCGTCTTTTCGCATTCATTTGGCAACGGTGAGGTAATCTAGCTAATTATAAAGATGGGTTTCACTTCTTCGAACGCAAGGCGGGAGTTGGAACAAATTTAGGCTAGCGGGACTTTGACCCGCGGTCCCCCAAAACCGAAACTCTTTGTCTTCGCGAGATGTGCCGTGATGGCTCTGCTACGCGACGTCTCCTTCTCGAGTTTCAAAGTTTTCTTAGTGTGGGTTTTCGTGTTGAGAAACTTGGCCGGATCTTGGAAGTTCGCCCACGATCGGGTATTTTGACGTTCGGGGTTGCCTAGCGTCAGTAGGTGACGGCCAGTGAACCGCTGTTTGTGTAATCGGTCGGATTCCGTTGAGCGACGTTACGTCATGCCGGTGGGACGGTTGTCACGGGACTTTGCACACTTTAATGCCGTGAAGACGCGGGCACGGTGGAATTACAATGTACGCGGCGAACATTGCAGACGGGGTTGTTCTTGTTTGTTGTTTTTTCTGTCGCCGTCATCCGTGTCGTCTGCTTTGAAAACAATGGCGGAAATTTGTGCTGCGCTCGACTTTGCTGCAAACTAATTGTAAGTGACACCTTTCTTTTTTATCTTTTTTTTTTCATGCGCAATTATGTAGGAGATCGATCTGTGTTTTATCGATCTTTGTTTGGCTGCTCATTGCGCAACTGGCAATTCGCAGTCTCGTAAACATGTGTTCACTGCATAACACCGATTATTGTGGGAGAAGCATGCTTTTAAGGGTACATTTCCTCCGTCCGCGCTTTGTACCATGTACCCCGCGATTGCTTCCCAAATTGTGCATTTATTTGCAGGTTAGTTTGCAAACTATTTTTCCTTTTTGACTATACAGTCTGTCAGATGTTAATTCACGCAAACAACCTCATTAGAGTTGCTCGTGCGGATACCCAGTAAAGGTCGCTGGTACTTTTTAACTCTTTTTGTGACAGACTTTGACTTTGTGACACCCCCGTACCATTTCGAGTGTAATTCATATACACATATATGGAACGGTGCTGCGATTCCATATAATAGGTTATGTATCTGTAACATAATTATTGCCACAATGATTTCTTTTGCGGGGTCAGATCCACCTCCTGCGTCAGCTGGTCTTGTTTAGATTGATTTGTCTTAGTTTGTGTACCCTTGAGTTTCACAAAACCGGCCTTGCACGCCACTAACGGTGTCAGAATTTTCTAAGATTAGAGGGCAGCTTAAGAACGGGAGATTAGGGAGGCGCGATTTGATAGGGAAAGGGGGACAGAGTTGCGAGGGAGAGGGAATACCTGGAAAGTTTGAAAAAGTTGTGCTCGTCAATAAAGAGGTCGTTGCTAGTGTGCTCAGTGTGTGTGTGTTGTCATTCTTTCTGTTCTTAGCGCTTTTTCATCGAGGTGCCTCCGCGAAGAATGTGCAATACCCAGTGCCGAAATTTTGGCACAGTTTAGGAACCCTCGGGGTGTGCAAAATATTCCATGTACCGGCCACACTCTCTGCTCACGATCGTAGTGGCCTTGCTATGGAAAACTAACGAGCATTATTTATTAATAGATTTATGTATATATTATATTAGATGGTGTGTGGTCAATAGAAGTCCTGGCCTTTTACGCTGTCAGTAGAGACGGACATTCTCTGGAAAGCGTTGTTCACTAGGTGTTGACTGTCACAGAAACGTGGCTCGATTCAACAACATTTTACAACATTCCACTACATTATCCTTGCAGGACATGGACCTAATCGAAATCCTATGGAAACAGGATGAGGACCTCGGTGTGTCGAGAGACAGGTTCGATTTCCGCCTGGCAGCCGAAAAAAAGCAGGACACGCAGGTCAAGGGGGAGTCTACAGTAAGCAGACGCTATATTTGTCATATTCAGCATATTCATCTATTTGAACTTACATTTAAACAGGCAACACCTGAAAGCAGTCTCGGGTAGCAACTATGATACGTGTAACTAGTTACTTTTCTTCAAAAGTAACTTCTCACTTAAATGGTTACTGTTTTTGGTTAAAGTAACCGTATAATAAAAGGTAACCGTAAAGTTACTTCAATGTGGTCACCGTAGCTGTGACTAGCTACATTTCAAAAACAGTAACTGTAACACAGTTACTGTTTTTCAGTAACTTACCCATGACTGCCTGAAAGGTGCTGAAAAAAGTGATTTCCGTTTCATCATGTGTCGCCACTTTGTGTGTTTCTTTTTTACTGTATCATTTTCCGAAAATTATCGATACACTTCCGAGCTCTAGGTGATGCAGTAGGGTGAAGTGTGAAAGTGCATATGTAGACTAAAACACATGTTTTCAAAGTCAGTATAATTTTTGAGTCCAGTGCCCTCTGTGTTACACATTTTCTATTGAGATTACAAAAGCACATTATAAATGCTGTATAGTAGTGTGTAAAAGTTGGTACAAATATCTTGTTTTGCAATTGAAGCGCTTTACATTTGCGGAGGAAGAACAAGGGGGTTGCACAAATTAATCGTTGTCAAATTCAATTACAAATTTTAAACAAACTAAATATGATATTGAACTTCATACTGTTTCTATGTTGCAGTGCAAAGGATCCCAATATAATTAACTTATAGTACAGCGACCTTTGCTGGTGTTGCACCAGATAACATCAAATCAAATCAAATTAGCTTACAGTGTATTACATGAAAGCTTGTGTATACCCAAGCAGCACAACATCTTCGCCCAATATTGGACCGACATTGGTAATACTGGCCCAATATTGGTCCCATATTGGACCAAGATGTTGTGCTGCTTGTGTATATTAAAGAAGGCTTCACTGTTGGATTTCCTGCGTATCGTTTAGCTTCGAAACTAAATTTTAAAAGTGTCCGTTAATGTCAGTTGGTCAGTGCTTCTTTTTTTCTATCACCTTTAATCATTTCTCGTTCAGCAAGACTGTTATTTTTGTGGTTCTGTAGTATACTTTCGTTAACACGTTTGGTAGGTACGACACAGTACAAGTTTTCACTCTCTCTCCGTTGCAGACGTCCTTCAAGTTGTGACGGGAATTTTTATTTTTGTTTTTCTTTCTTTAGGACGGAGCCTTTGCTCCGACGGATGACAAGCCCAGCCCTTCTGACCTGGAGGTTCCCACGGAGGAGGCCAATCCGTGGGAAGGATTTGAATACCGCATTGACTCCGAAACTGGTAAGGAGGTCCTTTTTTTTTTTTTTTTTTTAACGTATTTCATAGCCAGAGGAGTGTTCTGAGGAGAGGAGTGAGAGGAGGAGGACGAACGTGAACTTCTGATGCACATATTTGCAGAGTTGCTTCTTTGACTCTTTTTCATAAAATCGATCTGTTAAGTTGTGCCGATTGTTCTCCCCCACGGTTTGGTCATGCATGCCAGTGATGGCCAGTAGTTAAAAATTAGTTATCCACTACATGTAGAAATGTAGTGGCAACTACTAGTTAAACTACTATTTCGACTAGTTCCGATTTTGCCGCAAGCTTTACGGCACGATTGCGCTTCCGACTTTTACCTCGAGCTACTTGTTTGATGAGAACGGAGGTGCAGAGCAATTGTGCCGTGCATGTGTACTAAATCTTCACTTCTATCACCGCTTGCGATTCATATTTAGGTGTCCAAGAACACTATAGAATAGGATTGGTGTCGATGGACAACGTTACGTAGTTATAGATGTAGTTAAAATACATTGCAGTAGTTAAAGAAGTAGTTTTAACTGCCTCCTCCGAAAAGTAGTTGAACTACTAGTTAAACTACTCCATCACGAAGTAGTTAGTAGTTATTTTTAAACTACTGTAGAAGTAGTTAGTGGCCATCACTGGTGCATGCTAAGTAAAACAGCCATTTTGTAAGTATGTACAAATATTTTCTAAAGTCATTCTTGCCAAGATAAAATAGCTGAAACCCCAGTGCCAGGACAAATAAAAAATAGACACAACACTGAGCACTGCACTCCAATCGAATTTTTACGCATTTTATTACATTTTATTACGCAAACTACCTATTTGTACCGTTATCCTCACCCTCGGCAGAAACTCCCAGAAACAGGTGTTCAACCTTGGGTCCTACGTTTTTCTTGGCTTGCATAAGTGACGTTGTACATATACACGGAGCTTCTTGTACAATAATAAAGGAGGGAGTGTTGGCAGCAGAACCAAAGTGTTTAATGTCAGAAAGAAGTAATAAGTAGAAGCTCATAACAAACACGGGTGGGGATCAGAGCTATCTTATTAAACATTAGGTCACCCGATGACATGTATAACCCTTCGCCCCCCTTGTGTGGCATGTCAATGTAAGCTCCTTTCTTCTCAAACTTCAAAACTTCTCCTTTCTTTGCGCTCAAACTACGAGCCGTCAAAAAAGAGGCGGAGCCAAGGGCTCATTTGCACGGATTTTTGGCGAATTTATTTTGGCAATTGCCATTGCATTATGAGTGGGATTATGTGCTATACTGAGTGAAATGACGACGGGGAACCCATTCCCGCAAAGAAAACGTTAGGTTGCCTCGGGAAATTTCGGAGTTCAATTCAAGAAATTAACTTTCTGTCAATTGAAATGAAATAAAAATGTTACAATTAAGCCACAGTTAAAATAAGCCACAGTTAGCGAGTTAAAGTAACTTAGCTACTTTGCAGTTACTTTTTAATAAATAAAATCTGAGTAAATAAACTCTTACATAAATATGGCACTGCCTTGAGTAGCTTTCACTGCCAGTGATAACTAATTATTACTAGAGACCGGACGTTCAGGGGGAGAAAAGAAAAGACTTTAGAAAACAGAAAGGTTGAGGTGAGGCGAGGAAAATTTTCAGAAAAAAGATTGGGGCCAAGTGAGGAAATTCTTTAGAGAAAGATTGAGGTGAGGTGAGGAGAAATCTCCGCTGGCAGAAATTGAAGTGAGAGCAAAGATCGTGAGCGCATTTTCCATTGGCATTTGTGAAAAGATCAAGTAGAGTTATGGTCACCATTCAGAACGCACAGAACAAAGCCACACGGTGGTCATGCTTCTGAGTTGCTTCGAATTTACGGTCACTTGGCAAAGCATTGTGTTCATGTGGCCATGATTCAGAGCACGAGTGGTACAGGAAGATTTACCGCACAATTCTTTACTCATAGACGTCTTTCTGCATGTTGATTTGATGCCGTCAACAGCCACAATTTGGGCCATTATCATGTCTGGCACTTAATTTGTTACAAAGGTACGGTTAACATTAAAGGGGCACTAAAGTGAAAAAACAACTTGCTCTCAAATGAAAGACCGTGGTTAAATTAGTATACAGTCAACCTTCAATTTATGAATTCCCTCGTTTTATGAACACGAGCACGGGGAACCAAACTTTTTCCGTTCATTTTTCCCTCGTTTTATGAACCTCGATATTCGAATAATGAACAGAATTTCTGGGAACCAACTAGGAGTTGCCCAGCGTTTTTGCCCTCAATTTATCAACGGATCGTTCCGAGGTCAACAGAAACCTTCAAAGGGATAATTCCGTGGTCTTATGAATGACGCCTGAACGGACAAAACGTTTTCCAGGTATTGCACCCTCGGTTCTTAAACCCTCGAAATCCGAACAACAAACGGGTTTTCCAGGGTCGCACAATTTGCGACCAAGTGTTCCTGACCTCAGTTGATGAATAAGGTGGTCGCTGTCACCCGGACATTAATAAACGGAGGTTAAAAATCCTGGAGGAAATCCGAGACCAGTCCAGTGCGAATGTGGTGACATCTCTTATTTCCAAGATTGACACAGTGGAAGGCATGGTCAAAAGCAAAATTACACGATATATGGCATTATAAACACAATCCCAACTCGGATATACTGTTGTATTTGCTCGATAGTAGTCAGTTAACTGAATTTTCGATTTATGAATCCCTCGATTTATGAACGACTTTTCGGGGAACCGAGGGTGTTCATAAATCGAGGGTTGACTGTATATTCAAACAGAATTAGTTCACAAAACGCTACCAATTAAAAAAAAGAAAGTGAAAACAGAGCCGTCTATGGCGTCAACGAATGGGATCGCCAGAAGGCAAAGAATGGCATTTTTCGACACCGATTCGCCGATTTGTAGCCCGCAACGGTTCTTGCGAATGAACGGGACCTTATCTTCCCCTGTTGTTTCATTCCTATCAGTATCTGTTTCCTGATTGGAATGAAACAACAGGGGAGGACACAGAGACAAAAGGACCTGTTGGCAAGGTTGGCCAGG
Organism: Ornithodoros turicata; assembly: GCF_037126465.1. Classification (NCBI taxonomy): domain Eukaryota; kingdom Metazoa; phylum Arthropoda; class Arachnida; order Ixodida; family Argasidae; genus Ornithodoros; species Ornithodoros turicata. The sequence goes on along the minus strand of NC_088202.1, from coordinate 146,610,631 downwards.
TTCTCAGAAAGCGGAGTGACAATCAGGATATAAACTGCCAAGTTAGGCTTTCTAGTCTTCTCTCCTTCTCAAGAGGCAATGGCAGGGCTTCCATAGGGCCTCGAAACACTTAAAAACCCTTAAACCTGAAAGTCCATATTTCTTAAGGCCGTGAAAGCCCTTGAATTTGAGGCCACCCTTGAAAACCCTTTGAATTCGGGGAGTATTTCTTCGCGACAACTAGCATTTAAGGAACAATGCCACGCAAGTGTCCCCTTTGTCTGCTTCTTGAACTAGCCGTCGAGTACGAATGTGTCCACACATTAGACCGAATATAGGCTGGCGTTGCTCTTCCTCTGGCCACACTGAGAAAACTCGGAGCACGTCCAATACTGCCCGACGGCATTTCTTCTAAATGTCGTCTGGCAGCTGTTCCTACAACACCCGACCTTACCGGCAGCTAGTGGCATTGCTGCGAAGTGCACAAGTTAAAGCGACCGAACATGTCCAGAAAGCGTGCCTTCCAAACGTCCTGGCAAAGTCCGAGGGCTGTCATCACCGGATGTCGCGTGCAATGTAAAAAGATGTAGCAGCTATTTTGCTTCAGTATTCTCTAATTCTGTTACGTTTCCTGTATCGGTAGCGCGTACAGGACCAGTTGTGTGGGACCTCGAAAAAAACCTCGAAAAATTGGTCGTCAAATTGTCCGTACGAACCCAGTGAATGGGGAATGACCTACCAGTTAATGTTTTTTGTGCTTCTGGAGGGAAGAAAAAGGCTGGCCTAATTTACGGATTCCCTAATTCCCTAATTAGTCGCTAATGATGCAGCAGATTAATTCCATTCCTTTTTGTATTACTGCCAAGGTAGCCAAATCTTTCAGTGTTGACTCTTTGCTTGTCAACCCAGCACAACAAGTTAGTTATGATACACGCGACAGGGAAGCTGGTGGGGGAAATAATCACCAATCTGTCGAGCAACAGTGATCTATGTTCCGAACCGGCTTGCTTGCTCATGGTGGCTACGTAGCCGGCTTCTTTCGTTTTGGACACAGTGTTACGCGCATGCAACGTAGTTTTGCCGCCGTACTTGACGAGCAGTGCGCGGTTGGTGGCGACACAGTGTTGCCCGTAATTTTCAATTTTCATTTTCTAAAATACTATAAGCACAATTGGGACGAAAATTGTGGCACAAGGGTACTGAGGGCTCAGGCTGTCAAATAGATCAATTTTCTGATTCAGATTCAGATTCAATTTGTCTAATTCAGATTCAATTTGTCCAATAGAGTCTGCAAAGCCTCACATCAAAGTTGCCACTTATTTCAAGTTGTTGTTGTCGTGGGCTGTCCGTGTAACCCTTAGTTTGTTCAGCACAGCAGTGTTGCCACACTTGGCTGCTTTCCGACTTTTTGTGGCTTAGAAATTTAGGCATGGCAACTTGGCTATTTTCTGGCTACCTTGTGGATATACTTGTTGGCGGCAGGTCTCCGGCTGGTCTCCGTCCGAAAGCTTGTTTAAAAAAAAAATAAATTACTTGAATGTCTCAGTCTGTTTAAATACTTATCTGATTTGAACACTTGGCTAGGAAAAATCAATCCATGAAACCACTGCTGCGGCCTCGCTCACGATTGTACGTAGTTGCCTCGTGATGCAAAGCCACGAGCTATCATCAGCTTTTCCTTTGATTTGGCCGCTACTGATGGCTACACGTGGCTACACATGGCTGCTCATGGCTAGTGATGTTTCACATGGAGACTAAAGCAACGTATCCACACACGTATCCCCGTTCCTTGCCGTCTCATTCTTTCCGAACCTGTCACGTAGTTGAAGACCCGACCAAAGATTTAAAGTAGCACAGAAGTCATTTTTAACACCCAGTTTTCTTCCTATAAAACTGTTAAGTTTACCAGTAAGATGCACCGTGCGAAGTAATTTACACCACAGAGTCATAATTATCGCGGAAATTGAATTTAAAATACGCTGCAAAAAGCGACCGTGCGCAACGGTGGTGAAGAGCAGTACCAGCCTGTGATCTGCCTGGAACCTCGCGCTGACGCTATAAGGAGAACGCTCGCTGATTGGCCTAGAGAAATGTTGTCTGCTACTCCGCTGTCGTCTGCTACTCCGCTGTTCGGGGTTCTGATAAAGCCTTTCTCCTTGCTCGGTAATGCTTCGGCCGCTCCTTCTATCCCCAGTTCTCCGGGAAAACTTGCAAAACAGGTTTACGGCGGCAAAGGGACAATGCGCTGACCCCCACTGACCGACAAACCAGAACGAGTCTCCTTATGCCGTCATCGGTGACGTGCCATCATACCTCCTCATCCTCGTTATAGCTGGAGTGGCGAGTTAAGGGTGAAGGCGCGGAGCTACGTTTATGCGAGTTTTTTTCTGGGAAACAAATTGCACACGTCAAAACCTTTCGCGCTATTCAGTATAATGACGCACACACTTTCATCAGATGTCTTAATCTGAATTTTTTTTGGATGGCCCTCTGTGCTCCTTTAACTACTGATACGTTGATGTGTATTACACGTGTAATAGTACAAATGACGCGTCCGCCCCCGTGGCGACCATAAATGATTCCTGCGGAGCTCCTTCCACATAACCCGATGCCTGCACATCTCCGGTGACGGGCGTGGGAACGTGGAAAATTTGAACATGGAAAATTGGCTACTTCTAGCTACTTTCCCAGGGCACGGTGGTGGTTTTTACGGATTTTAACTTGGCAACCCTGCCTTTGCAGTACGACTCTTTACACAAAAAATGACTTGAGAACCACATCTCAGATTCCGGAACGAACCTACCTTTCGAACACGAAACAGGTTCGTGACTCTAGCTCATTATCCCCTTACATCAGAGTATTGTAAACACCAGTGATGGCCAGTAGTTGACTACATGTAGTTAAACTACTAGTTAAACTACCTGATTGTAGTTAAAAAGTAGTTATCAACTACTTGCAGAAATGTAGTGGCAACTACTAGTTGAAACTACTATTTCGAGTAGTTAACTACAGTAGTTAGGTTACTGCAGGTGCCAACTACTTCCGATTTTGCCGCAAGCTTTACGGCACGATTGTGCTTCCGACTTTTACCTTGAGCTACTTGTTTGATGAGAACGGAGGTGCAGAACAATTGCGCCGTTCATGTGTACTAAATCTTCACTTTTATCGCTGCTTGCGATTCATATTTAGGTGTCCAAGAACACTATAGAATGCGATTGGTGATGATGGATAACGTTAAGTAGTTATAGATGTAGTTAAAATACATTGCGGTAGTTAAAGAAGTACTTTTAACTACCTCCCCTGAAAAGTAGTTGAACTACTAGTTAAACTACTCCATCGCGAAGTAGTTAGTAGTTATAGTTAAACTACTGTAGAAGTAGTTAGTGGCCATCACTGGTAAACACCACATCGTTGTATCTACGCTATCGACAGTGATGCAAGTGTGTACGGTTTAATTGCATTGAATTGAAAGGTGCCAGTTGGAGCAAAGGCAATGTTTAACTGTCTCATTCACCACAACGTTATAAGTGTACGGCTTGGCGCGACGTCCTCAGCACGTCTGCAGCACGGGGCTTATATGTCTTTACTCGAGCACGTTTGTGTACCTTCCTGCAGGAGAGCACGTTCTGGGAGCGGACGTCGAGAAGGAGAAAGAGGCGTCAGGGGGAAACTGGCCCCAGATCAGTGATGAGGACACAGCCTTCAGTCTTCCAGAAGAGGACAGGGATGCCCTCTTTGCGGAGCTCGATAGGATCTTCGAGGGAAGTTCGCCTCAGGTGAGTCCCTTTTTTGTCTGTCGAAAGGACAACCGAAATCATTTAATGCCTCTGTCAGACGGGCACATATAACGGCCCTTAAAGTTACGGCATTAAGGAATGGCCGTAAGTTACGTACGGCCCTAAGCTCTGGGGTGTTGCCAGATGGTATCCGCGAAGGCATTTTGTCGACGATGTCCGTGTCGATAAATGAGTCTGTGAACGTTGAATGCAATGTAGCGAAATCACGCTTTTTTCTTACTGAAAGTACATGAAAACAACGTTTTGTTGGTATTTTCAAAATACAGCAGCAAAACTATATTTGCTTTTAAGTGCTTTGGATGTTTTTTTTTTTTTTTGTTTTTTTTCGTCTGACTTTTTGGATGCAGACGACACGGTGCGATGCCGCGTGCAGTGGTTCGAGGGTGTAACTACAAACGTACCACTTGTACAGATGGGATAAAAAGCGAAGCAAAGGGCAAAAACGCCAGAAAAACACGAAAAAAAAAAAAAGAAAGATGACAATGTTGCGTCGGGTAAAAAGCATTTTATTTCGAATTGAATTAAACATGCTAAATCCTGGTTATGGTGTGCTCGGTAACGAGGCTTGGGCAGTTTCGATGGAATGCCGTTGCCCTTCTAACTCAGTTTCGTCGCAAAGGCCTTATTGCTGACCATCTGTCAGGAAGTTAACGACAGTATGTGTTTACGGCCGTGACCGTTAAGGCCGTACATGTGCCCGTCTGACTGGGGTATAAGTAAAAGGAAAGACAGACAACATACAAACTGCCAAACCTAGTGTGTTTCGCCCAGCACAAGTGGAAATTTTTTGCAAGTGGAACCACCTTCGGGTAGTTTATGAAACTTTTCCCACTTTGGAGAACCACTTGAGAACATCCACTTTAGGGAAGACCACTTGCAAGTGGTTCCACCTCAGTAGCCCACTTATAGTCAGCCATAGACAGGGTGTCGAACCGAAACGTTTTTCGTTCCGGTTTTCGTTCCGGTTACATCATAAACGATCCGGTACCGGTTCTGCTCTGGAGCAAAAAAATAACGGTTCATACCGGTTTTTAACCGGTTCCGCTTCTCCTGGCAATATTCATCCCCACAAAAAAAATCAATGTTACAAAATGTAAACCCGTTCATTCCGCATACATGCTATTTAATATTAATAGACAGCTGTGAAATTGGTAGCTCCTGGTTTCAGTTGAGGAGGGTTTGCGGGGATCAAATTAAAACGAACACTACGGCACATTGCTAGAGAGTCACATGTACCTCTAAGTCTGTGTGCGTGCGCGAACGATAAACCATTACAAAGGGAGCCTAAGGGTCACAGTATACCGACATACATTCCACCGTAACCGTAACCCTCGTATAGTATCCATGACATGACTTCAGAGCACACGACGTCTGTTTCATTCGCCTATCCGTAGTCCAAACCGGCAAAGTTTTTTCTTGGACGGAAAACCGTTAAATATATTTTTCGGTTTCTCTCCTGAGCGAAAAAAACGCATACGGTTTCGATTCCGTTCCGGTTCGCACCAAAATAGCGTTTTTTTTTTCGGTTTTCGGTTCCGGTTTTCGGTTCGCTCCGACACCCTGGCCATAGACACATAGTATTTAACAGCATAGCGCTTTTATTTCTGATTTTTGCACTCGCAGCTGGTTTTCAAGCAACGTAAAGCAGCACGCAAGTACAAAGACAGAAATAGATACTAAATGGGTTGCGACAATTCACCTCGAGCTGTCGCGGATAAATGTCGAATGCAGTTATTTGCACCGACGTGATCCAGTATTCCAAGTTTTACAGCAAAGGGGGTAACAGACGCACAGAACACTGGCATCGGGGTTGCAGATTGGGATCACCCATTCCATTCCAATTCCATTCCTCGGAGTGAAAAAGTATGGTCAATTCCCACTCCTGGAATGGCTTGGCAACCCCATTCCATTCCTTTAATTCAACCAATAAAAGAATTAGGACCGGTAACCGTACTAGCTAGCCCAGCGGTGCTATAGAGGAGATTGACGTTACCAAGCACGGAAAAAGCACAAAGACAAGGTTATTTCGCCCTACTCCTCCTCTCCCTCTTCATTGGCATCATCATTACATGAGTTTTCCGCTAAGGTAACTGGTGCAAGTGATGTGGGGTTGCTGGCCTCACACTAGTGAAGCCAAAACCTCTATTTTATTTGTTCTTAAAGGGACTATCGCATCCGGGAACGTATGTATGATACCGATAGGATAATGTTCGTCACCGTTTCAGAGTCACCCTTGCCAAATTTCTCTTCCGAAAACAGCTTAAATATTAAGTAATCGAGTTTTAAAGGTCCGCATTCCATCTGCAGCCAACACGATGATGACGTAAGCCAGGCACACGAATAGGAGCGCAGCGCAGGCGATTGTCTCCGAGATCGTCTGCTTGGCGTTCGCATCGCACTGTACTAAGTGAAAAGTCCTCGGTAAATACGCTGGCTTTCGCTTACCAGTGTGAGTGCAGACGTAACCATGTTACGTGAAACAAGGCGTTACGCTCCTGACTGTACGAACACGTTCCACACTGACCAGAAACAACGTTCCGCGAGCCGGTAACAGAGAAGACGCCGTTCCCTAGCATTCCGCCTCGCTCGCCCGCCCGGCCGCCTGTCTGTTGGTTGCCAAGGCTACCAAGGTCCCTCCGGCCGCCCCGTGATTGGTATTCTCCATATCAAAGGGCGCGCAGTGATTGGCCTCGTCCGTGTGACGTTTCCGCAGAGGGAACCCCGGAATGCGTCGTCTGCTGTTGCGAAGTTTTATGTCAAACTACGCAGGAACAACGCTGCCAATTCGCGTCGGGTTTTCGGCGTTATTATCAGCGATGAACGCGGAGTAAAACGGCGCTACAGTTTCGGAATCGACTGAGATGGATGCGATAGTCCCTTTAAAACCAAACCAAACCACCGCCCTTGACAGTGTGGCACCCAGACCGTTACACTCAAATTCCATTCCGCCTGCAAAAAAATTGCCCAATTCCATTCCCATTCCATTCCCAGGACAGTTTCCGCCATTCCATTCCAATTCCATTTCGGACTCTGATAAATCTGGAATGATTCCGGAATCATTCCAACCCCGGAGTGCCAACTCCGCAACCCCGACTGGCATCAAGAATGTCGAAGCTCGTGAAGTTTCAGTATTCCCTACTGTAACCTTATTTAAACGGCGGCGGTTCACACAAAAGCCTACGGGCAGAGCTACCACGGTACGGACAGGTGTACCTTGTTCACTATTCAGACGAGTTCCCGGTCGCAAATGAGCCACCGGAAGCGTTTCCAGCCAATGAGGAAGCACGAGGGAGGTCACACGCTTACAGACGACCAATGAGAGTGACCGGAGCTCTGATGTTAGAGCCTGACAGGTACATGTATTCAAGGGCTTAATCTTGCCAAGAATGATACATAGAAAAACATTTTCTTCCTTCAATATCTCTAGTGTGCAATACAGTTGGTGCATGAAGCCACGGACCACGCCCGTCAAAATGCCGAAACCCTTTAACGTGACATGTCACAACCCTTTAACATGACATGTCACAACCCTTTAACGTGACATGCCACCACGAACCCTTGAAGCAAACTTAAAATATGAAATTATTCACGAAACGCTTCTAATAGAGTGCATGGCGGCAACCCATAAAAGTGTATCAGTTACGCTGTGCACATGCACATTTCTTACATAGACTTGTATTCTCAAGTCACTTCAATTGTAGTAAAGCTCACGGTCTAGTAAGTTTAGAATAAACGAGCCTCGGAAAAATTTTTTTACCTGCGCCCAGTGTTGGGCACTGTTGCCAACACAGGGAATGTTTTTATTGGTCGCCACCAGGGGATAAGCCGGTGGCTTAGCTTTCCTAAGGAAACAAGAATGTTCCTTGCAACAAAACTTGAAACGTTACAAAGTTTAAGGAACTCGGTACCAGGGCGTCGAACCCAAAAAAATACGTGTTCGGTCCGCGTTTGGGTTCGCGTTGCTTGGATTTCGTTCCGGTTCGGCCACGCCAAAAATCGAACCGGTTTGTGAACCGGTCGGAATTTACAAACCGCTCATAAGGACAACTGCGCTTGAACGCGTTAAAAAAGATGCTGAAACCATACTTACTATCCATCCTCGTTTGACTGCTAGGTGAAAATTTACAAAAAAAAATTACGTATTTACGAAAAAATTTACGAAATCCACGATATGGAGACCAAAGTGTCCTCGTTTGGGGATTGAGGCACCTGAACTCTTATGCTGACTTCTTTTATGTCCGAACCGTTTCATTGCGAACTGGTTACCGCTATTATTTTTTTCGGTTCTGCTCCGGTTCGGGTTCAACTGCGTCATGAAAATTACGGTTCGGGTTTGGCTCCGGCAAAAATAACTGTTCGGGTACGGTTTTCGGTTCGGGTTCGGTTCGACACCCTGCTTGGTACACCCAATAATGGATCTTTGGGATCTGGTTAACTGCTCTTGCAGTGTCTTCCTTCCTTCTTGCAATCATTTTCTTATTGAGGCCAGCCCACAGTACCTTAGGCTTTCTGTGGAGGCAAAAAAAGGACAGTAAGGGAAAATCGCTTCGGAACTGAATGCTTACTAACTTTTAGCATAAAGCGTTTATGCAAAAGGCATTCGTTTCACCCCACTTTATAAAACTGGCATTAAAAATTTATTCTTAAATTTTTTTATAAAAATAAAATAAAAACTAAATTACTAAAATTAAAATTTAATTATTAAAAATAATTTTTAATAAAAATAAAGTAAAAATTAAAATTTAATTGTTAAAAATAAAATTTTTATAAAAATTAAATTAAAAACTGGCATTATATTGATTGATTGCTACATCATCAGGGGCCCTTCAGAATATTATATTATAGAATGGTACGCAGTTGGTACGTGGTATTAGCGATGTAAACCAGCGGTGAAAAGACGCTGACGAGGAATGAGGAACATCACGCACGCTGGATTGCTAACAGTTGGTGACCAAAACTGAACAGAAAAGGTTGCACTCCTGTCTTATTATCTTGTCTCTGTTTGTCACAAGGAATTCTAGATGGACAGACGTCCACAAAACCCCATACTGCCATCACAAAAATATAGGCGATGAAATCTCTCGATAAAGCGACCAGGACGGGAAGGAATGCAGGTGAAAACAAGTGCACTACAATAAACACCACAGCTGAAAGCAGGGTTGCGGAATGGGGCCACCAATTCCATTTCAATTCCATTACGAGAAATGGAGATTTGTGATAATTCCATTCCTTTCAGTTCCTCGGAATGAAAATGTATGGCCAACTGCCACTCCTGGAATGGGCTTGGCAACCCCGTTCCATTGAGTAGCGTATAAACGTTCGAAAGATCAAGCAAAAAGAAGATTGCTTGCTTCCGCGTGCGAGATGCAGTTGTTCAGGTGAAGAATGCTGGCCGGTGCGATATCTTGTCTACACCGGTTCCCGAGCGTGAGAAAATGAACGGACACGAAAATGAACGAAAACACGCACAGGAAAATGAAGGAACTCAGCAAACGGCAGTCCACACGCGCAGAGTTCCTGTGACTACCACGGAGTGGCAGCACTAATGGTGGCGCCCATTCCTTGAATCGCGTTTTTGTCTAAACAGGACACTCAAACACAGAGCTGTGTTTGAGACTCCTTCCCCCCACCCCCCACCCCCATTTGTTTTTGAATCTATTTTTGTTTCCGATGTAACTCGAGTAGAAAGCGCTTCTCGCCTTCATTTCCGTTAGAGAAAACATAGTGTTGAAACCCCGTCTCATCTGTCGAGCTGTCCCATAGAGTTACTTTCAGCCGGCGAAAAATAGCCAGATTAGCGGAAATGACGTCATAACTCTGCGGCGAAAATTAGCCAGAGTAACCAGCGAGTGACAACTCTTCTCTAACTCTGCTCTGAAGAAGGGTATATAGCCGTCGTTCTGACGTCACACACGAGCTTGCAGACGACGATGCGTCGTCTGCTACCAACCGTCCTGTTGACAGACAACACCGGTGGTGTTCAATTTCGAAATGTAGGACTGGGTTAAAAACTGTCGGGCATTTTCAGAACCTGCCGGAGTGCACGCATCTGCGTTAAGTTGTTAAACGGAGTGTCTGCCAGCGCTTCCACAACGTCTCGCCCGTCAGGCCAGTCCGCCATTTTGAGCGCAGAGTAACTCTAGCCGTTCGAAAATTACGGTCAAAGGTGGCTACTCTGGAGTCACGTGATGACAAAGGCTCTGACGTCGTTGTCCAACTCCTGGCTACTCGGGTTGAATAAGAAGACGCACCCTCTACTTCACGAATCACGTGCCCGGGGTCCACATTACGACACGACGTTTCAGCAGTGTTGCCACATCTACAGATTTGTATGGAAATCTACAGATTTCCGGCAATATCTACAGATTTACAGATTATTTTTGAAATCTACAGATTTTTGACTCCTTGATGAAAACAAATTTGAGAATGAAATACACGAACATACACGAAGATCGTTACCATGCTCAGGCTCGTTTTGATGGATTTCATGCACCAGCCAGCCTGCGTTTACGCTATGTTGTCATATCTTCGGACAATCGTTAAAAAAGTTGTGACGAGAAGCCCGATTCACCATGTTCAACTCTGGGGTGAAAAAACAAAAAACAATGAATTTTTGATTTCATGTTTGCTTCGTGGTGTGTCGGTATATGACTGTCAGTATATAATCTTTGATATTTTGTATCACTCGAGGCTGTTTGCACTTAATTACACGATGTAGTTACTAATCATCATGGTTAGATCGCTTATGTATTGATTTGTCTGATGATGATACTTGGTCTTTTCTTATGCCTCCACTGGAAACATCTCACGCAGTGGCCGACGCATTGGCAGCGGCCATGGCACCGACAATCAGGTGGTGGTAGTGGTGGTGTGCTAATTCAGAGTGATCTGCCTGACGGCTTGTTGCTCGGTTCTTCCCAGACACTACAGCCGGCACCAGGATTTGAACCCGGGAGAGTCATTCCATCCTGCACAGCTCCCCAATATAACTTTGCCATCACATATTTCCATTGTTTCGATTCGAAGAGCAAAATACTAAATGTCAGACGACGAAACGCACTGAATCGTGGCCTAAAAACGGTGTTAATTAAGCAAATTGTATGTTTTATTGCAATCTACAGATTTTTACGGAAATCTCCATACTTTTTAACAAGTGATCTCCATACTTTTCCTCCGACTGGTGTGGCAACACTGCGTTTCAGTTTTTTTTTTTTTCTGAAGGCGTGCAGAACAGAGCCCTCACGCGCGCTCTGTAGTTGGCCTGTACTCTTCGTTCTTTCGCAGGAGCTCATTTCATTCGTTGCAGAACACGCCGCAACGAAAGATTAAAAAAATAAGAAAAAAAAAACTGTGGTCACCTCAGTGCTCCTCTAAAGGGGTTAAGGAGAAGACTGACGTCATTTTTATGCAGTATCCTGTTGTGACGGTCGCCGTAAATTCTTCAAAAGAAAACAGCAGCTAGGTGGTGAACACCCTTCTCAAAGAGAAATTCAAATAGAAGCCTCAGATCGGCCGGAAGCGATTGTTCTTCTACAAGGAACAGAAGAGGAACAATCTAAGTTGGAAATATCGACAATTGAGCCTCTGGATTTCATCTATACTCTATCCGGATCGCTAGATGTTTCATTCTTCTGGGCTTCGCGAAGACGAGTGCCTGCCTCATGGAAAAGTCGGGAACACTTATTGCAAATTTAGGGCTTGTTGGTAGGATATCACGCTAAAACCAAAGACGAGAAGATGAACAACACACACACCAGTGCCGTGTATGCCAAAGGGAGTCTGGCCATTAGGAGGAGCCTAAATTAGACGCTCGACCTGTCAATCAAACTTAGGCGCATTTTATTGGTTACCGTTTTCCATGGGAGCTGCCATGACACCAAATTTTCTCCAAGATGGAGGATGGTGCTTGGAACGGCGAAGCGGAGATTTCGTGACAAAAAATTTTCACGGACTACTTTAATTTCATACTGTGAGTATATATCCTCATGTACGCATCTGCAAAATCAGCTTCAACTTTCGCTCCGCCATCATTATTTACGCGAAAATGGGATGTTTCGTCGCTAACGTTAGGCCTAGTTAAGATCGTGATACCAGGAAAATAGCAATAAGGACGACCTTCATACGTAGGATTTTGCATTATATAATTGCATTTATTTATACATACATCTTTGCTTCTTTTTGATTCAGTGTACTTACATTACGTGATATAAAACTTCATACCGGCTGTCGTCTGCTACGAAGAAGCGGTTGTACCGCCATCCTGGCCAATCACTTCTGCCAGAAACCATTTCTGCATTTCTGAGCCTTCCCAACATGCCTCTCTCCGTGCAGATGGCGTTGATAAAAGTGGGCGCAAAATCCGTCGTTTTGGTCTGTCACCAGTGATATCCGTTTCAATCCAAATCCATCAATTTTCTCCAAAATGGTAGCGCCCAGTAAATAAGGGTGAGGTATAAGTACTGGATGGATGTAACAATAGACAACTGTATTTCGACCTGTGATTGGCTAGATACTTCAAAACGTGGGTGGAGCCTCAGGTATAGGCAGGTCCCATTAATGGCCAGACTCCCTTTGGCATACACGGCGCTGACACACACACACACAGGTAGCGCTACCTGTGCGTGTGTTGTTCGTCTTTGGTTTCAGCGCTTTTAATTCGTGTAGAGAGATTGTCTCAAGATAAAGCTGTGTGCACAGTCCTCTTTTTCTCCATGTCACAGCTCTGTTTCTAGTCGGCATGCGTCTGTGCCCTTTGACTTTTGCTTTGGGTGTTCAGCCGTGCCTGCGCGTGGCCTACTTTCATTTCATGCCCACGCGCTTCTCTGTGGCGGCCTTGCGATTCAGCGCCAGACGCCATCCGGAAAGTCTCTCACGTAGATAGCTCCTATCCCTTAACATTCCCAGGTTGGGTCCTGTGTGAACAAGTGCTCCGGAAGTGATCACGGATGATACGGATAATAGTCCCGATCATGCGGGGATAACCCGAAACGTATGGGGTCGTGCCAGAATGATCCAGATCACGGTTCTGTTCTTCTGAAATCCTTGCCTAATCCACGCGGTCGGGCTACTCCGTTCGGCAACTTGATTCCGAGGTTTGAAACTGGTGTCCCCCAACTGTACTCCCCGATTTAAAAATAAATGAATTTCGTTTTTGCATCTAGAGTATCGGGGATAAATGAAAATTTTTGGAATACGAACCCTCGAACGTATACTTCCGCGTCGACCTCTGACGTCAAAGGAACGGGGGCCATCGTCCATTCGCATTAGTTCTGGTAGGCACATGAGCGTGACGTCAGACGTCATGCCGGCCGTGACGTCAGAGCCGGATGACTTTCGGTATTCGTCGTTTTTCTCGGCAGATTGACTTCGAGACGTCCATAACCGTCTTTTACATTTATCCAGCATAACTAGCATAACGGTAAGACCTCGGCTGCGCATGACTAGAGTTACCCCTTCCAACTCATGAGAAACACACACCAAACTCCCATCACTTTCACTCCATTGTCTTCTCCATCTATAGCCACAACTAAACACTGCTTGTATTTACTTTCAAATGGAAAGAAAGGAGGAGGAGGATGCACCAATGGCGTGCCGATATATGTCCGCGTTATGCTACCGCACGCGGGACGCGCCCATTGCTCAATCAGACGAGGAGAGATAAACGAAGACACTGCCGGGGTCCGTCTGCTTGATCAAGTGCGTGGAACAATGCCGTAAAAAAAAAATGAGTGTCGACGTGATGGCCAACTGTGAGATGGAACGGTGGAGTGGCCTGGAGTACCAGTATCCTGTTGCGTCCGGATTGCACGTCCTGTGTCAGGTATGGTCTGCTTTCATGTCTCATCGGCCGCCTCTGCGGACAATACTTCCAGGCCCTTCCATTAGAATCGATTCTATACTCGGGCTGGTCTACGTGCCGCCTTACTGGTTCCAAAGGTTGCGGGTTCGAATCCCGTCCGAGGACGTCGTACACGTTCGTTGTTTCGTCGTGCTGTCTTCCGTACTACTTTTCTTGCGTGGTAAAATCGTATCGTACCGTATCTTCCGGTGTCTGTCGGGGGCCTCCCGAAACTTAAAGGTGTTCACGAACGTCCCGGTCTGTAAGCATCATAGAGATGAAAATAGCGCAGTTAATATTGCACACGGAAACGGTAAGCTCTACATCGCCGTTGGTGTCCAGAGGGATCAAAACCCTGTGTCGACTGTGAATGCTTTTTCTGGTACATCCATCAAGGACGCAGTGTTTATTCGAAGACGTTATACTCGATGTCCATGTCGTAGTGGACTTGGGTCTCCTCATCGCTGTCTGTCAACAACGCGAGCCTACTCAAATGAGTTACTGGCATTACTGGCACCTGAACGCCGTCTCATTCCTCTATCCGTCAGTTAGCGTACACGTGCTCGCAGTCTATTGTTCAGTTTTCCCACTTTTCCCGAAAGATTCACGCCTGTGTCCAGCGGTTGGACTTGAGGCGTGAGAATCTCCTTAGAAAAGTCTCCTCGGGGAAACAATCATACGCGCACGGCAGGCACTGTTGATGGTGGTGGATAGCTCGGATTTTCCTACACCACCGCCCCCCCCCCCCCCCGGTTTCTTACCCCCCCCCCCCCGGGAATGTCTGAGGTTGCCCAATACAGCTCGGCTATATACCCCATCCCGTAGAAGCTCGGCACCCCCCAGAGATCGACTTCTGGGTAAGTTACTGGGGGTACCGCGCGCGGTATAGACCGGAAAATACTGCCGTTCATACTGGCCGGTACAAACCTAATGCACCAGTGGGACACAAACCACGAATCCCAGGTTAAAAAGGGCTGGCCCGTGCACGCTGGCGTTTTAACCCGTCGTTTTTGATTTTGATTCGGGTAATCGATATTGTACCATCCCGCAAAATCTATAGGGTCCAGGTCAGGGGCGGATCCAGATCCTCGGTTTGGGGGGGGGGGGGGGGGTTCTATGTCGGAGCGCGTGGTGGCGGAGGGGAGGAAGGGTAATCCCATGTATAAAACTGACTGTGGTGGCGCTATTCGGGGGGCGATCGCCCCCCCCCCCTGGATCTGCCACTGGTCCAGGTTCGAATCTTACCGCTGAAACCCATTTGCAGTTTCCCGAATCTGCTCTTTTATCTTAATCATTTTTATGGTCACGTGTTGACATCTACAATGACGTGTGACTAGGACGTGTACAGAGAATACATTGCGTTTGCGCGGAACGCTGTCTGTGGGGTAGGGCATCCCTATGTTGAAGTGCAACTACGGTCTACAAAGTATATTTACTTGCATTATGCATGAACCTCGCTCAGAGTCGCAAAATATAAACCCGGCATTGAACATTACGCACAAATTTTCGAATGCGCACCCGCAAAACTTCATCGTTTCCGATTCTCCGATGACGTCACTTATAGAGCTGTCTCTCCCAACCTCGCTGGAGAGCAGCAGTGGTGAGGAGACGGACCTTCGAGGAGCAATGTTGCCAGACACGTGGCAGATTGCGCACCGTATGACGTCATACTTCTCAAAACCACAAGGATACTTCCGAATTCACGACACATGAGTATCATATCCAGTTCTCGAATCGAATCCGCCATTGTTGAACAGGCCAGTTCGCTAGGAGAGCGTATCGTAATCAAGCTGCTAAACAGAGGTGCATCGAGACGCTGGATGTGCATTCAGATTGAAGCAGAAGATGCGCACCGAGGGAAGAAGAGAGGATTATGGGAAGGGGCGCTTGGCTGCGTGTCGTCTGCGTCTGTCGTCTGCGTACGTGCGTCGTCTGCTACTGCAAGTCGGGTTGACAAAATGACGATATTAGGGAGTTTACACCCACGCTCAGGTTTGGGTGTGTAAATTCGTTCAGAGTCCGTCAGAGTTCGTTCTCAAGTATGCATGTAAATGGGACGTAGACGCTGCGAAGGTGGCGTAACAAAGTAAAAGGCAGTATTTCCGGAAGTGGTGCCTCTAACTTTCCAATATGACGCGGCGTGGCGCTATCATCGGCCTGGTCTCGATGCGCATTCATGTAAACGGTGGCGTCGTCCTCGTCTTTCCGGTTTGGACTCCATTCGATACGCTTTGTGTCGTATTCACATAAACGCGGCTGTAGACAAACAATATTTTTGGAGAATACAGTGTGAGTCACGTGTATTTCAACGGCATAACTTGGGTCGGGTCCCGAAGACTGGCGCTTTAGCCCGTGGTCTGGACCCACAAAGTAATTGGTGGAAAGCGGGTCTTTGCAATGCACGCTTCAGCGATGTCTTATGAGCGAAGGCGTTGTGTGCTGATTTCGCGGTATCGGGGTCGTGCGCAACATGCGTGTTCAATTTCAATGCGGGAGTTCGAAAGGGAACGATGAGGACTCGCTTGATTGACCGACCGTCTGGAAAGACAATGGGACAACGCCTAATGAGGCGGTGCCCAAGGCGTCCCTACCGAGAGACATGCTTCCAATTCACTCTTGCTAGCAGTCTTGGGTAGTAACCAAGTTATAAGTACGTAACTTGTAACTAGCTCTACCTTCGAAGTAATTATAGTATAGCTAGTTACTTTTCTACTAAAGTAACTTGTAACTGTAAAGAAGATACTCAGATATTGCAAGATTTTCCGCCACGTTCCATGCAACATATCGCTAGGGGCTATTCATAAGACTGTAATTTTGTCGAGACTTGAAATATACAGGGTGTTACCCTATAAAAGTCTACCCATGCCGCCAGGTGGCATATTGTGCGATCTTTATATAAAGCTCATAAGGACATTTAATCTTGGTAAATTTCAAAGTGATTGAGTGCCGCAGCACGAAGTTATAACTCAAAACGTGCAATTCCCATAGTCAAAACAAACAAGATGGCGGCGTTGAGAAGAGCACTTGACATGCTGCTCCCCACACGACAACGTGTCGCATATCCTGCCAGCCGGATGGAACTGCGGTTTTCATTTCGCTTTCGTGTAACTGTCGTATTTCGCTCAGAAGTAAGCAACGTGAGGAACGGAAAATGCCGACGCATACTCAGCAGACGACACCCAAAAGGGATGTCGTCTGCTAACTGAGAGGCGCCATCTTGGCTGTTTTGCCTACGGGAATCTCACGTTTCGCGCTATAACTTTGCGTTACGGTGCTCAATCACATCGATATTTACCATGATGAAATGTCCTTATGAGTTTTATACGTAGGCAACATATTGTGCCGCCTGCATTGAGTAATTGGCGAGCACGGCATGCCGGCGCGGGTAGACTTTTATAGGGTAACACCCTGTACACTGCCAAGGAGGGAAATCCGCAAGTTCTGTCATGCAAGTCAAGATGGCCTTAGGCTAACTCACACCCGGTGCTGTTAGGGCCCATGGGAAATACTCCGTTTACAGTGAACCCTCGTTAATATGACCAACACCGCAGATTTTGGTCAGATTTTGGACAGTAAAGCTATCAAATCCAAGCTTAGCAATGTGCTGTCACCACCCCCCTTCAAAGAAACAAAGCGATTGGCTGCTGCTGATATTTTCGGAACTGTTTTCGTGAACGCATCGTACTAAGGCCGCTAATCCACCATATGCGGAGGAAGCGAGACACATGTTTACCTGCCGGTGACCAACACACACATGGTCACACTCAAAATCAGGGAAGGATAACGGTCGTATTTTGCAGTGATGGCCAGTAGTTAACTACATGTAGTTAAACTACCAGATTGTAGTTAAAAAGTAGTTATCAACTACTTGCAGAAATGTAGTGGCAACTACTAGTTAAACTACTATTTCGAGTAGTTAACTACAGTAGTTAGGTTACTGCAGGCGCCAACTACTTCCGATTTTGTTGCAAGCTTTACGGCACGATTGTGCTTCCGACTTTTACCTCGAGCTACTTGTTTGATGAGAACGGAGATGCAGAGCAATTGTGCCGTGCATGTGTACTAAATCTTCACTTTTTATCACTGCTAGTGATTCATATTTAGGTGTCCAAGAGCACTAAAGAATGGGATTGGTGTTCATGGACAATGTTAAGTAGTTAGAGATGTAGTTAAAATACATTGCAGTAGTTAAAGAAGTAGTTCTAACTACGTCCCCTGAAGAGTAGTTAAACTACTAGTTAAACTACTCCATTGCGAAGTAGTTAGTAGTTATAGTTAAACTACTGTTGAAGTAGTTAGTGGCCATCACTGGTATTTTGGTTACCGTTTCCATTTCAGCTATATTTTCGTTTCCGTTATCCGTTTCTGATACCGGCCTTTCAATTTCGTTTCCGTTACTGTTTCCGGTAATGGAACGGTTGTTACAGAGCTGCGGAAGGACAGCCCGTCCGGCTCTATCAGCACCCTGTTTTTGCATAAGTGCTGCTTCGGTGTCGCACGCGTACACACTACACAAGTCATTTTACGTCGTTGGGATGTGCACATCTTGCACGATTTAAAAAAAAAAAAAAAGATGTAGGAACATGTCTTCAGTCGTCAATCACTCGGAGTCCAGCAACTCAAGATGGGCGTAACCTTCATCCAATGTCGCATTCATAAGCTGACGCTCTCAGTAGTAAATAATACTGCCATGGCCACGGTGAAATGAAAAAAAGAAAAAGTACAAAATAAGTAACTAAAAATCGTAGGCTGTCATCCTCGTGCTATGGTGAGGTATAGTCATGTGTTGATGTCATGGAGTTATGAGGACTGGGACGAGGTAAGCGACGGATGCACCCTCGATATCCAATATTGCGCTATCTTTCCATGCTCTCGTGTAGTATTTAGAGCATTACAGGGAAAGGAGTCATCGAAACAAAAACAAAAATATGAAAAGTCACTCAAATGTCATCGCACAACAGGATTAGCCATTACCCGAATTCAATACCGGACGATAAATTCGTTTCCGTTTCTGTTTCCGGTAATGGAGGACCGTGGTATGCGTTTCCGTTATCGTTACCATCTTCAATTTCGGTAATATACCGTTTCTGTATCCGTTACCATTACCGTTACCATTCCCTGCTGAAAATCGCATTTATTTTCGTTGATTCTGTGGTCTGCGTTAATTCCCAGCTCCTCGGTGACAGCTTGAAGGGGGTGCGAGGTAAAGGTAAAAGACAGAGGTAAAGGTGAAAGACAGAGGTAAATGGTGAAAGACAATTCTTTGCACCGATGTGAAACTGAATTGAAGACTTCACTGCGAAGATGGTAATAGAAGCGGAGAAAACGGGCATCGGGAATACCGAAACTTATGCGTCTCTGACATCGCAGCTCTCGCCGCAGCCAAGTGAGGCAGCGCACGAGAAGTCACGTGCTTACGGCTACCAATGGGAATTGGCGCAACTCCGAGCTCTCTGACGTCTGCGCTTTGCTGGGGAGCGTGTTCGAGAGGGCTTGTATCTCGCCAAGTACGACACGTTGAAGAAGAATTCTTTTTTTTTCCCTCGGTATGCTGGCCTGCAGCAGAATACGCCTTATTCATAAGTGCTGCCATCTCGTAGCGGTGCTTGGCGGCGGCGCCATGTTTGAGTATTCGGGCGGTCGCGCTATGTGCGATTTCCTGTAACGGGACCAGCTGGAATGTCGGGAAACTGGCGATTCAAGCTTTTTAGCATGGCAGCGAAGCAGGCAGAATGCACAGCCGAAGCTAACGTTGGGAAGCTAACGGGATGCCGCGTTGCTGGCGATAGGCGATGTGGCGAAAACCGAAACCACCGGCAGCTATACTCAAACATGGCGCGTAAACGTAGTCTCCGTCTCCGCACATAGATGGCGCGCACTTATGCATAAGGCGTATTCGTCCGTAATGTAATGTAACCGCATCTACGAAAGTGTCCGAACCCCTTCATCACAACAGGCAACATTTCGTGAGAATAGACTTTTTTCACAACGCTTTTGCGCATGCTCCGTGACCCTGACGGCGCCGAAGAAGATTCCCTACATATTCAATAGATGGCGTCAATGTGGCGCCGGCTATGCTTTGGCGCGTGCCGATCGTGTTTCGCTGGACAGCCGCTAGGATACGACGCGAGTGTGAAAAAGGTCCATTACACTACACGGTTGCACGAAACATACACAAAAGGACAAATGTTTCCTGGGTGGTATATACAGTGAACCCTCGTTATTATGACCATGGTCGTTCCCGAAAATTTTGGTCATAATGCGGAATTGTCATATTAACGGGGGGCATTTGCAGATGTTTCACTGCATTGTTCCCCAGGAGTATGGTCGTAAAGCGCGTATGTCAGATTATCGGGGGTCATATTAACGAGGGTTCACTGTAGGTGTTGTGCTGGGAGGCCCGCGGCAGCCGAACCCCTCCGCTCCCATTGGCTGGATGAAAAACGCTCGCGTTTCTGCCCTCCAAAGCTGCAGCACGGAACGCTTCTCGAAAAGTGGCTAGAAACGCGCTGCGGTGCACGTTTGCGGCGCCGCGAGCGCCAAACGCGTTCCAAAAACGCATGTGTGAATCCAGCTTTAAATCTGGATTCACACATGCGCTTCTGCATTGCAAATGCGTTTTGGGTCGTGACAGATTCAGTGAGGGGTCGCAAACGGCTCAGAAACTATAAAGAAGACCATGCTCTTCCCACTACTCTGCGTCCCAAAAAAAAGCTCGTGGTAGCGGACCACATGGTCTACAAATCAAGCTCACTTTAGTTAACAGGAACAGCTAGTCATCCTGCCACGCGTTTAGTTTTCTGTCTGCGACGGTTTCGAGCCCGCCTTACTATACTTGTGACGATAGCAAATGCCAAATTAAATTTCAGTGTCTGTTACTTACTATTCACGCACAGAAATCGAAAAGCTTGTGGCATCGCGACGCGACATCTTGTAGCTATAACGAGAGGATAGAGAGGTAGTAAGCGAGCTGGTGGTATAGATCCATAACTTAAAAACCCGAGACTAGGGGACACCTTGTCTGTGTTTGTCGTTTTTTTTGTCCCCTAGTCTCGGGTTTTTAAGTTATGGATCTTGTAGCTAGTTCTGATGGGTCGCAGGATAGCAAGTTTGGAAACCACTGGTTTACAGGATTAGGCGTCGGAAGTCCTTCGCCCGAAAGACGGGGGTGGGGGGTGCTGAAGTTTAAAGTGTTGGTACATTGAGCATACTATGTACACAGAAAAAGAACAGAAAAGCAGCACAACACGGAACCCAAAATGGTTCGAAATAGGCTAAAACAGCTTCACCTTCGGTGTTCCGTTGATTATAATCAATCAAAGGCCAGCTTTTCACTTTGTGATTATCAGGTGTAGACATACATTTACCTACGTTTGGAATGTGTGTCTCGCGTCTGAGGGATCGGTGAGCTGCCAAGGTGATTTACGCGAAGAAAACATTTTTCTCAGAAAGAACGTTAGCTGCGATAATCGAAATCGAATGTCGGCCTCATGAAAATACCAGACACCCTATCCCATCTCGAGGCATATAAAAAAGGAGGCGAGGCCCCCCTAGCTTAATGGGGCGGCCGCCCCTCTCCTTTCCCCCATCTTCTGACTCCCCTGCATTCATGGATCTCGGTCAAGCAGGTGCGACAAATGTTTCCCCAGTTTGCTGCAGTGATTAACCAGAAATGGTATCTCGATGCTGCAAAAAAAAAAAAAATATCACGTTCCGGTTGATAGCGGTCAGGAACCCTTGCGCGATAACGCCTCTACCAGGGTCCACAATCAGCGCGATTGGTGCGCCACGCTGCGTCACCGCAGGGTGAAGGCGCTTCACCGTCTGCAATGTTAACGCGGCACGAGCTGTATCGTGACGTTGCTGACTTAGTGTTATCGTGATGTCGGAGACCGCGTCTTTCCTGGACGTGATGAATGCATGCCTGCTGGGACTGGACGTCTGGAGCGACTGGAGGCGGCGTTCGAGCGGATTTTTGCAAGTAATACCCGTCCTTGATTGCTTTGATTCTGTTTCACGTGGGTTACCACAGTTCGCGCGACTACTTAGTAGGTTTACGCGTTTTCGGCTGGATCGTTTGGCGTCGCTCCCCAAGCAGCACAATGTACTGAAAGTCGGGTGCAATAGGGGTGGACGGGTAGGTGGAAGACCTCGAACAGACTCTTGAAACTAAGGAACATTGATAAGACCCCAGGCAGCACAATGTACTGAAAGTCGAGTGCAATAGGGGTGGACGGTATGTGTCTTATCAATGTTCCTTAGTTTCAAGAGTCTGTTCAAGGTCTTCCACCTACCCGTCCACCCCTATTGCACTCGACTTTCAGTACATTGTGCTGCCTGGGACACATACCGTCCACCCCTATTGCGCTCGACTTCCAGTACATTGTGCTGCTTGGGTCCGCTGTAAAGATCGTCTGGCGTCATAGTTGGTCACCTCGAAAATACGTAGAAAAGCTCCAGTCTATATTATCATTTCTCATCTGTATAACTGTCCGCTAGTTTCTATCTGCTCATTTTGTGGCAACGGCAGATTATACTGCTTTAGTTGTCGTGATTGTGTCGCTGCGTTTGCAGACGTCATTGGGGGAAGTTTTAGGGGAGCACTTTTTTCCGTCTTCCTGTATCCAGCAACTGATCAGAACGCAGTGGGATGAGTCGCGAAGGCATAGGGACCGCTGAGATGGGTTCTTTTCCGAGGCTCTGTCAACAATGGGAGGTTCCGACGTCAACACGCAAGAGACTCACGGTCCACGACGACCTTCCGCGTCAAGCACTCCGCAAAAGTGAATTGGAAAGCGTTGCCAAATGGTCGACGGCAGACTTGTGCCCGTTACCAAAAAATAGGAACTAAATACCGTTACCCGTTACTTCAGAAAAAAGTAACTAAATACGTTACTCGTTACCAACATACGAAAGTAACGAGTTCTCGTTACTCACAGGTAACGAGTTACTTTTTCGTTACCGCCGCATAGTTAAAGGAGCCAACAAACATGCCGGCACTTGCCTTCAATTCATTATTAATGAGAAATTGCGCTTTACAAGAAGCTGATACTCGAAATTTACATCAGTGATCTTCGTTCTCTTTCGTGTGATGGCATCTGCTGCCGAAGTGGGGGTGACCGGAGGTTATGAAAACACAAGAAAAGACACCGGTTTTCGTGCCACCGATCACCAGCGGTTCCCAAAAACAGACGAGGGGCTGCGTCATAATTTAGGGTTCTCGGAAGCTTAGCAAAGGCTAGAAGTCGAAACGCGTTTTTTGTAGCCATAGCACAATTGGTACCCGTCCTCGGGAAGGAGTGATGGCCGGAGATTACGGAAACAAGAGAAAAGACAAGGGCCTTCGTTTAAGACGATCCAGCACGTCAACAACACATCCAACGAGGGACTGCAATAATACTTTGAGTCACACGTGTCGTCACACGAGTCGTCGTGGGTCACGCTGGTCCACGCATTGCGCCACACGGAGTGCCGAAATGTGCTGAAGAAAAGGAACGAGTAACGTCAGTAACGAGTTACCAATTTTTGTAACTGATTCCGTTACTATTACCACTTTTTAAAAAGTAACTGAATCGTTACTTCGTTACCAAAAAAAGTAACCGTTACCATGTAACGAGTTATTTGTAACGAGTTAGGTACAACTCTGGTCGACGGTCGAGTTTGAGTGCATCGGAATAACTACAGGGTGATCAAAATTAAGCTTTCACGAGCGCTACGCAAACACAGCGATGACAGGAAACCGGATGATAACTTTACGCTACTTGTGTAAGAAACAGGTGCTGCTCATTATGTAGCACCTGTTTCTTACTCAAGGAACAGAAAAAGTAGCACCAGTTTTCTTTTTGTTCGCCTATTTATAAAGTGCTAGTGAAACCTTAATTTTGAACACCCTGTATTCCAGAACGATACGATGAAGGGAGTTTCACCAATGCGATGTCACGCGCTTCAAAGAAATACTGGCATTGGCTCATCATATTTTTCTGACCGTTATCGTGACCTTCCGATCTACCAAAAACTAGCTAATGTGTCAATTCAAGTTCCTCTCTTTTTCTCTCTCTCTCTCTCTCTTTTTTACTATCAGATAGCGCTGCCATTCATGATAGGGTGATAAGGAGCCGTCGCGTCACAGGCAACGTAGTCATCCTACGTAAAACCTCGGTAAAACTCTTTTGTGATCACGTTACGAAAACCTCTATCGGCCTTGAAATTCTCCTAATACCAATGTTATTTCGAACGGGATAGATTTAATGCTGATAACGCCGTGACTTATCACGGCTTCGCGTTGTGAGAACGGATACGGCCTGTCGTGGTACGTCCCGATATCTTATCGTGAGACCGGAGACACCGAGGGAAGACATATTAGAAGCGATAGGGCTAATCTTTTCACGAAAACTTTTTTTTTTTTTTCGAGCCGAAAGCGGTTTTACAGATTTTATGCTCGTGGTACTGGAGTAAAGCCGAGGGTGGAGGAATTTTTTTTTTTTCATTGGCTTCCTGGTACACAAAATGCGCGTTCACTTTCATATGTGCATGTGCATCTGGCCCCAAAATGAAAGAACGCGCAGACGATGCGTTGAGATGCAACAGCGAATACGGTTCATATAATATTGCATAGATGCGATCTTATAGTACTGTCGTACGGAACGTTTAATGTAATTTCTAGCCAATGACATTCACACTGAATATCATTCGTTCATTTCTCGCATTAATTTTGGTTTCTTTCGACTTTTTTTTTCTTTTTTTTACAGCGTGGAAGCGAAATTTTGAGCCATACCTCAGGATAATACGTAGGGAGTGACTTTTTCGGGTTAAACCCGATTCCGCCCGGTTATCCCCCCCCCCCCCAAACTAACCTCCGACGAATTCGATTTCTCCCCGAATTCCAGTCACTATGAAATCCCCAAGTGACGTTTCCACAGAAGACGAACAAAGGTCGCCACGTGTGAGCACATGTAAGAATGGGTCACTTACGTTCCCAGCAATACACCCATGTGTGTCAACACTGTCTATGCTTTCCGGGATTACGGCTGGAAGGTCACGATCTCGCAAAACAACAAGAAAAGAACAAGAAAGAGAGATTAGGAAAGGACTTAATAGACAAAAAAAGAAACAAAAAACACCCGATAGCACCCGAAGGCACAATTATCGCCCGATTTCCCCCCGAATTACAGATTTAAAAATAGCGCCCGATTTTTATCCCCCGAATCTGAGAAGGGCATTTAACCCGAAAAAGTCTTAAGGGTAGAGCTGGAATGTCGTCGGGGGGTGTGGAACCCGCACTTGTTGATTTTTCGAACCTTTCTTTTATTTTTGACAGGTTTTTTTTTTTTTTTTTCTTCGGGGGAGTTGGAAAATCCTTGTGCTCGTTGCTGCTGTCGTGCGCTCATAGTCAGAATAGATATCCGTCTAGTATTACCTCGTTAAAGTCATCCATCGATCTTCCCCCTCTTGCACTCCGTAGAAGATACCCTTTTGTTTGTGTCTCCTTTCACAAGTTTTACATCAATCAAACCATCCGACCCTCTTTCATTGCACCAGCACACTATACGTCTCCGCCCGGACGCCCGGACTGATCACACGTGCAAAGTTGAGCATATCCATTGTCCGTTCATCCCAGTTTCTCAATTCCTTCTTTCCACACGCTATTGACATTTGGAATGACCTTCCCCAATCCATTGCCACCATCTCTGACGTTTCTGCATTTCGCAGACAGTTGTGTTCCTTTTTTTGAATTATAAAGTGTGTCTCATTTACTTGTATTATTTTGTTTGTGTGTGTCACTGAACATATGTAACCTCGCGTACTAGTTATATTAATATATTCATTGTGTGATAGTGCTTGTTGTATTATTAGTTCACACACCCCTCATGTAACGCCCCCCGCGGGCATTTGAGGTATCCGCATAAATAAATAAATAAATAAAATAGCTTCATTGCGCTCGCGCCGAATTAAAAATAAACATATAAGTAAAGATATACGAAAGGTCGTCCCCAGTGTGTTTGAAAGGTCGTCGTCTTCTTCTTTCTCTATGGCAGGCGGCGGACCTGTACCAGTCGGACGATTACTGGCAGACGCAGGAGAGGATGCCGGTGCCCATGGTCTCTGCTGCTCCCCCTGGCAACTATTCCGACCCTTATCCACCGTCAGGGGTGTTGCTCCAGAACGCCACGCTGGGTCCACCGCCGCTCACAGATTTCTTTATGCCCGGTGCTAACACTTTCGGTGAGATCTGTGCACGTTCAAGAGCTCTTGGTCGTAGCCTCCCGTGTTTAAAGTGTCAGAAGGATTGCGAAAGTTACAGAAAAAAAAAACGTTTTCTCGCCTATTTCGCGGAAGACAGAAAAGGAAAAGGCTCTGGCCAAGGGGTCTCGAAAAGTTATTTTTTCTACCTCGTTTCGTAGTAGACACCTAAAGTGTGTACATTGCTGTAAAGTGTAATAACCGAAGGTTTACTTTTCTTCCTTGTGGGCGGTTTTGTAAAGTGTAACGACCATATAGGGTTGTAAAAATTTTTTTTTCTTTGTTATTTTTTTAATCAGGCACCGCCATGTGTTCTGATCTGCCTGGCGGCAACAGTACTAGCGTCTGTGAAGGCCCGACGTACGGCAATGATTTTCCCGACTACTTGTATCCCGGGAATGGAAGCAGTTGCAGCGGACCCCAGCCTGACTTCCTGTCGGCTGACTTTCTAGCGGACGAGGACCTGCACCTGATGGACTTGATGGCGTCTTCCACGGAGAGTGAGTTTTTTTGCCTCCGCCTCTGGTTACCGCGTTTCTCGTTGTATAACGCGCGCGTTCTAACTGGTAAGACGTGTGCTGAAGATGCAGTGCGCATTATTATTTTTTTTTTTTTTGAAGAGCCAGAGCGTCGAACCGAAACGTTTATCGGTTCGGTTCACGAACCGGTTCAGGGGCCACGGGTGTTTGTGTGGTACAGTGCTTGAAGTGGACAGGAATTCGTCAACTGTTCAAGATTTTGAGAGTTTTTGCGCGGTATGAAACACAAGATTAGTAGTGGTTACGACAGGAGCATAACCACATGAATTGTTGTTGTTGTTGCTGTTCTTGTTGTCTCGCGACTCTGGATAATCCAGAGCAGTCCTGCAGGGCATGACTTTTTCTGCAAGCAACAGGAAGGCTGCTTAGCTAACAAAAACATCCTCACGGAAGATTCTAGTGGAAGAAAAAGCGAAAACAGTGCTCACAGAGACTAAGTTCCGTCCCGTGTTATGTTGAGCATTCACACGCTGCGCAATAGCGGGAGTGGCGTACTGCGCACTTAGCAGACGACACCGTCAGCGTCTTTCCTGTCGTCTGCTACGGAATATCGTGTGGCTGTGTCGCAGGATAATTCCCCACGGTTAGCAGTGTACGTGAACACTGGACGTCGCGAGCTCGCGCTCAGAAAGCAATTACGTTTTTTTTTTGTTTTTTTTTTTGCGTCTTCCGCGTCTCGCTTGTGTAAATACACGGAGAATGCCATTTTCTTTCTCGTGGACCACAGACCACGGCATCGAAAATCTGTGGTGTAGTTTGACTGCTCTTCGAAGGAGCGCATGACAACAGCGGACGCCGGATGTTGAGAGTATGCAGGAATTCCCTCTCTAGAAAAATGAGAAGAACGTCACTCTCTAAGAACCAATCGGCGCGCGGCCTTGAGAACATGGGCTCCGCGGGCGTCTCCTCTGAGAGTTATTCGTCGGCTATTTCTCAAATTCCCGACAACTAGAGCCCTGCGCGGATGACATTTTTGGCATCCGCATCCGACCCGCATCCGCGCAACCGTTACCGCATCCGATCCGCATCCGCAGCACACACAACAGTTTACATCCGATCCGCTGACCAAAGCGCACCATCCGCATCCGATCCGCAAAATCCGCACGTTTCGAAGGACGCGTAAAGACCGCCGGAAGCATATGTTGGTATAATTTCGGATGCCTCCATGCTGTCACGGAACGACTCACGACGACCAGCAAAGGTAAACATTTCAACAAACGCGTTACGGAGAGCCTTCTGTAACGCTACCTCGTCGGTGCTAGCGCGGTTCGAGACGCCAGAATGCCTTCTCTCCCGTCTTGGCCGTGCATGGTCAAAGGCACGGTGGTCAAAGGTGAACCCGAGCATTCGCTACACATACAAATAAATTGCTGGTGGAAAAATTACAGCACGCGGTATATCCGATCCGCATCCGATCCGCATCCGACCTCGCGCCATCCGCATCCGATCCGCACACCGCAGAAAGTTCGGAATTTTCATCCGAATCCGCAAGTATCTTGCGGATATCCGCTTCCATCCGCGGATGGTGCAGGGCTCTACCGACAACCTCTCCGGACAAGTGTCGGCAGACAGATCCTCTCTGAAGGTGAGGGCCGGACACCATATCCATACCAACATTCCATTCCTTCCCGCTAACCTCTTCCCAGGTGTCCATGACCATAGTTGTTACGCTGTGCTACCACGAAAAACAAAATAAGAGAGTGGGGGGGAAACGAATAAAGGGTGAGGGTGACTATGGCGAAGGGACTACAGACGAACATGTGTGTAACAATCTTTACTTTTGATTCGTGTTAAGTAGTGTGAATATTTATGTGCTGCGACAGTGAATATCGAGACTTGGTTAAAAGATGCTTCGAGTTGCATTGAGCAGGGTAAGCTCCTACGCTTCAGGCGGGAGCACGGTGTGGGGGCAGGTAAAATGGGAAAAATAAGTGTCTGTTTTCCTTTTTTATTGGCATTTCCTGTCACAAATTTTCATACGATAGTGGTTAAGTTGGTCATTTCTGCCACGTGTTCTTGTGCTAGGTGGTGCCAGCCACCTCCTGCACAACTCTCTGCGCTGTCCCCTTCTAAGAAGGAAGGGGGAAAAAATGCAAGAAAAAGATCGCGCCAGGGGTGTGGGGTTCAATCCGTGCTCGAAAGATGAATAGAACGCACTTTTTGAAACTTGCGTCGAGACTATGTACACCGCTTTTTCCATGGCATGCGCGTTCAACGCAACCGGAACAGATAACATGTGGCGCAAAAAAGGAAAAATATTAATAATAAAACAAAGAAGCCAGACTCATGTTCTATTTTGCACAGTTCACCCAGACCGCGCGCGCGGACAGTATGAAGGCGGTTTCTTGGCACTTAAATTAATATTCGCGTTTTCATAATGATACTATACTTGTAGTACATATTACGCGTAAAAGCATAGGTGTCAGTCTCACGGAGGTCGGAAGAGAGAGGGGAAAAAAAAAAAAAAGCCGACGGAGCGGCTTGGCAGCGCACGCGAGTAGATGGCGCCGCGGTAGTAACGCGCCCGATTGCTGGCGATGACTCTGCGCCATTTTATCGCTTAGTAATGCGGTGGTCGGCAATTTTTGCCTTTGACGCGGGGTCTCAGCGCAGGCGAAGGTTACAGTAGAGGTGAACCCGTTGCGGGCGTACACGCGTACGTACGCCGTTGAACGCGAGAGAAAAACTGCGTTGAAAACGACGAGGAAGTGTCCGACGGGCAAGCACGTTCCAAGGTCCATGCCGTGATAAAAAGCAGATCTGCTGTACGATTTTTGCCAGCTCATCGTGGACGAGCAACACCCGTTGCTCCCTGATCGATCTGGATCATCGCACGTGCTGGATCCTTTTTCTCAGATTGAGTGAACGGTGTGTGTGTGTGTGTATTTTCGCGAGTCATCGACCTGTCACCATGTTACTACGGCTGTCGTAGCAGACGAGTTCTGCTAACTCGCGATGTCGTCTGCCTCGCGTCCCAAGGTGTTGCTCCGCGTCGCTGGGATTCCGGAAACGATCAAACCGTGGCCGTACCCCTCATCGGATGATGATGATGAAGATGAGGATGATGTGGAAGGGATCATCTATAACAGTGTCACGCGGCGACCCGTGTGTATCGTGAGAAAAGTATGGCCAGGTAAACATTGCATTGCGGGCGTTTGGTCCCGTCAGAGTTGTTTTCAATTCGAGAAACTATATTGTTTTTAAGAATAGTTTTTTTCTTTTCTTTTTTGTAGCGTGAAGTTAGGCATCATGTGATAGTGTAACTTGGGCGTCGTCCACAAAGTGTGGGTTCCTTCGAGGGATGGGAAGATAAGGGAGAGGTTCGCGATAACGAAAGCCTGGACACGCGTAGAATGATTTTTGGCGTCGTAGAGTGGTATTGGATAGGCCTTTTAGCAGCATAAGGATATTCCAGTTGGGATGTGTGCAGGAGAAAAGATGTGACATTTGCGTGGCTGATTATACAGTAGTGCCGATCGCTTATCCGTAACGCCTCGGTACCCTTCTTTTTATCGTCTGGGTAGAATGCGAGCAGTTTCTTGTTCCAGCAGAAGGTTTGTAGATTGTGAACTCTCCGATATCAACGCGAAGGCTGGAAAAACTGTCACGTGGTTTGGAGAGCTGACGCTCGGTAATGGATTCGTTGCAGTGTTGCCAAATTTGGGGGAAAGTCGCTAAATTTAGCGGATTTCGGGGTCTGTTTAGAGACAAAATTTTGTATTTGGGATTAGCGGATTTTTTTTGTGACTTTCTGACATGTTCAGCGACTTTTTAGCGACACAAATATTCCTTCACGAAGTCAGGAAGAATCGTTATTTGCCTGTCACATTTCAGTGGCATTCAATAATATGAAATCTCGCCACTTTTCGCTGGCCTGAGGTCTGGGGCGGATTGGGGGGGGGGGGGGGGCGCCTCCCTCCCATACGGGGTTGTGTTCCCTACGTAAAAACCCTATCTCCTGGACGATGCTGCGCCGCAAAGCACGAAATTTCCTTAAGACCGCCCCCCTCCCAATGACAGATCCTTAAATCCGCCCCTGCCTGAGGTGCTCACCCAGCCTACTGTAACTATCGAACTTTGTGTTGCGGTGCCCCCTCCCCTGTACTGGAGTCTTATCGCTGTTAATCTCTGAGAAATGAGTGGGACAGGAAGCTTATCAACAGAAATAGCGAACAGAAATTCTTCGGGGACAATGCCAACTCCAGCAAGCGCCAAGACCCGGTGACCGTTGATACATTTCCACACAAGTGAATCACAATGACACTGGTTCTGACACATCTTCATAATGACACATCGTTATCATTACTCGACGTCCAGATACGGATAACGAATTTCGGATAACTGGATAAAAAAAAAAACGTTACCCAAGTTTGTTCACGGTCACACGGAGTGGGTCACGCGAGTTAAGGATAAGCGAGACACGACTTTAAACGAGTGATTTTGAAACGTAATACAAGAAGCTCTCTGGAAGCGATCAGTACGCAGAAAACGGAAGATTTTCTATTCGTGAGATTAGGTTCGGCACCAACGGAGCAGAGTCCAGTCGTGGACACGTGTAGGGTTGCCACCTTTCGGAGTGCAAAATACCGGCTGAGGGAGAGGAGGTGGAATAGATGGGAAGGAGGAAAGGCTCGTGGGAAAGGGAAAGTTGGTGAGTAACGTTCTAGCTGGCTCGACACAACCACCAACAGCCTTGCACGACCACTGCTCTTGTCCCCAGCGAACACAAGACTTAATGAATAACAATGACAATAATAATAATAACGATGAATAATAATAATAATGAATAACTAAGAAAACGACTGGTGACTGCGGAGTGTGGTCTGTGCTCCAGATTTTTTCGAGCTGTAGTGAAGTGTTGAAGGGAAAACCCCGTAAAAGCCCTTATGAAAGGTCTTGAGCCACAAATACCGGCAGAAGGCTGCCGGTATCACCTTCCAACCGGCAGAGGAAGCAAATAACCGGCCGTGCCCGGTATAATACCGGCCTGGTGGCAACCCTAGACACGGGTCAAACAAGCTCTCTGTAAGATCTCTAATGAGCGTTAAAGATAGCACAAAAGGAGCAGACACAGATAGGTTATATTGGTGACATAGGTTAACTGCTTGCTGCTTGTAAACCCAGAGCAAGTTATGCATGTCACAGGGAACGCTATATAATTTTCACTCTGCTAGTAAAATTTCAGCGAAACAGCTCGGGGCAGCGTCTGGTGGGAAGTAATCCCCAAATTTGTCGAGGAACAGCGATATATGTTCCCGACTGATTGCTATGTAGCCAACCTCTTTTGTTTCATACACAGTGTTGCGCGCATGCAACATAGTTAGAGCCAGAAGTTTTAGGGTTTTACCTGATTCTTCCCCGAATTTCCACCCCGATCTGAAGGTTGCCTCTTTAGGGTGAAACCCGATTTTTACCTGGCAAATTGCCCTCACTGGGATGTCTGCAGGAAGGTACTAATTTACTTGTTTGGCAGAAAAATTCAGTTACATCACCGTCTGTACCAAACTACCGCAGTTAGTTTGAGCAACTGAGTCGGATTTCACCACGAATTTAGCATACTGGAAGTTTTTTCACCCGAATTCGCACGAATTTAGTGCGCATGTTTATTTACCCGATTTTTAGCCCCCCGAATTTAGAAAAAAATATTTCCCGAAATTTTCTGGCTCTAAACATAGCTTAGCCACCGTACTTGATGAGAAAACGCGCAGTTTGTGGCAACTTCAACGCAGTGTTGCCCGTAATTTTCAATCTAAATTTTCTAAAAAAAAAACCTACGAGGGCAATTGTGACGAAAATTGCGACATAAAGAGTAGAGTGACGGCTCGGGTTATCGAACGGACAAAATTTTCCGAGATTGCAGCTCTGCCGCTTTTAAAGTAGCTTTAATATGTGCCTAGCTTCGAATATAGTGTTGTGTTTGATTAACCGTTTTTCTTCAACCCAGTGAGCAGCGTCCCCTACCCTGTGGAGCTGACGGTGGCGGAGGACCGTGCGGACAACAGCAGCGACACTGGCGTCTCGTCCATGTGTTCCGAACGTGTGCCCTCCATCACCGATGATCATGTGAGCAGCCATTGTTGTGGCGTTACACGTCTTAAAGGGGTGCAGGAGGCCTTCCAAAAAATTTTCGGATTAGGACGTTTCCCTGAAAAAAATAGCATCAACATGGTCCGCGCCTTCACCCTTAGGATGAGGGGGATGATGCCACATCACCGATGACTGCATAAGGAGAACTCGTTCTGGTTCGCCGGTACAGTGGGGGTCGGCACCTTGTCCCTTTGCCGTCGTAAACCCGTTTTGCCAGTTCTCCCGGAGAATTGGGGATAGAAGGAGCGGCCGAATCATTACCGAGCCAGGAGAAAGGCCTTTTCGGAACCCCGAACAGCCGAGTAGCAGACGACAGCGGAGTAGCAGACAACATTTCTCTAGACCAATCAGCGGGCGTTCTCCTTATAGCATCAGCGGTTCAAGGCAGATCACAGGCTGGTACTGCACTTCACCACCGTTGCGCACGGTCGCTTTCTGCGGCGTATTTTAAATTCAATTTCTGCGATAATTACGACTCTGTAGTGTGTAAATTACTTCGCACGGTGCATCTTACCGGCCTACCTAACAGTTTTATAGGAAGAAAACTGGGTGTTAAAAATGACTTCTGCGCTACTCTAAGCCAGTTTCTATACACGCATGAAGTCTCGCACACTCGTATTGTTTCAAAGGCGCTGTTTTCACGACCGTACCGTTGTAGGTTGCACACTGCCGTATCTCGGATTGACACTATTAAAAGAGCCTTTGTTATCACCGTTTCCTCGGTTGGGCAAGTATTATCGGATAAGGCTGCAGAGTGGCAACTGTTTCTGAACGGGGGCCAAGATGCCCCGTGCGTTATCTGTGGATGGGTGCGGCGTTAGGTTTAATAAATGGAAGTAACATCTCACGACGGGGAAGAACAAATTTTTGCCTTCGTTCATCTCTTGGAAGTGACGGTCTCTTAGAACATGACCTAGACAAAACGTGTACCATTCTATCGATATTGTCATCGACAACGGAACAGGACAAATTGTCTCTCCGGAAAATGCCATCGTTATCAAATTAAAGTAATCAATTAACAACAACAGCTTTCTACGAGCTGTGCTGGCAAGGGAAAACATACAAGGGAGATGTTTCATTGACTGTAGTACTTGTCTTCCAGCTGCGTTCATGTCGCATTTGACCGTAGTGAATTCCTTAATGACCTTACGGTATTATTTAGGAGCGTTTGATGCACACCGATACATCAGTGGTATACGTACCAGCCAGTTTCGAAATGAATTAATTTTCCTTTGCGGTGGCCTGGAAGTATGTGGCATTTCTTACAGTAGGGTACATTTATGCTGTGGAATAACCTGACTGAACGAGCGTGACTTGAATCTCACGCAAGTCGTCAACATTTCAGAGTCTGGGATGATCTAGATGGGAACAGAGACAAGTATGGGATGGGGATGGTACAGCTCCGTTCAACCTTAATAATAACGCCGGGAAAAAATGTGATCTCGTTCCCGGGCACAGTTACAGCAGCCCTTGGGGCCATGGGGAAATGTTAATTGAACAACATTATTTTGTTAGTTTAACGCACGGGTTTTGTTCACTTAGCATTCCCCCCAGTGCCTCAAGGGTGGCTGTTATCACACTGGGAAATGAGACCAAGTTGTTTTTTTTTTCTCTCAGTATTATTATTAAGGCGGACCGGAGCTCTACTCGAACCAGCGAACGAAGATTTGTTTTGAAAAAAACGTGCAACAACCAAACAACACGAAAACGGGAGATCGGATCGAAAAACGACGTTAGTTTTGGGTTAATGAGGTCAGCTGAAGAAGGGGGTATGAGTCCTGTGTTGTACTGATGGTTAAACAACGGTCAACGATCTCGACGGACGAAAATATGTTTATTGAGTTCCGAGGTTGCAGATTTTGTTCTGCACATTTCCGACGTGCTCCCTTACAGCCATTGAGGCACTTTTTTGTTTGGACAGTGTACAAGGCACCACTGTGGAAAGCAGTGTGGTAGATTTTTTTAAGGGCTCTCATACCCGTGAACAGAACAAATGACATTATCATCAAATGCCATTTAGGTCCTGCCTATCTACTATGGTCATGCCACACGTCAATTTGTACAGACATTGAACCCCATGATGTTGATGACGCCCTGTCCACTAAACTAAAATTTATACCCGTTTAGAAACTTACAGGTTATTAAACAGGTCGCAAATGTAATATTCACAAATTCAACAATAGTAACTTTACTTTCATGCGGATAAGCTATAATATGCCTTACTGAGGCTGTCACGTGAAAGCTATTTGCCAACCGCCACCCAATTCAAAACAAACGATGCATCTTTTGCATCGAGCCTAACGTGACTGTACTCGTGCAACATTAAATTATGAAGTAATTACGAAGTAATTTGTGGTGCACTGTGCAAAATTGTTTTATGCAAGAATAAAACTATTACCGTATTTTCACGCGTATAAGCCGCACTGCAGATAAGCCGCAGGACGCGTTTTTATGAATGTTTTGAAAATTTTCTGGCAGATAAGCCGCACTCGCAGATAAGCCGCGGGCAATACGAGACGACTCCTATGTGCGACAAAGGAGACCTTAGAGTAATGCCACAAACCCTGTGGTCCATACCCCGGGATCGGCACAACAATGTGTGTGTGTACAACAAAGGAGGTCAGTTCTAGAGTTCTACCAAGATCGGATTGTGCCCTTGTTGGGCGCTTTTCATGTATTGATGGGTCAGTGGTCTTCCAGAAGGCATGAATCACTGTCACCACTTTCGTTGAAGCTGCATGGGGCAATCTACTCGAATGTGGACCCACCCCTGTTAGGCGCCGTTCGTGCATCAGCAGGGCAGTGCTATTCCAAAGACACTGTCGACTCTTTCGTTAAAATCAGTGTATGGGGAAAATACCTGACAAAAAAAGTCATCAGATAAGCCGCACCGGTGGATAAGCCGCACAGCGCCCATGAGGAAAAAAAATCGCGCATAAGCTGCGGCTAATACGCGTGAAATTACGGTACTTCACGCAGACCATGGGAGCCAGAGTAGGCATTTCGTCTGCGAATGAGATGAGTTAATCTCATTAAGCAGAAACTGTCGTTGAGACAAATGTCATTATAAATCTCTCCATGTGGCACTGCACAAATGACATTAAACGGGTTGTGAAACCACTTCCAAACTTTTGAAGAAATAACATTGTAAACGAGACAATTGATGTTCTGAGGCTGGAACACATAGAAAGGACAAATACATACAAAGCCTCAGAGTGCCTAAGAAAGTAATGATGAAAAAGGTGGAAGTCACCGAAAAGGTTAGCCAGCTTGTGGAACTCGAACCCACATCTTCTGGATTACCGTCTGGTAATCCAGGAGGTGCGGGTTGGAGTCCTACAGCTGGCCAACCTTTCCAGTGACTTGCATCTTTCAACGTTGTAGGTATTCATTATGTCTCACTAAACACGCGTATCGAAACACCTATGTTTCTGCGATCGTTCCGCGTTACGAAGCTAGCACTCCAAAGCCCTCGCCCTTTGAGAGCGCCTTTGTCACTCTCCTTGCCCATTTTTGGAGTGGCATTTTGTCGCGAAAAAAAAGAAAGAAAAAGAAGTGCATACTTTTCTGATTTCGTGTGACGACATAGGAGGTTTGTAAAGCGAGCTGGCCACCGGAGAGAACAGCCTTCGTTATGGTGACCTTCAGGTACCTTGGGCAAGCATGCACAGATGAAACGTCACTTCCGGTTTGTTTGCAGACGCCACTCAGCACTGCTCCGCAGCCGCTGTGAACGGTGCCTTTAAAACATGCTCAAATGGGGAATGTCAGATTTTGCCTGTCGAATCCACGGAATACGCCGTACGAAATGGAGCCGTACGTTCTGTGGGTTTGCTTATGGCTTCTCAACCCCTTTAAAGTAGCGCAGAAGTCATTTTTAACACCCTGTATTCTTTCTATAAAACTGTTAAGTATAGGCTAGTAAGATGCACCGTGCGAAGTAATTCACACCGCAGGGTCACAATTATCGCGGAAATTGACTTTAAAGTACGCCGCAAAAGGTGACCGTGCGCAACGGCGGTGAATAGCAGTACCAGCCCACAATCTGCCTGGAACCTTGCGCTGATGCTATAAGGAGAACGCTCTCTGATTGGTCTAGAGGAATGTTGTCTGCTACTCCTCTGTCGTCTGATAACTCGGCTGTTCGGGGTTCTGATAAAGCCTTTCTCCTGGCTCGGTAATGATTCGGCCGATCCTTCTATCCCCAATTCTTCGTGAGAAGTGGCAGAACTGGCTTAAGGCGGCAAAGGGACAAGGCGCTTACCCTCACTGACCGGCGAACCAGAACGAGTTCTCCTTATAACGTCGTCGGTGACGTGTCATCATACCTCCTCATCCTCGTTATAGCTGGAGATGTGAGTTAAGGGTGAAGGCGCAAAACAAATTGCACGCACTAAAACCTTTCACGCTATTCGGTATAATGACGCACACACTTTCATCAGATGTCGTAATCTGAAATTTTTTTGGATAGCCCTCTGTACTCCTTTGAGACATAAGGGATTTAGCACTTGCAATGTCATTTTTCGTGTCAGCGTGGCAGGGGTGTTAGTGCAGATAGTATCACAGGACACAAGAACTGAACACTGTACTTTACTGAACTGAATTGTACTGTACTATACTGTACTGTACTGTACTGACTGAACTTTGTACCTACTTAGCCCAACGATCTACGCTTCTAAGCTCCAGTGTGGTAGAACACATTTTTGCAATGACGAACATCTGGCTGGCCGTGGATTATGGTGAAGCTATTTGCAAACTTGCGGTGTGCAGAGGGGGTGAGGTAACTTGTGGGCACTAGTTCAGTGAAAGAATGCCGTGCGAGCTTGCTTCATTTTTGCGAAAATCTGTCGACCCTCTCGTAATGATTTAAAGGCACACGTAACTTATCTATACCCACAGGAGTGGTTGGACTCTGGGTCGGAGGCATCGTCCCACACCAGCGGTGACGTGGACAGCTACCATTTCCCCGGGGCTCAAAAGAAGTACAAGCTATATGGGCGCAAACCTTGTTTCGCAACGGTACGTCTGAGCCGAATTTTCTTTCTGGCGTTCCCCATTTAATATCCCTTTGTAGGCACAGAGAAAGAACTATAGGAGATGAAGCTTCAGTCTCTCCAACGACCAGAAAAAGTCAATGAAGTCAGCACGCGGAAAAATGACCAGGCTGCAACCCCTCCTGCTGGCTGACGTGTAATCCGGTGTGCTAGAAATAGTACACAATAGTACACGTCACAAGTATGGGATGTGGATGGGGATGGTACAGCTCCGTTCAACCTTAAGAATAACACTGAAAAAAAAAAAAGTGATTAAACACATTTTTCAGCCGTGTAAGTGTCAGCAGTGTCAGTCGCGTCCGGTCAGGTTTAACCCGCAAAAATGTCGCGGGTCGATTCAAATCCTCACGTAATTTCGGGACATGCGGAATATTCCGCGAAAAACACGATTCTGAGGGAAACAGCACGCCGCGCAAGACACGGTCAATTCCGTGAAATTTTGCGTAGTCGCGGAGAGCTAGGGGTTCCCCATATATAATGTGGTGGAAAGTGCTGCATCAAGAGCGCGGTCTTCCGCACGGAAGCGCGGCAGGACACTCCGCGCCTGCGCCCTGCCCCTTTTCCCACTCTCTCCCGCGTTGACATTTTTCTGGTTGCTGGCTCGCGCGGCAAGTTGTATCTCCTACCCTTCTCTCTCCGTGCTCGTAGGTGACACCCTAGCTAGTGAATTGATCACTTCCAAACAGGGCGAAGCAGAAGTCCTCGCACCCTTTGGCTCCTACCCGTCAGTATTTCCGAGCCGGCAGCCCAGCCACCATTCCAGCGCCCGCAGGCACAGCCACAACAGCACGAGTTCGTCCAACAGCTGCAGCAGCCTGGACTCCGAGGACGGGCACCCCCTGAATGGCTTCCTCGGTACGGACAAGGCGAGCCTTCCCTCTCCGATCCACAGCCTACGGCCTCAGGCCCCCCGTCCCCTCTACGCCCTGCAGCACAACGAGCCACTGAAGATATCCCCTCCCAGACTGGCCTATCAGCATGGTAAGAGTCGGCAGCTTTCTTTTACATTTAAAGCACATGAACGATCTCAAACAATAATACTCCGTAATACTCTGTGTATTATTACGGAGCTATTTGTGTGCCATGGAAGGATATACAGGGTGTCCCAGAAAACGTGTCATTGAATTATAATAAAAAAACTACACCACCTAGAGTCATGCGGTCAACGGCATTTGTTCTTACTGGGTTTTTGCCATCTCCTCATGTGAATGTCGTGCAACGCAAGTTTAATTATGTAAATTTTTGCGAGCTTAAGTCGGAAATTTGCCTAGTAAAGGTCACTTTTTTACCCCACCAATGTGAAGAGCGTGTCTAATTTACTCAAATTAATGCTAATTGACAGGGACATTCAGGAGCTATCCCATCGGAAAAAATAGCCGAACATCATCCTCTACGGAGGTCGCACAGAAGAGCGCACGATGAATTTTTCAGCGCAATCTTTGTCAGTCCGACGAAAGGAGGTTGGAAACCCAGCCCATCCTGGCATCGCAGAAGGAGATAACGCAGGGATGGCTTATCACGTCCGACTTTCGCTGGGATAATGCTTTCCCTCTCCCAATTTTAGGAACTGTTACTTTTTCTACTATCACTCTGTCGGCTGGCTTCGGAACCTCCTTTCGTCGCACTGCCACCGATTGCGCTCAAAAAGACATCGCGCGTTATGGTCCGGTGCTCCGAAAAGCATGATATTCGGCTATTTTTTTTCGATGGGATAGCTCGTGAATATCACTGTGAATTATCATGAATTTGACTGAATTCGGCACGCTCTTCATATTGGTGGGGTAAAAAAGTGACCTTTACTTGGCAAATTTCCGAGTTCAGTTCGCAAATATTTACATAATTAAACTTGGAGTACATGACATTCACATTAGGAGGTGGCAAAAACCTAAGAAGAACAAATGCCGTTGACCGCATGATTCTAGGTGGCGTAGTCTTTTTATTATAATTCAATGACACGTTTTCTGGGACACCCTGTATATAGATATAGGATATATAGGTTATATATATATATGAGCGAGAGGAAAGGGGACACAGCGACGGATTTGAGGTGTTAATAGAATACAAACAAAGGTTTATTTTACGTAATTAAAACATTATTTAGGAAATGGGGAAGTGTCGACGTTTTGGAGGGAAGAATAAAGTTGTTGTTGTTGTTGTTATCTGCAATTTGCACCCCGAATCGAAGGTTGCCTCTTTAGGGTGAAACCGGATATTTTACCCGGCAAACTGTGCCCTCAAGGAGACGTCTATAGGAATGCTCGCTAACCTGTTTGGCGGCAAATGCAGTTATGTCACCGTTTGTACAAAACCAGTACAGTGGGTTTGAGTAACTGAGCCCGACTTATCCCTGAATTTAGCTTACTGAAAGTTTTTCCCACCCGAATTTACGCGTATTTATAGCACATTTTTATACCTGACTTTTACCCCCGAATTCAGAAAGAGATATGTCTCGAAAACTTCAGGCTCTATGCATTATTTATTAGATGCGTATATGTCTCTGCATGTGTCATGCTCTGATACATATATATTTGACTGTACTCCCAAACGTCTGTATTGGCATGAACATGGGGGTGGGAATAAATGTAGTCTGTACAACAACCTAAAACAATAACAACAACCGATGCAAAGTGACACATGTAATGATGAGGGACTGTGCAAAAGTTGAATACGGCAATTACAATAACTGTAAATGAAAAACGTCCTAGCAACATAACTATGAAACGGGGACATGAAACTGTTTGCAAAATAGATCATGATCGCCACATTTGATCACGACAGATAAAGCAACAATGTGGTCAATCAATCAATAACTGTGGTTGAAAGATCCTTCCGATCAGTGGGAGTGGAACAAGAGGAGTACCTGATCGAAGAATGGCAGTTGACGAAAATGTACGAGTTCCTCAACAGAAAAAAAAAAAAAAAACGTCAACAACGAAAAAGCAAAAATTTGGTGCTGGAGAAATTTCATACCGTTGTGCTCGTTGTTGCGAGTTCGTTTGTATCACCCGCTACATTAAAGTGCCAGTATGGACTAAATCTCGTGCCTTCAGAATCCAACCTTACTGCAACCTTATTGTCTTACTTTACACTCCTGCAAAATATTTTGGCTCTGGGTGACGCGAGAGCTTGAGGAAATAAATTTTTATCTCTGGGAACTGGCGACGTCGCGTTATGATCCGACGGAACGCCCGGCCCTCCTCTCATCTGGCAACAGTGTTGCCCTCGCGTCTTCCAGGGGTCTCACTTTTTGCACTCCGTGAGCGGAGCCCCACGCGACATACCATCCCGCCGCTCTGACCTTGGAGAAATCACAGAGGAGGAAGAAGACATCTCTCCCATTTCGCGTATAGAATTCTTGAGGCACCTTCTTTTCATGGACTCAAAAAATAAATGCTGTTTTCTGACTCTGGAGTGTCACGTTAAAGGGGCTATGAAATTCCCCGAACCCCCATACTTTTTTTCGATGGAAACTGTTCTTCCCGCAGAGAAACTAATATGCCACAAATTTTTCCGGACGAAATCGCTCCACTCTGCGAGGAGCGCGCGCTGGAAATGTCTCTTCCGCGTTCCTCCTCTCTCGCGCATATTTCCCTGCCGATGGTGTAACTGTACGGACCGCACTTCGGTTCCCCGTTACGTCACCGGTGTTGCACAATGGCAAGTAATGCCGCGAGCTCGCGCTGTGGCTGCCGCCACTGCCGAAATCTGCCTATCGGGCGAAAGCTGCTGTCATGG
The DNA here is from genome assembly GCF_037126465.1 of Ornithodoros turicata. Classification (NCBI taxonomy): domain Eukaryota; kingdom Metazoa; phylum Arthropoda; class Arachnida; order Ixodida; family Argasidae; genus Ornithodoros; species Ornithodoros turicata. The sequence continues at coordinate 146,569,362 of NC_088202.1, read as the reverse complement.
AGATTTCCACTCCCGATGAACGCATACGCGGGATCCTACGGCGCATGCTCCTGGCGGGATTCCTCAACTCGGCAACACGTCACGATGACGTGTTGCTGAGCCGGCCGTGGTCGCGTCAAGTTGCCCGTTGTGTCTCCGCTCGGCAGCTCGTCACGGCGCGGCGCCAGCTGTCCTCCCTTCGCCGCTCCGTTTAAATTCGCTCCCGAGAAATCCGCTCGCGCGACGAAAGTAAAATTTCGGTTCTAGACTCAGAAAAATGTCTTCTTTCGAACGAAACGAAGAAATAAATCGTTTCATAGTCCCTTTAACAAAGTATAGCACAATTGATCCTTCCCCGCAGGCATGGCCATACAGCACAACCACTCTTACTCCGCCGCCGAGGACGTTGTAGGGACGAGCAGCCACTCTGTGTCGAGCGATGGCGAGCAGAGGGGGAGGAGCATGGACGACAGCGCGGAAGAGCGTGCCCGGGCATCAAGGGACGAGAAACGAGCTCGTGCGCTCGCCCTGCCCATCAGCACTGAGGACATCATTAATCTCCCAATTGAAGAGTTCAATGAGAAGCTGGCCAAGTTTGAACTGACGGACGCGCAGCTGGCCCTCATTCGAGACATACGGCGACGCGGGAAGAACAAGGTACCGTATTTTCACGCGTATTAGCCGCGGCTTATGCGCGATTTTTTTTTCTCACGGGCGCCCTGCGGCTTATCCACCGGTGCGGCTTATCTGATGACTATTTTTTCCTGGTATTTTCCCCATACGCCAATTTTAACGAAAGGGCCGACAGTGTCTCTGGAACAGCACTGCCCTGCCGATGCACGAACAGTACGTAACAGGGACGGGTCCACATTCGAGTAGATTGATCTTCCTGGTGCATTCCCCTAAGCAGCCTTTACGAAAGTGGTGGCAGTGATTCACGTCTTCTGGAAGATCACTGACCCATCAGCCCACGAAAAACACCCGACATGGGCACAATCCGATCTTGGTAGAACTCCAGAACTGACCTCCTCTGTTGTACACTGTGCCGATCCCGGAGTATGGACCACAGGGTTTATGGCCTTCTCTATGGTCTCCTTTGTCGCACAAATCAGTCGTCTCATATTGCCTGCGGCTTATCTGCGGGTGCAGCTTATCTGCCAGAAAATTTTCAAAACGTCCCAAAAAACGCGTCCTGCGGCTTATACGCGTGAAATTACGGTACGTACGTCATCCGAGGGACGTCTCCGGGACGGACAAGTGCCCGTCGAGGTGTTAGTTGAGTTCAGAATTTAAAATGTGTTTCTCGTTCCTTCTCTACTTCATATTTAGACCCTGAAGTTTTCGGGTTTTATATTTTTCCAAATTCGGGGGGGTAGAAATCGGGTCGATAAATTGGCGTCGAAAATTCGCGCAAATTCGGGCAGAAAAATTACCATCAAACTGAGTTCGAGGGGAAATCGGGCATTATTGTCGAATAAACATTCACTGTACCGTTTATCCAGAGTGCCAGAAGTAAGGGTCAGTCGCGTATTTTGTGAGAAACTAGTACGTCAACGCCTTGAGGTGCCTAGCCTAGGTGCAGTTTTGCAGGTAGAAATCGGGTTTAACCCTAGATAGGTGAACCTCAATTCGGCGTGCAAATTCGGGGGAAAAATCGGGTTTAGCCCTAAAACATCAGGGTCTATTCATATTTCAGTGTTGTTCACTTGGAGCAATGAGCCGTTATTTATGGGTAGCTACATTTACTTTTTACTATTTACTACTTACTTTTTTAGCATCTGTTTCTTTTTCTTTTGCTACACGCGGGGTGGCGCAGGGGGACGCGCTATTTAGGTCAGCCCTCGTTTAACGATGTACCCCGTATAACGATGGAATTCGCGATTACCGTCAATATCGTTATACGCGGGTTTCACTGTAAATATGAAGAGCACATACGTATAAATTCAATGCCTACATATTTTTTCCCTGGCTATCGTAGTGCAGTCCTTTTAGTCAGTGTTTTGTGGCCGTTAACACTTATATCGACCCGGGAAGGAAATGGACGTCGGGACGGTTCCGCTCGTGTCACACCTAGGGTTGCCACCGGGCCGGTATTATACCGGCACGGCCGGTTATTTGCTCGCTCTGCCGGTTGCCGGTAGGAAGGTGATACCGGCAGCCTTTTGCTGGTATTTGTGGCTCAAGACCTTCCGCAGGGGCTTTTGCGAGATTTCCTCTTCAACATTCCACAACAGCTTGAAAAAAATTTGGAGCACAGACCCAACTCCACAGTCACCAGCCGCTTTTCTTAGTTATTCATCATCATTATTATTATCATTGTTATTCATCAAGTCTTGTATTCGGAGGGGACAAGATCAGTGGTTCTGCAAAGCTATTGGCGGTTGTGTCGAGCCAGCAAGAAGTGCTTAGGCCAGGGTGTGAATGTGCTAACATCTGTGCTTTGTGAGATTGATACAGCAGAAGGCATGGTCGAAAGCAAAATTACACGATATATTGCATTATAAACACAATACCAACTCAGAAATACTGTTCCATTTTCTCCATAGTACTCACTTAAAGGAATTGTCGATTTATGAATCCCTCGATTTACGAACGATTTTTCGGGGAACCGAGGGTGTTCATAAATCGGGGGTTGACTGTATTCTTCGATTTTCATCTTGTTATAATCTTTTTCTGTCTGCTGGTCTTTTTTTTTTTTCCTTGTTTTTTTTTTTTTTTAGTGTATGTTTGTTGTTTGACGTACAGTGCCAGTGTGTTCCATACGTGCTCACTCCCTCGTGTAATGGCCTAAAGGCCCCCTTGATGGATCAATCAATCAATAAATAAATAATAATAATACACACACACTTTCCGCAGGTGGCAGCCCAGAACTGCCGCAAGCGCAAGCTGGACCAGATCTGCTCCCTGCAGCAAGACGTGGAGCTCCTGCACCTGGAGAGGCAGGAACTGGAGGTCAGGCACGAGTCCCTGCAGACGACGCGGAACACCGCCCTAGACAAGTACAGCAGGCTCTGCCAGCTGCTCTCCAAGAGTTGCGAAGACTTCGGCGACCTGCGCCTGCCCGCCAACGGCACGACAAACTGTGTGTCCGTTTCTTCCGCGGTGAACGGTGGTGTGGCCCGTTCGGGAGAGGATGAAGTGAAAGGGGCAAAGGCCAAGCGCAGGCTGCAGGAACAGTGAGAGAGAAGGTCACGGCCAATGGAACGTGCTGCTCAAGTGACGCCCCCCGAGGCTGTTGTGTTGTTAACGCCTCGAAGAAGGATATCCGAGACTTGCGTGGAGCTACAATTTTTTTTATTTTTTTAAATATTATGAGCAGTTACGTTGTTCCTTCTTTTTCTTTTTCTTTTTTTAACTCCGTTAAAGCACGAGCATTGTGTTGGCTTCAAGCCTGAATTGCTTAGCCGGAGCCGAAGCCAAAGCCTTATTGAAGCCGACGTGTAGTCAAGTTTGAAGCCGATTCGAGTCAGAAGTTAAGCCATATATCAGCCATCAGAGAGTGTCTTTAAAAGTGCAATTCTTTTCTTCTTTTATTTTTTCTTGCTGAAAAGGCTCTGATGCATATGTTTTTGCCAACGTGCAGACGACACTGGGTTTGAAGTTTGAAGCCGTGCGAGATACAGTGAAGTGTTGATAGTGAAAGTGTTTTTTTTTGTTTTTGTTTTTTTCCCTCTCGATTTTCATGAGTGTCTGTTGGTCATTGTATACGAGCCCAAACATAGAACGACGAGGACAAATGAACTATGGTCTGATCTCGTACCCGCGTTTGTGTCACGCTGCAGGACAGTTTGTTGCAAGGATTTCCACCGTGCGCACGTTTAATGCCTGCAGAGTTAATTTAAGCCTCAACGGTTGTTGTCTGTTTAAACTTTTTGGGCATTTAAACGAGCATCAGCTTAGGCATGATGGATTTTGTGACTTAAATGACGTGCCTTCCTTATTTCTGGCGGCATATGGCTGCCCTGTATATTTTCACATCTGTACAAACTCATCACTAGACTAGGGGAGTTTTTTTTTTTTTTTACGTATCGAATTTCATTTTGGGGCAGCGAGGTATGCTTCGAGGGATTCGTTTTTGGGTGTTGCCTTTGCGGTAAAATAAAAGCGTATTTTTTTGCGGGTGTGGAGGGTAGGGAGAGTTGAGAAAATGATTTTATGGTTCTGAAGCAAGCTGTACATTATTTATTCATAGCCATCACACTGGACTGAACCCTTTTGACTTAAAATAATTTGCGCTAATAAAATATATTAGTGGACACGTGCGCCTCTGTGCATCAGTGTTTGCAGACACATTGTACTTGCCAGTCAGGAAAGTTATGTTTGGGACGAGTAAGGCGACCCGCCTTAATCCTGGCCTTTAAATATGAATATAATGAAACATGTCCCTCAATGTGCCTTTGCCTGAGGCCCCGCACACCCCTAGCACCGTCCCTGATTCCTACCACCGGTTGGGGTGGGACGGGTGGGGTGAGGGACGCATATAATTATTTTTTGCGAGAGTGCTAATTTTCGTAGGTGCTAAAGAGCTGGCCATTGAGTAACGCTCTGAGGGATTGTGCGTCCTGGGCCGACTTCTAAGGGAGCTGTGCCGACGCATGTCTGACAGCATCTGAGGAAAACCCCAGACAGCACACCCGGCACCGGGATTCGAGCCCGGGTACCTCCCAGTCTCGACGTGACATATGCCCAGCACGCTAACCACTGAGCCATGCGAGCTGGTGAAACGGGTCTGTAGTAGCGCTTTTGTGTCTCCGTTTTTGGCCAATGCTGCCGAAATTAGCGAGGGGATTCAAAAGGCACATCACGTGCTTTCCACCCGCGAGTCGCGCGATAGTGTCGTAAAGCGAGCTTCTCCTAAAGCACGCAGGCGTTACGTGAAGCCGACTTGCGGAATGGTGATGCGTAATGTTGCCAGAAGTTGTCCGGATACGTTCCCACCACGTGTTCTGATCGTTGTTTTCCTGAGCCAGTGCTATGTCCCACAGCTTGGCAGCTTATCAAAGTCAAAACAGAGATAAGGTTCCGGGCCGTGTAACCCCCTTTATTCTTATCTTCTCCACCACTGCCCAAAGGGAGAGCCATTGCGCAACATGATGTAAGGGGAGTTCGTGGTGAGGATCCTCGACTCGTTCGTATCATCCGTAAAGGCAAGATAACACGTTCGTATCATATCCGAACGCTAAATAGGCATTCTGGCCGGGACAGGAAAAGAATTCGTATCATCCCGAAATTTGTATCGTCCGTGATCGTATCATTGAGTGAGAATGAGAGACAATACCCGTTGAAAGTCATTCTACGTTTAAAAAAAAAAAAACCTGAAACGTGCACGTGTGCTGAAATATCCATAGCCAAACTTTGAAACGCAAATGAGGCGAACCGAAACCGAAACCACGGTGATCTGAAGCGCAGGGAGCACAGCGCTCATTACCCGTCAAAGGGGTCACGTGCTCTGGGGTGATGGAGATGATTGGAGTAGGTGCTGACCTGCTGGAGAAATCAACCACTTTCCGACCCCGATAAGCCTCTGTTGGCGAAGGTCATTCATCATCACAGATCATCATAAGTCGGCTCATTTGCATATCGAAATTCGGCTATGCATATTTCAATGCACGTGCGCGTTTCAGGATTTTTTTAAAAAATGGAATGGATTTGAATGAGGATTGTCTCCCATTTTGCTATCCCGCTTTTGCCCGAAATTCCGTAATAAAAGAGTAAATAATGAAATTTAGACAATTCGTCACCTTGTAGTTCATACTCTCTACGAGTACATGCCCGCTGGCCGTGTTACTCAACTGCAAAAGCGACATCTATGCTGGTAACAAAATGGCGTAGATGCAGGCTGGCTGGTGGGTGAGCTCAATAATGTAAAAGCCTGAGTCTGGGCACATGAAATCCTTCGATGGAAAAAAATGAGTCTGGGCACACAGAGGGACGACACATAAGGATTTTAATAAATAAAAATAATTCTACGATTGATTAAAAAAAAACGCCCTTGGCCAGGAAACCAAAGTGAACCCTTTAGCCAAAGCAGCTTGTGGAGGGACTTGATATTTTATATGCGGATTTATTTATTTAGAGATACTTGTTTACCCTATAGGGTCGTTACAGGAGTGGAATAGAAAGAATAATTCTAAAAACGATAAAAAAAAACAGTGCAAGGGAACAGCAAAAAGGACGAAAAGGAGATGTCCCTGAAAAGTGAAAAGAAAATCACCCTCGTTTTCCCTCTCCCGCAAATGTACGACTTCGGGGGGGGGGGGGGGTTTGAACCCCTCTCTTTCAACCGCTTCAACTGTTCCTGAAGTTCCGGAAAAGGCCGGCCAAGCAAAGTCACGCAGCGCAGTGCTTACTTCTGCAGCCTGCACTTCTGCCTTCCGTGCAGAGGGTGGACATGAAATCCTTCGAAATTCCACAGACGAACGTACGTAAGCAATCAAACAATACAAACAACAAATTAAAACTTGAACAGGTCCACGGCCCCTCGATCGCCCTCTCCGCAAGGAGGAGCGATCGAGTGTGTCTCGACGATCCAACATCACCATCGCCATCGACAGCATGTTTGCAAACAAATCTGCGAAGGAAGAAGGACAAGACGCTGTTATATAGTTTCGGTATCTCCGAAAAGGCAAGAAAGTGCCAAAAACAGCGCTGTTTCAGGACGTTAACGGAAAACGATGTCTTCCAGGCTCGCTAGAAAAAGTGAATCGCTCGTTGTGGGCATATATAGAACGACTCTTTTAAAGGACTCGCGTACGAAATCTAGCAGCAGCGTGCACAGACGTTCAATAACAAACATCACGAGGGAAGACCATTATAAACGTCTGGGGGGAAGAAAGCCTGCCTCCTTCGATGTAATTAGTCGAACAGGAATTGTGAGTCCCATGCAGTACGTACCTGACAATGTTCCGAAGCCGGAGTACGCGAGTAGTGGCATCGTACTCGACGTACCGAAGCAGATGGAGAGAAAGTCGCCCGATGAAATACTAAGGACGAAGGACGCTTGCCGATTAGCGAGGAACATATTAGACGAAGTCTCACGACATGTTAAGGTAATGGAGACTTTTTTTTTACTACCGCAACGAATTGTCTTAAACTATCGGTTTCATCAGACTATAATTGTTTCATGAATAGAAAAATCCCGCTTCATGCAAGATGCAGCAAGAAAGCGACAGAAACATATACCACAGTTAGCATAAAACAGCAGCATATATTTTTTGACGCGGCAGTTTACTTTTTTTGCCAAAGTTTCTTTAGATATTGTGCTTGTAACATATATTTTTCTGATAAAATGGTTAAAAAGCAAGCGAGCTGGTGGCTAAGATCCATGACGAAAACCCTGTCTGTTTTTCGTCTTTTTCCCAGTCTCGGGTTTTCGTCATATATTTTTCTGTTTTGCGTTCTTAGGTTGGCATAACAACGGACGAAATCGACAAGATAACGCATTCGTTGTGCATTGATAAGACAGCGTACCCTTCACCGCTCAACTACCGATGGTTCCCTAAATCCGTGTGCACGTCGGTGAACAATGTCGCCTGCCACGGCATTCCAGACGACCGACCTCTCAAAGACGGTGACATCATCAGCATAGATATCAGCGTAAGTTCACAGTTTCCAGTTTAGGACACTAACAGAAACCATTCTTCACTGGTCACTAAGTTACGGGTTATTTGTGACCGTAAAACGATACTTTTTCGTGAAAGTAGCTGTAAAATGTAGCTGTAAGTAGTTTACTCTGGTAATGCCATGTTTTCACACGCACCTATATTTCCAAAAGTTATTTTATCCTACTTTAGAACGTTAGAACAAGAGAAAGGCTGGTTACTGGCGGTTGCTGAAGATAACTTTAAAATTTATTCGCTAAGATAGACCTGCTGCTAAAGTGTTGCTTTTTTGAGACTTCCGTTTACTCTGCTTTCTTTTCCTGCACGATAATCGTAAAGTAATCAGGTTGCTTTAACCTCGATTAAGTGAGTTTAGCTATAAAAGTAAACCGAAGTAAGTTTAAAGAAACTAATTCACTTTAACTCTCTTTTTATGGCACGAAGCTTGACAAGGATTGCAGTCGGAGAGAGGCTCTCGCTGGCTTTTGTCGATTGCTGTTCTTGAGCTTAGCGCTAAGTGTCATCATTAATTGGATGAAAGGTCGGTTACACTGAGGTTACACATGGTGCCACAGTGTGACTTGACTTGGATTGGCACGAAAAATTTTGGACAAAATTGGACAAATAAGCTGCACCAGTCCACAAACTGCAGGAAGGCGCACAACTTTTTCAACAGTTAGTCCGTGGGTTGCGCGTGTGAAATTACGGTAAATTTAACAGACTCTTAAGTGACTAGAAACTTACTCAATGTTGTATGTAAATATATATGCTACTTTCTGTATTATTGCTTCTTGAAATAGAATAAGTCATCTTCTTGAAACAAGGAAGGTTTTCAAATATAAGCATGCAGGTCAATAACAGAAACTGATATTCTGTTAAGCTGGAAATGCAAGGCAACACCGCAGTTTATAATGGCACCGCATAATTACTTTTACTGGTTAATAATACTTTATTTAATGAGCTATTTATTATTTATGTATGTTTTAGGTGATTCAACCTTACTTCGATCACTTTACGCTATCGAATTGCAGATGAAATGCAGCTATTCTACTATATCTCACACTACTCTAGTGGAAATATACTACGACATAGTATACTAGTGCTACATGTAGTTACAGCAGAAATGTACTATACATTTACACTATCATGCTTTGTATTACCTTGCTCATTTTTAATCAGAATAAAATTATTGTGTGCATTGGCACGATACATTTATTGTACTTTGAAACAGGGATTTCCCCTGTTCCCCAAATTTCTGAGATTGCCCAATACAGCTAGGCTACCACTACCAATGCATATACCATATGTACCTACCTATATATACCTATACATACCTATATACCTATGTATATACCTATATACCTATGTATATACCTATATACCTATGTATATACCTATATACCTATATATACCTACGTATATACCTATAAACATGTGTCCAGAAACATATACCCCCCCCCCCCTCGAAGCTTGGTACCCCCCCCCCCCCCCAGAAATCGATTTCGGGGGAAAACTGCTGCTTTGAATGGAATCAACAACTTGACTGTTTACCACACTCGGATTGGGCGGAACCAGCCATCTCTTGTCATTTTTGCAGCCGAAAAGTATCCGTCATTTTGCGCCACGCTTCTTATTCTGTCTTCTGCTAGGTTTTCTACAATGGTTACCATGGAGACTGTGCTGAGACGTACGCAGTCGGAGACGTTGACCGACGCGGCAAGAACTTGATCACGATTGCCAGAGAATCTCTTCATGCGGCTATTTCAATATGTGGACCAGGTGTCAAGCTTTGTGAGATTGGGAAAAAAATCAGGTGATCGGCACTCTTTTGAAGGTCACGAATACATGCATAAATAAAAATGATACATACGAATGAATGCATAGATAAATAATGATAAGTGATATGTAAATTAATTAAACATTAGTCAGCTAGCAAGGACAACTTCTGCAAAAAAATATAGAAACACTTCAGTTCATTATTTTTTCAGGTATGCCTTCAAAAAGCACTGTTACACATTCACGTAACTCACAAGGTTAATCTAAAAACTTATCTGTGTTGAGTAGCGCATTTAAAGGCATTGAAAACCACTTTTCTTTGATGATTAATACTGATGCTGTCACATAATTAATATTAACACTGCTACAAGGGTACAGTTATATATTCCATCCTTTAAACATCACCAACGGTTGCCTCTTGTGAACAGTGCAATATGCTTCAGCATTACGATGTTAGAAGAACAGGAAATAGTGGAAAACAGTTTAATAGCTAATAGTGTAGTAATGGAAAATACTTTTCGTGTGGTTAGTTGAACTATTTAACTCTTACTTTACAAATGTTTTCTAATTTTACTAATTAAGCAATACTAACGAAGCACTCAAATTGATAGATAATGAAGCTTTTACAAATTAAGCATTCCTCTGCAACGAAACGAAAAAAAAAGAAAGAAAGGCTTGTTTTTAAGAACGTTATTTCTCACAATACGCACGCTACACTTATTGACATTTATAATCCAACTGAGTTATTTGTAACAAATACTACGAAGGTTATCAATATACCCCGATGAGGCCACCAAAGTAACTGTAGCTTACCGGGTGTAATGTATTGCAAATGGCTAGTAACTGTTGGTATAATGATAATATCACATATACATTGGTTAGTGTTTCAGCGTTTTATGTGTTTCTTTTCCAGTGCTGTGACAGCAGATGGCGGATACTCCGTTGTGCCGTCCTTCTGCGGTCATGGAATCGGGACGTATTTTCACGGACCTCCGGATATCTATCACTTCGGTATGGTCCCTTTTTTTGTTACTCCAGTTCTTGCCGTGCATGCTTTCCGTACAATTCTTTCTTCTTCACTTTGCTTTTTTAGACACTGTAAAAGAATATTTTTTTCATGTGGAACTAATCTCGTTTTTAGCATACGCTCCCCCCACCAAACTAGCAAATTTAAGCGTAACACATAGCAAGAGCACAGCATTGCACATATAACACATTTGATGTACGTTAAAAGGGTTCAGAAACAAACTCTAACAACATGCGTTTAATGCGCTTTCTGTAATATCATTGCCGAAATACAATAGAACTTAATTTGTAACAAAGTTGGTTGGCCAGCTAAAAATCTTTATTATATCAATACCTTGACTATGTCAGTAGTCTATGGTTAGGCTTTTAAAATATAGGACTGCATGTTTACTTCACTACACCCCATACCTTCACTACTTGCATGTTCGCTATGTATAGGTTCTACTGTATTCAATACGTAAACCCTTCCATGTCTCTGGTGCATGCTGTTCCTGTTAAACATTTTTTTTTTAAAAGGGGCTTTCGCAAAGGTCGATGGACACAGGGCAATGCCAGAGGGGGAATTCCTCTTGCAAGGAGCACACATTTACCATGGGAACAAGCACACCTCACTCCATTTTCCGAAGAGAAAATGGGGTGAGGTGCACCCTGGTCATTTCTACGGTAACACTATTTTTTTTATCTTTATGGGCGCTGAGGGAGAGACCAGTAGCACCTCCCTTACAGTTCAAGGCCCTCTGTTAGTTATAACTTCAGAAGGTGAAATCACATTGGTGTTAGACTTCTATATTTTCATGTTCAGGATATGGATCCCCACATTTTCTGAAGTGATTCCTCCAAAAACAAGTGCTTCTAACCGCTTTCATGAATTTAAGGTCCTACAACTTACTTTGGTGAAATTTTAGCCCAAAAATGCAAAAACAAAAAAGAGAGAGAGAGTCTTGTACGGTACATTGTCTCTTGGTGTACATCCCTTTCTTCCAACCAGCTTCTTTACTTCCTTTCCTCCATGTTTTGCATTTACTCTTACATGTACTGGTGGTTTTGCGTAATGTGTAAAAAAAATTTATTGAAAAATCTACTTCCACAAAGATTATGGGGTCCACAGTGTTTACTTTCGATGAGCTTTCGCCGCGACTTATGACGACTTTGATCAATTTTCTGTCGCAACAAATCTAATTTTCAGAATCGAGCTCTAAAATTCCTAGGGTCTAGTACGGGAAGCAAGTGAATGTAACTTTCTTTTTTGCCAGAAACAGAAAGTGTATGTGGGATATAGCCCACTCAGTTATGAAATACGCTCTGTTCTGCAATGGTAATACAGCTAAAAAGAAAAAAAAACTCTAGTTTGAGACGCACAATGGACCATTTTCCTCAGAACACACAGCACAAATAAATGATAATTTACCGACAATTTAACATCAATAAACAGGTAGTTGTCGTTACCGAAAATCGAAAAAAGTGCTCACAAGTCATGTCAGAAGTTTGCTGAGGATCAATGCCTGATCAATGATCTTCTAATAGAATATGTTAACATGTTAGGTGGAACATCCTGTATATTCTTACCTTTACGTATATTCAAAGTGGTAGCACTCGCCTTGCAGTTTGAATGAACAGGCAAGCTCTGGATGAACAGGTTTTCATCTCCAACTTATTATTTTTACGCTACAGCTAAGCCACTTGCTTTGGTTTTCACAAAACCGTCACGTTATCGCAGTCTTTAATTTCCCTCCTCTTATTTTGCAGACAACGACTTGGAGGGCGAAATGTTTGAAGGCCTTGTATTCACAATTGGTAAGCTTTGCTTCTATTGCAGCCAGTGCACTCAGTCACGGTTACCCGTATGAGGTTCAGTATAAGTTACCCGTATGAGGTCCAGTATAAGTTACCCGTATGAGATTCAGTATAAGTTACCCGTATGAGATTCAGTATAAGTTACCCGTATAAGATTCAGTATAAGTTACCCGTATGAGATTCAGTATAAGTTACCCGTATGAGATTCAGTATAAGTTACCCGTATGAGATTCAGTATAAGTTACCCGTATAAGATTCAGTATAAGTTACCCGTATGAGGTTCAGTATAAGTTACCCGTATGAGGGTCAGTATAACCCGTATAAGGTTCAGTACAAGTTACCCCTATGAGGTTCAGTACAAGTTACCCGTATTAGGGTCAGTATAAGTTACCCGTATAAGGATCAGTAGTTCCGAATAGTCTGAACAGAAAGGTATTCTAGTATGGGATGTCCAGAAGACCAACAACCCTCGATACAACAACACAATATTTGTTCTTTTGCATGCAAAAAGTTTTCTTTTTTTGCCTAGTTAAGTATGGAGTACCGTAATTTCACGCGTATTAGCCGCGGCTTATGCGCGATTTTTTTTCTCGCTGGCGCTCTGCGGGTTATCCACCGGTGCGGCTTACCTGGTGACTATTTTTCCCCTGTTTTTTTTTTCCTCATACGCCGGTTTTAACAAAAGGGCCGACAGTGTCTCCGGAACAGCACCGCCCTCCCAATGCATGAACAATACATAACAGGGGCGCGTCCACATTCGAGTAGACTCACCTTCCTGGTGCCTTCCCCCAAGCAGCTTCTTAACGAAAGTGGTGACAGTGATTCATGTCTTCTGGAAGGCCACAGATCTGTCGATGCATGAAAAACACGCAACAAGGGCACAATCCGATCTTGGTAGAACACTAGAGAACTGACCTCCTTTGTTGTACACCGTGCTGACCCCAGAGTGTGGACCACAGGGTTTATGGCCATCTCTATAGTCTCCTTTGTCACACAAATCAGTCTCGTGTATTACCCGCGGCTTATCTGCGAGCGCGTTTTGCCTGCCCAAAAAATTGCAAAACGTTTCTAAAAACGGGTCCTGCAGCTTATCTGCGGTGCGGCCTATACGCGTGAAATTACGGTAACTGAGAAATGCATTAGCATTACACCCACTGAACAGGGGTATGGCCTTGCCTGGCCTGGTACAGCGTGTGTGCAGATAAATTAAATCCACATTTACGGATGTAACACATTGCCTGCTTACCGTACGAATTTCTAGTGGTGCACTGCGACACATTTATGTGATGAAAAAGTAAAAAAAAAAAACATGGTAACGACGTTCACGAGCTCCCTTAAGCGCATAAGCATCCGCATGAGATTTTGTTTCAGTTTCTGCGCCGGTGGTATCCCTAGTGGTATCTGGGCGCAGCTGTGCCGAGACCACCACCCAAGCAACACAATATATTGGCCCAATATTGGGCCAGTATTGGCGATGTTGGCCCAATCTTGAACCAGTGTTGGCAATGTTGGCCCAATCTTGGACCAGTATTGGCAATGTTGGCCCAACCTTGGACCAGTATTGGCGATGTTCGCCCAATCTTGGACCAATATTTGGCCGGTATTGCCAATATTGGTCCAAGATGTTGTGCTGCTTGGGCATAGGCAATTCGAGATGTGCAGAGAGCAAAGTTTGTGTGGTAAACATTTTTGGTTGTGCAGAATTTGGTTACCACGATTTTTCTTTTTTCCATCGCATGATTGTGTCGTTTTGTGCCAATGGAATATCGTACGGTACGCAGGCAATGCGTCACTTGCGTAAATATGGGGCTACTTTATCTACGCACACGTTGTACATTGTATATTGTCAATCATTTAGTCCCACATTGTTGCAGACGTGTCGTATTTTACGAGTAGTGGCATGCTTTTTCGACTCCTGTCACTGCAGTGGCAGACTGTCAGTCAGACGTTCCATTAATATTCCATTCTGGATATCACTCGGTTGCCCGTGTGACACAAATTGGACATCGAAGTAAACACAGCATAACAACCTACACTAAAATACAGATAAATGTTGATGGGTACTTCATTTTTAACACCCAATTTTCTTCCTATAAAACTGTTAAGTAGGCCAGTAAGATGCACCATGCGAAGTAATTTACACCACAGAGTCATAATTATTGCGGAAATTGAATTTAAAATGTGCTGCAAAAAACGACCGTGCGCAACGGCGGTGAAGAGCAGTACCAGCCTGTGATCTGCCCGGAACCTTGCGCTGACGCTATAAGGAGAATGCTCGCTGATTGGCCTAGAGAAATGTTGTCCACTACTCCGCTGTCATCTGCTACTCGGCTGTTCGGGGTTCTGATAAAGCCTTTCTCCTGGCTCGGTAATGCTTCGGCCGCTCCTTCTATCCCCAATTCTCCGGGAGAACTGGCAAAACAGGTTTACGGCGGCAAAGGGACCTGCGCTGACCCCCACTGACCGGCGAACCAGAACGCGTTCTCCTTATAACGTCATCGGTGACGTGGCATCATACCTCCTCATCCTCGTTATAGCTGGAGTGGCGAGTTAAAGGAGTACAGAGGGCCATCCAAAAAAAATTCAGATTAAGACATCTGATGAAAGTGTGTGCGTCATTATACTGAATAGCGCGAAAGGTTTTGATGTGTGCAATTTGTTTCCCAGAAAAAAACTCGCATAAACATAGCTCCGCGCCTTCACCCTTAACTCGCCACTCCAGCTATAACGAGGATGAGGAGGTATGATGGCACGTCACCGATGACGGCATAAGGAGACTCGTTCTGGTTTGCCTGTCAGTGGGGGTCAGCGCATTGTCCCTTTGCCGCCGTAAACCTGTTTTGCAAGTTTTCCCGGAGAATTGGGGATAGAAGGAGCGGCCGAAGCATTACCGAGCAAGGAGAAAGGCTTTATCAGAACCCCGAACAGCCGAGTAGCAGACGACAGCGGAGAGTAAGACAACATTTCTCTAGGCCAATCAGCGAGCGTTCTCCTTATAGCGTCAGCGCGAGGTTCCAGGCAGATCACAGGCTGGTACTGCTCTTCACCACCGTTGCGCACGGTCGCTTTTTGCGGCGTATTTTAAATTCAATTTCTGCGATAATTATGACTCTGTGGTGTAAATTACTTCGCATGGTGCATCTTACTGGTAAACTTAACAGTTTTATAGGAAGAAAACTGGGTGTTAAAAATGACTTCTGTGCTACTTTAAGGGTGAACGCTTGGAGCCATGTTTATGCGAGTTTTTTTCTGGGAAACAAATTGCACACATCAAAACCTTTCGCGCTACTCGGTATAATTACACACACACTTTCATCAGATGTCTTAATCCGAAATTTTTTTGGATGGCCCTCTGTACTCCTTTAAGACTCTGCCAAATAATGTTACAGAACCAGTCATATCCGAAGGAGGTCCAGACATCGTCATACTTGAAGATGGCTGGACGGCAGTGACTCTAGACAATAGTCGGGCAGCACAGTTTGAGCACGCCATTTGCATCACGAGCAACGGAGCGGACATCCTAACGACGTCCTAAATACGCTTACAGTTTCTGGTTTGGCGTCTGCTACGCACATAGCAACTCCATGTTGCCAGCACGTTTGACACGCAACCACGTTTTGACGTGTTGCCAGCAGTGCCATTTGCTGTGTAGTCAGTAATGGTGTATCGTCAGTAATGGCAGTAATGGGTGTATGTAGAAGAAATATTGTGGAGGCTTTTGTTTGGTCTTGATACTTAAAACATTGTGTTTCTAGCAGTGATGGCCTACTAACTACTTCTACAGGGGTGTAATTATAACTACTAACTACTTCGCAATGGAGTAGTTTAACTAGTAGTTCGACTACTTTTCAGGGGAGGTAGTGAAAACTACTTCTTTAAGTACCGCAGTGTATTTTAACTACATCGCTAACTACTTAACGTTGTTCATCAACACCAATCCCATTCTATAGCGTCCTTGGACACCTAAATATGAATCCCAAGCAGCGATAAAAGTGAAGATTTAGTACGCATGCACGGCACAATTGCTCTGCACCTCCGTTCTCATCGAACAAGTAGCTTGAGCTAAAAGTCGGAAGCACTATCCTGCCGTAAAGCTTGAGGCAAAATCGGAAGTAGTTGGCGCCTGCAGTAACCAAACTACTGTAGTTAACTACTCAAAATAGTACTTTAACTAGTAGTTGCACACTACATTTCTGCAGGTAGTCCATAACTACTTTTTAACTGCAATCAGGTAGTTTAACTACATGGAGTTAACTACTGGCCATCACTGGTTCCTAGGTTGCATGTTTTTTCATAGTCGAGTGTTATGTTCAGGTCATAAAGCATATTAAAGGAGCGCAGAAAGCGCTTCAGTCACGTCCATTTTTTTCAAACCGAGCCGTTAACCTGGCTGCTAAAACACATCATGCGAAGTGCCCTGCTAACTGGTTTGCTTGTTCGTAGAAGCGTCGTCTGCTACACGGAGAGAGAACTGGGAGTAGAAACGAAAAAGCGAAAAAAAAACTGTGAAAAGCGTGCCAGCCCCAATTGGAGTGCGGGCTCTCTTGTAACCGTGATGACATCACAATCCTCTCTCCTCCTCCTCCTCCTTTCGGCCTGCAGAGCGAGTCGAGCGGGAACGCGCGTGTCGATGTTCAGGGGCGTTTTATTCCAAGAAAAATACTGACTGCGTACAGAGAATTTTTTTTGTGTTAGTTGTCACGTCAAGTTACGTCCTTCCGTAATTCGCCAGAAACAGAAAATCTTTTGGATTGCTTTCTGGGCTCCTTTAAAATCTAGTGACATCATGCGATACAGCATATTTTTCGAGTCAGAAATGAAAAAAAAATGAAGAAGAAAAATACAAGATGGCACTGGCCGTGCACGAAGTACTTAGCAGTGGTGGCCAGTAGTTAACTACATGTAGTTAAACTACTAGTTAAACTACCTGATTGTAGTTAAAAAGTAGTTATCAACTACTTGCAGAAATGTAGTGGCAGCTACTAGTGAAACTACTATTTTAAGTAGTTAACTACAGTAGTTAGGTTACTGAAGGCGCCAACCACTTCCGATTGTGCCGCAAGCTTTACGGCACGATTGTGCTTCCGACTTTCACCTCGAGCTACTTGTTTGATGAGAACGGAGGTGCAGAGCAATTGTGTCGTGCATGTGTACTAAATCTTCACTTTTAATGCTTGTCTAGTGAAGCCTCATTTGCTGTGAAATAATTCTGCCCGAAACAATCCCGCCGCAAGCTTTATATTTGACGATCATAGCAATGGCTTGAGCCAAAGTTTATTATTGCTCGTGATACATATTTAGGTGTCCAAGAACACTACAAGGGATTGGTGTTGGTGGACAACGTTAAGTAGTTATAGATGTAGTTAAACTACATTGCAGTAGTTAAAAAAGTAGTTTTAACTACTCCCCTGAAAAATAGTTGAACTACTAGTTAAACTACTCAACCACAAAGTAGTTAATAGTTATAGTTAAACTACTGTAGAAGTAGTTAGTGGCCATCACTGGTACTTGGTGCTCACTCGAATCATGTGAATTGAACTCGTAAAAGTGCCGACTCATCTACAGCTGAGTTTGCACTTCAGTTCAGTTCTCTGATATTCCTTGTGTTTGTACCCAAGGTAATGGTGATGCAAATTGGGAATAAAAATGAATAAGGCCCCAGGTCTTCCGCTGCGGCAAATTCAAAATTCCGCGGCACCGACTCCTAAATTCCGCGATTTTCTGCGGCAAGGAGTCGACGGCTGCTTGAAATGGGAAACACTTTATTTTCTTGGATGATGCGGGAATAAAAATATTTTATAGTCTTACAGATTCAAAGCAGTGTTGTGGCTCAGCATTACATATGATATCTTGTGTTCTCCTCTGACAGTGAATGCTGTCTGTTGCCTACAATCATTTTATACATGCTGAAAGATCTTTCAGCATCCGCAGAGTTTATAGAAACTTACAAATACTTTTTCGCAATAGATGCTAAATTTAGAGCAAGCATCCTCATTCCGTTCCAAAACCCGATTCATGTCGAAGGGTCATATGTACCTCGGAGCAATTGGGAACGTGCGCAGCTTGCGCTTTTATGTGACACTATTTTGTGTGAGTGAGCAATACCTCTCCTGAGACGCTGCACATTTTAGTAACCGTCCACACCGCACCGATTGCTTGCTTCTACCCAATCGGATTTGCGTGAAATTTCGCGAAATTGTGGAAAACCTGGGGCCTTAAAAATGAATTTTAGTGAGAAAAAGAAAAACATAAACATGAAGCTCTAAGATGCTGATGTTGGTAAAAAAAAAAATAATAGGGATAGATTGAATTTGTCACCCGACAAATTTGGTTATTCCCATAAGCAGACAGAAGACAGTATTGAAGTAGAGGGCAGTATTCGGTCAGTACAGATTGCAGCTTCGTGCACTAACTGCTATAACTTTTTTCGTTCGACACATGCTTGAATTGATCAATGTTTTCTGTTTCATTACCGTCTTTTGGTCACGCACAACTTTATTATAAATGTGTCTTTACGAGATACGTTTTATCAGATGGTAAGAGTAGTGGCCAGCTTTCGACAACTTGTGTTGAAAACTCCCATTCAACGGTGAGAAGTGTTAAGAAAAAAAAACTGTATTCTCTGTTTGTATGTCTCAGCATCTCAGCGCAACAACTTTTGCGTACATATTCATATCAGGGTAAAGGTCCATACGTATCGCATTCATCTGGACACGAAATAGGAATATGTATTATCATCATTACCGTTTGACCGTTTTTTCTTTATTTTCATCGTGGGTATCTGGTTATGACATGTGAAAGGTGAGCATGTACAAAATTAAACATATTTCTTTAGAATACGTCTTCCAAACCAAGCAAATAGACAAGTTGTACAGATATATGTTTTTCGGGAAGTCCCTGTGAGCGTGTTTAGAAAAACGCAGGGGACAGCAGCCACGAGCATCCTAATTATTAATCCCTGCTGTTGAGGCCTGTGTGGTCTGCTCCCCTCTCTGCTCCCCTCTCCACGGAAGAAGTCATGATTGAGCAGTCCGCTCGTCAGCCAGTCTGAGTTTTCCCAGCAAGAAATTTCATCAGTCCGACCCTGAAATTTCATCAGTCTGACATAAAAGTGTTGTAGTCACACGATTTTTTTTATTTTGTAGGCATGTGCCGTCAGTGTCTTAGACCTGTCTTCCAATAACTAGAAAAGTATGTGAGATATCCAGGACAAGGCCTGGTGTATGTGTACGTCTGAGGTACAATTTGAGACAAAAGTTTATGGAACACGGCTCTATGCATCAACTCTGTCCATCGCTCAGTATGTGTGTCCGCTCCTGTTCGCTGCCAAGGTGTTGCTCCGATGGAGAAATGCGACACCCCGGTGTTCGGTGAACTTTTGTCCCAAGCTGTACCACGGTATTACCGTTCAGTAGTCTGACCGCCGTATTCTCACTAAGCGCTGAGGGATCCCTGTGCTTTTAGGCGCCACCAAAGCTACCGGGGGTCCAGTCATGGCAACTCACGGCTGAGTGAGAATACGGCGGTTAAGTGGTTTTCTGGGACAACGTGAGCCAAGCATGTTACACAGGTACGATGAGTCGACCTAAAGTGCCAAAGCAGAAATCACGGTGAATTAGCGGTAGTAATTTATGTGTATTTTGTCATTAATGTGCACAATGTGCTCTGTACATAGGCACATGGCATGTACTTAGTCAACGAACAGTGTATGCTTCAATAAACAGCACATGCGACAAAAAAAAAATAAAAATAGTGTACGAGATTGTCATTGATTACTGCCACGTTTTGCCAGCCATGCCTCCACCAGTGCTGACTTGAGCCCAGTGTCGTTACCAGGGTACGTGTCACGCCCCATAAATGGGTCCCTTTCCGTTACCGTGCGATACATGATAAATAATATTACACCACAAGCAGAGAAAATAAAATAAAATTCACGTGCTCGGAGGGCTTGCTCGCGTTGTTTTTGGCGTCATCGCACCGCAGCGAGAGCGAGGACGTGACGGTACTGGTGCGGCGCGTCACCCCTCGCACACACCCCATTGAATCCACGGTCATGCGCGCGAGAAACCGAAACGGGAACCATCACGCAGACGACACGGCAGGCGCCTGGTAGCGAGACTTAACATCAGTGATCATCACCGTCGCCGTCTAGCGGTTTTCCTTTGCAACGGGCATGGAGATTTTGCAAAGTGGGAGTTGTCGGTGGTTGCAAATGTGTTTGTTTTCTTTTTTTTATTAATCTCCACGGCGGTCGCGTGATCAAGGGACACCGAAGCTGCACGTAGCACGTTCTCGGAGCCGGTGTTGCTACGCGCCAGCTGTGTGAATCTAGTAGAGTGAGGACAGACGACAACCATCATACATGGCATGGGTGAGTTGGTCGTTCTCGTAACGAGTCCCACGTTTGCAGGAACCGCGTGAGCAGTTTGTTAGTATGCACATGCACGTGCACGTTCATCTTTGACTCGCGAACGTTACCTGTGCCCTTGCGGCATTACGATATACGAGGCGAACAAAAGTCTCGTCTGCGAAAATTTGGACAATCTTTGAAAGTCGTCCGCGTGGATTTAGAAGCCACGGACGTGCGGTTGTTAGGCGCGCGTGCATAGTAGACAATCGCGCCGCCAATACGTGCAGGTTCCCGTAAAGTAGTTACATACCCGGAACACGATTCTTCGTTTCACGGTTTTTTACGAGTGGTTGAAATGTAGTTCATGGTTTGTATCGAGAGCACCATATCACACGGTGAAATCTGGCCTGAATTGATCTGGCCAGGGTTGGATGTGCTTGCTCGTGATGTGCGTGCAAGGCCTTCTACCGACGAAGGATTATATTTTATCGGGGATATTTTTTTTTTTCTCTCGTGGCAATATAATTGACACACTGTCATATTCCGTAGCAGCGGAGAAGGCCCTGAATTGATGAACAGCTGTAGAAGGTTGACCTTGACCGTGAAAAAACGTGCTATCAATACGTGTGATTAGATACGCTTGGAGTGACATTTTAATGACACGTTGTATGTGTCGCTACAGTTATCTTTTTTTTATTAGTTTTCGGTATTTAACCTTTTCCTTTGAGCAACTGTAATTGAACCTTGTGTTATATTCAAAGGCACGGATTATGTTGTTGTGTAGCATTTTACTTTGGTGAATAACACGGTATATATTGTGCAGCCGCATAACGGTTACGTTCAGTTGTCTCGCGACGTAAACCCCCTTATTATGAAAGATGAAAAAAAGATGTATCTGTCCGTTCTATGTTGTTCCAGCCTCAGAACATCAGTTTATCTCTTGTTACCCCTTATTATATTTTATTAAACAGATATTACAAAATTCTGGAAATTATATTTTTTGCTGTTTATCGGTTGCCATATCTGCGAGATTCTGTCCATCGTCGAACACTCCGAATATACAACTTGCTTAACCATCATAAAATTCGGTAAAGAAAAAAGGAGTCTAACGTGTTTCAACCATGTTTTCGATGCGTTCAGCGCTACAATGCTCCCCAGAATCTAATAATCTTACTCGAGGCAGCAGCAACGATCGCAATTGTGCTCTCGTTTCAAATGTCGCGTTACATAATAACATTTCACCGAAAGCACGTTTAATTCTTCGTGCCACGTGCTTTGAATTTAACCACCACGATGTTCGCGGAACGGAGTACAATCGTTTAACTTCCTGTACGCGCTCAAAATGTGCGAAATGTCACTGGCTCGCAAAACAGCTTGGAAAGGTTAAAGTCGACAGCGGGCTAAGTGGATAGTGGCATCTGCTTCACAGAAAGTCACGCTGAACACTGGGTTGATATATCACCTACTAGTACTGTTGAGTACCGTTGAGACGGCTGTACTAGTTGAGTAGAGACCGACGTCAACACGGTTCTCCCTCAAGAAGCCATCCTTCCTACTGTTCGCTCTCCATCTTCTACTGAACTAAAAAAAAAAAAAAAAAATACCGTACCTTCGTTATGACGTCAAGGAGGATAATCGGACACACCATTTCATGAATGCAATGTCGTTCTTTCGAAGGGGATGCAGTGGCGGGATCCTGGGATCCAGAGTGCGGGGGGGGGGGGGGGGGGGGGTTTCGCCTCCACCCAGCCCAAAAAACGTGGGTTTATACCTTAGATTTTCCTCTCTCCCCCCACAACGCCCCTCAGAGTGAGGGTCTGGATAAATGCCACCTACACTCTTAAAAATGAACTTGCCAACCGTAATCTCGAACGATATCGTTATCTTCCCTGATTCGTTGAAAACGGGAGGCGTGCACCTTTTTTTGTGTGACAATTATGGACAGCGTAAGTGTCACAAAAAAGGCGTACACCTCCCGTTTTCAACAAGTCGGGGAAGATAACTATATGTCATTTGAGATGATGACTGGCTAGGAGCGTGCTATGCGGTGAAGCTCATTTTTAAGCGTGTAGGCGGTGTTGGTCTGGATCCGGCACTCAAGGGATGTGGCGCCCAAAGTGATCTCAGAGAAACGGAAATGGCGTGTTCTTTTTTTTTTTTTTCTTCTTCTTCTTTGTCATTACTTCTTTATCTTTCTTTCTTTTTACGTTTATGTGAGCCCGCATTTCAATTGTTGGGGTAACGCACGCGTACAAGGACGGAACCGCCAATGCCGGAACTCAACCAGCTGTGACATCATGGTTGGCGACCGCGGGATAGGTCACGTGCTTGCGAGGGCCAATAGGGAGGACCCATAGGCTGATGATGATCAGTTGAAGTTCTATAGCTCCTTTAACGTCAGAGTTCGGCACATACGAGTGTGCGATGGTATGTAGACAACAACAGCACGTAATAAACAAGAAAAAAAAAAGAGGAAAGAACGATTTTGCCCCCGAACGTTTTGGCGCGCACGATGAAAGTGTCACAAACTACTTTAAAAGATGTTTTCGTTCAGCAAGATAGTTTTTGTCTGTAAAGTCATCTGTCTGTCACACCAATGCAGTCGAAAAGTTTCAGTGCATAGAACAGCATAGCGACGATCGTTACACGTATAAATAAATAAAGTGTGGAAACTTAGGATATGGTTCTATCGTGTGATTTGTTTTTGTCTTATCTTCGGCGAATAGCGTTTATTTTCTATGACGCGACAAGCTCGGGAACGCTACAGTTAGTACTCAACTTGCCGTCATCATCTATAGTTAGGGAGCGACTTTTTCGGGTTAAATGCCTTTCTGAGATTCGGGAGGTAAAAACCGGGCGCTATTTTTGAACCTGTAACTCGGAGAAAAATCGGGCGGTAATTGTGCCTTCGGGTGTTATCGGGTGTTTTTTGTTTCACCTCTTGTCTATTAGGTCATTTCCTAATCTCTCTCTCTCTTTTTCTTCTTTTTTGTTTTGTTTTTTGGGGGATCGTGGCCTTCCAGCGGTAATCCCCGAAGGCATATACAGTGAACCCTCGTTAATATGACCCCCGATAATCTGACATACGCGCTTTACGACCATACTTTTGGGGAACATTGCTGTGAAACCTCTGCAGATACCCCCGTTAATATGACAATTCCGCATTATGACCAAAATTTTCGGGAACGACCATGGTCATAATAACGAGGGTTCACTGTAGTGTTGACACACATGGGTGTACAGTGAACCCTCGTTATTATGACCATGGTCGTTCCCGAAAATTTTGGTCATAATGCGGAATTGTCATATTAACGGGGGTATCTGCAGAGGTTTCACAGCAATGTTCCCCAAAAGTATGGTCGTAAAGCGCGTATGTCAGATTATCGGGGGTCATATTAACGAGGGTTCACTGTACTGCTGGGAACGTAAGTGACCCATTCTTACACGTGTTATACGTGGCGACCTTTGTTCGTCTTCAGTGGAAACGTCACTTGAGGATTTCATAGTGACTGGAATTCGGGGAGAAATCGGGTTTAACCCGAATTGGTCGGACGTCAGTTCGGGGGGTTGGGGGACTGCAATAACCGGACGGAATCGGGTTTAACCCGAAAAAGTCGCTCCCTATTCATTCGGCGCTTCCAAGTTCTCATGACGTGTGTGTACGTTATTTACGCATTCCGGTAGATGGCGCGTGCTATATTGCCGGATGATCTACCTGCCAGTATGGCGTCGTGTTACTTCCTGGGCCGACTTCAAAGTGCAGGACTTGCATCGTGGCCGTCGGGGACCTGGCCTTTTCGGAGCCTAATGCCATGTGCACAGGGATCGGAACCGTTTTTTTTTTTTTTTTTCTCCGGTCCGGTTCGGGTTCAGGCATATTGGTTCGGGTTCGGCTCAGGAAGAACACCCCCCCCCCCCCCTCCCGCACCCAAACAGACAAAAAAAATCTGTCAGCGGTCGGGATATTTACAGGGATTGGAACCGTTAGCTTTTTCGGTCCCGGTATTAACCGGTTCGTGGGCAGTAATTTTGCTACATGAAAGCGAGCTTACGCTCACCGTACACGGTTGTAAGAGAAAGGTGTCAGATAACCGTTTCAAGTGAGTAAAAAAAAAAAAAAAAGGTCTGTCAGTAGAACGATGATTTCACCTCTGAACAGATTCCCGAACCGACAACCGTAGGATTTTTTTTTTTTCCGGTTCAGAACAAGCAAAAATTTGTTGGGGTTCTTCAGAAAATAACGTTTTTTTTTTTTTTTTTTCGGTTTGGGTTTAGTTCTGGTTCCGATCCTTGCCCATATGCACGGGCGACGTCAGTTAATAAACCTTGTATCTTGAGATTCGTGACATGTGATCTGTATTCGTCCGCTGGACTAGCTGATTCAATTTTATTTTTATGTCCCGTGGCTTCGCTCCTTTTCTTTTTACTGGTATTTTACTGGTTATTATTACTGGCTATTTCTTTTTACTGGTCTTTTTACTGGTATACCCGCTCTCCAACTGAGTTTTACGGGGAATTGAAACGCAAAGGGGGGGAGACCCCGTTTTCCATGTTGGCAGTGTTCGGAACGAACTTTATGGTTTGTGTTATGTAGGGGACGACGCGCTTCTCCAGGTGGCGCGTCGTACACTGTGGCGACAGCGCCAAAGTGGAAGAATTTGAACTCTCCGGTCGCTCCCAGCATCGCCTTTTCATCACTACCGACTTCACTATCGACTTCACTGCCATTCAGAAAAGAAAAAAAAAAACAGATAAGAGGGAAGCAAAAAAAATGTGGTCGATTCTTGCGAACACGACGCGGCCGCTCCACGACCGCTGCACGGTGCTTATAGATGAAATTTGGACAGAGTTGGTGACTGGAATGCTTGCCGTCTTTTTGCTTAATAGGCTACTTTAGAGTATATTATTTAGACTATTTTGCTAGAGTACTAGCGTAGTTAGAGTATTCTATTATTAAACTGTTTTACTAGACTATTTCACTATTTAATTTAGGCTATTTTACTGAGACTATTTTTCATTTAGACCATGTTGTAGTTTGACTTGCTCAGCGCACAGCAAGAGCACATGTGTTTTGCAGAAAGCCTCGCCGGCTTTAGTGTTTTTGCCCACGAGAAGTGACGTCATCGAGAAGTGACGCCATATTAACAGCAGCGGAGCTGCACTTTAAAAGTGACAGTCCGGTCGAGAACATAGGTCTGGGAAACACCGCCTTATGATTTCTAATACTCCTCACAACAACTGTGCAAAATATTTCAGAAGAAATCGTATCGCACGATTTATAATCGATTTTTTTCTATGCCGCAGTTGGTCCCGAGTAAAGGCCGCAGCCAGCTCTCGCGTGACGTGCATAAGAGCAATGCCGCACGTGACTTGCGCATGCCTGCTTGCGCGATAGTTGATTGTTGCGTGCTAGCATTTGTCCATTATGATGTTTTTGAGTAGCAATCACGCGTTATGTAGACTAAAGTGCAGAGTAGCGTCAATGTAAACACAGGTATCACGACGTAGCCTTCTGTTCAGTACACTCATAGACAAAAACACCTCTCTGCATTCCCAGCAACGGCGCAGTCCTCCGCTCCACTTTGTCCATTGGGGGACGTCATACTCACGTGACGGCTGACGTACATAGAGGATCCTTGGGGCAAGGAGTATGCGAGGGAGAAAAACGAAACCGGATGTCTTCGGAGGAGTCTTTTTTTATTCGATATCTCGAAAACCACGCCGTTTTGTGAGCTGAAACTTTCCACCCAGCATGTAAGCTTCCGTGACAGTTGGAAAAAATCAACTTCCGGTTTTCCCGGACTGTCCCTTTAAGTTTTCGTAAAGAAACAAACAGCGCCTCTTCGTTTTTCGCTCCAGTTGAGGCTTAATACGTACGGAAGTTGTACTACGGCTATTTACAGTGAACCCCTCGTTATTATGACCATGGTCGTTCCCGAAAATTTTGGTCATAATGTGGAATTGTCATATTAACGGGGGGGTGCAGAGGTTTCACTGCATTGTTCCCCAGGAGTATGGTCGTAAAGCGCGTGTATGTCAGATTATCGGGTGTCATATTAACGAGGGTTCACTGTAATAGGACAACTTCCTACCGCGCAGTAACAGAGCGAGTCTCCATTGCCATTTTGAATCAACGAAAAAAAAAATGCACCGGTCGGTCTTGAGCCCGCTATGTGATCAAGTTCCGTGTGGTCTTATACAAAAACTGAGTTCGTTTTAGTAGGGCAAACGCGCATTCTGCATCGCGCCGCTAGCACGAACTAAAAGCCAGACCGCGTGTGACTGAGTCGTTGCCCAAATATTTTGATTTTTTTAATTTTTATTTCACCCTCTGTTAACATCCCATATACAGTGAACCCTCGTTATTATGACCATGGTCGTTCCCGAAAATTTTGGTCATAATGCGGAATTGTCATATTAACGAGGGTTCACTGTAATAGGACAACTTCCTACCGCGCAGTATAACAGAGCGAGTCTCCATTGCCATTTTGAATTAACGAAAAAGAAAATATGCACCGGTCGGTCTTGAGCCCGCTATGCGGTCAAGTTCCGTGTGGTCTTATACAAAAACGGAGTTCGTTTTAGTAGGGCAAACGCGCATTCTGCATCGCGCCGCTAGCACGAACTAAAAGCCAGACCGCGTGTGACTGAGTCGTTGCCCAAATATTTTCCTTTTTTTAATTTTTATTTCACCCTCTGTTAACATCCCATATACAGTGAACCCTCGTTATTATGACCATGGTCGTTCCCGAAAATTTTGGTCATAATGCGGAATTGTCATATTAACGAGGGTTCACTGTAATAGGACAACTTCCTACCGCGCAGTATAACAGAGCGAGTCTCCATTGCCATTTTGAATTAACGAAAAAGAAAATATGCACCGGTCGGTCTTGAGCCCGCTATGCGGTCAAGTTCCGTGTGGTCTTATACAAAAACGGAGTTCGTTTTAGTAGGGCAAACGCGCATTCTGCATCGCGCCGCTAGCACGAACTAAAAGCCAGACCGCGTGTGACTGAGTCGTTGCCCAAATATTTTCCTTTTTTTAATTTTTATTTCACCCTCTGTTAACATCCCATATACAGTGAACCCTCGTTATTATGACCATGGTCGTTCCCGAAAATTTTGGTCATAATGCGGAATTGTCATATTAACGGGGGTATCTGCAGAGGTTTCACAGCAATGTTCCCCAAAAGTATGGTCGTAAAGCGCGTATGTCAGATTATCGGGGGTCATATTAACGAGGGTTCACTGTATGTACGTTCGTGGAGCCTGGTTTCAGCCGCGAGTATATGCATGCTTTACCGCCTCGCAGGAGTTAAAAGGTATAAGTACAATGAACCCTCGTTAATATGACCCCCGATAATCTGACATACGTGCTTTACGACCATACTTTTGGGGAACATTGCTGTGAAACCTCTGCAGATACCCCCGTTAATATGACAATTCTGCATTATGACCAAAATTTTCGGGAACGACCATGGTCATAATAACGAGGGTTCACTGTATACTCGAACTCCATCACTCCTAACCCTAAAAGTGTTGGATCCCACGTAATGATCTACTCGGTACGAGATATCACAACATGGGAACATGAATCGAGGCGGAACTGGAAGTAGCCGTTTTGGAACGGCGGTATGTGCACTCCTATTTGTGAAGTCTGTGCCCTCATATATACAGTGAACCCTCGTTATTATGACCATGGTCGTTCCCGAAAATTTTGGTCATAATGCGGAATTGTCATATTAACGGGGGTATCTGCAGAGGTTTCACAGCAATGTTCCCCAAAAGTATGGTCGTAAAGCGCGTATGTCAGATTATCGGGGGTCATATTAACGAGGGTTCACTATAGGTTATGCTTCAACTCAGGGGCAACAAGTTTCAAATGAACTGTGTGTGTTATAGGGTTTATTCGCACGACGTTATCCGCAGCTTGAAAAGCCAGGCGAATAAAATTCTTCTTCCGCAAAGTGTTTTCAAGTAGATTTTTATGTCTTCGTTTAATGAAAAATAAATTAAATAATAGTTCACATTCAGGAGAAAACATACTCGGACTTCTTCTTAAATGTAATTTGGTCACATGTTGTTCATCGACTATACGGGAAGTACATAAGCTCTCGAGTGTGAATTCTTTCTCTAAAACTAAGAAACGATCAAATGCAAAAACCGTGTTACTTTTAAACTTGTAATGTAAGAGTTCCTGCCTGAACTGCCTCAGTCCAGAGCAGTGTAAACAAATAAACGATAATGAGCGTACGCAAATGAGCAGTGAACTGCTCAATTCTTGACGGATGTCTCAGGGATGCTCACTGAAAAAAGGAAGGCTTTCGATAGCGCCACCTGTTTACGAATTATTGAGCCGGGGGACTTTCGTGAAACACGCGGTATACAGTGAACCCTCGTTAATATGACCCCCGATACGCGCTTTACGACCATACTTTTGGGGAACATTGCTGTGAAACCTCTGCAGATACCCCCGTTAATATGACAATTCCGCATTATGACCAAAATTTTCGGGAACGACCATGGTCATAATAACGAGGGTTCACTGTATACCCAAACGAGTATACCACATGGTCCAGTCGAAACCTGTTGTCGAAGCCTATAACCAGTGTTCGACGAGTTGCCCCCCGTATTTGGCCAATCACGTGACCTCTCTTCTCATGCGCAGGCGCACATTGTCGCAGCAATGACGCCATGATGATACATACGTAAGAGGAGGAACGTTACGGCGATCTTGGACGATTGTGTTCGGAAACTCCCTTTTTCCTGCTTTGGAGGATATACAGTGAACCCTCGTTATTATGACCATGGTCGTTCCCGAAAATGTGGGCCATAACGCGGAATTGTCATATTAACGGGGGGATTTGCAGAGGTTTCACTGCATTGTTCCCCAGGAGTATGGTCCTAAAGCGCGTATGTCAGATTATCGGGGGTCATATTAACGAGGGTTCACTGTACTAGGGTGTGCTGAAATGTTCTCGTCCCGACGAGGAAGTTAACGCGGTCTGGAGTCATAAACCTTTATTACAACTCGACATCGCCTCCAAGTTCAACACACTTCGTTCCTCGAGCTTCTTTAACCCCCGAAAAAGAAATCCGACTTATGCCCTCCGAAATATGCTACGCGCGGATCCTATTATCTCCGAGTATCTCATTCCTTCCAGTCTGTTCTATTTTTATTTTTTTTCAGGTTCGAAAAAAAAAATCGATGAGACAAGGTCCGGCGCGTACGGCGGATGCTCAACGCATATTCAAATCCAAGTCCTTCAGAATCTGCTTTGCGAGCCTGCTTTGCCATGCATTGTCCTGCAAAGGGAGAACGCCTTTCCCAGGTCCCCCAAGGTCGCCATTTTCCCATGTATTTGTTCCTATCCCGATGCGTGCAATGCCGGAGGCCGCCCTTAGATACCCCATTGTTACCAGACGTTGGCTTGCGTGGATTGTAGCGCGCTAAAGATCCAGTTGAAGCACAATCCAAGCCAGGCCAAGTCACCGAAGGAGAAATGGACGACTGCAGCGCCTGGTACGACAGGTACGCTATGTGATGCACGCAGCCGTGCACTAGATCCTTCCGATCGCTCAACACGTTTAAAAACGGGACCAAAAAGTGAAACACGATAGAGAAAGTTGTTATACGCGTTTTATTTGGACATATAAAGGCTAGATTCATTCGCAGAAACAACAAAAACATTTTGCCGCTAAACTTAGCGCGCTGAAGTGATCCGGAACGGCAACAGTGGGGTATCTAGTGGCGGCCTTCTTCGTTGCACGCTTTTCCGAGGTGAGTTTGGGGGACCTGGCCTTTCCGTAGCTAGAGTCACTAAATAGAGAGCAGAGTAGCGACCACTGAGCCACGCCGACGAGCGAGCCCGCCATGTTGTGTCCGGCGCGGCTGCGTCGCCTAACAATGGGACGCCAATCTCTCCCTTCTCCGCACGAGAAACAGGCCGCAGTCGAGCCAGCTCGCAACCCAGGACACCGGTTTTGAATAGAGCGGACTCCACATGGACGGCGCGTTCTTGAAAGGAGAAACCACGTGACACGACTTGCCCAATCGCGGGCACGGAACGGCGGCTCCGGCACGGAAAACGAATGCTATACTCTGTACCCCTATCTAGTGACTCTAGGAGAACCCGAGTGCCACCGTTCCATGGACTGTTGTTTTGCCTCGGTATCATAGTGATACCACGGTCCCCTATCAACGGACCGTGGTGATACTCCGGAGGATTAGCCAAAGGAGTAGTGAGAAGCAACGGAGAGGGACGTGGCCATATACACCGGCGCAGTAGAAAATGCGCGAGAGCAGTTAGTAAAACGACGATAAAACCTGAGACACGGAACAGAAAAAGACCACGTTTTCTCTTCCGTGTCTCACTTCTAACGCAGCAGTATAGTAAGACTGCCGTTCTACCCGCATGCAGAGCCGTTTATAGGGAGAGTTTGGCCATTCTGTGATCTTTTGCCGCCCGGAGATGGGGGAGACGCCGTGACGTCACAGACGTCATCGCTCCGCCCACTTGACCGGCTGTACCGACTTCAAGGCTGTGCCTCTGCTCCAAAATGGCGGAATGGGAGATTTCGAGGCGATAGCCCTGATCCAAAATGGCGCCACTGGTCTTGGCGCCGCCCATCGTGTGACGTCAAATGGCGCGCTTTGGGACAGGCTCCTCCCAATGGCCAAACTCTCCTAATAAACGGCTCTGCCCGCATGGTACAAAATCTCACTTTTTTTTCCCCCCTTAGAGAGTGGTTCTGTTGGTAGCCAAAGCGAATAATAAATAACCGGGAGTAATAATTAACGCTTCGCCTTGCAACCCAACTATTTCTTCTCTTCTTCCATGCTGGGCGGCAGGAAGAACACAGGCAGTACTAAAATATACGTAACTGACGCAGACAGGCATTCTTCGTCTCGCTATTTGTTTCTCCGACGTGATCGCGTTCGTATATCTGCAAGTAGTTTTGGCCGATAAGTTTTCGGCACGTCCTCGTAAATAATTCATTTGGAAAATTTGTACGAGATGCATTATGTTTATACGCAATGAGACCCGTTGAGGAAATCCGGGTCCGCAACCATGACAGGCGAATCGCCTTATTCCTTTTGAACTGGGTACCGTCAATGTACAGATTAAGAATTACACATCGCGGAATTAATGTTTAATAGACTAGCCTTCGTGTAGACACTACACTTGATTACCTGATGAAGTGTAGTTTCTCAACGTGAGACTTTGTATGTATTTGTCTCTTCTATGTTGTTCCAGCTTCAGAACATCAGTTCTCTCATGGACGGCAAGTTCGTGGAAGGAGAAGCCACGTGACACGATTATTCGTCTTATTATTCGTCTGCTCTATCTGTCCATGGGCTCGCGTGCTTTAAAAAAAAAGTTTTTACCGAGTTTTATAAAACACTGCTTTCTGCATATACCGCCTTCTGCTCCTTCCATTCATTCAAAACCTAAATTTGAGAACGATTTCCGAGAAATTATGGCCTATAGGCACAACCTTATATCGAGGCTCGACTATTAGAGCTCTGCACGGGCCCAGCCAGGTCCCCCAAGGTCGCCATTTTCCCATGTATTTGTTCCTATCCCGATGCGTGCAATGCCGGAGGCCGCCCTTAGATACCCCATTGTTACCAGACGTTGGCTTGCGTTTGATTGTAGCGCGCTAAAGATCCAGTTGAAGCACAATCCAAGCCAGGCCAAGTCACCGAAGGAGAAATGGACGACTGCGCCTGCGGCGCCTGGTACGATAGGTACGCTATGTGATGCACGCAGCCGTGCACTCAATCCTTCCGATCGCTCAACACGTTTAAAAACGGGACCAAGAAGTGAAACATGACACAGAAAGTTGTTATACGCGTTTTATTTGGACATATAAATACTAGATTCATTCACAGAAACAACAAAACGCTTTGCCGCTAAACTTAGCGTGCTGAAGTGGTCCGGAACGGCAACAGTGGGGTATCTAGTGGCGGCCTTCTTCGTTGCACGCTTTTCCGAGGTGAGTTTGGGGGACCTGGGCCCAGCCCTACCGGGCATCTTTACTTTGTGTTCAGGGCCGGGCTGACAAATTCCGTACAGTGCAGGACTATTACTTTATATATGATCACGTGCTTGCGTCATCCCTGTGCATATATTTGCAAATACAAACAAAAGGGCGCTGCATTATGCGTGTGGTTTGACCCACTAGGACCTTCCCTATAGGTTACTTGGCATTGCTCATGACTCCTCGCGTCTTTCATCAATCAATCAATCAATCACGCTCGCAAAGGTTGGTGGGAGGGGTAGCGCTTGGAAGCAGGAGTCTCACCACGACACCCTCTACCCTCCCAGTTATTATTGTCCTTTTTGCATCCGCAAAAGACTGTAGTGTAACGATCCTCCATTCTGAACCGGGTGTATCCAGTTTGAAACCATTAAAAATAATCTTTCAAAAATAAACGCGTAAGTATCCACTGTTAAAAATATATCTCACAGAATATATGCTTAAATATCAACGCACAAAAGTAATCGCCGAAATATCTCCGTTTAAATAGAAACGCTAAGGAATCCACGGTTAAAAATACATCGTTATAAATAAATCGTTTCAAAATCCCCCCAAATCCACCCTACAGTTGCTAGAGTCATGTGGTATGGCCCATATCAATGTGAACTGAAGCAACGGGCTTAAACTACCCCTCACAGGACCAAACTAGCTTAAACTATCCCAAACTAAACTAAACCAAACTAAACTCACCTAACGTAACATGATCTAACCCGTCGCAAATTGCAATCAGTCCGCCTCCGTGCTAGATGACGAGGGGATTTTGAAACAGTTTATTTTTAATGGTGGATTATTAAACGGTGATCTCTAAGCGGGGATAGTAAGCGGTTTATTTTATGGGATATATTTTTAACCGTGTATTTTTAAGCGGATTATTATTGAATGCTTTATTCTTAAACGTTTATTCATAATGGTGGATTTCGGGGACCCCCCTCTGAACCAGAGCTGGACTTGGGTCTCGCGCTGTTGCAGAGTTAAACCGCCATTGCTAGTATATGTTCTTTTCTTATAAACTCGTCTAATAAATTTGTTTGGTTAGCGCTATATAGGAAGGCGCATGTCACAACTGTAGGTGCTAGGTCGGCCAGCATAAAAATAGGAAGGCTCGGGCCGGACTGTGTTCTGCCCGTGCAAGTCGGCCCGTGCAAAACCCTAGACTGCGTAGCACAAACTTTTGTGACGGGCATACGCTTAAATAAACAGTAGCTGGGTTTATTTTCCGACACCGGGAGTTTTCGTAGTCCAAGCAGTGCCCTTGTCTTATCGCTGTTATCCTATACTGTACAAACCGCGCATTTATCTCTGTCTGCCCTGTCTTGCATAATCGTGACACAGATAGCGTTTTTCTTTTTTTTTTTTATTGAAAACCTGTTCATCTTTTTTCTTTTTTTTTCACGGAGTATTGTCTTTCATTCTATTTGTAGAAAGCAATCTTCCTTCGTATTCTGGCTCCCGCCATCAGTGATACCCGCAGAGCCAAATGCGGTTCAGTTACGCAACTGTCTCCGTTGTACAGTGAGCGGGACAAAAGTTTACGGAACGCGCGAGCGGTGTATAGACCTCTCTCTGCTTGTAAACAAATGACGTCATAGCGTTCGACAGCGCCACCAATTTGGTAGAGTTGAACTACGCTCCAAGCTAGGGGGGGGGGGGGTGCGAACAAGGTCGCGCCCAAAAGCCACGGTCTTCGGGGGGGGATTACGATGGTCCCTGAAAGGGACGCGACCTTCGGTTCTACTCGGCGCAGGTAGTGACACCAATCCAAGCCGCTTCGCGAGCGCATGCTTGCGATATCGAAACTACCGCGGTGGGTGTCGCAAACAGCGCACTCGCCCACCCCTCTGTATACGAGTGAACTCACCCGCTTCCGCTCGCCGCTAGGGCGTCGCATCGAGGAGAAAAGAGAAAGTACAGCCGCGTTCCATAAACTGTACAATCTGGCACTGTATACAATCTGACAGTCTTCTATTGGCCTATAACCATGCATGACACAAACGCATCACCAATGTCGTCACACCCGAAAGTTACCGGAGAGAGTCCATCCCGGAGGGCGGATGGGAGTGTCCTCACACGGACAGTCTTCAATTATGATTGAAACCAATGGCCATTGAACACCAAGCGTGTCAACTTCCCAAAGAGCGTGTGGTTCACAGAGCAGTGCTGCAGTGCCGCGTACTAAAATGGAGTCTGGCCTTTAGGAGGAGCCAGAAAAAGAGGCACGACCTGTCAATCAAACTTGAGCGTTTTTCATTGGCTACTGATTTCCATGGGGGACGACATGACACAGGATGTTTCGCGAAACTGGCGTCGTAACTTGGAACGGTGAAGCGACAATTTCATGACGAATAATTTTCATAAATTACTTTCATTTTATTACCTAAGTGCCTATGCCTAAATTTTGTATTGTATGATAGGCTTTTTTGTCATACACACACCTTTGCCCTTCTTGATTTCATCTTGTTTCATTATTAAAATACGTATAATAGGCCCGTGGCTCTCTGCCAGGAGGCGCTGCAATCACCGGGAGTCAGCGCCGCGTGCGGGAGACATTGAAACAACCAGTAAGTTCACAACCACAATACGGCCATATACAGCGTGTCGCAGCGTGGAAACGTATCGCGTTTTCTTCGGCTTTGAGAAGTTGGGGGTCCTTAAGCGACATTTTGGGCTATCAAATACTTCGAAGGGCCAGTTATACGTGAAATTATTCAGTTGACGCGGAAGCAGTATCAGACGGGAATAAAATTTTATCGAGGCATATAGTGTCTGTCTCAAGTCAAGACACTGTGGTTGCAAAAGCTTCTAAGGGCACCTTCAACGAAAATTAAAATACAGCAGCTTGTGAGATAACATGTGGTGAAAAAGGACAGACGACGAGATGAAATTTTAATGCGGAAAAATGAACACAGATTGCAAAAGGTATCGCAATAAAAGCCATACACACCAAGTCTTGGAATTACGACTACTGGGTGCAGCCAGGTCAGATTGACGTTCAATACACCCGTACATTTTGTTCACTTTTTACTTGTCATCGGGGCTTGCAAATTGGCAAGTGCTCCACACACACACTCATGACCTGCCACATGTGCGGGTTATGCTGTTGTTTAAAATGTTGGCGAACGCGCGCGAAGGTACGTGACATCACAACTACATCACGACCTTCAACAGTTGTCATAATATTCAGAAACCACTGATCGCTGAGAATCACAATTCCGGACTTAATCATAGAAAGCCAGAATCGCGGAAGGTATGATATGTCATCTAAACTTTGTGACGGGAATAAAGAAAATCCTGCTGCTCGGGATTTGCGGCGCTTTAGATTTGGTACAGCCAAGTGTTCGTAAATGTTTAATTAGGGTGATGAGATTTTTATAAAAAATGGCATCGTCTCTTTAATGGCGTCTATCGTGAAACGATACCTAAACTCGCGAGGCAATTGTCTTGCAACTATATCAAATAACGAAGCAAGTGCTATAAAAAAAATTTAGTTACAAAGTTTTAATGGCGCTCGAACCGCAGCGCTGTTTAGAGAGCGCGTTTAGGAAAATGATGAACGCAGAAAACGTGACGGAACGGAAATCTTGTAATGCTTGCTCAGGGCCTCATATCGGCCTCACAGATGTGGGCAACGTCACGACTAACGTTGTGGGCGGAATGTACGTCCAGGGCAGACTTCTAAGGGAACTGTGCCGACATATGTCTGAGACAGCGTCTGAGGAAAACCCAGGAATCTGGATTCGAACCCGGGTACCTCCGACGTGACGTGGCCAGCACGCTAACCACTGAGCCACGCGAGCTTGATTTTCTTCCCTGTAGGTGGCGTCTAATTGAGGGACCGTGCAGTGTCCTGTATGCCAAAGGGAGTCTAGCCATTAATGGGACCTGCCTATACCTGGAGCTCCGCCCACTTTTTGAGCTCTCTGACCAATCACGAGCCAAAATACAGTTAATCCCACATGCTATCCAAGCTATATATTACCTGTATTCACTGGGTGCCGGCATTTTCGGGAAACTGGATTGGATTGAATAGGATATTCCCTGACGACCTAGCAACATCCTGGATTTTGCGTCCACTTTTAACGGCGCCATCTGGATGGAGAGGGGCATGTCGGGAAGACGCACAATAGCAGAAGCAGAAGTGCTTGCTAGCAGAACTGATTGGCCGGCAGAACCGCTACTTGGAACAGACTGCCGGTATTATACGTATTTTAACTACCAAATACAGCAAGATTGAATCAAGAACGGGCAAAGGTGTGCATACGAATAAAAGTATGTCATAAAACGCACATTTTTGGCCATCCGTAGCGTTTTTCTTGCTATTTGCATGTGATCGCTGTCGTTACTAGGCCTAACAGGGACGACGAAACGTCTTATTTTAAGGCAAACATCGACACTGGACCGTAATTTAAAGGTGATTTGCGAGATAATTGCAAAATAATCTACACTTCCGGAATAAAATTGACGTAATGTGTGAAAAAAAAAAAAAATGAAATACTCGCTTCGCCGTTCCAAGGTACGCCGTTATTTTCGGGAAAATTTTGGTGTCATGGCGGCTACACTCTTAGAAATGAACTTCACCACATAGCACGCTCCTAGCCAACCATCATCCCGAATGACAACATTCTCGCCCCTGATTTGTTGAAAGCGGGAGGAGGAGCCTATTTTGTGTTCATTATGCACGGCACAAAATAGGCTCCTCCTCCCGTTTTCAACAAATCTAGGGCGAGAACGTTGTCATTCGGGGTGATGATTGGCTAGGTGCGTGCTATGTGGTGAAGTTCATTTTTAAGAGTGTAGCATAGAATACAGCAGCCAATGAAAAACGCTCAATTTGATTGACAGGTGCATCGAGCCTCTTTTTTTTTTTTTTTAGGCTCCTCCTAATGGCCAGACTCTCTTTGGCATACACGGCACTGGGACTGTGGCCCCCTATTAAGCGGAATTAAGCATGCTCCTCTGTGACCAGCTGTGGCTTTTGAGTTATACCGGCTGTGGGAACACCGCGATGACCTCGTTACAACACACGCACCACAAAGCAATACAGCTCCGCAAAAACGTAGTAAGCGCGTGAAACGATGTACCGTAATTTCCGGTGTATAACATATGTGGGTTACGCAACGAAAAAAACGTTGTAAAATATAGGCCGCGTGCGTGTTATCTATATGAGTGTGTGGTATAATTAGAGCCAGAAGTTTTCGGGAAATATTTTTTTCTAAATTCGGGGGGGTAAAAATCGGGTAAATAAACATGCGCACTAAATTCATGCGAATTCGGGTGAAAAAACTTCCAGTATGCTAAATTCGGGCTGAAATCGGGCTCATTACTCAACTAACTGTAGTAGTATGGTACAAATGGTGATGTAACTGAATTTTTCTGCCAAACAAGTAAATTAATGCGGTCCTACAGACATCCCCGTGAGGGCAATTTGCCAGGTAAAAATCGGGTTTCACCCTAAAGAGGCAACCTTTAATTCGGGGTGCAAATTCGGGGAAGAATCGGGTAAAACCCTAAAACTTCAGGCTCTAGGTATAATACATCGATACATCTCAGCATAGCATATATCGTCAGTGATCTTGTGTAGCACGCAGGGTGATGACATCGGTGTTCCCTTGAATTCCGAGCGGTTTTACAATATATATGGCTTCGCCCCGACAAGACGTGACGTAGGTCATGAACAATATATGATAGCATGATGCTACGATTCCACGTCAAGAGATCCAACGGGTCAAGAGATCCATCGGTGGATCTCTTGACTCGGTGGATCTCTTGACTCGGTGGATCTCTTGACTCGGTGGATCTCTTGACTCGGTGGATCTCTTGACCCGTTGGATCTCTTGACTCGGTGGATCTCTTGACTCGGTGGATCTCTTGACTCGGTGGATCTCTTGACCGGAAGCGCATGGTACATAGAGCTGGGCTTGGTGTATCCCTGCCAGCCGTGCTGACCGCTGCTGGAGACGATGCCTTGGGCGTGTATATGGGTGTTTTCTGCTTCGATTATTGAGTT
Organism: Ornithodoros turicata; assembly: GCF_037126465.1. Classification (NCBI taxonomy): domain Eukaryota; kingdom Metazoa; phylum Arthropoda; class Arachnida; order Ixodida; family Argasidae; genus Ornithodoros; species Ornithodoros turicata. The sequence goes on along the minus strand of NC_088202.1, from coordinate 146,530,787 downwards.
TGTGTCTAACACTAATGCCGCGTGCGACACAAACAACCTGTAAGGTGCGTGTTATATACACCGAAATATTTTCCTCGAGGGCGAAAATCAACGGGTGCGTGTTATACACCGAGAATTACGGCAGTGTTGCAAACTTTTGGTGCGATTGGAGCTTGCTTACTCGCATGCGTTCGCGCATTCTCGCGCAGCAACGCAAACGAGTGGATGTTCGATGTTGACTAAAGAAGTTATCATAAAATAACAACGGCGTGACATTGGTATTGGTGTTATTGGTAAATAGTAGCAGCGGTGCCTGCTGGTGTTGCGACATGTTGGTGGGGGTGATGTGTAGGGCGAAAGACGCGGTCAGCCTGCTCTTTAGAGGCGGCTCGGTCCTCCCAGGGGAGGGTGAAGGAGAGGGTGTGTGTGTGTGCTAACCCTCTTGCTCTGCGATTGGGTAGAACTACCCACCACAGAAAACATCCTAGCATCCCCCAGTATGGTCTTCATTGGGATGCTCCCTGTAGCCACCAGGATTATTGGCGAAGTTACTCCAGTTGCTCACGGGGACCGGACGTCCTGGTCCGAGATTTGCCTACAGCGGAGTCCCTCCCAGCTTCCGGTAGCGTTTTCTTTTTTCCCTTTCTTTTCCTTTTTTCCCTTTCTTTTCCTTTTTTTCCCGTTCTTTTCATTTTTCCCCTTTCTTTTCATTTTTTCCCTTTCTTTTCATTTTTTCCCTTTCTTTTCATTTTTTCCCTTTCCTTTTCCTTTTTTTCCCTTTTCTTTTTCTTTTTTTTTCTAGCTCGGCTCGATAGCGATTCTTGATGAGTCCGCGCGCGCGCGTGCGTCAAGACCTGGTCGCACCGATGCCTACGCTCCCGAATCGCGAGCAAAATCGCTCCCCGCGGGTAGGGCTTAACGCGAGCGTGTTTTAATCATAGATCGAGAAGTTACCCGTCAAAAAGAACTCGCTACAAGTTAAGTTACCGTGTGGAAAATGTAACTAAGTTAATAACGAAGTTCGTCGGCCTGAAATGTAACTCGCAGTTACTGAGTTACTTAAAAAAAACGAGTTACTTCCAAGTTACTTCGGACACAAAATAGCTGCAAAATAACAAAATGCAAATACGCTTTGCATCTTACTCCCTGTGGGCGCACAATGGATCAGCTTCATTTCAATTGCAGCTGTTCTTACTTCTGAATAAAATACTGTCATTGATCGAATATCACGCTTTATGGCAAAAAATGCCACGAAGGAACCGGAGAGAAAGCAAGAAAATATGTGGATGTGAGTGAAAAGAGAGTTAAAAAGTAACTTGGAACTTAACTTAAGTTACTTTGGCAAAGTTACCTGAAAAAGGAACGAGTTCCTCTGAAGGTTACCACGGCGCAAAAGTACCGAGTTAAGTTACAAGTTACCAAAAAAAGGAACTTAGTTACAGTAACGAGTTACCTCGAACTCTGGTTTTAATACATCCTCGAATACGGTCGCAGTATGAGCAGCAGACGGGTCTGATCGAGTTCCACGTTGCAAACAAACTGTCCGAATTAAATTATCCGCATATACGGACGCAATGCTGAGCTCGTTTGAGAAAGACTCGTTGGTTTGTCCACTGTGTGACATATACGACGAGGCTTACGAGACTGGGAGGTACCCGGGTTCGAATCCCGGTGCCGGCTGTGCTGTCTGGGGTTTTTCCTGGGTTTTCCTCAGACGCTTTCAGACATATGTCGGCACAGTTCCCCTAGAAGTCGGCCCAGGACGCACATTTCCCCAGGGCGTCAGTCGTGACGTTGCCCACATACGTGAGGCCGACAACGGCAAGCCCTTTCAACATCACCACCACCACCACCGCTTACTAGCATCGAACAACTTTATACAGGGTGTTTGCTCTAACGTGTCCAGAAATCATATTTAAAGCGAGCGATAAAAAAAAAAGCGAGTGGTACTTTTCTGCTACTGGAGTAAGAAACAGGTACTGCTTCACTACTACCACCTGTTTCTTAGTCAAGTAGCTGAAGAGTAGAACTCGTTTCTCTTTTATCGCTCGCTTTAAATAAAATTTCTGGACACGTTAGAGCAAACATTCCGTATATTAATTAAATATTAAAGAGGAACTATTAAATTTTAGAAGAACAGTCTCCGTTCCAAATATCGGTGGCATTCGTCCTGCATGAGACCTGAGGCACAATTTCGCTATTACGGCTGCTGAAGTGGCGGAGCGAAAATACCTTCTCTCTCTCTTCTCTCTCTCTCCCTCTACCCTGATAAGACTTGCTCGCACAGATCCGACACCCGATTTCAACCCCTCATCAGAGATAAAAAGATAACTCAACTTTTTTTCTTCTCTTTTTTTTACTGGTCATCTTTTCGTCCAGAGGAAGGGCGCCCCTAACCATCACCCTGGAAATTAGAGAGAGAAGGAAAAAAAAAGAAAAAAAAAGAGAGCGAGAGTCGGGCAGAAATCGCGAGTAAAATAAGGGATATTTGCGGAAGACACGCGCGGTATGACGAGAGGACATTCTTCTCTTCCTCCTCCTCCTCCCTTTTCACTCTGCAAGAAGTTGGCAAAAAATACTACAGATAAAAAGAGGAAAGCCGTGAGAGGAAAAAAAGATAAGAGGAAAAAGTTCTAGATAGAGGGGAATGGGCGGGCAGGCAGGCCACGACGCTCTTCTTCCTCCTCCTCCTCTATTGAGCCGCACGTGCTTTGGAAGCTGGCCAAGTTTTGACTTTGGGGGGGAGGAGGGGGGGGACCTCGATAAACTGGGGAAGAAAAGGGAAGTTGAAAACGTGTGGGAGAAGAAGGTATAGAGGATGAAGCCGACCCTAGGGGGACGGGAGACGCCATCTTTGAGTAATTGACGTCGTCTCTCTCTTCTCCCTAACCATTAGTGGATAAGTTTAAACACAAAGCGCTAACTGTAAGTTGACCCGCATGTTTTCTTTGGTAGGTCGTTTCCGACGGTATGGTTTTCGCATCGCGGTCAGTGTTATACAAGCTGCAGTTTGAAGCGTTCGGGCTGACCAGTGATGGGCAAAGTACCTCAAAATTATACTTAAAGTAAAGTACCAAGTACCTGGGGTCATTAGTACTTCAAGTACAGTACAAAGTACCCAATTCCAAATGTACTTCAAGTAAAGTACAAAGTACTAGGCAAAGTATTTCAAGTATTCGTCAAGTACACTGCGAATTTAATTTGTATCACTTTGCATTTCACTGTTTAGTATCTGTGTCTTGGTTTTTTGGTAAAACCTTAGCGAGCCTTCTTGACAAATCCTCTAAAGCCATAAAGGCCTAGACTGTTAAGTGCTAACCGGTGAATATGAACTTAATCAGATGACATAATTTGCAGGTACATGTAGAGAGGTAATCCGTCAGCTGTGCTGTGATTATATATTATACCCTGACTGATCCAAGATCACCCGCCCTAGTGTGGTGTTGTACTAATTTTCTGCTATAACAGGCTAGGAAATTTCAAGGGGAAAAAGTAAAAGCCAACGGAGATTATATTTCTGGGCATTTCATGCTGCTTGTTGAAATACAATATGTTTAAAAAACGAATATGAAGAAAGTAAAAAAAGGATGAAGCACAATGTGAGCCATCATTTTTATAGGACTGTGATCTGCAGCAATATAATCCATGTGACCAATTAAAAAAAGTAAAATGTAAAAATGAAAACCATGTGTGTCTATCACAGTGTTCATCATGTAATGCAGTCACATATTGTGATATGAAATGATTATTAATTGCCAATGAATTAAACAATATAAAAAAGGCATATAACCCTGCATTAGGTGAATTGAAATGACCAAGTCATTGTGCTGCATGTCGCAGTGTCATAATGTGGCCGTGTCTTTGCATTCCATTCGTTTTACATAATCAAAAGCGTCGATACTTTTTCAACATTTCAAGCCTCTCAACACTAAATTTGCTTCTGCAAATATGCTCTTTAACAGCACAAAGACCCTTTTTGGTAAAAGGGTCAGACTGAGACTCTTGGTACTGCATGCCACTAAAAGCGCTAAAATGACGTTTTCTTCCCGTCATTTTAGCGCTTTTAGTAGGGTGCATTTTTGGTACTCTTTTGTGATTTTTGTCCAAGTTTGGGTACTTGAGTACTTGATGGGAAAGTACTCGGAAAAAAAGTACCTTAAGTACAGTACAAAGTACACGATTTAAAATGTACTTAAAGTACTACTTGAGTACTTGGTACTTCAAGTATACTGCCCATCACTGGGGCTGACTACGTTGTGAATCGGAAGCGTCGTGCGTCCGCCTAAACCAATCACAGAGGTCGGAAGATGTGTGGGCGGAGTATAAGCTGTAACCTGTCCCGAAGTATAAGCTTGCTCGTAAACATGGACTGAGTTGCAGTTTGTTACTTTTTTTTAAATGTAATTAGTTAGAGCTACAGTTACCACGTTAAGGTAACATTACTTTTAAAGGGGTTGGGACCCTTTTTCTTAGATGTGGTGCATTACATTCATGGCCGCGTTGTACTGCATGCCAGAATACTGAGGAAAAAAGAATTATTCTTCTACGTGTAGTACTCAGCGAGATACCAGCACTCGAACACACACTACCAGCACAGCGCAGACGTCACAGAGCTCGGGGTTACGTCCATTCTCATTGGCAGCGGTAAGCACGTGATTTCCCCCGCGCTGCCTCACCGGCGGCGGCGAGAGCTGTGACGTCAGAGCGACGCATAAGTTTCGGTGTTCCCGGTGCCCATTTTCTCCGCTTCTATTAACCTCTTCGCTGTGAAACTTTCAGTGCACGTTCCCATCGGCACAAGGTACCGTCCCTTAGGTTTACAGTGTACCCTCGTTAATATGACCCCCGATAATCTGACATACGCGCTTTACGACCATATACTCCTGGGGAACAATTTAGTGAAACCTCTGCAAATGCCGCCCGTATTAATATGACAATTCCGCGTTATGACCAAAATTTTTGAGAACGACCATGGTCATAATAACGAGGGTTCACGGTATCTGGGATAACCTGGGATATGACTCTCAGGAAAACTTAATGAAATGAAACTTATGAAATGAAACTTAAAATGAAACTTATGAAATGAAACTCTCAGGAAACTTAATCTTAGCATTTTTGTTGTTGAACCTCAAATACATCATGTATTTGTTGCAATTGAGTGGCTGTTGCTTTTCGAAATTATCGGTAAACCTCCGTCGCTTCAGTTGAGACAAGACGTCCCCTCCCACAGTGGTCCCAATAAGTAATGGTTACAGGAATGCTGGAAGTAAACGCTAGTCTCGGATTTCGTAAACATCATCTTCGCGATGCGAAAATTGGTCTGAGCGTGCAAGAAATGTGGCAAAAATACGGCACTACCCGAGCTACTTAATTAGTTATATTTTGCAGTTACTTTCAGTTACGAGTCCCTTTTCCAGGAAAGTAACTCAGTTTACTACCCAGGACTGCACGAAGCCCCATAGGAAAGAAGGTTATAGGCCCCATATCCTCCAAATGCTCATTTCCGCCGACGTCCCAAATCAGCCAAAATCTCATTTCCTCTGAAAAGGTGTTTGGAGGTTCTGGGCTTTCGGTGGATCTGAGCACGCGGTTGGCAGTGACCCACCATCCCCCAAATGCTCTTTTCATCCGAGCGCCCAGAACGACCGAAAGCGTGATACTTGAAAGGACGCGCTTCCCCCGTTTTTCAGGGAGAGGAGGACAGGGTGAACCGGGTGAAAAGTGTTCGGGCTGACCAGAGAGGGTCACGTGACCCTTGCCGTCAGGCGGGTCCCTGGCTGCTGCTGCTGCTCATCCGGTGCTCGAAATGTCCATTTCTGTAATGTAATGTATGCGGTCCGCTGACTTGTACAGATTCTTTTTTGTTCCCGTGCTGCACTCACAATATAGGACTCAAGCGCGCGGGAAGGCCTCATGAGCGGCCTCATGAGCGGCTTGACTTCACTCACCCTCACCTCAACGGCGTAAGGTGAGGATGATCGGCACTCGTGAGGCCCATGATGAGTGAGTTATTCGCCCAGCTATTCCTTTGAGTAACGCTGTTGTATAGCATGAAATAAAATCAATAGCAATTTTTAACTCTGGAGTGCAATTTTCGTGCACTTTCGGGTGTACCATTTTTTATCTTTTTTTATTTTCTGTTATGATAATAACAATTCGGGGCTTTACGTCGCGAAGCCAGCAGTGATCATGAGTGACGGAAGAGGGCACGTCATAGGAAGTTGTACCCTGTCACCAAGTCTCTGGCGTTCTCGGCCGGGTTCGAACCCGCAACCTTGGGGGGGGGGGGGGTCAGTAGGCGAACACGCTTCCAACTGAGCCACCGAGGCCGTTTTTTTTATATTTATTCATTTCTTACACAGTTGTACTGGCTACGACGATATGTACAGGATTGTGCACCGTATAGATTGTGCACGCATTTGTACATTGAATAGACGATTCTGAGTACACCTGTACATACGCTTTTCTTATTTCGTAGCCGTGCGTGCCTTTCCAGCTGCGAAAATATTCTCTATTTCCACTACGATCTGTTTTTTTCTTTTTCTTTGTTCAGCTAGATATGCATCGTATGTATACGTCAGCTTTCTCCCGTGTGTGGCTTTCCCTCTCAGGGGCTGTATTGTGCTGGAACGCAGGTTATGCGCAGCTGGTTGAAAGCATATGCAGTGATTTTTTTCGAGGCAACCAATTTACCGAGAATGGCGGGAAGTTTGACCTTGGCTGCGTTCGCGAGCTCATTGGGTAAAACCCCGTAAGCGGCAGCCTTAATCGACTGAACCTGCGACTCACGTATATATTTCGGGGTTTTTCGGCACGTTGTAAAAAAAAAAAAATTCGTACTTTCGTCACTCTGTTTCGCTGGAAAAATTGGGCTTGACGTAAGTCCGGCGCAAAAATTCTAAGGAGAAAGTCCAGAAGAAACGCTAGGCGAGAAAGAAAAGGATGAAATAAGAAGGGAAGGAAAGCCTGGGAGCAAGCAGCGTGGATATGGGACAAGGTTTTAGTTTCATTGGATTCTTGTCATGTTATCTGAGAAGGCCAATGAGAGAGCTTTGCAAACGCCACTTCGGGGTACCATTCTTAAGCGGGCACATCCATCCAGGAACTCCTTATAACCAACCTTTTGAAGGACCAAGAAAGCGACATTGACTCGAAACCCCGTTTCATTGATCAAGCAGTCAATCAACGGCACACTTTTGCGCAATATTTTTACTGTGCGGTGTAGTGTCACAACGCAGTCAGATTCGTAAAAACGCACGGAGAAAAGAGCCATCGACCCGGCTCGATTTCCTCGCCTCGCGTGGCAGACCTGCGAGCTGCTCCAAGCTCCCATTGGTCACCGAAAATTCGTCTGCTACCGCTACGGCGCCAGTCGCCCGATCAGCCTTGCCATCGGGACTGCGAACGTCACGAGGAGATGTCAATTTCCCTCGCCCACTTACACTCTCTTTGAAGGAGTGGAGCGCGTGTGGATCAGAGTCCCCTCTCGACGAAATCATAACCCCAGTGCTGGGCACAAGAAGGGACGAGGGACACACACACACACAACACACCGAAAAATTAGGTAGCGGTTGTGTAAGTATGGAATCTGTTTACGTAACCGGAAAAAAAAAAATTATATCGTTGTCAGAGGAAGGTGACATTACTCTTGTCGCATGCGATGCCCTAGGTTCTTCAGGGTATTTAAGCCTATATTGTCGTGGAAAGTGAGCAATTGGTTGTCGGTTCAGTGCATTGTGTGTGTGTGTTTAGCACGTTCCTTCTTGTGCCCCGCACTGGTGTTATAATTTTATAGATTTTAAGATAATAATACGTACAATATTTGCAGCGTTCGCCTTACGAGGCTTGCACTTCGAAAACCCCGGATGTCACGAACGTGAGCACCGCAAGATTGCGCTAGCGGAAGTCTTCCAAGCGTTTTCAATGTGGCGTCGTGATCACCAATCAGGAACGCGCGTGTGTTCCACCCTCAATATTTTAATACGTGTTTGATTCCCCGCATGTTCCTCTAAAGCTTGCTTTCCTTCAACCCCTTATTTGCCCGTTGAGCTTCGGTTATTATCATAAACTTTTCTCCATAATTAAACCGCTTAACGACTCCGAAACTGTCGTCTGCAAAGGAGAGACTCTTTTACGAAGCAGACGACACAAAAGAGAGGAAAGGGGTTTTGGCGCCTACGCAGTCCGATGCACTCCTCGTGCAGACTCTCGCGCAAGCCGCGAGACAACAAGAGCCAAAGCGAAAACAAAAATTATACAAGTTGGAGCCCAGCAGACGACAGAAAGGACGAATCAGAAAAAAGAAGAGAAAGAAAACCAGGGGGGGCTGGACCGGTTCCATTTTCGCTCGCGCAACGTGTACGCGGAAAAGTGGAGGGAGCTGCTGGCGTGCGTGCGAGAACGAAAAAGAAGTTTCCGCGCGTGCTTTCGCTCTCGTCCAACCCGTCTCCCCTTTTTTTTTTCTTCTTTTTTCTTCACTCCTCTTATCCGATCGTCTCCTTTTAGGCGATTTTTCTTTTGCCGCTTTCCTATTTCTTTTCGCTTCTCTTTTTTGTCGCTTTCATTAGACTTTGGCGCTTGCTCGCTTTCTTGGCCGAGGTTCAACGCGTTTTTCTTTTCTTTTTACTTTTATATTTGAGCTCCTTCGGGGCGTTGATGATGATGACGCTAGTGGACGCTGCCGCCATCAAGGGCAGTGGTGGTGGTGGTGGTAGTAGTTGGAGTGAGGAGGAGGGTCGCCATAGGACGTCAAAGGGAGTGAGAGAGAGTGAATTGTTCTACGCCCTCGCCCTTTCTCGGTAACGCTCTTCGTCCAACTACAGCGCTCGTGCGCGCGCTCCTGGTTTTTTTTTTTCTTTTTTTTCCCCCACTTTTTTTCGTCTCTCTTTTCCTGCACGTTCAGTGCGCGTCCTTTTTCTCTCTTTTTTTTCTTCTTCTCCCAGCTCGCGCTGGGTGACTTTTTCTCTTTTTAGTTCTTCTTTCGAGATTGGAACTAGAAGCGCCTCCCTTTTTCTTTATACTTTGTTTCGGGTATCTCTTTGCTTTTATTATTATTGGAGAAACCTGCGCTGGCCCTCGCTCGCTCGCACGCGCAGTGTGTGTGCGTGCCTCTGCTGCGCCTTTTTTTTTTTCTTTCTTTCTATCTGTGCTGTGCGCGCGCTTCTCTTCTCACACAGCACGCAGTACGAGCGAGGTGGTAGTACGTGGCAAGCAAAGCGAACGAAGCGCTGTCGTCTGCTTGGAAATTGCCACTGCAGCAAAGCAGACGACGAAGTGGTGTGTGTGGCCGTCGTCTGCGGAGAAAATGAAAACACTGACGGTGCTGTGCGGGTGTCATTGGAGTGCGCGATAATTTCTTTCACGTGACCGTGCTTCTGTGGGTTAATGCTGAAAGAAGTCGACGAGTGGAGACTATGTGAAGCAGGTAAGGCAGCATGGCGATGATTTATTAAAGTGTGGAACGCGGTGTCGAACCGGCGTGTGTCGTCTGCGAGGAAACAAGTGGCGATCGTGGTGACGCGCGGCGGTTGGAGTAGGAACTGAGAAGAAACATTAAGTATAGGGGGCGGTGGCAGTCAGCATAAATCACCGGAGCTCTCTCGCATAAATGTGCGTGAAAAGAATGCGGTTGGTAGGTTTGTTGGGCAAATGCGTGTCGTTGGTGTTAGGTTATAGTTTCTTTCATCTAATATGTGTTCAACTACTGGCCACACTTGTGTGCTTGTGAGGACTTGTGCTGATTGCTGAACAGAATTGTGTGGTTTTCCGAGTTACGTTCGCCGTCGAAATAGCTGTCACTTATTCACGGAAACGCACAACAGCTACCGGATAGGGTCGTGTCTTTGCATAAAATTGCTTAGCTCACGGTTGGCAGCATGTCCCGCCTACTGGTTCAATGCCGGCCAGCAACATTGTGGCAGGGTACAAATTGCTCAGACTCATCGTTTTCCTCGAAGGAATGTTGTGTTAACCTTCAGTCGAAAGAAAATCCAAACGGAATCCCCAAACTGTGGCATTGCGCGTGATAATATCCGACTCGTCTGGCGACGTAAATTCGCGAATTATCGTCATACCACTTTATTCGAGTAAATACTTGTCGGTTGCGATCAAAGGACATCGGTTTCACTCACACAGAACTTCGGAGCACGTTTGATAGAGTTCTACTATAGACCCCAATACCAATTTTTAAAGCGGCAGACAGACGGGTTATGTTGGCGGCGTAGTTTGACAGCTTTACTGCTTTGTAAAGCCATCACAAAGTTATACGTGCCATGGCTAAATATTTGAATAAATATACGCTAAATATTTTTTTAATTTGCTAGTAAAATTTCGGTAAACGACTCGATGCGACATCTGGCGGGAAATAAAACCCAATTTGTCGAGCAACAGTGATCTATGTTCCCGAGACCGGCTTGCTGCTCGTGATGACTACGTAGCCGTCTTCTTTTGTTTCAGACAGTGTTATGCGCATGCAATGTAGTTTCACCGCCGTACGCGACGAGCAATGCGCAGTTGGTGGCGACACAGTGTTGCCCGTAATTTTCACTTTTCTAAAGAAAAACTATAAGCGCAATTGCGACGAAAATTGCGGCATAAGAGCAGAGTTCGAGGTAACTAAGTTCCTTTTTTTGGTAACTTGTAACTTAACTCGGTACTTTTGCGCCGTGGTAACTTTCAGAGGAACTCGTTCCTTTTTCAGGTAACTTTGCTAAAGTAACTTAAGTTAAGTTCCAAGTTACTTTTTAACTCTCTTTTCACTCACATCCACATATTTTCTTGCTTTCTCTCCGGTTCCTTCATGGCATTTTTTGCCATAAAGCGTGATATTCAATCAATGACAGTATTTTATTCAGAAGTAAGAACAGCTGCAATTGAAATGAAGCTGATCCATTGTGCGCCCACAGGGAGTATGATGCAAACCGTATTTGCATTTTGCTATTTTGCAGCTATTTTGTGTCCGAAGTAACTTGGAAGTAACTCGTTCTTTTTTTAAGTAACTCTGTAACTGCGAGTTACATTTCAGGCCGAAGAACTTCGTTATTAACTTAGTTACATTTTCCACAGGGTAACTTAACTTGTAGCGAGTTCTTTTTGACGGGTAACTTCTCAATCTATGCATAAGAGCGCTGAGGCTATATCGAATAGATTAATTTTCCGCGATTGCAGCTCTATACTGCCTTTACAGTACCTTCAAGATTAATGCACACAATTGAGAAAACGAAAGCTTCCGTGATCCATTACCGCACATTTATCTCTGAACAGTACCTCGGGATTGTTTCATCGTCAACCTTCGACAGATGAACTTTTTGGTTCATTCCAGCTATTGGCGTCAACCATACACGAGTGGAGACGCAGCATCTGCACCCGCCACCTGTGCTCGCATTGTGATTATTTCCTTTCAACGTGCGATGTTCTGTGCGGTGCATTACATGATGACATATGCGCCCCTGAATGCGGTGTTATATTCCTCGCGCAGGCACGCCGCTCATATAACTACACTCTAAAAAAAAAGGAGTACTTTTACTCCTTTTGGGGAGTAATTGCATTGCCACAAAAAATAGTCCCTTTCGGGAGTAAATGCACGGGAGTAAATGAATGTCACAGAGTGAAGATCGCATTTCACGCGCTGTTGTAAGAGTCCCAGGTACATAATTGGTGCGCATGCATGAAAATACTTTGAAGCAAACCGTCAACCGTGATATATCGAGTGACATAAAATCTTGCGCCATACTAGGGCACAATTTGCGAAGAAAGATGCGCTAACTGTTTCTTACTCTGTGTGGCTGGAAAATTGCTACGTTGTCTGAGTTATACAGCCTTATGTCGTTCAAATTGACCAAGGGCACATATTTACGTAGACTTTTGCGTTCAGGAGACCATTCGCGAAGTTTAGTGACAATTTGCAGTCCTGGGGAGTAAATGTCGGGACTAAATGTCAGGTTAGGGGACTAAAATGGGGAGTAATTGCAGGCTAGGGGAGTAGAAGCTGCAATTACTCCCCGTTTTACTCCTATTTTTCTTAGAGTGTACAGTCGCTTCGCAGCGCTAACACGAAATACATAAAAAAAAAACTGTTATGTCGTTAAGCGACTTTCTTTCTTTCTTTTTTTTTTTTTCGTATACCAAGTTTGGCGAGTTTTTTTATCGACTTTGCGCTGCTTATTGGGGGATTTCTGGCGACAGACGATGGGCAGGAACGCTGGGTTACGCGTCTAGTTTGGACCACACTGAAAGATTCCTCGGTTCATGGTGGAAGCGCATTATAAGAAAGGGAATTAAACCAGTGAAATTTGACAGATTTATGAAATGTTGGCTATAACTGTTGACGGTTTCTGCAATGCGCTCGAGGTGGCAACACTGGCGCAGACTGACGTTCCTATAGTGTTTTCCTTCGCTTAAGTCCTGGCTTGCGAGTTTTCCTCATTCCACTGTATATCCTACAACAGTGCCGTCTAATGCGGAACTAGAAAAAGAAATCGATTGAAGCTACGACAGTTCTGCGCTTGATCTAATTAGTAGTTATTTAAGTAGACCAAATCAATCAACGGATCATCTTAACAATACCGCAATTACTCGTGCCGGTATACGAATTTATTTTCTGTTCCACGATTACGGTGCAATGTAAGTTATTTTAACCAGCATCAGAATTACCACGACCTTTGAAGCACGCTGAAAACAAAGATGACAGAGAAAAAACGCGTAACAGGTGACGTCATTCTGCAAAAGTGTGCTCGTATATAGTGACGAAATCTACCTGCGGCGTTGATCGCAAGGCGATAAATAGACATCACAACCATTAGTTCGAGCAAGGCCACTATAATTTTAGAACAACTACGCGTCTATTTTATATTTAGCGACTTTCTATAACCGGGGTTTGGTTACTTTAGATCGGAAAGAGGTTGCAGATGATACGTATACGTCGGGACTTTTTCGGGACTTTCGGCCCTTTCCTGGATGGGGTGGGGTTGAATATGTAATCCGGGTGTTACATATAGATTCGGGTGTTATCGTGTCTATTTTTTTTTTTCTTTCTGTCCAGCGAGCCGCCCGCGCAGTTATTAGTTATTAGTCAGATATGCACACGTCGCGATTTATGGTGACGTCGTTACATGTTGTTACATCAAATGTACTTCGCATAGCTTACGGATGCGCTGAAATATTATTTACATCAGACGTGGGTGCAAATCGGCACCAAAATATGCGAGCAATACGCGGCACAACGTGATACGGTGTTAGAATCCGTGTAGAAATCGGATTTCACCCGAATTAGTGCCGAACCGATTCGGGAGGGAATAATCGGGCGGAATCGGGTTTAACCCGGGGAAAAAATTAGACCCTACTATATACGCGATGTCGAATCAGCTTCTGGTGGTGGTGGTGATGCTGATGGCGTGGTATTTCCGGTGTGTCTGCCTGGCGGCATGTTGCTCGGGGGGGATCCTTCGTCTTGGGCCGACTTCATATAGGCCGACATTTCTCTTTAAGCGCCCGAGGAAAACCCTCGAAAAACACCGAGATTGCACAGCGAGCACCCGGATTCAAACCCGGGTCACCTCCCGGTCTGTGCGTGGAATGCCATCAGCTTTGGGACATTGGGAAGTATCGGAATAACGAAAAGTTTTCAGCTTTGGGGCATCGGAAAACGTCGGAAACAGTGCGACGTGCTAAGACTTTTCATCAAGAGAGAAACTGATGTTCTGAGGCTGGAACAACATACAAGGGACAGATACAAACAAAGCCTCAAATTGCCTAAGAAATCAACGATGAAAGATGAAAGTCACTGAAAAGGTTAGCCAGCTGTAGGGATCGAACCCACATCTTCTGTGATGTGGGTTCGATCCCTACAGCTGGCTAACCTTTTCAGTGACTTTCATCTTTCACTTTTCATCCTTCGTATACTCCTTGCTTGTGCAAGGACGAGCTCTGGGTAGAAATGATAGGAATAAATTCTGCTGTGTTTCGATTTGTTAACACGGTTCACACCATACCTGTGGGTAGCAATGTCATTACTGTAATTAATTACTTTTTCTGGGAATTTGTAATATAATGGCATTACTTCTGACGTTATGTAATTTGTAACGTAATTTAACTACATTTTAATGACATTACTCATTACATTTTACGAAAGAGTGGAGTCTGTGTTGGCACTTTGGCAGAAAGAGAGCATGCACTGGCGAGTTAAAAAGAATTCCAAAGCCCAGCACAATGAATTTCCACATCCTCAGCATCGTATGACTTTGTAATGTCATTACTTTTTCGTAGTAATTTAATGTAATTCCATTACATTTCAATTAAGTAATGTAATGTAAATTAAGTAATGTAATTTAATTAAATTCTAGCTGGAGTAATGAGTAATGTAATTTAATTAAAATTTAGGAGTAATTTACCCAGGTATGGTTCCCACTGATCCTTGGTCGTCTGGCTTGAATCCCGACACTTGCTTCCCCGAATCCAGTTGCTTCGGTATTTAAAGGTACTCTAAAGCAGCAGAGGCCGAATTTCATTTAGAGTGGCTATTCGACAGTCCAAGCCATCAATACAAAAACGGCGCAAATTTCATTCCAATCAGCGGTGCAGTTAATTATACAATTAAAATTAAAGATTACGGGCAACACTGTATTAGTATTCGGAAGGGATCCGTACTCTCAGCCGCGTACGGCGGCAACCACGTTGCATGCGTATAACACTGGGCCCGACAGCCGAACAGCGCTGCGTTTCTTTTTCATTTTATTTCGCAAAAAACACACTAAATAGGTGTCCCTGCACTCCTATAGAAATATGATACGAAATAATACAGCCACCAAAAGAACAAAACGCGACAAAATAGTGCTGTATACATAATACATATTTGACAGTGTTGCTCGCTGCACAGGGGGTTGTTTGACACCAGGCGTCGCGCCGCTGCACTACGCCGGATTTTTCGTGATAAATTAAAAATATTTAGACAGCGTTGTCGGTCGTACGGTTCCGCATGTGGGATTTACAAGCAACAAAGTCTCAAGCCACGTCGTCAGCATATACTGCTTGTCTACTGCTTTACAGTACCTTTAAATAAAAAAAACAAACACTCCACTCCGTCACGTAATGCCCTTCTGGGTGCCCTCGACGTATACCGTTAAGAAAGAAACAAACTAACCGCGTATCACGTCCAAGAAAAGAAAATCCGCAATGGGCCGCGCAGCTCTGCACAACCAGATCAGGGAAACCCTTATACGACTTGCGAAACGACATCATTACGGAGCAGTTCGACGAAGCGATATTTAGCATCTGTGACGTCAATGAGCATCACGTATCTTGATGGCTTCGCTGATGCGTCCGAGGGCCGAACGAACAAATAAACAAACCGAATAGAAGGTGGCGCTGCTTGTTAAACATTTCTTTGTTTCGCGCGAATTGAGACGGTATCGGATAAATATCACTTTGGGGGGAGTATATTTTTTTCTTTGGTTATTATTTGACGCAGTTCGCGTGTATGGGTGAGAAGGAAAGGGCTGGTCTCCCCCCACTGCAGTGAAAAGAGGTCTATCCCAAAAGGATTAATCGAGTATTCAGCTCTCGGTGTAAGCTCATTTGTGAGGTAAGTCGCTCAAAAAATTCACGAGGCGTTAGCAACCGTAGGCAAAAAGACTATACAGTCAAACTCCTTTATAGCGAACACCTTTTTAACGAAAATACCTTTACTGCGAATTTTTTTGCTGTCCCCTGAGTTTCGTTGTAAAGGAGTTTGACTGTACTTATATTGTGCGTGTTATGTAGCACGTATTTTATGTTTATTAGACGCGTGAAACTTAGTTAAAGACGAAGGGTTTATTAGAGGATTTATTAGCACCGACCCTGGGGGACGGACTCGACGTTTCGGTTTCTGTTTGTCGCGTATCTGTTTCACCCTTTTGTTCATGTTATTTGTTTTTGTACAAAAATTTTATAAAAAGTAAAAAAAAATTATGTATAAAGGTTTTATAAAAATTTTTGTATATAAACGAGAGATAAAATAAACGAGATAATTTTAAAAAATTATTCTGAGTGTATTGTGTCTGTAATGTGGAGAAAGGTTGCGGGTGGATTTCCCGTTGTTTCGAACTACGCCGATATATTGCTCGTTTAAATGAGCAAACGAAATTGTTGAAATATTGTTTTCGGAACCCCTTCAGTGCCGATTGGCCGCCTCTGCTGCATAAATTTTGGAAATTACCTTCTTGGGACCTCACAACCCCTTTAACTTTTTTTTTTTTTTCAAAGTCTTTAATGGGTCTTCAAAGTCTTTAATTTAATTCTTCAAAGTCTTTTTTTTATAGAACTCATGGCCGGCACTTCAGACACGCTTTCACGAACATTTCCTCCTCGAACAGTTCAGTTTCTGCGCGACTGTCGTCACTTCCGGTAGTAGGCGTTCGTTTCGTGACTGTCGTCACTTCCGGTTCGCTTTGTGCGGGAGATACTGTTCGTAGTCGTATATATAGGCAATGGATTCTGTATGAGATTGCATATCCGTTCTGGAAGAAGTTTCCCCATCTCACTAAGGTACGTTTTTTTAAGCAAATAATAAAAAGCCGAGTCTCTTTGGCTGCACGTACTGATGTGCTTGTAACTCAAACGTCGCCATACCAGAACTTGACATATATTACGTGCAGTCGAAGATCTTCAGCTTATCGTTGTTGTTCTTCGCTTATGCACACCAGTGGCTTTGTACTGAGGTTCTCCGTTGATAGGAACACTGTCGCCACGACGGGTGTACAGCTGGCATCAGAGTTAACTTGAACGTCATTCCGGCCTGCGGACCCCGGTGGTGCCTAGTAGAAATAACGGCGGAGGGTGCTTTGATAATCTGTCTACATTTAAGAGAGGTGAGCCTCGTTATGAAGGCGTTGTTTTCTGCTATAGGCGATTTCAGGGTGGCTCCCTTTCCCGCTTCGCAGGCTGGAGCGGTGTTCAAGTTAATTTTGACGCTAGCCGTACATCATCGTCTGACGCGATCTCCTGAAACGTTGCCTAGATTTTTCGAATTTCTAGAATTTTCGAATCTCTAGCAAGCTTGCACGTTACTTGACAATTTTTGCGAGAGGTATACCTATCACTCATGGGGAGGCTATACGGTGAACCCTCGTTAATATGACCCCCGATAATCTGACATACGCGCTTTACGACCATACTTTTTTGGGAACGTTGCTGTGAAACCTCTGCAAATCCCCCCGTTAATATGACAATTCCGCGTTATGACCAAAATTTTCGGGAACGACCATGGTCATAATAACGAGGGTTCACTGTACTTAAAAAAAAAAGCTTATTTCAAAGTTATGCTGATAGCTCGTGAAAATATAGTAACTCGGTTACGGGGGGTTACTGTTTCGAAATACAGTGAACCCTCGTTAATATGACCCCCGATAATCTGACATACGCGCTTTACGACCATACTTTTGGGGAACATTGCTGTGAAACCTCTGCAGATACCCCCGTTAATATGACAATTCCGCATTATGACCAAAATTTTCGGGAACGACCATGGTCATAATAACGAGGGTTCACTGTATAGAGATATCCGACACATCTCCCACCCCATATTTGTACGCTTCGAGTGTACATTGTCGTCGAAACGATATTTTTATTCGGTATAAAGAGAGATATCGAATTATGAGTTGCAGAAAGGTTTATATCCTCGAATGTACCTATAGTTTGACGAATATATATTCTACGTCGACAAAGCTACCATCTTTCCTCGTGAGAATGTGTTGGCGATGAAATGTCGAGAAATTTTTATCGGTAGCTTTCACATTTGACATTTGCTATCGGCGGTCTCGGAACAACATCAGCAGAGCTTCCTTCCTTCTCAGAAAAAGCCTCTCGGAGCACCAATAACGACTGATAACTCCGTTAACGTTAACCTATAGACCAACGGGGTGTAGCCGAAATGCCTCAAGATTACCAGTCCCTTTCGACTAACTCCGATAATCGTGTGGTGACCAGATTTGTAGCGCCGGTATCGTAGCAACCGCTCGTTCTCATCAGCCACCAATTTCGTGTCGTCCTTTTCTCTCTCTCTCTCTAGATGGGAAACTTTATTTGAAACATCGCAGAATGTGACATCTTGTACGATATTTATTTTGCACGTGCACTCTTTTAAAAAAAAAGGGTGTACTTCAGCTCCTTTTTCTTGCCACATATATCGCTCCCCTTTTGGACAGTACAGTTACTCTCAAAAAGGAGTCCCCTCAATCCCACGAGGGAGTAACATTACTCCCTTACTCCCTACCAGAGAGTAATTGTGCTCTCCAAAAGGGGAGTGATATATGTGTCAAGAAATCCATCCATCTTCCTTTCTTCTTCTTTTTTTTTTAGGAGTGTGGTTTGGAACATACCTGAGTAGTAATGTCATTACGGTGATGAAATTACCGTAATGAATTACTTTTTCTGGTAATTTGTAATGTAATGCATTACTTTTGACATTATGTAATTTGTAACGTGATTTAATTACAGTACATGGGCAGTAATATTAATGGCATTACTCGTTGCTTTTTGCAAAGAGAATCGAGTCTGTGTTGTGTGTTGGCACTTGGCAGAAAGGCACTTGGCAACTGGCAAGTTAAAAAAATTTCCACGCCCACAAAATTCCAAGGCCCACAGTGAATTCCCACATCCTCAACATCGTTACGATTAAGCTCGCAGTAATCACCTCGTAATTTCATTACCTTTTCGTATAGGAACTGTAGTGGAATTTCGTTACATTTCAATTGCAGTAATGAGTACCGTAATTTCACGCGTATACCGCACCGCAGATAAGCCGCAGGACGCGTTTTTTGGGACGTTTTGAAAATTTTCTGGCAGATAAGCCGCACCCGCAGATAAGCCGCGGGCAATACGAGACGACTGATTTGTGCGACAAAGGAGACCATAGAGAAGGCCATAAACCCTGTGGTCCATACTCCGGGATCGGCACAGTGTACAACAGAGGAGATCAGTTCTGGAGTTCTACCAAGATCGGATTGTGCCCTTGTGGGTTTTTTTTTTTTGTGGACTGATGGGTCAGTGATCTTCCAGAAGACGTGAATCACTGTCACCACTTTCCTTAAAGCTGCTTGGGGGAATATGCACCAGGAAGATCAATCTACTCGAACGTGGACCCGTCCCTGTTACGCACTGTTCGTGCATCTGCAGGGCAGTGCTGTTCCAGAGGCACTGTCGGCCCTTTCGTTAAAATCGGCGTATGGGGAAAATACCGGGAAAAAAATAGTCATCAGATAAGCCGCACCGGTGGATAAGCCGCAGGGCGCCCGTGAGAAAGAAAAACGCGCATAAGCCGCGGCTAATACGCGTGAAAATACGGTAATGTAATTTCATTAAATTTTTGAAGTAATTTACCCGGGTATGATTTGGAACGTACGTGTAACAACCCAGTGTCTAAGCATCTCGTATACCCTGCCCTGCCCCCAAGTGGTCAGAATTCGAACCCGCAAATCTTGGCATCAGAAGAAGGCGGACCAACTGAGCGCGAGGTCCTTTCTTCCTTCTGCCTTGACCTTGAGCTAGGAAATATCTCTTATGGAGGCGAGCAATTTGGAATTCTAAACGTGTCCCGCGATCGTCGTGAACCCAACGGGAGCTCAAGTTGTGTACAGTGACGAAAGCTGCGCCACCCCGCTGGGCTGACAACCCTTGGCCTTGACTGCTCCTGGCCACGCACTGGAAACGTACAGCCTGCATGGCCATTCATTAAAGAAATTATACGAGCTATATCGCCGCCGGGACCTGTCGCTTATCTTGGAGCGAACAACGATGTAATGGGGGGCCGTCGGGCGGCAAAACCTATATACGCTTGAACACGAGATAAACTGATGTTCTGAGGCTGGAACAACATAGAAGGGACAGATACAAACAAGGCCTCAAATTGCCTAAGAAATCAACGATGAAAGATGAAAGTCACTGAAAAGGTTAGCCAGCTGTAGGGATCGAACCCACACCTTCTGGATTACCGGTCCAGGGCTCTACCAATTGAGCTAAGCTAGCGTGTTAGCTTAGCTCAATTGGCTTGTTTGTATCTGTCCCTTCTATGTTGTTCCAGCCTCAGAACATCAGTTTATCTCATGTTCAACAGGTGCCGCTTGCGTCGATTTCCGTCGTATGAATGTGTGTATGAGTGAGGAAAAAATGTAAGAGTGAAAGGAGGGTGAGTGAGAGTGAGTGTCTGGTTTGTCGTCCCTTCAGATGACGCACCCCGAAAGTGGCTGGAAAGGCGTGTTAGCTTAGCTCAATTGGTAGAGCCCTGGACCGGTAATCCAGAAGGTGTGGGTTCGAACCCTACAGCTGGCTAACCTTTTCAGTGACTTTCATCTTTCACTATATACGCTTCTCGTTATAAGTTGTGGAAGGTAGCGATTTCTGCCGCTTTTCGTCGTTTGCGGCTACGAAGCAGATGCATAGCGCGGACGCATACTAATACCTCTCCTTCCACGTGTCCTCTGTCCATCTGTGCACACCTCATAACCGCGGTTGCTTGGCGGCGATGACGTGGAACAGACAAAAAAGAAAAGGAAAGCAGCGGAAACTTGAATCAGCGTGTGGCATGCACCTAGTGAAGCAGCTCAACAATAAGGATAAACTATGTAACGGCATTTATTTGTGTGCCTTTTCGTGCCTATCTAATTAATCTAATTAATCTAACTTTCTCCACCAACTTCAACGACTTGTCTCACGTGACCAACTTAAAGACGCTGCCGTGTCGGTATTCACACGTATCAACTCGGTAGCTCCAACCACCGACCAATTTTGCGTCGTCTGCTCATTCGAGGATAGGGGGCATATGTTCTGTTAATAATTTGATGTTTGTACGGATTTTTGCTCGTACTCTTCTGCGAAAGGAACGTGTAGAAGCTTCGTTCTTTACCAATAACTGTTCACAATTCATAATTATAATTCGCAAGCAATGCAGAACGTCCGAAATTTCATCGTCATCGACAATAGACTTCCGGAAGACGCGTGTCGGAAAGACGTCACGTATAGATCACGTGCCAATGGTCCTCGTTGTGATTGGCTATAGAATATCAACTTTCTGGACCTTTCGATCGGATCGGTGCCGGCTGTGCTGTCTGGGGTTTTTCCTGGGTTTTCCTCAGACGCTTTCAGACATATGTCGGCACAGTTCCCTTAGAAGTCGGCCCAGGACGCACATTCTTTTTTTTTTGCGTGTTAGCGCCGCGAAGCAACTGTGGCTATGAGCGGCGTACAGATGTGGACAGATGTAGAGAGGACAGCATGAAGGAGTGGGGGACAGGGGGGTTAGTATGCGTCCTGGGCCGACTTCAGGGGGAACTGTGCCGACATTCGTCTGGAAAGTCTTCGGAAAACCCAGGGAAAACCTCGGACGCACATTCTCCCAGTGCGTGAGTCGTGACGTTGCCCACATACGTGAGGCCGACAACGGCAAGCCCTATATCACCACCACCACCACCACCACCACCACCACCACCACCATCGATCGGCGGTCGTACGGGACACGGGCTACGCTCGTACGAGACACGTCGGGTCAACTTTCTCCACCAACTATGACCAACTTTGGAGTTAGTCCAAGTCGGCCGACACCACCGACTACGACCAACTCGAGTTTTGCTCGTCGAGTTGGCCCGCGTGGAGGATGCCCTGCAGACTGTGCAACCCAGTCCGTCGCGACATTTTTATTTTTATTTTTATTTTTTTCAAATCCCGGATCTTCTTGAGTCTGAGTTGGACCTTCTCGACATTCTACCGATGCAAACCCGTTTTTTGACACGAATGGCTAGATCGCTCCACGTGTGCGCTTTACGCTAACCTGTCTAGCCTCATAGGCTCGCACGTGCGCATGTGATGATGATAAAGGGCATCCTGCTCGGACTGACGGATGTCCTTATCGGCCTTTCCATCCGCCTCTGCTAAAGAGACGTTTCCGAAAGGCCAGGACGTATTTTGTGAGGTACTTCGTACTCGTAAGTTAACTGAGCTGGTTGGTATACAGATTGCTGGTTGCTGACCATACTTCACATATATGCGCGTCTTCCCGAGATCAATTGAAATTAAACCGAGTTGAATTAAAGTAATTTTCGTACGGCATAGTACGCCTGGGAGGACATAGCGCATGTTCGCTGAAAACTCATTGTAATCTCTGGTTAGTCTGGCGCTACGGCGGCTCGCTATTTCCAGAAAAAGAAATTTGATTTAGAATGAAACAGTTTAATGATAAAACAATTAATGAATTTTAAAGTTTAATGAGGTTTGAACAGTAATATGAGGTTTTCATTAACCCAAATTTGGGTCGTCTTGGATGATTGCTTGGTGAAGCGTTATTATCGAGCGCTCATGTCTGCCGGCATGTTGCTCGCGGGGGGGGGGGGGGGGATCGCGCGTCCTGGGCAGACTTCATGGGGAACTATGCCGACATTTGCCCTACAGCGTGGAAGGAAGATACCCAGACATCACAGCCGGTGTCTGGATTCGAACCGGAGTCCTGCCTGAACTTCTACCGGGGTTCTACTGGAATTCTACCAGATTTGAACCGGAGTTCTACCGAACCGGAGTATACGTGTTCTAAAATACCAATCACCCAAGACGGAAGTACTGTAACGTGTCAAAGAAAAAGAAATCTGGAACGTCGTCCTGGATCGCGCGACTATTTCAAAAAATAGGACTGTCGTTTAACATTATTATCTCTTGGATCTATATATTCGACATTTGTAGCGTTCCTTTTCTTTCTTTCTTTCTTTTTTCTGTCCGCACCATCGCATGTAATGCGCAGGTTATGTAATCGGGGCCATACTTTCTTTTTTTCCCCCTGCGCTAGTACGGTAAGCGAAGAGTGGTTCAGTGGAATTGGCGTTTCTCGACGCGTATGCATCGCATGGCTCTGCGTACCTGCTGCCGCGATGCGATCTGTACTGAACTGCGTAGTGTAAAAAAAGGAAAGAAAAAAAAAAAAGAAACCGCGATTTCGGTTTCTTTAATTGAACTGCTATTTTTGCAAATGTGGTGGCAGGATTCGGATATCAGTCGACATTGGAGACATCAGTGCTTCGAGGGGACGCGTACTTATGGTGGTAGGGTGTAATCCTTGCTAGGTCAGAAAGCGTAAAAATTTTACGGGGCTTTGACTCTGCTGGGGAGTTCAGGGCCACGCTAAACGCTGGGAGGTGGCGAGTTCGATTCCCCCAAACACCAGCTGCGCTGCTTCTCGTGTTCACCCTGGGCTTTCTAACAGACTTTCTGGCCGGGTGTCTGCGCTATTTCCCCGTGAAGTCTGCCCAGGGCGCGTACTAAACTCCCAGTTTTTCCTTCTGTCCGTCCAACGCTCGGGTCTAAAGTTGCCTTGCGTCGCTGACGCGTAATAAAACAAACAAAAATATCCTTAGTTTCGCTCTCAAAATTAAATTAAAAATTAAAATCAAAATTATTTCTAGCACTGGCAACCGTGGTGCTTCTCGTAGTCGTGGTTTCACCCTCCACAGGGCATACGGATCTATTGTTGTCTATTAAACGTCGTTAAAATCCTAGTCGTTATCGTTAAAAACCTAATTTAAAAGCAATATCGACCACTATATAGGTTAACTACGACACGTGTTTCCATAATTTATATCTAAGCGTAAGTACTAATCGCTTGACGGCCTTGGCTTCCTTCATTCTGCTACGTCGCTCGCGATTACGGGAATATATATGTTATCGCGCGGACGAGTGAACGTGTAGCCCTATCGTCCGTGGACGTGACTCCGATGCAGTGCGCGCTGATGACCTTGAAGTGTGACTCGTGATGTGATGACAAAGTCGATACGCGCAGCGGGTTAGCTTGAACTTGAAAGTCATTCACGAAATTCGCCAACTCGCTAGACAGTCTCCAATTCGCTCTCTACCGAAGCAGCACAATGCACTGAAAGTCGAGTGCAATAGGGGTGGTCGGTATGTGTCTTATCAGCGCCCTTTAGCTTCACGAGTCTTTTCAAGGCCTTCCACCTACCCGTCCACCCCTATTGCACTCGACTTTCAGTACATTGTGCTGCTTGGGTATCTATCTTTTTTTTTTTTTTTTTTTAGGGACTGTTCGAAGGGCACACGAACACGAATTCAAGAACAGCATTTGAGACTGAAACAATAAACTGGTCGCTTGCAGCGCACCATGAATACTCTCTGCCAGAATTATGATATTGACATCTTTTTTTTCTCATTCTCATCATTTAAATCTTCTCTTCCTAACAGCAACGCGAGAACTGTTTAACCCTCAACATTTCATTATTTGCTGTTTGTTGTTTTATGTTTTGTATTGTGTTCCCTGTGTCCTGGTGCACCATCCGTTAGACCCCACGGTCGTTGATGGGTACCCTCAAAAATAAATAAATAAATAAATAAATAAATAAAAAAATGTACGCAAAGTTAATACTGCAGCTGCCGCTTGATGGCGGTGCAGGCGCAAAGTGTTTGCGTTTCGGGTTGTTGCGGCGAGACCTTATTCTGCTCGCGGTGCCTTCGCATGCGTCCCCAAAACCCAAACAGCATTGATTGATCTATAGGCACGTGTAGTGACGAACCCCAGCTTCATTACTGAGTTTTAGCGCGTCGCACGCTATTGGTAGGTACAGCGCGCGCGCAAAACCATGAGATTATTCGCGCAGGGCGCAGAATTCCACCACGCTATCTCTTATGCAAAGGCGATATAGCGCCTTACGCGGCGATAAGGCGCGATATAGCGCACGATGAGCGCACCCTTCATCCCGACATCGCGGGTTCGAACCCTGCCGAGGACGGCAGCAACTTGGTGGCAGGGTACAAGTTGCTTATAGACACGCAGTCTTCCGCGAGGGACGTTAAATACGGGGTGCCGTGTGATGAGCTTTCAACGCACGTTAAAGAACCCTCAGGTGGGCAAAAGCAATCCACAGACCGACCGCTGTGGCGTCGCTCATGATCTCAGTTGTCTCGCGACGTAAACACCCAATTATTATTATTTTTTATTTTTTCCCTTTTAGTACTATGTACTGTATATCTCCAAGTCTGTATTGTATGTATCACTGTGAATATCTTCCAGTTACGCTCCTCTTCCTGAATATGTTATGTCTTGTTTCGCCTAACCTGTATATGTATGTATATATATATATATGTGTGTGTATATATTTGTAAATACTGCATTGTCTGCGTGCGCCAACACCAAGGCTTCGGCTGTATTATTAGTATTACTATTATTATTATTATTATTATTGAGGGACCCTTCGTTGCACTCACTGTTGAGCGACCCTCGCTGTTGTTGAGCAAAAACGAAAAAAAAAAAAATCAACCCAATCAATCACTATTGAAGCCCCAACACGCCCCGGAATCGTTACTGCCCGTTGCGTAGAACATTGCTTCGGTTCTGAACACGCGCACTGAGGACGTCTTACTTGTTTGCGGCTCCCATGAGTGCTATTGTGAAACTATCGATTATGAATAGTCCTTTCATAGTTTTCGAATATCTTCATCACCAGCGGCATGGATAAACGCATCCGCTCCAAGGTCGTGTTGTATAGACTAGAGCCCTGCGCGGATGAGGTTTTTGGCATCCGCATCCGCACCATACACAACAGTTTACATCCGCATCCGATCCGCTGAGCAAAACGCACCATCCGCATCCGATCCGCAAAAATCCGCACGTTTCGAAAGACGCGTAAGGACCGCCGGAAGCATGTTGGTATAATTTCGGATGCCTCCATGCTGTCACGGAAGGACTCAGTCATGACGACAAGCAAAGGTAAACCTTTCAACAAACGCGATATGGAGAGACTTCTGGAACGCGTGGAACGCTACCTCGTCGGCGCTCGCGCGGTTCGAGACGCCTGAATGCCTCCTCTCCCGTCTTGGCGCCGTGCATGGTCAAAGGTGAACCAAAGCATGCGCTCGCTGTCGGCTGTCGGCGCGCAATACAAATAAATTGCGGGCGGAAAAATGACAGCACGCAGTATATCCGCATCCGATCCGCTACCGACCTCGAGCCATCCGCATCCGATCCGCACACCGCAGAAAGTGCTAAATTTTCATCCGAATCCGCAAGTATATTGCGGATATCCGCGGATGGTGCAGGGCTCTAGTGTAGACTGGGAGGTACCCGGGTTCGAATCCTACTGCCGGCCCGTCCTGTCTCAGGTTTCCCCCGCGTTTTAATCCGCCAGACGTTCCATAGACGGATGTCGACGCAGTTTCCCCCCGAAGTCGGCCCAGCACGCATACTAACTCTCCTCATTTCTGCGCTGTCCTCTCTCCATCTGTCCACGACTGTACACGCCGTTCACAGCCACAGTTGCTTCGCGGCGCTAACGGGGAATAATAATAATAAAAACTTCATCGCGAGCCTGTCTCCTGCCCTGCACATCTGTCCCATCTTCGCGTCGTACGCTATCTCCTTCGCTATCAGTTTGGGAGAGGGAAGTGAGGGTGAACCCCCCCCCCCGTATAACCTCCTCCTCAAATATTTTTTTTTTATGGATACCCCACTGGCAAGTATATACCGAAACTTGTCCGGCTGTGACAGCATGCCAATGTGACGACGACCGCGGGAGAAGTCACGTGTGCTTAGGAGAACCAATAGGGAATAGTTGAAGGCTCTCTCGCTCTCCTGACGTCAGAGTTCGACGCCAAAGTGTGTTTGAGAGTGCATTTCGCTAACTACGATAGGGAGAAAAAAATTTTTTTTTCTTTCTGTACTCCTTCGTGCTTGATGCAACGAACAAACTATGCATTTTTAAAGCGCTTCTTTTTTAATACCCAGTTAGTCCTTCAGAGTCCTGACCTCATTGTGTAGAAAAAAATAAATAAATGAAAGTGAGTATCGCGTTGGTCCAAGGTTAAAATCGACGGCCGTTACCCAAACGGACGAATAAAAAACGAAAGACAAAAATTAAACGCTGTCGTGCACGTTCTTAGGGTTCTGAGAAATCGCCGTTCGAAGTAATCAATTATTTCCAATGGAACCTTATCTCTAGAGAGATCTTTGGCCGCCTGACGTCACCGTGGGCGGACCAGACACCGATACGAGGCAAGAACCTGCTGATGCCATTTTTGCGAATCCCTCGTTACTCCGCGGAGGTAGTGAGGTCGAATCCCAACATTTTTTTCGGGGCTTTCCACTAGAAAGATGCCCCCGTTTTTCTGCTCTCCATTTGTATGTGTACCTTCCGTAGCAACAGTGGCTTCAAGGTACTAGCACGGAATCAAAAGCAAAGGACAAATAAGGGGAGAAAACACGAGCAAAGAATTTAACCGTGTGTTCACACGAGCGACATCGTCACGGAATATTCTAGTGGAAGAAAAAGCGAAAACACTGCTCACAGAGCCGAAGTTCCGTGGCGGAATACCGGGAATGTCGTATACTGCGCATTTGGCAGACGACACTTAGCAGACGACGCCGTCAGCGTCTTTTCCTGTCGTCTGCTACGGAATATATTGTGGCTGTGTCGCAGGATATTCCCCATGGTTAGCGGTGCACGTGACAGCAGAAAGCTATGACGTTTTTCGCATCTTCTGCTTCTGGGTAAATGTCGCTCGTGTGAATAAGAGGAGTCGGGCATTCAGAGACAGAGGTGACGTGTGACGTCACGTGTCATAGGTGATATGAATGTCACGTTATCTTAGGAGGCCAATGAGAGGGCTCAGCGCGCGACACTTTGGACGCCATTTTTTACAGTTATGTCGGGACGTTTAGAAATTACGATTACGAGTCCTGGGACGCGCCAGAAATACGAGGACAGAGGGAAGCCCAGAGAGCTTTCAATTTCGCGGTTCAGAAAAGCTGCTGCCATTGGCTGCCAATCTGCGACGTCATTTCATCCGACCAATAATTCGACGCGCGGCTTCTCTTTCTTTTTCTCTTTCGTTTTGCATTTGTGTGTTTCCTCGCCCCTCCCGCGTCTCGACCGGTGGTGAAATATTATATATATATAATTTAATATATACCAAAATAAAATATTTTGCGTGCCAGTTCTGAAGGTAGTATGTTCATATCACGCGGTAAATTGCGCGGGTAACTGTAAAACCGAAACGGGAAACGCGTTGGTGTCATACGGCTGGCCCTCTGTTTCACTCTCCCACAATTATTGTCCTCCTCTCTCTCGTTCATGGGCCCAGCACACGTCATCTCACCCAAGGCCGTCGTCTGCTATAGGTGGATCGCTCGGGAAGATAACACGTTTAGGAAATCCCAAAAACATCGGTGCGCGCAGGTGATTTAATTGGAGATGGTAATTGAACGTTTTGAAGTCGTCGTATAGATATAGTCAGCGTTAGTGTCTTAGCCGACGCCCGTAAGGTGGAGTCACTAGTCAGAGCGCTCAGTAAATTCCAAACGTGCTAACTCTTACTAATCGAATACCACGACGACATAACGGTTTTCCATGATCGCAGGTAAAAAACGTTTGTCGAGGAAGATTTTCGACGTGCAAATTTGGCGAAATGCAATGATCGCGGATGCGTGAATATACTGAATATTCTCGCGGATGCGGATACTATACACCTATTTCAAGTAACGCTGTTGCATATTTTACGTGCGGATACTGTCCGTGTTACCCGCGCTAACCTCTATCCGTACTCGTAGTTATTTTTTTTACGAGACACATATCGCGTGTGTAACCTTACAAGCAGCGAGACATTTTAAAGTCATATTTTTTTTTTTAGTCGCCCTCGTATACCCGAGTCATGGTCGGTGTTTTCTCGAGTAATATTCGTCCCTGACACGTCATTTCGTCCCATGCGAGGCACGTAGCAGGTCACGCTCGTTTTTCATTACCGTCCAATGGATCCGAACAGGGACCCATTTTATGGATGATCGTCCTTATACGCCGGTCGCAAAATATACTGACGAGACGCTCTCTCTCTCTGCGGGCGAAGTGTGACGTCACGAAAGCGCCAGACGTTCAGTTTAAACTATATTAACCCCCCTTTTTTTTTGAGGGGGGGGGGTGGATGCGATTTCAAAAAGTCAACATTCAGCCTCGCGCCAAGGCGGGATGGGATGTCTGATGTGAAGGGGGTTGGAGGTGCTGTCGGTGAAGAAGTCAAACACTTTGTTTCAGCTGTGCGTCCAATGCGGTTATATTATTTAGTTATTTTCATTTTACATGTTTCCTTTCTTTCTTTCTTGTTTTTGCCGTTTCGACGTGTTACGTACACTATTAAAAAAAAAGGGTGTACTTTAACTCTTTTTTTTTTTTAAACCGCATACAGTGAACCCTGGTTATTATGACCGTGATCGTTCCCGAGAATTTTGGTCATAATGCGGAATTGTCATATTAACGAGGGGGATTTGCAGAGGTTTCATTGCATTGTTCCCCAGGAGTATGGTCATAAAGCGCGTATGTCAGATTATCGGGGGTCATATTAACGAGGGTTCACTGTATATCACTCCCTTTTGGAGAGTACAATAACTCTCAACAAAGGAGTCTCCTCACTCCCTCAAGGGAGTAACATAACACCTTTCTCCCTGCCGGAGAGTAATATATTACTCTCCAGTAGGGGGTTAGAGCATACAACCCCACTCCCTAAAGAGAGTGCTGACACTAGCGAGATTTAGTAGATCCGAAGATGTTTGCGATAACTGTTCCGAAAACACGATAAGCCAACCGCCTTTATTCCCTCGAAGCGGCTGACATCACGTTGCTGATATTTGGTTTAAAATGGCAGCTTCCTCTTTATCCTATCGTTTTCTTCGAGTGATTACGATACACTAGCGATTTTTCGTTACATCAGAAAGTGTTCACGATAACAGTTTCGAAAACCTGATAAACCAATCGCCCTGTTCTTTTTTTTTCTGCTTTTTTTTTGTGTTTGTTTTTCATGTGGATGACATCGCATTGCTAAGCTTCGATTTGATAAGCTCACTTATCGTATCCTTTTTGTAGAGTTCCTTCAGATGTAGTAAAACTCCCTACTAATGTTGAATTCCAATGGCAAATTTGGAGTAATCAGCCGACTCCTACGGGGGAGCGGCCCACTCCGGCCACGAGCATATCTGTAACTGCTATTGGAACATTCGCACATTCGTTAGAGGAAGCGACCGGACCCAGGTGACTGCGGAACGAGTTCTACAACTCCCTCTAAACATTTAAACTTCCTCGATGTGCGTAGAAAGTTGTCGTGTACCTCCTTATCGCTGTACTCACGAACGACGTTTTCGATAAAACCGGAA
The DNA here is from genome assembly GCF_037126465.1 of Ornithodoros turicata. Lineage (NCBI taxonomy): Eukaryota > Metazoa > Arthropoda > Arachnida > Ixodida > Argasidae > Ornithodoros > Ornithodoros turicata. The sequence goes on along the minus strand of NC_088202.1, from coordinate 146,500,657 downwards.
ACTTTAGGCCGCGCCGGTCGCAGTCGAAACATCGCATGAAACCCAAGCAGCACAATGTACTGAAAGTCGAGTGCAATAGGGGTAGACGGTATGTGTTTTATCAATGTTCTTTAGTTTCAGGCCTTCCACCTACCCGTCCACCCCTATAGCACTCGACTTTCAGTACATTGTGCTGCTTGGGAAGGCACGTTAGTAAACGACAGGACCCGGAAGCAGAAACCACATGCCACGTGACGCGGGGGTTCCGGTGAAATCTGCCGATTTTGGCGGAGCAGTCGGCGTTGTTGCTCCGTGGAGGCAACCTTGGCACGAATGCCGCGCCAGAGCTGCCATTTGAAGACTCAGACTCTGCTCCTAAATCTGCCAGTAGAACAGAATTGCTCCAGATCGACAGAGCAGCCACACTTGCTCCGGAAGTGCTCCCGGTATGCAATTGGAATGGACCTTTTCCGACAACGCGTATGCGCATGCCCAGCCCCTGTGTCAGCCATCTTTGAGCGGAAAACATCGCTATGGACCCACCTGCCGGTGACTGTCATGTTCATTGTGGGGAGATAATCGGTTTCAAGGTTACGCGGACGTTTGAGTTTCTGGTAATGAGTACAATGCGCTTTCACTCTTTCCGCATTCTTCTTCCAATCTTGTCTTGCTTATGCTTTCCCACGCAACGTGCCAGTCCGAAAAGTGTCACCATTATTGGGGGGAAAGACAGGACGTTCGACATTCCGTCGCCAGGGGCGACGCGAATATGGAAATGGCAGAGCCGTTTATAGGGAGAGTTTGGCCATTCTGTGGTCTTTTGCCGCCCGGAGATGGGGGAGACGCCGTGACGTCACAGACGTCATTGCTCCGCCCACTTGATCGGCTGTACCGACTTCAAGGCTGTGCCTCTGCTCCAAAATGGCGGAATGGGAGATTTCAGGGCGACAGCCCTGATCCAAAATGGTGCCACTGGTCTTGGCGCCGCCCATCGTGTGACGTCAAATGGCGCGCTTTGGGACAGGCTCCTCCCAATGGCCAAACTCTCCTAATAAACGGCTCTGGGAAATGGTCCATTCAACATAAAACCACGGTCCCTTGATAGCTCAGCGAGCGCGCTCGCCGGTTTCTACTCAGCTCAGGGGCTCAGGTGGCGCGATGTACGAGGGGGAGAGGTTGCGCCGTGAAAGCGAAAGGGATGCCCCTCTCCCTCAAACTGACGCGACGCGGCTTCGCCAAGGGCGCGTTAAAGGGGCTATCGCATCCGTCCCGGTCGATTCGGAAATTGTAGTGCTATTTTACTCCGCGTTCATCACTGATAATAACGCCGAAAACCCGACGCGAATTGGCAGCGTTGTTCCTGTGTAGTTTGATATAAAAAACTTGGCAAGGGCAGACGACGCATTCCTGGATTCCCTCTCTAGAAACGTCACACGGACGAGGCCAATCACTGCACGCCCTTTGACATGGAGAATACCAATCACGGGAGCGGCCGAAGGGACCTTGGTAGCCTTGGCAACCGACGGACAGGCGGGCGGGCGAGGCGGAATGCTAGGGGACGGCGTCTTCTCTGTTACCGGCTCGCAAAATGTTGTTTCTGGTTAACGTTGAACGTGTTCGTACAGTCAGGAGCGTAACGCCGTGTTTCACGCGACATGGTTACGTCTGCACTGACACTGGTAAGCGAAAGTCAGCGTATTTACCGAGCACTTTTCACTTAGTATAGTGCGATGCGAACGCCAAGCAGACGATCTCGGAGACAATGCCTGCGCAGCGCTCCAATTCGTGCGCCCGTCTTACGTCATCGTCCTGTTGGCTGCAGATGGAATGCGGACATTTTAAAACTCGTTTACTTAATACGTAAGCTGTTTCCGGAAGATAAATTTGGCAAAGTTGACTCTGAAGCGGTGGGGAACATTACCCTATCGGTATCATACATACGTTCCCGGATGCGATAGTCCCTTTAAGTAGCGGCTCTGCAGAGTGCGCTTCGTCCACTCTGTCCCGCGCTCCGGAGCCTTTACTAAACGTGTTTTGAAGACAAGCGAGCGTTTCGTGTAGGCCTCTGGGTGTCGGTGAACGTTGTTTTTCTGCAGAGCAGTCTTCCGATCCGGCTGTATAGTGTGGAGAGCGCGAGAAGCACTCCGACTCGTTGGTTCAGGAGCGCCACACTCAGCAAAAAAAAAAATAAATAAATAAATAAATGTCGCCGCTTAGTAAAAAAAGGAGCGCGCCCCGGAGCCGCTACTTAACGCGCCCCAAGGCTTCAAAGGTGCGTTAAATAAACGCAATAAGCCAGGCATGTGACTCGTGACGTAGAGCGGCGCAGCTCAAGTGGATATAATCAGGGAGCCTGAGCTGAGAAGAAAGAAACAAGGGGGAAAAAAAGTTACTTTTCGACGTCACGCCGGGACCGTGTGTCTGCGGCTGCTTTCTGCGACAGTTTTTGTAAATTTTGTGAAAATTTTGTAAATTTGATTGCGCGGTGACAATTTTGTAAATTTCGTGAAAATTTTGTAAATTTGATTGCGCGGTGACAATAGACCGCACCACAGCGAAAATATTTTGCTGATGAACAACTCCCGATGAACAGCTTGACAGATAAGACAGGGTTTTATTTCTCCTTCGATATCTCGTTCTCTCCCGTCCTCATATTTAATCGTACTTCACACGCACTGAGTGCCAACCCAAAGTTTTATTCGTGGAAACAACGCACGCTCATAAACACTCAACCCTCTCAGGTCCCTCCTCCTGTCGGAACAGTCTGGAACTTTCAAAATTTTCCTTGCCGGGTTTTCTGCTATCAAGCGGGTAAGTCGACAAGGAAAATTTTGAAAGTTTTGAAAGTTCGAAATTGTTCGACAATAGGAGGACGGGAGGGGGGGGGGGGTGAGAGGGTTGAGTGTTTATAAAGCGTGCATTGTTTTCACGAATAAAACTTTTGGTTAGCAGTCGGTGCGTGTGTTGTCTCGTGTTTGACCTTTATTGTCTGCAACACCTCCGCTGGGGTTTTAACGGTCTTAGAATGTATCGCTAAGCCGATCAGTATCTAAGTATTCGCATTAAGTAAGGCGTAAGTATTGCAGTGATGGCCAGTAGTTAACTACATGTAGTTAAACTACCTGATTGTAGTTAAGAAGTAGTTAACTACTTTCAGAAATGTAGTGGCGACTACTAGTTAAACTACTATTTTAAGTAGTTGACTACAGTAGTTAGGTTACTGAAGGCGCCAACTACTTCCGATTTTGCCGCAAGCTTTACGCCACGATTGTGCTTCCGACTTTTACCTTGAGCTACTTGTTTGATGAGAACGGAGGTGCAGAGCAATTGTGTCGTGCATGTGCACTAAATCTTCACTTTTAATGCTTGTCTAGTGAAGCCTCATTTGATTTGCTGTGAAATAATTCTGCAGCTTAGTTTATCGCGTAGGCACAGAAAGAATCCCGCCGCAAGCTTTGTATCTGATGACCGTAGCAATGGCTTGAGCCAAAATTTATTATTGCTCGTGATTCATATTTAGGTGTCCAAGAACACTACAAGGGATTGGTGTTGGTGGACAACGTTAAGTAGTTATAGATGTAGTTAAACTACATCGCAGTAGTTAAAAAGTAGTTTTAACTACTCCCCCGAAAAGTAGTTGAACTAGTAGTTAAACTACTCAGTCACAAAGTAGTTAGTAGTTATAGTTAAACTACTGTAGAAGTAGTTAGTGGCCATCACTGGTATTAAGTATGTTTCAGTATTTAAGGGTGTTCTTTCATCCTTTACAGTTTTTTTTTTTAAAGCTACGAGAGCAGCACTGGTGCCACCCCCCACCCCCCTAAAACATCTCCCGAAGAAAGTGAGTCAATGAATTTTAGGCAATTAGTAGTCTAGTAGATGCATGCGCTTTCCCACATAATGTTTTCGGCATTTGTAGCATATTGAATACAGTACGAATGAGTCAAAAGAATTGTGAAATGAATGCATACTCAGTCTCAGTGTTAAAATATTTTCTTTTCTTTTTACTTCAGTCTTTCGTATTTACTTAATTAAGCGTTATTTTCGCGTTTATAATTACGCCCGACCTTGAGAGGCTTACAAAGAGGACGAAATTACGATCTATTTTTTAGAGTCCGTAATTTTGCTCTCGCTCGTTGTTGGCGCTTTTGTTGCTTCGTTTCCTTTTCGCGATGGTCAGGCGCTTTTTTCTTTTTTTTTAAACTCTTCTGTGGCCTTATCATTCTCCTCCTCCTCCTCATCGTATCATCCTCTGCTTTGCGGGCACGTTTATCCCGCTTTTCTTTCTCGCGTTCGTTCCGTCCGCCACAGGAAGCGCGCGATAAGCCCCAGGTCACGTGACCCTGCGTGCGCGCGCGAGGAAGGACACGCACCTCGTGACTGAGCGCGTGCTTCTGAAGACGGTCGAGTTCATTTCTCACTAGTAGGGGAAGGGAGGCAGTTGGAACGCAAGTACGAAGCACGTGCTGGTTCGGCGTTCTCTGGCGATGTAATTCATTGCACTTTTCCGATTCAGGGGGTTTTTGGGCGTTGGACCGCGCTGCCCATTTCAATTTCTCGCAAAGGTTACTCTCTACCTGAAAGTCCATTTTAAAGGTGCACTCTCTACGTTGTTGAACATTTGCAGAAGCACCAGGACGCGAAAGTATAAACATGGTACCCATTGGCCCTCGAAACCCTCAAATACCGTCGAATTTGAAAATGGCGTTTTCGAGGTCCAGAAAACACTGGAAATTTCCACGGTTCATGAAAGATGCCGAGGTGAGCTCAAGGCGGACTGCTGATTGAAAATGAAAGGAACATTTCACCCGCGCACGATAGATGGCATCGCGCGCAGTGCGCGTGGGTAGCGTGGCACGGAAACAAGATGGCGCATGCTCGCTCTTGGAACTCAGTGTCGATACTCTGAAGCGTAGCTTATTTAGTGACTCTATACTCTATCCTACAGGGAGCATTATGGTAGCCATCTTTGATCCTCGAATGGGCAACATACCGGTGTGGTGCGGAAACAAGATGGCGCTCGTACTCTTCCTTGGAACTCAGTGTCGATACTCTGAAGCGTATATAGCTTATTTAGTGACTCTACTCTATCCCACAGGGAGCAATATGGTAGCAGTCTTTGATCCTCAAATGGCGATGATACCGGTGTGGTGCGGAAACAAGATGGCGCTCGTACTCTTCCTTGGAACTCAGTGTCGATACTCTGAAGCGTGTATAGCTTATTTAGTGACTCTACTCTATCCCACAGGGAGCATTATGGTAGCCGTCTTTGATCCTCAAATGGGGAAGATACCGGTGTGGTGCGGAAACAAGATGGCGCTCGTACTCTTCCATGGAACTCAGTGTCTATACTCTGAAGCGTATATAGCTTATTTAGTGACTCTACTCTATCCTGCAGGGAGCATTATGGTAGCCATCTTTGATCCTCGAATGGGCAACATACCGGTGTGGTGCGGAAACAAGATGGCGCTCGTACTCTTCCTTGGAACTCAGTGTCGATACTCTGAAGCGTATATAGCTTATTTAGTGACTCTACTCTATCCTGCAGGGAGCATTATGGTAGCCGTCTTTGATCCTCGAATGGGCAACATACCGGTGTGGTGCGGAAACAAGATGGCGCTCGTACTCTTCCTTGGAACTCAGTGTCGATACTCTGAAGCGTATATAGCTTATTTAGTGACTCTACTCTATCCTGCAGGGAGCATTATGGTAGCCGTCTTTGATCCTCAAATGGGGAAGATACCGGTGTGGTGCGGAAACAAGATGGCGCTCGTACTCTTCCTTGGAACTCAGTGTCGATACTCTGAAGCGTATATAGCTTATTTAGTGACTCTACTCTATCCTGCCGGGAGCATTATGGTAGCCGTCTTTGATCCTCGAATGGGGAAGATACCGGTGTGGTGCGGAAACAAGATGGCGCTCGTACTCTTCCTTGGAACTCAGTGTCGATACTCTGAAGCGTATATAGCTTATTTAGTGACCCTACTCTATCCTGCAGGGAGCATTATGGTAGCCGTCTTTGATCCTCGAATGGGGAAGATACCGGTGTGGTGCGGAAACAAGATGGCGCTCGTACTCTTCCTTGGATCTCAGTGTCGGTACTCTGAAGCGTAGCTTATTTAGTGACTCTATACTCTATCCCACAGGGAGCATTATGGTAGCCGTCTTTGATCCTCGAATGGGGAAGATACCGGTGTGGTGCGGAAACAAGATGGCGCTCGTACTCTTCCTTGGAACTCAGTGTCGATACTCTGAAGCGTATATAGCTTATTTAGTGACTCTACTCTATCCCACAGGGAGCATTATGGTAGCCATCTTTGATCCTCAAATGGGGAAGATACCGGTGTGGTGCGGAAACAAGATGGCGCTCGTACTCTTCCTTGGAACTCAGTGTCGATACTCTGAAGCGTATATAGCTTATTTAGTGACTCTACTCTATCCCACAGGGAGCATTATGGTAGCCATCTTTGATCCTCAAATGGGGAAGATACCGGTGTGGTGCGGAAACAAGATGGCGCTCGTACTCTTCCTTGGAACTCAGTGTCGATACTCTGAAGCGTATATAGCTTATTTAGTGACTCTACTCTATCCTGCAGGGAGCATTATGGTAGCCGTCTTTGATCCTCGAATGGGGAAGATACCGGTGTGGTGCGGAAACAAGATGGCGCTCGTACTCTTCCTTGGAACTCAGTGTCGATACTCTGAAGCGTATATAGCTTATTTAGTGACTCTACTCTATCCCACAGGGAGCATTATGGTAGCCATCTTTGATCCTCAAATGGGGAAGATACCGGTGTGGTGCGGAAACAAGATGGCGCTCGTACTCTTCCTTGGAACTCAGTGTCGATACTCTGAAGCGTATATAGCTTATTTAGTGACTCTACTCTATCCCACAGGGAGCATTATGGTAGCCATCTTTGATCCTCAAATGGGGAAGATACCGGTGTGGTGCGGAAACAAGATGGCGCTCGTACTCTTCCTTGGAACTCAGTGTCGATACTCTGAAGCGTATATAGCTTATTTAGTGACTCTACTCTATCCTGCAGGGAGCATTATGGTAGCCGTCTTTGATCCTCGAATGGGGAAGATACCGGTGTGGTGCGGAAACAAGATGGCGCTCGTACTCTTCCTTGGAACTCAGTGTCGATACTCTGAAGCGTATATAGCTTATTTAGTGACTCTACTCTATCCTGCAGGGAGCATTATGGTAGCCGTCTTTGATCCTCGAATGGGGAAGATACCGGTGTGGTGCGGAAACAAGATGGCGCTCGTACTCTTCCTTGGAACTCAGTGTCGATACTCTGAAGCGTATATAGCTTATTTAGTGACTCTACTCTATCCCACAGGGAGCATTATGGTAGCCATCTTTGATCCTCAAATGGGGAAGATACCGGTGTGGTGCGGAAACAAGATGGCGCTCGTATACTCTCCCTTGGAACTCAGTGTCGATACTCTGAAGCGTATATAGCTTATTTAGTGACTCTACTCTATCCCACAGGGAGCATTATGGTAGCCGTCTTTGATCCTCAAATGGGGAAGATACCGGTGTGGTGCGGAAACAAGATGGCGCTCGTACTCTTCCTTGGAACTCAGTGTCGATACTCTGAAGCGTATATAGCTTATTTAGTGACTCTACTCTATCCCACAGGGAGCATTATGGTAGCCGTCTTTGATCCTCGAATGGGGAAGATACCGGTGTGGTGCGGAAACAAGATGGCGCTCGTACTCTTCCTTGGAACTCAGTGTCGATACTCTGAAGCGTATATAGCTTATTTAGTGACTCTACTCTATCCCACAGGGAGCATTATGGTAGCCGTCTTTGATCCTCGAATGGGGAAGATACCGGTGTGGTGCGGAAACAAGATGGCGCTCGTACTCTTCCTTGGAACTCAGTGTCGATACTCTGAAGCGTATATAGCTTATTTAGTGACTCTACTCTATCCCACAGGGAGCATTATGGTAGCCATCTTTGATCCTCAAATGGGGAAGATACCGGTGTGGTGCGGAAACAAGATGGCGCTCGTACTCTTCCTTGGAACTCAGTGTCGATACTCTGAAGCGTATATAGCTTATTTAGTGACTCTACTCTATCCCACAGGGAGCATTATGGTAGCCATCTTTGATCCTCAAATGGGGAAGATACCGGTGTGGTGCGGAAACAAGATGGCGCTCGTACTCTTCCTTGGAACTCAGTGTCGATACTCTGAAGCGTATATAGCTTATTTAGTGACTCTACTCTATCCCACAGGGAGCATTATGGTAGCCATCTTTGATCCTCAAATGGGGAAGATACCGGTGTGGTGCGGAAACAAGATGGCGCTCGTACTCTTCCTTGGAACTCAGTGTCGATACTCTGAAGCGTATATAGCTTATTTAGTGACTCTACTCTATCCTGCAGGGAGCATTATGGTAGCCGTCTTTGATCCTCGAATGGGGAAGATACCGGTGTGGTGCGGAAACAAGATGGCGCTCGTACTCTTCCTTGGAACTCAGTGTCGATACTCTGAAGCGCATATAGCTTATTTAGTGACTCTACTCTATCCCACAGGGAGCATTATGGTAGCCATCTTTGATCCTCAAATGGGGAAGATACCGGTGTGGTGCGGAAACAAGATGGCGCTCGTACTCTTCCTTGGAACTCAGTGTCGATACTCTGAAGCGTATATAGCTTATTTAGTGACTCTACTCTATCCCACAGGGAGCATTATGGTAGCCGTCTTTGATCCTCAAATGGGGAAGATACCGGTGTGGTGCGGAAACAAGATGGCGCTCGTATACTCTCCCTTGGAACTCAGTGTCGATACTCTGAAGCGTATATAGCTTATTTAGTGACTCTACTCTATCCTGCAGGGAGCATTATGGTAGCCGTCTTTGATCCTCAAATGGGGAAGGTACCGGTGTGGTGCGGAAACAAGATGGCGCTCCTACTCTTCCTTGGAACTCAGTGTCGATACTCTGAAGCGAAGCTTATTTAGTGACTCTAGCCCGAATAACCCTCCGTCGACGAAGGTAATGCGCTCCTGAGCCGCGCGGTCTTGGTTTTGGCTCATTTGCGCGGCGAAATTCGGCGACGGAATATTTAACGGCACGCGGCACGTTTCAGGATTTTTCGAAGATAGAAAGGCTTTCAACGAGCATAGTCTCCCATTCTGCTATCTCTGCTGTCTCACCTAATAAGAGCTAATTGATTAATTTAGGTAATTAGTTACGTTGTATTACATACTCTCTTCGACAGGGTATCTGCCTGGCCATATAAATGAACTGCAAAGACAGCATCTATTGTCCCTGTCACGCGGCAAACCGAATGACATTCCCAGCGAATGACATTCGCACTGAATGACATTCGTCTCGTGCGACACGGTGAAATCAAATGGCAGTACACGCGAATGAGTTCGGGGAACTCATTCACTTTCCGCCCTCTGGCACCGACAGCGTATAGCCTCACAGTAGAGCGAGGTGGCAAAAACAACAGTGATAAATCGTTCCAAGAAATGAAAGACGAATGGAAAGTTGTACTCCAATATTTTATCACGAATTTGATAACTTTTGACACAAAGGAGGGAAGGCTAAACACCGTTTTTCGGAGAACCATACCCTCGTTCCCAGTGGCCACGTTGCTAAGTGTGGTGCAGATAGGCTTCTTATCAGTCAGACGGACTAATTTAGTGTCACTTTCAGCGAGTGACACTTGCACTGAATGTCATTCCTATGCTGTCACACGACATCTTTTAGTGACACTCGGCAGAAAGTGCACTAACGATTTAGTGAGTTCCCCAAACTCACTTCACTAGTCTTCGGCGGACAAGGTGTGTAGCCTCGATGGCAGGATTTGTGGCACAGGTAAAAATATTGAGAAAATAATGCGAGGGGTCCAGACACCACAATATTTTTAAACAAGCATTTTCAACAGCGTGTTTATTTCGTTGAAGTACAGTGTGAGATGGTGCAAAAAAAAAAAAAAACCGTGTCATTACTCTCGTTAACAGCCTGTTACAACTTCGCGGTCTCAGCAATCCAGCGGCGGCCATTTTTGTTGTGGCACATGTTTGAGGCCAATTTGTGTAATGTTGGAAGAAAATTAACAGGAAGTGTTTCTAAATCAAAGAAAACATTCTGAGGAAGGTACAATGGCGCACGCCTGGAAAATTTGCCGCCGTTTATTCTTATCTATCGTAATTGCCATCAGTACATAAGTGACACTTACTTAAGCCGTGTAGCAAGCACGTAGTGAATGTGACATTCGCTGGTTGGAGTGCACTACACGAAAATGACACTATCATCCAGTGTGATTTTCGTTCGCACAAAACACGTGAGCGCTCTAAAGTATCATCATAAGATTGGTACTGGCGTGTTCTCTTATCTTTTCTTTAGTCAATGACGTATTTTTTAGAGGATAAGATTGAGCCGTTGATTTGTAATAAATTAAAGTTTTGGTGCGTCTCGAACATGTGCTGCCACCTCGATAGAGTGTCGCGCACTAAAATATTTGCGAATTGGGGCTCAATACAAATCAACGGATAGTCCTGAAATTCTACAAAATGTGTCATTGACAAGGGTAATACAAGGAGAACACGCCAGTATACTTCTGTTTTGACGATATTTTACGCCGTTTCTGAGCGCTGTGCGAACAAACGTTCTCTATTGTCTTGCGCAGAAGTAATTCCCCCTTAAATGACTTTGAAAATGCAACGATTTTGTGAACTAATCTAACGCTTCCGAGCCAATAAGAAATAAAAATATTACCAATGTGCCTGTATAATGCTTCACGTGTTCGACTCTGCTGTCTTATTTATCGACATTGACATCATTCGCGAATGACATTCTGTTTCTTCGTGTAGCTCGATGCAATACAAACGAATGACATTCGGTGCGACTGTCATTCGATGGGAATGTCCTTCAGTTTGCCGCGTGACAGAGGTACATGCTGCTTTCGTAGCTTTTTGATTAAAGAAAAAATAAGTATGTAAAGAATTGGAAGACGCAACCCTGTATTGAGAACATTGATAACATGGAGGCTACCTTAACCTCTCTATCGTATCTAGGGCACATGTTTTCGTTATTCCGTAATGCGCGGTCACTTCCCTGTGTGATGGTGGCTGTGGAACTGACAGTATATAGGAACGTCTTTCGTTTCGGTCTCAAAATTAATTCTCGCACTGGCCGCCGTGGCGCTTCTCGCGATCATGATTTCACCTCACGATTCAGCTGGCAACTGTGCTATCATGGAATAAGGAAAAAAACTAAACTAACCCAAACGCGTGAAAATTAATCGACTGACCAAAACCAGGGATGTAAATTGGGGCTCCATACCGTTAGACTTGCGTGATTTTGTCAGTTTGTTTTTTAAATATTTATTTGGATATACGTAGTTTTCGACGCCATTTTGGTGGCATTTCTCGGTGTCTTACCAGTTTTACTTCAAGAAAAAATCAGTCTTTCTCGGGGCCGTTGCTTTGGTGACCAGTGATAATCAGACGAGTAGCGGATCGAGACAGAGGGTCCGCACATCCCCTCTTTATCGCTGTCATCGCGTAATGTTCAACTGACCTTAGGTAGTGTATGTAGTTTTCTTTGTGAGGCTGGATCCCCTCCTCTACAAAAAAAAAAAAAAAAAAAAAAAAGAACTGGATTCGCCCTTGGACACGGTCGACAATCTTTATTGGACAAGCGAACAAGTTTGATTTGATTGATTGGTTGGTTGGTTGGCTGGCTATAGCGGCGTGCCATTGCCGAGCGCTCTGCCTAGTATTTGGATGCCGAAGGATTTCTGAAAGCTAGTTGGGAAACAATCGGAGTTAATCGAGGTATTTTTCCAGTTTTCGGGATATTAGAGAAAGTCGATACCGTACTTGCGCGGAACGGTGATTTTTTTTTTTTTAGAGAGTCCAAATAAATCTTCCTTAACCTTGAAAGCCTCGTTCTAATCCCAATAATAATTTCGAAGCCAAAACAAGAATCATAAAAAGCGGTCAACCTTTTTTTTTTTTTTAAGTGACTCCCTATAGTCCAACCTTGCGTTATCGCTGAAGCTTTTTTTTCTTTCTTTCTTTTTCGGAACCCCCCCCTCCCCCATCAGCAGCAAGGTGGTGGCGCCCTGTGGCTATTTTTTTTTTTTCACTCTCCCCCAATTGGAAACCTTTGCCAAAATCTTGCCCTCCCCTCTCTCTTTTTCTCTCCTTCTCAAAGTCCTAAACCACTCTCGTCCTTTTCTTCTTCTTACTGATCATCATTTTCTTTCGGGGGCCTCATCTATTTGACTCTTTCTTTTTTTTTTATCCACCAATCCGGATCGATCAGGGCCTTGCACGAGCGTTGCCATGGAGATCCAACTCTCGTTCCAAAAAACTTTTTTCTTTCTTTTCCGCTTCTCTTCACTTCTGCTCACTCCTCGCGTTTCCGACTTTGATCCGCACTTTTTTTTTTCTCTCTCTCTCTCTATCTTCCCGGTCTTTGTTTTAGAGAGTAATTTTCTCTCTTTTTTTTTTATTATTTGGACCTTCCTTCACTGGTGGTCTGCCGTATATATATATATAGAGAGAGGATGTTCTTTCTTTTCTTTTCTTTTTTCTCTCTCCTGTCTTCTGCGTTTCTCTTCTGGTATCCCGTAGCAACCGACGCGCGCGCGTTTGGAGCAATCGCGTGCAGGTTTCCAAAAGAATCCCACGAGCCACCACTCCGCCATTTTTCTTTTTTGCTCTGCGCGAGGGTGTTTTATTTCTTTTTTTTTCTTTCTCTCTCTCTCTCTCTGGCGTCGCTTGGCCAGCAGCAGCAGCACAGCAGCCGCGTCGTCTCGTGCTCTGGCTAGCTGGCCGTGTCGAAAAGAGCGTATGTACGTGCGCTGCGGCGAGGTCGGCCTGTTCTCTTCTCTTTCTTTTATTTTCTTTTTTTTTTCTCTCTCTCTCATTCGCTCGAGCTCGCTTCCTATCTTCAATATCTGTCCCACCACACGCTTCTCCTTTTTTGTTTTGTTTTCAGAACTTTTTTTTTTTTTTTTCGTGCTCCCAGAAGCAGCGACGGTGGTATTGATTATTTTGGATGGTTCCAGCAGTGTGTGTTTTCCTGCAGACGCACGGGGCCGACCTTTTAGCTGGACGCGACGTTTTTTTTTTTTTTCCCTAGATGTCCCATGGTTTCCATTTGTGTGTCTCTTCCAATTAAAAGTACAATAAGAAGTTTGGGGATTCAGTCGTATAATATGGTTGCTATTTGCTGAGCGAACGTGTATTTTTCTTTTTCTTTTCTTTTCTTTTTGTTTGTGTCGCAGACAGGATAACTGTTTGCGCTCCTGTCCGACGTAAACAAAGCGTGGAGTTCGCAATTTTCCTGGAATCGACGCGGAATTCGGCAGCTATAACTTCGATAAATACCGATATCAGTCTGAAATAGAATTTCCGCTCGCTCGACGTTACAGTATAGGGAACAGTTGTTTTTTGAAAGCAAAAACCTCCCGACACACAGGTCCTGGCTGTCGGAGATGTTGCGACGGGGGTTATTTCCATTGATTAATCTAGCTCAACTGCGGCTATCCCATGAGGCTATCCCATGAGGCTATCCCGTGACCATCGTGGAGGGCGGTTTGTCATCAAATTGCTGAAGTCCTCGGTCGGTTTGGAAGCGGCAACCTTTGGATCAGTGGCCGGACACATGATTGATTGATTGATTGATTAAGGGGCAGGGAAGGTTAGCCATCCTGGGGGAGGCGAACAAGACGGTGTGGGTTGCAGCGTTGAGTTAGCGTTTCATCTGAGAAGGGGTGTTGGTGGAGGTTCCCGTAGGGGTGACGTCCATATCTGCTATTTTTCTTGCGTTTTTTTTTGTTTGTCTTTCTGGCAGGAGAGCATTAGGGGTGTGTGTGGGTAAACCGTTACACCACGCGTGCACGACTTCCTGACTACTTTTCACGGCGCCTCTCTCGAACGCACACTCATCCTCTCTGTTTTTTTATTTTTATTTTTCTTTTAGCACACAAACGTATATAAGGGGAACGAAGCATCCAACCTCAGCATGGTGAAGTTCGGTTCCCCCAACAACACATCGTTGTCCCCCGGATGTCCGGGAAATATCTAAGAACGGACATTTGGACGTCCCATGTACATACTTTTTAGATCCGTTTTATGTCTTATGCGCGCCAGAAGGGCGAAGTGAGACAAAAAATTCCGGTCCATTGTAAGTCCAGTGGATGTCCACGGAGGATGTAATACGGGCAGTAATGGGGACGTTCATTGGCATTTCGCGGTTTTGCTTTGAACTTTTTGGAGCTGCTTTGTATTCCAAAAAGTAGCAATTTCGTTGTCCAAATTATTTTCCTTTGTCATAAAAATGCGGTTCAGACAGGAAGGAGGCATGGATTTCAAGAAAAAAAAAAACTTTCCTTGGACATATATGCATATATGAATGATGAATATGTATATTGTCTTCTTATTTTTCAGTTTTTGTTGTTTCGCAAGTGAGCGCACGTTTCCAGTAGAAATCAATATTTTGCTTTCCGCCATTCTTTTTTACCTCAGCCACCACACATCTTATTTTCTGTTTGTTTCATTCTCGTATTTCCCATAACAGACCATGAGCGCGGCATTTTCAAAAATAGAACAGAACGTAAAACCACCCGGGACCATTAAGCCGAAACGCACTTCAGTGGCATTTCCTTCCTAGTGAGAAACAGATACTATATATTATTTGCCTTGCGAACTTTCGCAAATTCGAAGTCCTATAGCTGCTCGCCCGTGAAATGAAGGGTGAGATGTCTAAGTCTAATTCGAATACGCACACAAACAAATATCGCGCACAAGCGAGCAACACTGAGGTAGGTAAGGAATTGGGTGAAGCATTCACTCATTACCAACATAACGTCCGTGTTTCTTGCTGTTTTCGGTTAGAGACATTCGGTAGATCCCTGGAAAGTCAAACTTGACAGTGCTACACGCGGTCACGCGTTTCTCTCTCTATGCTCCATGTAACATCCGGTCAGGGACCTCATTCGGACATTCCTTGAAGCAGCCGAGACGGGCCATCCTGGGGATATACAAAAGGGCAAGGGTGCAGGCCAGCTGGTACGTGGTGGTCTCGGGTTCCAAATTTTTTTTCACCTGGGGATATACGGCCGCGGACGTCCATCGACGAATCTCCAAGAAATGTCCGACGAACATCCATTTCCGGATGCGGACATTCGGATCTATTCTGTACGTCCGGTGGACGTTGATTGTTGTTGGCGGTTACGTTCACGAAGATATTTTATTGCTAGTCAGAATATTCTCGCATATCCTTCTCCTTGGGACAGTCCACGGTTCTGGTACAGGGCGCTCACATTAGGTGTAATAGTCGTGCTACTTAAGGAGTTAAACGCAGTGACGTCCCTGGGATGTCCCGGATAAACGCAAAACTCTGCCTTTTGTATCGATGTGACCCTATACATTTCCCGTTTGGGCACCGCGAATATCAGAACTCATCTCCGCCAGTGATGCTGCCGCGGGCGAGGTCACGTGTTTTCGAGAACCAGTGGGATTGGTCGACGCGCTCGCTCTTCCGCTATGTCAGTTTGTTCGAGGGTTTCTGTCTTGCCAAACTGTGACAAGTTTCTTTAAGCAATTACAAACAAATTGAGAAACAATCCTTTTTCCTCACTTCTCTCATGTTCCCACTGGAGCCTTGAATACGCTGGAATTTGAAAATGCCATTTTCAAGGTCTGGAAGACCCTGGAATTTTGCATAATTTTTCTTGTTCTCATAGAACTGCTAGTGCACATTCCGCTTATTCGCAGACATAACTAGTTTCGAAACGACAGGAACCAGCGCCAAGAAATTAACGGCGCCCTCCGTTACATTAATCAGTTTTCCTTTGTCCTGACATGATGGCGCATATGCAGGCCAGCTGGTGGAAGAACTCCATAATGTAAAAACCTGAGTCTGGGAACACAGAGGGACGACACGAACAGCGTGTCACTCTGTCACTCGTGTCATCCCTCTGTGCGCAAAGACTCAGGCTTTTACATTATGGGATTCCTTTGCCCTATTCAATTATTAAAGGGGGTACTAAACCGATATAAGAGCAATGGTGTACCAGTAGGAATATGTCCATTTAACTCTGAAACCTATTTTCTTAAATTATGAAGGTCGACGACGACATAATAAGCGCAGTAATTACAGAACGCGTCGCGCGCTATCTCTTGAAACTTGCTCCGCTCTTCAAGTTCTTGCAACGATAGGAGCGACGTCATTTTGACGTCACATGCGGGCCACCACTTGATTTGATTTGATTTGATTTTGATTTTATTGGGTCATTTCTTCAAGTTAAAAGGTCACAACAACTGAGTGGTCCCTTAGCAGAAGCTAGTGATGGGTCCACTAAAGATGTTCATCAATGACATTGGCAACAGTGACAGCAAAAAAGAAAAAGAAAAAAAGAAATGTCTAGAAAAATCACTGTAAAGTACAGCACATAACCACAAAGTACAGCATATAACCAGAAAGTACATTCACTGTAAAATACAGCGACTATTGGTCGTAATCGGCATATTACGGATTTACCATATATGTACTCGATCCTCCGACAGAATGAAGTCCTGTAATGATTTTGAGAACAGCTGGGTGTTTCTTACTTCTATCGGCAACTGGTTCCAAATGCGCACTCCCAAATGCTGAAGAGTCCTGGTACCATAGACATTATTTGCTCTTGAAATGATAAGCTTTTTATCTGTTTGCATCCTAGTTGGTCTGCGCGGTTGCTGCAGGCTGGAGACGTGCATTTTTGAATAAGTTTTTTTTTATAGAGCCACTACACTACGTTCACGAGGAGCGTCCTTCCACAACGTATTATTTGTACATCTGTTCCGGCAGCCTTCACTAGCAGAAATAAGAGATTTCTTTATAAGCCGCACTTATTCTTTGAAGTGAAACCCCTCCGCAGCCACGGAGCCGCAACAATGCGACAGCGAACATAGTTCGGCAGGATCTCCCCCCGCGGCTGACCTAGTGGGAGTCCCAAGATTGGTTGACGACGCAAAACGTCATTCGGGGATGAGTCTGCCCCGTTTATTGTAGCTGAGTGACGTTTGCTGACGCATTAGCCGAAGTGGGGAGAGTTGCACTGATTTCGCTCTTTGATTTGCTTTTTAAATAGTTAAAGCGCTCGAGCTACACAAAGTCTTCCTCATATTTAGGTAGAGAAGAAACCCCTTCTTTCACTCTGTGTAGTTTTTTTAGACTAAGTTCGACCATCAGTTTAGTGCCTTTAATATTCTGCATTTATTTTCATTGCATTTTCATTTGTTCTTCAACATTCTGGAGTCGTCAGTCACATTTGTGAATGGACCACGATGTGCAGTCCCTCTCTCGTGTGATACCTGTAGCTTATAAATATTTTTGTGAAATATTGAAGCCATGGAAGTATAGACTGTGATTTACATCCCAATCAAAATCATGGCTGCGCCTTAAAGGAACTATCGCATCTGACACGGTCGATTCGGGAACTACAGTGCCGTTGTACTCCCCGTTCATCACCGATAATAGCGCCAAAAATCCGACGCGAATTAGTGGAATAGTTTCCGTACAATTCGATGAAATGTATGGCAAGAGCAGACTATGTACATTGAGAGTATTCCGGAATGGGCCCTCTCTGGAAATCGGAGAAAACGTCACTCGGACGAGGCCAATCAGGGAGCGCCCTTTGGCGCGGAGAAGTCCAATCAAGGAGCGGTCGGGGAGAGCCTTTGGCGAACGACCGACTGGCGGGTGGTTGGGACGGCGTCTAAAGGTCGCGGACTTTCGACTGTCTGTGACTGGTTGTGGGATGTGTCATTTCTGGATGAGAGTCGTACGTGTTCGTGCAGCCAAATCAAATCAAATAGAGTTTATTGTTGACCAAATAATATGCATACATGTAATATGCAGGTGGAGGTCCTATAGTTAAAAAGTAGTTTCAGGACCTCCTATTATTAATTAATTAATTAATTAATTATTAAGCCAGGAGCGTAACACCTCGCTCCACGTGGCACTGTCGCGTCAGAGCTCCCACAGGTAAGCAAAAGTTGGCGTACTGTGAAAGTGTCTTTTTTTTTCGCGCAGAACGAATTTTCGCGTTTTTCGCGGGCGCAAAAAATTCGCGAATTTAACTACCTGCGAAGTAGATACACTGAAGTCACCGAGAAACGGGAGTTTGCGTTTTTTCGCGAATTAAAAAAAAAAAAAATATGTTCCATGCGAAATCGACGACTTTTGCTGTATTTACCAAGGACTTCTCAGTTAGTATATTTCGGTGAGAACGTGAAACGGAAGAGACCAGAGACAATCGCGTGCGCCGCGCTGCCATTCGTGTGCCTGGCTTACGTCATCAGGATGTTACTGTCGTTGGGGCTTTCTTCGCTGCAGAGGGAATGCGAATCTTTAAAACACTTTTATTTAATATGTATGCTGTTTGCGGAAGATAAACTTGGCCAAGTAGGTTGTGAAGCAATGCTGATCATTACTGTATCAGTCTCTAACACACATTTCCGAATGCGACAGTCCCTTTAAAGCCTTGAAAGACTCTCGAATTTTTGTCCAAAAATTCTGTGGGATTAACCATGTTCTCTGTGGTGTCAATATCAAAGTTGCACAACCATTCTAATAAGACTTAATTTTATACGTTTTACAGGATATTACTGTGAAGTCAGCGGCCACAAGCTACACCAAGTGTAGTTGAAACTCCTTGACCACCGAACAACTCCCAGCACGAGCAAGGTAGAAGACAAGAAAAAGCCCGACATCACTGGAAGTGCATAGCGAGTTTTTGCACCACGTGATGCATCAATATATGCCAGGACAGCAAACAGCATCCTGTCACTCAGCTTTACGAGTACCCCAAGAAACAGAAACGTCAAAGCGAAGTTAGAATCTCCGTATCCACATATGTGCTGCCTACCTCTGTCGGTCATGGTACCCCGTACCCGCAGAAAAGTCCACGCGTTTCTATTTTCTACTTAGCGACGCTCAGCAAAGAAAGTGGGCCAGCCAAGGTCTAGCGAAGCTGAAGGATAACGACAAGAAAGATAAGGAAGACAGGTTGAATGTGATGAACTGCGAATGAAATGATACTCCCTCGCGAACTCAACGGTGCTCGAACTGGTCACGATGTCACCCCTGCTTCGTCATCGTCCCATCCCACCCTCTCAGCGATGAATATTCCCCCGTCCTTATTCACCGCCATGGACCCGGCCAACTCCGTCGTCCAGTCCCCGGAACAGCTGATGGCACAGTACGCGGCCCAGATGCTTCGCCATCACCAGCAGAGCAAGCCCTACAGCCGTCGGACTCCGGCGGCGAAGCCGTACTCGTGCGACCAGTGCGGACGTGGCTTCAAGTACCTGCATACCTTAAGGTTCCACGTGAAGACAACGCACGACAGCGCCGCCCCGGCGGCCGAGCCCCGACTGTCGCGCCTCAGACGCGACAATTGTTCCTCGGTGCCGCAGAACTTGAGCATGGGCGCCTCCGGAAACACTAACGCCAGTCCCGACGAGAAGTCCATGTCCGACGTTGAGTCGCGTGAAGAAGACACTCGCGGACGCGACGCGGAGTCCCTAGAGCCAGAGTCGCGAGAACCGCGAGATTCAGCTCCCGTCGGCGTCGCAGAACCTGCCGCGAAAGAACCGGTGTTCACGGGCATGCTCTCCCTGAAGAAGGAACCCGTAGAAGCGCCTTTGGATACCCCTACCTTCGGGCAGCAAGGCGGTGGACAGGATGTCCAGGAAAGACAGCCGTGCAACATAACCAAGATGGACCTTCCCGTCTTTGCGCCGGGCTCAGTCTTGAACACGGCCACGGATGTCTGGAGGAACATGAAAATCCAGTCTGAGGTGCCGCTCGTGAGCAAAGTGGAAGCCATATATCCACCGACGGAGCAGCAGTACACCTTTTACAAGTGCGGCATCTGTAGCGAGGCATTCGCCAATGTGAACGCCCTCTGCGACCACTTGCAGTCTCACACCCGCGCGATTAAGGAGCACCACTGCGACAAGTGCGGCGCGGTCTTCAAGTGGCGAAGTCAGCTCATGGTGCACGAGCAGGTCCACCAGGTGGTGGAGGGCAAGGGACTGGGGCACGTCCTCGGTTCCCTTCCCGAGGCACTGATCGGTGAACCTCGCGTGTCGTTCGACCAGGCTCTTCAGCTTGGCGCTCTGGCCGGTCAGCAGCTCTTACCGAGTTTCCTGCAGCACGGACTGCCCGCGATGAGCCTTCCACTAAGCCTACCCGGCAGCACATCCGTTACTCCTTCTACGTCACTGATGGAGCTGTCCACCTCGGCGAGCCGCGGCAACAATGGCGGTGCCAGCAAGCCGGCCTGCTCGTCCGCGCCTCAGGACTGCGGGAATGCGTCCACTTCACTGCGTTTGCCGTTTCAGTGCAGTTATTGCTGCAAGTCTTTCGACCGCATTTTCTCGCTGCAGCGGCACGAACGCATTCACACAGGAGTGAAACCGTGTTACTGCAAGGCGTGCGGACGAGGGTTCAGCGAGCGGCGTAACCTGCGTCATCACATCATTCGTTTCCACTCGGACGTCAGTCAGAGGGATCAGCTGCGTAGAAGGAGAAGGGCCGCAGCAGCAAGGAGCCGCAATGGAAACGCTGGATCGCCCGGCGGAGTGGCAGGCGGCGGGGGTGGTTCACACAAGTTGGTGTCGTTTCTCAAGAAGACGGCGGTGAGGATTCTCAACTCCATGGACCAAACGAAAGAAGACAGCGAAGACGATGATGGGGTCTACGACGATGACGACGCTATGGTCGATGATGATGATCACGATGATGGGAGTGATAAGGACTCTGATCATCTTCCTTTAAAGGTAGGTTTCGTGAGAGGGAGGGGGTTGTTCACAATCTTTTTGTTAAGCAACAAATAATACAGTCGAGCCCGTTTATTACGATCTTCGAAATAACGAAAACTCTCATATTACGATCTGGTTCCCGTCAGCTGACCCATTGAATGAGTACACGTTAAGCAGACATCGATATAACGATCGCCGCGAAAGCGTTTGCTCGCGTATAGCGATCAGAATTGTTCCGGCGGCCTGTAAAACGGGTCAAAATCGAAAAGCAAGATTCCACCTTTTCATTGAAAATAAATTACGGCAGCTTTTTCAAGAGCCTTAGATCAGCGCATGATTGCCGGGGATTAGATGCGCGCGATACAAGGCACGCGACTTCGAAAAGGCCGGCGAAAAGTTCCCTCTCCACATCGTTCTCTCGCCATCAAGATGTTTGCTGCATGCTACGATGGTGTCTGCGGTTCCGGGTCGCGTTTTTGACGAGGGAAGGCACGTGACTCGACGGACTTCACAGGCAGCACACGACATTGGGCCGATATCGGCAGCAAGTTGGGCATGTCGGCCCAACATATCGCCGACACTGTCAACCGATGTATGACAGAAGTTGGCAATGTCGGCTCGATATTGATGGAAAAACATCAACATCTAGCCGACACTGCCAACGTGCGACTGATATCAAGCTGAAGTTGGCAACGTCAGCACAGTGTTGACCGAAATAAGCGACATGTAGCCGACAATGCCAACTTGCGACCGACATCACTTTGAAGTTGGCAATGTCGGCCTGACGTTGACAGACACCAGCGAGATGACGCTGACATTATCAACTTACGATTGACAATTTGTACTGGGGCAAAACGTTATTGCAAGATACCGTGCCTTCCAAAATGCGAGTTGGCAGACAGTTGCGTGTCGCCACCAAAAACACGCGTCGCCGAATTACCCGTGGGCGAGGCGCGTTCTGATGGACAATGCAGTTCCGATAGTGACTACGGCACTGCATGATGATGCAGTGATACGGTGATGCATGACAAGCAATGGACGAAGTCGTCGATCTCAAAAGGTGCGGAGCCTCACGCGGTATCGGCGGGTATGTTGTCATTGGAAAAGCTTTCGACACAAGGCTGTGTCAATTTAGAGCTAGGTAAAACGCTTTTGGGCTCGCAACAAACGCACCGGCCATTTCGCGAAACTCGTTTTTAACGATACTCTGATATAACGATCGGATTTCGCGTTCCCGCCAATAACGTTATAAACGGGCTCGACTGTAATAGTTTTGAAATGATAGACGCACATATGATTGAAATGAGGCACTCGTCGAAAATCCAGACAAGCTGGAACCCGTACCTCTTGATGGCCACTCAAGTATGCTAACCTCATGATCTTTCAATATGTGTAGGTGTTGGAGGCTTTGTGGTGTATTTGTCTGCTTGTTTTCCTGCCTCGCTTGACTAATTAACTGCGTCGTCACTAGGGGCCTCATGATTAGTTTTTTGTGTGCATGTGTGTGTCCTCTATCCCCAAAGGAGGTGTCTTGCCAAGTGATTTATAAGTTATGCCAGCATGGTGTAATGGTTGTATGCAAGCACTGTGGGTTCAAGTCTATCCACTGTTTTTTTGTTTTTCTGAGTGCCTGGGCATGAACTCCATGTTATCTGTTATTGTGTTGTTCACTCCTGCATGATATGGCATAACATGTAGTGGCACAACTTATCAATGGAAGTAGTCAAGTGAGCTCCTTTCCTATCAGGAGATCCAGGTGGTTGTGATTGTTAATGCTCACGGCATCAGCGATTTCAATTAATTTTGGATTCAGGCAGGTGCTTTTTTTTTTACTGCCTCACCTGTTTTATATTAATGGCATTAATTGCGTTGTTGTGGCTGTCGTGAGTTCCTTACTGGCAGTTGAGTACTAAAACTGTCCAGGCTGACCAACATAGTGTAGTGGATTTGCATTTGTAACCTGTACAGGCACATTTGTCCCCTGTCAAGTGGTGTCTTGCACACCTGTACCCTGTAGCAATACCCTTGTTCCGTGTACACTGGTACCTTTTATACAGTATCCTGCACAACGGTGTTCTGTACACTTGTCACAGTGTACCTTGGGGATTGGTACTCACCTACAGCACCGATGATATTATGCGTTCTGCAGTCATGTACCCCCGGCGTGTTTCTTCGCATTAAAAATATGTTTCACTGCCTTGTACTTTGTCCACAGGAACAAGAGCCACTTGAGGAGAACAGCCTCCAGCATCATCGAGAGAAAGACGTTCAGAAAACTGAAGAAAAAGTGGTAGAGGATGATGTAGAAGAAGACAACCGAACCATTATCTACCCTCTGGAATCTACAGACACAGTCCCACCTCCACAAGAAGTGCCGAAGACACCATTTGCCACAGACGACAGGCCACCAACCATTGCAGACGACACAAAAAAGGTGATGACGACTGCAAACAAGCGGAAGAAAGGGAAACCTGTGCGGTACGGTGCGGTGGCCGCTGCCATCTTGGGATCGCCGAACCGTGATCTGGATATGGATGGGGACCAGTCCGGAATCAAAGCGGAGGAACTGAGGGACGACAGTGCAGTGGAAGAACGTTCCGAAGCAGAGAGTGCGGACGATGGGGGTAATCCATATTCGGAAGAAGAAATGGCAGCGTGGGCTCAGCTTGGGAAACAGTTTGGTATGCAGTTTTTTAGAAAAATTTCATTATAGTTTGCTAAGCTTTAGTTTTGAGTAGTGGCAGCAGAAGTTGGATATCAATCTGGACCCAGACTATGTGACTACAGGTCTGCTTATTTTTGAGTAAATACTACATTAAATAGGATACAATTATATACAGGGTGTTTTTTTTTATTCGTTACAGAATTTTTATAAAATATACTAACAGAGCAAAATAGATGCCGTTTTTGCAGTTGAGCTATATGGCCAGGCGAACATTCTCTCGAAGAAAGTGTGTAACGTCATTAATTACCTAAAATTCATTAATTAACTCTTTAGTTAGGGGATTTTGCGCAAAAGCGATATAACAGAATGGCAGATATTCCTCATAAAGCCATTCCGTGTTTAAAAAATGCTCAGACCTGCGCATGTGTTGAAATATTCATCGCTGAACTTTGCTACGCAAATGAGCCGAAACAAGAACTACACACTTTTCGAGCGCAGAAATGACGCGACCTTCACCTTATCCAGGTCTGAGAGTGGTCTATCTGAGTGGTCTGAGAGCATTCTAAGAGAACAGTGTCATTCAGGACAGGGTTGCGGAATGGGGCCACCAATTCCATTCCAATTCCATTCCAATTCCATTCTGAGGAATGGAGATTTGTGATAATTCCATTCCAATTCCATTCCAATTCCATTCTGAGGAATGGAGATTTGTGATAATTCCATTCCAATTCCATTCCAATTCCATTCCGAGGAATGGAGATTTGTGACAATTCCATTCCTTTCAATTCCTCGGAATGAAAAGGTATGGCCAATTCCCACTCCTGGAAAGGGCTCTGCAACCCCATTCCATTCCGTTAATTCCATCAATGAAAGAAAAGGGACCCGTAACCGTACTGGCTAGCCCAGCAGCCACCGGGGCACCCACGCCCATTCCATTCCATTCCATTCCATTCCATTCCATTCCATTCTATTCCATTCCATTCCATTCTATTCCATTCCATTCCAATTCCATTCCTGCAAAAAACTGCCTACTTCCATTCCCATTCCATTCCCATTCCATTCCTAGGACAGTTTCCGCCATTCCATTCCAATTCCATTCCGGGCTGTGATAAATCTGGAATCATTCCGGAATCATTCCAACTCCAGAGTGACGACTCCGCAACCCTGATTCAGGACGATGGTTGGCTAGCTACGTGCCATGAGGTGAAGTTCTGCTTGAAGAGTGCACTTGTAGCCGCAGTTGCTCCACAGTGCTCAAAACCTTGTGCAACACACAGCATCACAATGCAGTGTTGCCGACTGACCAATCAAAAGTCAGTATAGCGGTGTGACATTTTTTTGCGATATTAAAAATGTTCAACGTGGGTCTTGAAGCGTTCAGGAAGACGTACCAGCGCGATTATAATTACGTTAGGCTTACGTGGAATAGTGCGCAGTTTAAGAGCTCTCGAAGACCTCCGTGTCAAACGAAAGTTTCGAACGGTTCAAGTTTCATTTCGTTCCTGTTCTCTCCGCTCCAGTTCCAGGCAGCACCAGTGAAAACGGTGATTCCTGCGGGACGACAATACTGAAAGCTCAGTCGAGAGGGCACGGTTCGTTCTTCTCGAGCTACAACCCCAGGTAAGTGTTGTCCATGTGCACCATGTCCTCTGGGACTTACGGGATACGATTTTTAAATGACGAATTGGTACACAGCTCGATTTTGGCTTGTGCTGACATATCTACAAGCTTCTCCTGGTACACTTGTATAGCAACAATGTGCAGCATGAAATTAGCTACGTTGACGAGCTGTGGATTCGTGTAATATTGTCACTTATAGGACTGAAATGAAATGATGCCATTGCTTCATTTATCGATCAGTCCGTCAGGAGCCACTGTACGAAATATTTTCATGGAACGGTGTTTCTTCGATGCACAATTTAATTTACAAAAACTCCCCCCCAAAAAAAGCCACGAGTGATGCGGTGTGACATTGGATGCCCGGCACAATCTTCGGGCGTGATGTGATCAGACCAATATGACATAGCACCAGCATAGCAAGCAGCCACGAGGTCTCTTTCGTAGTGAAAATTTGTCTGCTACAGACACAGCATGACGCTATAATCAGTCAGACTTATGAAACTATCTCTAACTCCTCGACATCAGTAACCATAACTGCAGACCATCGAAAAAAAAAACAATTTCTGGAGCTATCCCAAAATACTGCACGGAATTTGAGCGCTCCCACAAATACGGTTGAATGGGTACTTATAGTTCCCGTCTTATTCTTCGGATAGGCTCGGAGTTGTGGAGAATCCTATTTCGAGGGACGAGGCGTGTAAGCCTCACGTGGGGCCTGACGGGAAAATTATTTATCCATGCTCCTATTGCACCAAGACCTTTTGCTCGACCTCGGATCTCAACCGACACATGGATTTTCATGAAGGTGGGTACACTCTCCGCTGTCTTGCTGGATGCATTCGATCATCTAAGCTTTGCTGTGTTTGCAAAAATGATGCTTACGCCTGCTTCTTTTTCGTGCTTTCAGACAGATCACTAACACGTTTATTCTGTATAAGTCTTTTGACTCAAGTTCTCTGAGCTTTGAATCGGTGTATTAGTTCGAACGGCTGGTTCGTGCTTTGAGTTTGTTTCCAATCTGCAACGTTAAGAAGTTGCTGGGTGCAGCTTGACAACAGACTAGAGTATATTGTCAGAGCTATATGAGAGAGACACCAGAGCTGGCTGGCCCAGCCCTGGTCCTGCCTACAGGCCTGGGTTCAGCCCTCACAGACTTGTACGCGTTACTCGAAAGAGGTCATTGGTTACCGTTACTATTACTCCGGTGGCAAAAGTAATTTTTGACAGTTACTATTACTCCAGTGGCAAAAGTAATTTGTTTACTGTTACTATTACTCTGGTGGCAAAAGTAATTTGTTTACTATTACTATTACTCTGGTGGCAAAAGTAATTTTTTACAGTTACTATTACTCCGGTGGCAAAAGTAATCTTTTTACTGTTACTATTACTCTGGTGGCAAAAGTATTTTTTTACAGTTACTATTACTCCGGTGGCAAAAGTAATTTTTTACCGTTACTATTACTCCGGTGGCAAAAGTAATTTTTTACCCTTACAAACTACTTGGCTAAATTTGTAATCAAGTAATGGCTAAAAAAAGTAACATGTTACTTTGACCATCACACTTTTCGACGATAATATGTCGTACGGCTAATAAAGTTCGTGAAATTACACATACCTTGGCCCCCATTCGGAGGTTTGGAGTTTGTCACATTTAAACAGGATAGGAGCTTATTTTGATGTATACACATTTAATTACTCAGAAAAGTAATTGATTACTAGCAATGCAATTAGTTACTACAAGTTACATGTTGCATGCAAGTCTGCTTAAACGCAACACGGCCTGTGGGTCAGGTTCAGGTCTGTGCTGTGCCCAGCGCTGCCTCCTGACATCAAAAATAAGCTACGGCTTGCAAGGCACCCTGAGAGACATAGTATTCACAAGGGTACCCTACCGTGTATCAGTACGTGAATGAGAGTGCGCCAGACGAAATAGAAAGCATTCTGGACAAGATTACGGTCGCACGTCATTGGGAACTACTATCACACACGTGACCAACAAAATGGTCTAATGTCTGGTCCAAGTTTCATCCAATATTCTTGCAGTAAAACAAATAGATTCGAAAATCCGACCTCGTTATTGCTGGCCCCCTTTCACTGGTGCTGTAATGAAACTAGCGCATGTAAGAAGCATAAAGAAACGACTTTATTTAAATGATGAGGATCGGGGAGTTTCATCGCCAGGGGCGATACCTTACCTCATTGCTCACGGTAATACCGTGAAATGGAAGAACGAGTCTTCTCACAGTGAGGATCGAAGCCCTACGGTGTACAAAAAGTTTAGGAATGTTTTTAGGGCAGAGCATTGGCGAGCTGGATTTGGCACTGGGCTGAGCAATTTTGACGTAGTGAGAGGGTGAAGAGTCCAGCTGATTTAAGACACTGGGAAACACGCTCACCCTCTTGTTTTGAGCTGGCAAGAAAACGTCAGCAAGCGCAACAAAGAGAACTTATGTAGAGCCACATGGCCTCAAAATGATGTGACCTGTGACGTGTGACCTGTACAGGATGGCGATTTTGCCACGAGCGACTGCTCCCAAGCAGTGCAACATTTTAGCCCAATATCGGTCAAATATTGGCAACACTGGCCCAATGTCGGTCCACTAGTGGCAATACTGGCCAAATATTGGTCCACTAGTGGCAATACTGGCCAAATATCGGTCCACTAGTGGCAATACTGGCCCAATGTCGGTCCACTAGTGGCAATACTGGCCAAATATCGGTCCACTAGTGGCAATACTGGCCAAATATCGGTCCACTAGTGGCAATACTGGCCCAATGTCGGTCCACTAGTGGCAATACTGGCCAAATATTGGTCCAATATTGGGCCTCTATTGCCAATATTGGCCCAGGTTTGGGCCAAGATGTTGTGTTGCTTGGGCTTGAGGGTGGTTACAAAAATGACTGGTGTAGGGCATCCCTGTGATAGCCTTCATTGTTAGCCAAGAAATTCGTTGAACGGTAACTTTGCCAGAGAAACCTGATATGTTAGTAACATTTTTAATGCAATACACACCTAATACTATACAGTGCATGCAGTTGCTGCTTCTGTCTCTGTGTTACGCTGGCTACCATCTGCGTACTGTACTGTACTGCTACAAAACCCATTAACCGTTGCGAGATAGTTGTGATTAGGAGTGGTGCCAGAGTGCCAATTTTGCCTACTTGACAGTTAACGCTGGGAGCACTGCTCGTACGTGTTTGCGAGAGGACAACGTATCTGGGCAACTCGTACTGACCCACTAAACTCCTCGCATTCTGGATTGGAGTTATTTTTAGATTAGGCTGTCAATGTTGAGTTCCGCAACACTGTCTAGTTAGTATACTGCAAAAAGTATGATCGCACGATGTGGCTGTTAGGAGGTGCGACCAGTACACAATTATGGACGCCGCAAAGTTTGTGACCAGAGCTGGCCTGCACAGATTATCTTGTGTTGAAGCAGTATAGTTGAGCCCGTTCATTACGATCTTCGATATAATGATAACACCGATATTACGATCAAATTGCTGACCCCTGTCAGCTCACCCATTGAAATACATGTAAACAAGATTCAATTGCAAACACGTTCGATAAATGATCCTCGTGAAGGCATTTGTTCGCGTATAGCGATCAGAATTCTGCCGGCGACCGAAAAAAACGTGTGAAAATCGACATGCAAGATTCCGTTTTTTCATTGAAAAGAAATAAAGATGGCATTTTCAGGAGCCGTAGCCTTCTTGAGCATTATAGTTAGGGCCTGACTTTTTCGGGTTTTATTTTTGGCCAAATTCGGGGGGTAAATATCGGGTGATATTTTTCATTTGAAAATTCGGGTGTATTCGGGTTAAATCCCGTTACGGCATATTCTGTCGTCAGGAATTCGGGTGTATTCGGATGATTTTTTTTGTTTAATAAAAATTTGTCTTAACATGGAACTAATGTTTAGCAATGTTATCAAACTTTATTTTAATGCACGCTTATGAGTGTGCCACGCAACCCGGATGTTTTCGGGTAGATTCGGGTTAAACCCGAATTTTACAGATTTCGTTCGGGGGGTAAATATCGGGCGGATACGGGTTTAACCCTAAAAAGTCAGGCCCTAATTATAGTGCAAACGTGGTGTGCTTATTGTGCTAGACGTACCGGTATTGTGCTAGACGTAAAGTACTGGTTTGTTTCGTACCAGTAAGTTTTGTACCGGTGCAAAACCTCATTATCAAGTACAGTGCCTTCCAAAGTGTGAGTTGGCAGACAGTTGCGTGCCACCACCGAAAAGTGCATTTCATATAGCGTTCTTGGTCACAACAGTAAAGCAGCTGCTTGAACCAGTCTCC
The DNA here is from genome assembly GCF_037126465.1 of Ornithodoros turicata. Taxonomy (NCBI): domain Eukaryota; kingdom Metazoa; phylum Arthropoda; class Arachnida; order Ixodida; family Argasidae; genus Ornithodoros; species Ornithodoros turicata. The sequence goes on along the minus strand of NC_088202.1, from coordinate 146,471,287 downwards.
TGCCTAGTCCTTGCCTACAACAAACTCATAGATCAACAAACTCATAGCTCAACAAACATGCCTCTTCAGTGGCATTCTACTTGTACTGTTCTGCTTCGTTGATGCGATCCCGATCTTGCGTTCCCGTCAAATATCGTTATAAACGGGCTCGACTGTACAGCGCTAGCTAGCTGTAGCAACATTTAATATTACACCAGCTTTACTTTAAACGATGCGTAGTATATTGCTAGTCTTAATTTTAGTGGAGTAAGCAAGCATGCCACACGTGTTACTCTTAAGGGACGTTAGTAGTAGTTGGTAGTTTATCCTTAGGACGTGTATCAGCCTACTTTTATACCCTTGTCACGCGGGAACATGTAATAGCGTTACATGAAAGTAACATTCTCGCACAAACTGCGCATAGTCTTGATGGCAGAGCTGCTGTAAAAAAAAAACCGCAATGTCAACTAAAAAAAATTGATAAGCTATTGACTGATACGTGTTTCACCAGGATGATTTCACCCAATTTGCAAAGAACAGCCCTTATTCCCAGTGAATTTCATGGCTCTAGTTTCATGTCGGCCACATTTACTTGTCGAGCGTGCTTTGAATCTGTAATACCGTCATGAGCAGCCACGGTTAAAAATTTTGCTTCGACGCCTGTTTTTAAAAGAAGCTCGAAAAGTGACAGAATTTAACTACGCGAAATTCGGCGGAATCGCAAATTTGCGGGGAGCCAGGGGCTCTAAATATAATGCCAGTTTTCCAAACAACATATTGTAATATCACCGCAATCTTGCTCGTAGTGAAGTGTAGTACGACGCCAGGTGCACTCGTGACTAAGTTTGACGTTCCGCTAGTGTCGCTCTTGGCTAAGTATTATATACTACAACTCTGGTCTCCCTCTTAAGAAAGATGGCTCCTAGTAATTCTCATCTTTCTTAATGCAGAAGCACATATCGAAGGGACCAAGATGTAGAGCAAGAATTTGAGCAAGCCGGGCCGTGCAGGGGAATATTTCTCTCTTTTTTTTTTATGGCGGGGTTCAAATTTAACGACCTCACACTTTGGCACTTCTCTCCTCCACTTCCTTTATCTCTCTCCCTCTCACTATACAACATGTATTTTTTATGCTTCTCTTTAATGCACACTACAGGGAGTAGTCCCTTCAAGTTGATGTGAACTGTAAGTATTTTGCAAGTTTGTTCTATTTTGTGGAACACATTGTTATATAACATTGCGTGTGCTTTCAAACGTGATGAACAGACACAAAAAAGAGAAGGGCGTGCCGCGAGTAGTCGGCTTGTCGGGACAAGCGGAAGGGACGACTAACCTGGCAAGCCTCAAATATAAAGCTGACCCGACTAACCTAGCAAGCCTGAAATATAGAGCTGACCCCCTGCTGGGGGAACGGTTAGCTGACCTTTGACTCGCATTGTTGCGACTCGGCGGTGTGAAGCAGGGATCGGAACCGGTATGTTTTTTCTGTCCGGTTCGGGTTCGGCTCAAGAACGCCTCCCCTGCACACACACGGACAAAAAAATATCTGTCAGCGGTCGGGACATTTACGGGGATTGGAACCGGTACTTTTTTCGGTCCCGGTTTAACCGGTTCAGGGGCAGTAATTTTGCTACGTGAAAGCGAGCTTACGCCCACCGTACACGGTTGTAAGATAACGTAATAAGATATATAAGACATAGTATATATAGTATATATACATAGTAAGATAAGATAAGATATAAGATAAGGTGTGAGATAACCGTTTCATGTGAGCAAGAAAAAAAAAGTATCAGTAGTACAGTTATTTCACCTCTGAACAGATTCCTGAACCGGTAACCATATGAATGTTTTTTTTTTTGTTCAGGACAAGCAAAAAAAAAAAATTTTTCGGGTTCATCAGAAAATAACGTTTTTTTTTTCTTCTGGTTTTCGGTTCAGGTTCAGTTCCGGTTCTAATCCCTGGTGTGAAGGGAGTCAAAGTCCAGTGAACTTTTTCCCCAGCAGAGGTCACATTTTTAGAGAGACTCGCTATCTCGGTCGCTGTCCTTCCTGTTTGCCCCAACAAGCCGGTTACTCCTGGACAAGTGTCCGTGTTCGTCCTTGTCTCTCTGCTGTTTGTTCACCACGTTTCAAATAAACCAACACTGCATCTCCTTGCACTTCTGTGTATGTTTTGCACCGTATGTTTGCACTGACATCCAGTGGCACATCCAAGACCTGTATTTGAGGGAGGGTCATGGTGTATTTCGAGGCGCCTTGAGACATGAACAACAGTATTACACTATACAAGATGCACGAAAATATTCACTTACAAAAAATTTGAGGCTTATGGGGGGAATGTGCACGTACCTCACCCAAAGCCGTCGGATCTGCCACGGATTTAATGTACAAGAAAACTTTCTTTTTATTGCCCTTGAAAAATTAATTAAAATAATTTTATTTCAAGAACAAATACATAAGTCTACAACAGGATGGCCTGTGGGCCGTCCTTGCCATCGGCAGACGTAGCTATGTTGCCATCATTCTATGTACTTACGTGGAAGAGAATAAAGAAAACGCACAAAGAAAAAAGAAAAAAAAATCATGACATATCACATGAACCAAAGGTAAAAAAATGCTGCCCTTTTATCCGCCTCGTGTCTATATGGCCTTTCATAGCTTCATAGCTGTCGAAACTTTGTTACGATATTTATTTTGCCGTGGCTCTACAATTTTGAAGCGTAGCATCTCTCGTTACGCTCTCCTAATCGCGGATTACCAGCAATGCCCTGCAGCTAAAGAAAATGGCGGAATAAGGTACTGGCATCTTATAGGAAATAGCAGTTCATAATTTTTTTATAATTTACGTAAATAAATCTGGAAGCTGAGAATTTTTGGCAGGATTCTCGATCGCTCCACACATAGAAAAGTTTAGTTTGAACAGCCCATACATCCGGTTTGGTGAAAATTTAAACGTTTTCTGTGCCGGCAGCTGTTTTGTATAGGCAGAAGAATTTATCTTTGAAAACCCTATATACTAAAAAATGCGTATGAAACTTTGGTTTGTTGTGAAGAAATATTTCAGGAAATACCACACTTTTCTTCAGGAATCACACATATGCCATGAACCTCCTCATGATTCATTCTCAGAAAGAGTAACCAAAAGCTTCCCACTGAAACTTAAAGAAATTACATACAGACTGCAGACTCGTAGAGTCTTATTGAAACATCCGCAAACCATTTGAACTATCTACTGCAATGTGATATAAATTAGTGCGAAAAGAATGAGTGTGCATACCTTCATAAATTCTACCAAAGTACATTGAAGCAAGCAAACAAAGTATGACTGAACACACACACACGCGATTAGGAGTGGAACCATTTATAGTCACTTTAACTGCCTATTGTGTGCACTGTGACTACCTAGCAATGTTCATAGTCCTTATTGCACTTCTGGTTGCTTACTGCATTATAGGCATAGTAGCTTCATGAAGAGGTTCAGAGGTTCCTATTATGACATCTGAGAATGATCTTTACGACCTATAACTACAGGGCACACTATTTTCACGAGCGACCTTGGAGCTCCAAGGGGGGGGGGGCACGACCTCCTCCCCCCTCTCGGTACACCCATGCTCTCAAGTGTAACAAAATCATCTGTATACCCATAAACCAGCTTTTTGCATCAGCAATGCAGTCCTATACTTAACTGATAAGTCGATTGGACACGAAAAAAATTTTTGAATGTGAATGTGATTGATTCTCTCAAGTTTGAAGCAGCTATGACCTGTAATGCAGTAAACAACCGGATAAAGCTAGGTTTGCACTCCTAGCTCGAGAATGCACTGCTCTTGGCAGTGCATAGAGTAAGTCCACATTGCAGTATTGCTATACAGCAGTTGAGTTCTTTTTTTTTTTTCTTTGTTTGCTTCTCTTTGCAGATGTTAGGCCTTTCAAGTGTCCATACTGTAGTTACCATAGTCGCACAAATAGTCAACTCAAGGTTCACATGATGCGCCATTGTGGTGAGTGTGTTGTTTACTGCGTTGTTTACTTTTACTGTCGTGTTGTTTACTGCGGTTACGGCAGTTCAGCCTCTGTGTGCAGTAAGGGGATAAGTCGACCCATATCCTTTTCAACGCTTTTGCCTTAATGACATCTGAGTACTACTTGCAGAAATGTAGTGCGCAACTACTAGTTAAACTACTATTTCGAGTAGTTAACTGCAGTACCGTAATTTCACGCGTATAAGCCGCACCGCAGATAAGCCGCAGGACGCGTTTTTTGGGACGTTTTGAAAATTTTCTGGCAGATAAGCCGCACCCGCAGATAAGCCGCGGGCAATACGAGACGACTGATTTGTGCGACAAAAGAGACCATAGAGAAGTCCATAAACCCTGTGGTCCATACTCCGGGATCGGCACAGTGTACAACAGAGGAGGTCAGTTCTGGAGTTCTACCAAGATCGCATTGTGCCCTTGTGGGGGGTTTTTCGTGGACTGATGGGTCAGTGATCTTCCAGAAGACGTGAATCAGGAAGATCAATCTACTCGAATGTGGACCCGTCCCTGTTACGCACTGTTCGTGCATCTGCAGGGCAGTGCTGTTCCAGAGGCACTGTCGGCCCTTTCGTTAAAATCGGCGTATGGGGAAAATACCAGGAAAAAATAGTCATCAGATAAGCCGCACCGGTGGATAAGCCGCAGGGCGCCCGTGAGAAAAAAAAAATCGCGCATAAGCCGCGGCTAATACGCGTGAAAATACGGTAATTATGTGTCGTATTATGTTTGTCATGTAGGACACTATTTTTGAGAGCGTGCTCGTTTAGCAAGCACAATAAAGCCCGATCGTGGCCGCTCCACTACACACAGGTGACTTAACCCTTCCTGGCACCACCGTTGTTCAGCCATCGAGGTCTGACCCGTGAAAAATATTTTTCTTCCTGCACCAGAACCCTGTGCATGCGGTAGTATATAGTAAAAGGGTAATAGTAAAAGTCGTGCGCCTGGATTTCGTTCAATTTCTAGCAAGTCACACACCGAAAAGGGGAAAAAAATAATAAAACACTGTCAAGGAGCCCGCGAAGAGGGAATCACACACGTAACATGAAAAACGGTTAGGAGCAACTAATATTTATTCGAACAAGAACTTTCGTGCAAGAGACTGCACTTCACCTTGAACTTCTTGCACCTGAAGAAGTGCAGTCTCTTGCACGAAAGTTCTTGTTCGAATAAATATTAGTTGCTCCTAACCGTTTTTCATGTTACGTGTGTGAAGTCACACACCCTAAGACGATGCTAACAGGACATGCACGTAGAGCAGGCAGTGTATATGGTACACATTTTTTGCATTTCCTCTGTTCGAGGAATACCAGCTGCAATGACCTGACCAAATATTGACTCATACCCAGGCTGTCACACGGGCAGTCTTCAATGGCCGTTGAACATGCGCTCAGCGCCACCTAGTGTGTAACGTGTCAACCTGTCAGGAACCATAGCGTCCGATGCTGTTGGAGAAGTTCACGCGTTACACACTTGGTGGCGCTACGCGCACCTTCAATGGCCATTGGTTTCTATCCTCACTGAGGACTGGGATTTTTGGGATTTTTCAACTTAACCCCTCGTTGCGTACGGAGGTTTAATTGTGACATGCTCCATTACAAGGGTTCAGAGTAGGGTTGCTCATGGGCACCGTGAGAATAATTAATAAATTAATAATAATATTAATAATAATTATTATTATGAATTAATATCATTTATATATATCAATCAAATATATCATCATTAATATTATTAATTTAATTAATAATAAATAAATAAATAAATAAAAATTTAACTGAATTTTTATTGAAAGGTGGCACTTGACTTGACCGCAGGAATCAAGCAGTACCTCTGCCACGCCTGCAACTACAACGGAGTGACCCAGTCGGACCTAAACCGCCACTGCAAGACACGTGCCCATGTGCTCCGCACCCACAACGTCTGTCCCCACTGCGGGGTCGGGTTCCACACCCGGCCCCTCCTCGAGGACCACGTCCGGGTGTTCGACCACAGTTCCTCGCCCGCCTGCATCACCTGCGACGTCGACGACTGCTGCACCGACGACGGCGATGAGGTTGAGGAGGCCAACAACAACGACAGGAACTTCAAGTCCCAGAATGGTCACCACCAGCACGTTATTGGGGACGCCAGCGGTGGCGAAACTGCGTCGTCCAGTGGACGTTCCTCGGATGGAAGCAATCTGTGCTAAGTGCAACTCTTGTCTCTTTTTTTTTTTTTTTTGTTGTTTCTTTTCCCAGCGAGGACTGCTTCTGTGGCATATACTTTTGGACGTGTGCTGACGAGGGGAAATACTACTTGTTCTTCGAACTCAGGGGTCGCCTGGGGCGTACGCCCCCTGCGCTTTTACGAGACGGGTGTGCAATTTGTGGTGCAATTGAGTTATCTTTTGTTGTTATTGCAATTTGTTGCGGGTTGTTGCGAAAGGAGAATAGCGGGACGGTACAAACGTCGAAAGCAGTGTTGTATGGTACTGGTAGTGTGTACAGTACTTTTTTTTAGTAGCAGTGTAAAGCTAACACTACTTTTTCTAAATGAGAGGTGGAACGGTAAAGCTACAGTTTTATATATCTAAGTTTATGCGGGTATATTTTTTTTCACTTCGACGAAACTTGGCAATCGGAGCAACTGACGTTATGGTCAACACTAGTGGAAAGTACTGCTCGCGATGCAAAGTACTTAAGTACAATTTGAAAAGAAATTGCTGAATCTTGCTGTACTTCACAAAGTTACACAACCTTCTTATTCCAGGTGCTGCATCGCGTTTGAAATTATCCAGCAGTACTCCTGTTTTAGACCTGGTGTAAATTTATGGGCGACACTACTACTTTAGTACTTGAGTAACACACGTAGTACTGAACAACACTGTTTAGGGGGGGGGGGGGGGGGCAATAGTGAGCTTGTGCAAATTATCGTTGTTTTTTCGAAGCATATTTTTCTTTCACTTTAGTAGGCTCTTTCTCTTTTTTTTTTTCACCTTTGTACTGTGTTTTCTTGTCAAGCTCACAATACGGGTGCACAGAGCTTGCTTGGCCAAGCAAAGAATATGTAATGTTCAGATAGTATATGGGGTGTCAGACTCATGCAAAAAACACTAAATAGGAACAGTGTGTGAATGTGTTTTCTCGTTTTGCAAAAATCAACGCACAGTGGACATGTCATCCTGCAGTCGGGCACGACTCTTCCGACCTTCCTGGAAAACTAGATTCCTCGGTGCCGCCAGCCGGTGACAGTTCGATTCTGTTGTACTTGCACGGTAGTTATCCTAATATCAAGAAGTAATTGTAAGAATTAAGCCATTAATGGAAGTGAGAACCGATACGTTCGCTAAAACTTGAAGTTAACGCTCGATTCTTTCTCTTTTTTTTTTTACAAATGTTAGTTGGTGACGTGATGGACGTTTCAGTGACAATAACTCCCTTTAGTGGAGCAGAGGCAAGCGTCGAATTCAAGTTGAGGGACCGTTGATCTCGGTTGAAATGTTGATCAGCGTTGGTGAAAGCGGGCCTTAGAAGCAGCTTTGCTGTGCCCCTGTCATGATCAGCAGAGTAAACCTGCTTTCTTCAGAGCTTTAAAGTGAATAAAGTGCAATATGAAATTATAACGTTGAGATGGAACCAAAAGACGCGGACAGTGGTTAGAGAAGTAACATAGAGGACAGGACTAACGGTAACTAATATGATATTAGTTATTGTTAAAAACATTAACCGCAATCAGTAACAAAAAATCCGGAGGAAGTCTTACACCCTTGTCACGCAGGCAGCCTTAACGGCGGTTACGCCGAGGTTACGCGTAACTACAGCCGCAGTTACATGGTGAACGCGAATGTGGTTACTTCATTAACCGTGGTTAGCATAAAGCTTGCTTGGCAAGCTCTGTTTTGTGCTGGGTAACTGACAAAATGGCTGCGTGTGCATCAACATTGTGTGAATCCGGTGGATCCTCTTACAAATGTGTCAAATCCAAATCCAAAATGTGTCGAATCCGAATCCGAGTCCAAATCCGAATCCAAGGAAGGTTCTACGAATCCACGAATCTTTCGAATCCTTTTTTAAAAAAGAGTTTAAAAAGCCAAGAAGAAAAAAAAAAAAAACTTCTAGAGAAAAGCATTTTTAAGCAGAATGTGATGCCTTTGTTTCATGGAAAAACAAGTTAAATAATATGCTTGAGTTTCAGGAGAAAATATACCCACATTGTTCTTGTTAAACGTCATTTATTTAACGCGTTGTTCATCGACGACGAGAAACGCATAAATCCTCGAGTCTCAAGCAAAAACTGGGTTACTTTTATACTTGTAATTGTAACAGTTCCTGCCTCAACTCTCTCAGTCCAGAGCAAAGTAAAACAAACAAACAAGAAAACGCCTGTCGGTCAATGAGGCTTTCGGCAGGCTTTGGAGCCGCCAGTTTGATAAGATTGGGTTGGGGGATCCGAAAGATTGGATGCGCCATTTTGGGGCACTAGGATTCGGATTCGCGAATCTCGAATCCCTGCCTAGGACTTGCGGATTCGGTTTGCACATCCCTACTTAAAGCGTATCAATTGGCCTGTCGCAACGATGCAAGATAATAACAACACTGATGACTTAATAAGAAGATGCAGATGATGAGATGATGATGAGAAGATGGTGAGGATGAGGACGAGAAGATGATGATGACAAAGTGCTTGTCGAGCGAGGAAGGCAAAGGAGGCTATAAAATGCGCGAGGTAGAAAACCATTACGATATCCGTAAACTCTATCGCCGATTTGTGTGTAATAGCAGCGAACCACGGTTCACTGTAACTGCCGTTTGGTTGGCTTACTGCCATTAAACGTAACCGCAGGTAAAGCTCTCCATGTGACAGGTATATTACAGGGTGACAGGAATAGCACACTGACACGGACGACACACTGAATTAGAAACGCACACTGAGACCGTAACTTCCAACCATTTACTAAGGACGAATGAGGAATGATACAAAATCCAAAATGCCACACAACCAACATGGAAGCAGATTCAAGGACGTGGCGCAACTCCCCCCCCACCCCCACCCCCCCCGATTCTGACTCGCATGCTTTTGTGACTATTGTTTTGTGACTATTGTGAGTATTTTTTGTTTTTGTTTGTTTTTATACAAAGGTAAAGAAGAAAAGAAAAAGAAAACACACAACAGTCTGAAGCATGGGAGTCAGAATAGGGAACAAGTAGCACCATGTTCTTGAACCTGCTTCCTGTACTGTCTGCTTGAATTCAATGCGTGATCCAAATTATTGAATTCAACGAATGATCCGTTTCATGAATGATCTCTATCGAGACGTAGGAGCAGCCGCGAGCGTTCCCTTTTTTGTTTCGGTCGAAGTGTTCGCTTGAAATGGTCAGTAAAAAGCGAGAGAATTTGAAGCCAACAGCTTGGTGGACAATATTTCATGTACTTCATTAATGTTTGTGCTGTGCAAATACTTCAAAATGTAGTGGAACTGTGCAGTGCTGGGTATGAGGCATCTCTCGCAAAACACGAGTGTTTGTCTGCAGTGTGACATGTCAGCTGAATCTTTACAATTAGAATATTCTCGTGGCACCTTAGAGTGGACTAATTATACTCTTTATTCAAAGTAGATATTTACAAAGGTGAAGGAAATGAAACCATTGCATACCATGTAAGACTGTCATGTATGAGGAGAATTGTAACATTGCTACTTGCAGAGTCCACACTGACGGGATGGCATGCAGTTTTTCCACCCCATATGTGTGTGTGTGTGTGTGTCTGCATACATGTATTATAGTGGAGTGCAAAAAAGCATGTGCAGGCATGTTTTGCTGCCAGCTTAAACCCAGGGTTTGCAACAATAAGAGCTTTCTTGTATACACAGTGCTTACAAAATAGTCTTGTGCAATTCTGTGCAAGATGAGTTTTGTCTCTTTCGCATGATTTTTGTCATTTTTTTCGTGACTGTTTTTTTTTGCACTATGTGCCAGAACACTGATACGGGTCCGTCAGATCTGCAGCGCGGGCCACCGTTTTTTTTTGTCTGTCCTCTGTTTTCGGTGCCTGCCCCCAGGTCTGACAAGTTGTTTTTATTCGCAACGAATTACACTGTATACTTAGCAGAGAAACAGCCATGTTGTACAGTGCTGTTAGACGTTTGAGAGAATTATTTGTTGCGCATTGTTACGAACATGCTTTGGCTAATTAGACATGATTGACGTACGTGTAATTTAGTGTCTCAGAGAAAGGCAATAAACATGTCAAAGTATGCTTTTTTCTGTTTCCTGCGATGAGGCTTTGAAAACTTTCGTCAGGGTGCGACATATGTCCTTTCGAAGCACGAGAGCAAGCAACATGTCATGACAGAGAAGTACATGGCCAATGTGTTACTACATAATTAGCTTGTATCTCTGCAGTGCAATGGATCAGATAAAGAAAAGGATGCCTCACACCCAGATTGGTTAATACAAGGGCTATGTGAATGCAGTTTGATGAACTGTTTACATGAAGCAAGGCAGACATGGGCTTCTTGTGTAGTTTTCTGCATTAAATAGTTTTAATAGTTAGTTTTAATTGACATTCATTAATATAACTTAATGAATCTTGATTAACTTAATACTAATACTTAAGTACTTAACATTAATTTAACATTAATAGTTTTAACTTTAACAGTTTGCATTTGAAGTGTATAGTGTTTAGCTGACTATCATGCAAGTGGCCAAACGTATGCATTATACAGCTTCTACACGTCATAGAAAAGTATGTTCGGCATATTCCGGATTCGTCGATTCCCTCGCATATTTTGCAAGGTAAGTGCACGTAAGCTTTCCCTTAAGATGGCGCTCCACAAGATGGTCGAAAGCTGCCTGGAAATAAAAGAGAGCGAGAGGACTCTGCTCAAAACAATGGCTCTTTTATTTCGTCCTATAATGACACTATAAAGTTACACAAGATATCCTCGTTGTCTAAGCGTCTCACGAGTAAATTAACGGTTTCTTATATATAAGTATAGCTTTGTGATTCTGGCAGAAGTCTCATTTAACGAGATGTTTCAGCTCGTCCGCGTTCTCTCTGACGTATTTAGCAGTGTACGGGCAAGTAACCTTGGCGTGGATGTTTTTAGAGGCAATGTGGTCAAACGCTCCCTGAAAGTGAGACAGCAAGGTGTCATTAGTGCCGATAGACGAACAGATGATACATGTGGAACCCGTAAATTTTTTAATTTTTATTTTGATGTAGCCACGAGTGTCCGGGGACATAACACGGGAATGTTACAGTTTAGAAAAAAGCATTGATACATAGTTCTATATAACAGCAACTAATCAAAGATGATTGAACTTTCTTGGGGCAGTTAATTGAGGACTGCATTACAAGAACGTTGCGAAAAAGATTTGTAGGAAAGGGTTGATACTGATAATGTTCATAATTCGCCACCAAGATCGTGAGTGATGCCAGTTGTCAGGCTGTGTGTTAACCAGTGATGGCCACTGACTACTTCTACAGTAGTTTAACTACAACTACTAACTACTTTGCGATGGAGCAGCTTCTTGCTATGCGTGTGCTGTTCTGTTGTTTGTCCTAAACTTGCCTATGGACATCATACATTGCCAGGGTCTGTATCCACATGGTGTTGACTACACCTGCAGTGCACCTGTTGTTTATTGTCGCATTAAAAGTGCAAACAACACACCTTGGCAAGATGCTTCGCAATTCCCTGACCCCTCATCGACTCTGGGACTTCAGTATGGACCAGGTCTAGTGTTGTGGCATTGACAACTTCGTACTGGAGAACAGCCTTATCTGAAAGCATTGCAAAATCGTATCACGCCCTTAAATACAGCCGTAGAGATATACACAGGTGTAGTCTTAAATGAATAAACAAAAGTTCTCACAAATAGTGCATCATAATTCGTGGCATTACGTCGCGGGACAAGTATGATCATGAGCGACGCCACAGTGATCTGGTAGATAGTTTTGATGGACAGCATGTGTTCTGAAGGGGTGGAACACACGAACTGACAAATACAGGGTGCCTAAAGCTGAAAGGTTGCTACGCACTAACCTTTCCCCAATCTTATGAAGAACTCTTTATTCTTCTCGTCGTGTTCAACGTGAAACGGCTGCGACGAATATCGAGATGCGGCAGACATTAGAACAAATGATGTTCGCGCATTCCAATGAACCGGAACGGTACCAAGCGCTTTGCGAAGTATGGAGGCTGCCATTTTTAAAGATGTAATCATTTCGCGGCTTTTATTTTTTTAATTTGATAATTTCATATAATAATTTTAATTGTGTGATACTCCAACGAAATTAGGTAGGTTACTCCACGTTCTTGGTTCCAGGTTATCAGGCAGATCAGACCGGACACCAATGCCCATAGACCCATAGACACCACAGACAGTGCAGTGCCATCACGACATGCATCACGACTTCAATCCAACCCACAATCCAGCCGAAGTCCAGCCATTTGGACATTCCATGAACCAATCCACTCTATGTCAATCCAATCCGTGTAAAGAAAGATGGCGAACAGCGCGAACAAGCCGTCGGTTCAAGTTCGCTTCATATCCGACGACGATGTATTGGAACATATTTATTCATTGTCTGATATCAGAGAAAACAAGAAGAAGGGCGGTAAGCCTAACATGCAAATAGCAATGACAACGGTGTTAAGGCCTTTGGACGTTTGACCTAACTCCACTACCTTGCTCTTGTACAACCACGTAGGTCGACGAAAGCTGTCGTCTAAGAAATCAACGAAAGATGAACAAAGAGACGATGAAGGAACGCGGGAGGAGGTGCCGGTACCCGTAGGTTTGTGTGACTCTTATTCGGAACTTACGTGGGCCTGTCCTATGTGTGTGCTCGCTATATTACATCGTTTGTTCCTCACAGGCTTGCATGTTAAGGACGGTAGTACAACAGGAAGACAGATGTTCAGCCTGGACAGGACGCCGTCCTCGAAGCAGGGTACGTCGTGAGAGTGGACTACTAAGTAGTATAGTAATAGCCGAAGCCTGCCTCAGGTGCTCGGGTCACAAAAAGGAAAACTGCTTTACCAACTTTCTTAGTGGACGATGTAGTCGAATCATTAAAGCCTATCAGTATACTTGCAGCTTGGTACCAGAGTTGTTTCTGGTGGGGCTACGAGCAGTAAAATGAGACACACAGTTGAGTAACTCTATCAAATGGATTGTATGGAAGGTGCCGGTAATTGTGGCAAAATAGTAGCGTAAAACATACTTAAAGAGTGACTTTTTCGGGTTAAATGCCTATCTCAGATTCGGGAGGTAAAAGTTTAGTAAGAGAAATAGGGCGATAATTGTGCCTTCGTGTGTTACCAGGTGTTTTTGCTTCCCTCTTGTCTATTAATTATTCCTAATCTTTCTTTTTTTACCTACCAGCGCTAATCCCTGAAGGCATAGACAGTGTTGACACACATGGGCGTATCGTTGGGAATGTAAGTGACCCATTCTTACGTGCGTTACATGTGGCGACCTTTGTTCGTCACTTGAGGATTTCATAGTGGCTGGAGTTCGGGGAGATGTCGGGTTTTAGCAGAATGGCTCGGCGGCCATTTCGGGGGGGTGAATAACCGGGCGGAATCGCGTTTGACCCGAAAAAGTCACTCCCGAAACACGCTGCATCCTTGTCTACCTATTTGCCTACCTCGTTCGTTATATTCTGCACCATTTTCTCTCCTCTTCATCATTATTTCCCATCGTCTTAATCATCACAACATCTTCCACGTCATCTTTAGGTTCCAAGACTACAACGGACAAGATGAAGACACCGACGTCTTCGTGCTCGGAGAAGAAGGATACACCTTACAAGCTCCGTCGGAAGATCAAACAAAGTATGCCCGCTGATGGGTCCTTATGGTTATTTGGAAAATTAACTCGTACATTACGCAGAGCTCTCCAAGATGAAGGCTGACCAAGTGTCTTCCGCCGAATCGGATTCGGAAAGGAGCAGCGAGGACGAAGCTGATAAAGAAGATACGGTATGGAGCACAAGAATGAGATTAGGATTTGCATTTCTGTATCAGGTGGCTGTCTAGTTGCGGCTAGAAAATGGATTGGCTTTGGCTAGAGACACGAGCCGTTATCTGTATCAAGTGTGGACGTGTTTGTAACATAGTTTGCGTGGCCAGCGCCACCTAGAGAGAGAAAACCTTCTTGCTCGTCGACGTGACGTAACAACTAAGAGTCGACCAATCAGAATCGTGTTTTTAGCGGCTATAGCCAATCGCGAACGCGGGCTTTCGGCGGTCGTAGCCGCGGAGACGAGCCGCCGTCTGCCGGATGGGCATCCACTGTCGTCTGCAAGTAGTGCACGTCGCCGCAGATTAAGTGGGAAAAACAGAATAAAGCAGCTTTCTGTCGGCAACCGGCAGAGCGCGCAAATAACCGGCCCCGCCGGTGCCATACTGGCCTGGTGGCAACCCTAGTCGTCTGCTGCACGGAGAGATAACTGGGAGCAGAAATGAAAAAGAGAAAGATTTAAAAAAAAGTGCAAAAAGCGACGGCCCCTATTGGAGCGCGGTCTCTTCTGTAACCCTGGCGACGTCACAATCTTCCTCCTCGTCTCGGCCTCTGCAGAACGAGTCGAGTGGAAGTGCGTGCGTCGACGTTCGTGGACGTTTCGTTCCAAGAAAAAGACTGCGTACAGATATTTTTTTGTGTGTGTTTTTTAGTTGTCACGGCAAATCATGTCCTTTCGTAATTCCTAAGAAACAGGCTTTTCTTTTGGATGGCTTTCTGGGCTCCCTTAAAGCGACGCTGATTTTTTAAAACCCGTTTCTACGGTCTTATTTATGCAAACAGTTTTGAGCGTTCGGTTTGAATGGCGTTCATACGTGGTGCTCATACAGTCAAACTCCTTTACAGCGAACACCTTTCTAACGAAAATACCACTACAGCAAATTTTTTTCCGGTCCCGCCGGAGCCCCATAGGTCCAATAATGGACATCCTTTTTAACGAAAATACCTTTACTGCAATTTTTTTTTTGCTCTCCCCCGAGTTTCGTTGTAAAGGAGTTTGACTGTATAGTACAACATCTCTCTGAACGTGTCAGCAACTCAAAATGTCATTTGCTTCCTCCTTTTTTTAGGAAGCAGACTTGAAGAACTATTTCTCTCTCGTCAGTAAGGCCCGGTCAAAAACGTCTAACCACATGCTGTCCAAGCTTGGCAGGCCCATGCCCAGCATGGAAGAGATAAACCAGATCCTATCCCAGGCCACTGATCCCAACATCGGGCAGCGCAACAACCTTCTTCAAGAACACCGGCGAAACTTTTCCAAGTGGATGGCTTTACTCAAGTAAGCGACGTATTTTCCAAAACTTGTGGTTCCCAACTGGAGTTCTGCGGAGCTCGTCCTGCAGTTTCACAAACTTCACAGAATCGAGCTCACCTCCGTGAGCTCCGTCGAAAATCCCTCTCTACAGGGATGACAAGCTGAAGTTAGAAGGATTTGTACGTTAAGAACTCTGTATCTTGAGAGGAAAAAGGTATAACGTTTTAGAGTGTTACATGTTCCTGCAGTCTCAGAGTGCAGACTGAAACAAAATTTGCTAAAGCAGCTCACCTTATGGCATTCTGCTAATTTAACAATTTACAGAACTACAGTGCCAGCGAATATGTCGATAAGAAGCAAGATAGATTTTCATTGCTTAAAATTTACTTGCAATGCCCAAAATTCATTCAAACGAAACATGCAAATCCTGTGTGACTGGGTACCAGACAGACACCCCTGTCCCATCTCCGTGCATGAGAGGTGTAACACCCCTCTTGCCCCTGCATCTTCTGGCACCCCTGCCCCCCACAGATTTCTGCATTGAGTGCTTATGTCATTGGGTACTGTTTGGGTATCATTTGGTTCTCTCATGCTGTGCTGACAAAGATAATTGGACTATTGGACTATCGAACTGTGCTAATTGGGGAAGAGCTGTATTAACTCATGCTCTGAACTGGTCGTAAAAGTGTTGTAATCTGTGCGGAGACTTTGGGGTAGAATGCCAGAGCATGTTATCGTATTTCTTCTACTGATACATATCTCAATCATGACTCAAGATGTACTTCACCCAAAATCTAATTAATAATTTTATACTATAATATAAATAGAGAATATTAGAATCTGTAATAATATATATTCTAAATTAATTTTGCAGTAAAGAAGTAAGTACTTAGAGAGCTCAAATAACATAGTAATAAGTACCTACAAACTTATCACTGATTTCCCCTGAAAGTAATGGAGAGTGCTGTCCAGAGCATGTACGTGTCTCTAACCTGAACTGGACAGCATCAAATTTTTTAATTTTTAATTTTTTTAAAACTAACGATTAGTTGCTTTCATGCGTAGGGGGCTGCAATAGGGATTTTGCTCGCTGCTTGTAGTCTAAAAACATGTGTTGGAAAAGCAGGCAAGAAATTACTTTTCTAAAGTAATATACTTTTAAGGATCCTGCAGTTTGTTACTCCTTTATAAGGAATAAGTGTTCGGGACAATCTTTGTGGCAATCTACATCTTTGTGAACTGCAGAAAGTGCTAACAGCTACTAATGATAAAACTTGTGAACTTGCAGGGAGGGTTTCAACCTTCTGCTGTACGGTGTTGGCTCCAAAATAAAACTGATGCAAAATTTCAAAGAGGACTATCTCTCCAACCATGCGTGCGTCACCATCAACGGATTCAACCCCGGCATCACAACCCAAGAGGTGGCGTTACTTTGCTGTGTCGTTTTTGTGGGGGGTCCCCGAAATCCACCATTAAGAATAAACGTTTAAGAATAAAACATTCAAGAATAATCCGCTTAAAAAATACACGGTTAAAAATATATCTCCTAAAATAAACCGCTTACTGTCCACGCTTAGAGATCGCCGTTTAATAATCCACCATTAAAAATAAACTGTTTCAAAATCCCCTCACCATCAAGCACGGAGGAGGTCTGATTGCAATTTACGCCGGGTTATATCATGTTATGTTCGGTTAGTTTAGTTTGGTTTCGGTTAGTTTAGAATAGTTTAGGCTAGTTTGGTCCTGTGAGGTTAGGTTAAGCCCCTTGCTTGCAGTTCACCTTGATTTGGGCCATACCACATGACTCTAGCAACTGTAGGGTGGATTTGGGGGATTCTGAAACGATTTATTTTTAACGATATATTCTTAACCGTGGATACCTTAGCGTTTATATTTAAACAGGGATATTTCGCCGATTATTTTTGTGCGTTTATTTTTAAGCGTATATTCTGGGATATATATTTTTAACAGTGGGTACTTACGCGTTTATTTTTTAAAGGTTATTTTTAATGGTTTCAAACGGGATACACCCATTCTTGTCACTGTTATATAAATAGTTTTTCAGTTATTATTCAGTTTGCATGTTAATTTGATGTTGATGCATTTGATGTTTGTGGATGATTTAATGGATTCAATGTTCATTTCTCTATTCTTGTTATTTCTCTATCTTTTATTGTTTGCTTTTTTTTTGTTGCATGTATTGTATTTATATTGTCTGTGTGCTCTTGTAATGAGCTAATGCCTTCTATAACCCATGGACAGTCTTAGAGCAAATAGAATGCTTTATGGGCGATATCATTGCTTATAACTATAAGCAGAGGTACTTATTTCCCATAGGACCGTTCTACAACAAGACAGCGGAATTCGTTTGAGCCAGTTTTCTGCACTGCACATAAATGGAGCCCTGACTAATATCTTTTTGCATTGTTGTTATCTATTCCGGGGTGTACGCTTACAGTGTCAGTCGTTTCATCTTGCTATACATAGTTCCACGGGACAAAATCTTTGCCTCGTGCTCCTTGTGGTTTCGGGTTTTATGATTTTGTAAAATAGGTGTGTGTGTTTGGGGGGAGGGGGTTAAAAATTGGGTTTTATTGCGGGAGTCTTAAACTAGGACAAAATCGCATCGTTCTCAGCTGGAAAAGTAGACTTTTTGGGTGGGAGATAAAAAATGATTAACATGATTATTTATTTATAAATAAATATTTATATAATATTTATTTATAAATATATAATTAAATTATTAAATTAATTATAATATAATAATATAATTTATAAATAATTTATTTATAAATAAATAAAAAAGGAAATGCAACACTAAAGTCATCAAGACATAATGCAAAAAACCAGCAAGGATGTACACATATAGATCCTGTGAACAACAGTGGAAAAAAAAAAAGAAAACGTAAAGAAGAGTCAGGGGAGAGATAACAAATTGGTGATGGCCGCCTGAAACTGGGGATGATTAGTGAAACCTTATTTTCCTTTCCAAATTTTTTCCTTATTTTCCTTATTTCAAACCTTATTATGTGACAACACACGATATAACACACTCTGATTATGATGTGGACCAGCTATGCTGAATGTGCAGTGCTTAGCATTCCCTGGTGCTCTTATTTGTGGCTGATTTGGCACTCTGTCGAGTTATTTTTCGGCTTCTACCCTGAGTGCCGATGTGCCGATCAGAGGGATAAAAACGGGCTTTGGCGGGTGTAACCTTAAAACACAAGGTCCTGTGCATGAACATGGGAGCAAATAAGATAAACATATAGGTGTAAGGGGTAGGCGGGCGTGCTGAGTTGTCTGTCCTCACTTTGGGCACTGTAGTGCAGAAGGAAGGTGCACCTATGTGTTGTAATCCACAACAGAGGGGAGGTCAAGGTTCAAACATCATCAGGGCCCTATGTAGTTACCTACGCATTACGGTTACGGTTTATTTCTGGACATTAAAGGCTCGACTGTTTTTGTCTTTCAAGTTCAAGAGCTGCCTACCATGAGTTTAGCTAACACGACAAAAATGGGGAATGCAGATTTTTACTGTGGGATTTTGAGATGATTGACGTGTGATGTGTTTTTTTTTTTTTGCAAAAGGCCGTAACTGTGGTGCAACATCAGCTGGCTGCTTTACCGCATACATAGTTTATTGTCCGTAGCTTATTACTAGAGCTAGGCGAATGGCGAAATTTTTACGAGCGACTAGTTTATGAACATTTCGCTTACACCGCGACTCGAATCCGAATAATTTCTTCACATGGCGAATCAAATTCGAAGAATTTCGAATAATTATGGTGAAATACTTTGTGGTGTTGCACTCATTAGATGATGTTCTGCTCCAGACATGTGAGCCTTTTCGACCAGCATACATATCAACAACATACATCAGCAACATACATATCATGAGAGAAGGGTTCCCCTGTGTTGTGTGCAGTATGCTGCATTAGTGGGGTGAACGGCATTGAGAGTTAGTCAACATGTTCCATGCAGCCTGCTTTGCATGTGTCTCTCCTCATTTCAATGCTTACATTGTGAATTTCCTGTACCTTTAGAAGCTTTTTAGAAGCTGCACATACTTCCATCTGTTACTGAACAACAAAGTTTGAGAGTACATTTACTGGAACCTGCCGTTCCCAGAGTATAGTTACGACCGTGAGCTCAGAAAATTTGTAGACTTTGCTGACAGATTATTGTAAGCAGCACGAAGCGGGCTTCACCTAATGCTCGGGAGTAATGAGGTGAAGCCGACTTGCAGAATGGCGATAGCAGTACCTCGCTTCAAATATATCCGCGAAAAAAAATATCAGAAAATTTCGAATACTGCAAATATGTTGCAAATAGCATTCAAACAGCTTCAGATATTCGTTTCATATTCGAAATTTGGAATATTCGCGCAGCTGTACTTATTACGGCTGTCCTGACGAGATTTTTTTCCCCCCTTTGTTCTTTCAGTTCCCTCTCAATTTAAATCGATCGAAAATTACTTTTACAGGTTGTGACCACAATCTTGCGACAGGTTATGAGAGAGGAGACCCTCATCCCTGGTCTCACAAACCAGGTGGAACGAATTAGGGAGCATTACTCGCAGAAAGGTGAGTATCTTACCTCCGCTATCATCTTGCCTCTTTTCTTCAACGAGTAATTCACACACACAAAAAAAGCCTACCTATTGGAGGCGCTATGTGTTGTATTTGTTCCTAGATTGAGCTTGCCTCAGCTCATTTTGCCTGTCTATCTCTCCTGTCCTCTTTACCCGTATTTATTTATTTGTTATTTATTTATATATTATATATACAGGGTGTGTGCAGAAAAACATGACCCGCATTTTTACATGTAACTCGTTGTCTACTTAGCCGAGGAACTTCCGGTGGCGCACGACGGCGTATTTATGCGTGCGAAAGCCACAAAAAAATCCTGGAAGCCATACTCAGTGTAAAAAAATAAACAGCGCACGAAAACATGGGCTTCCATGCATTAGAATAGGGCGGTCATGACAGTGCATGGTAGTGCATTTCGTCTCAGGAGAGTTATGTGCAGGCACCGCTAGGGGTACTGCCGATGAGCATCCATGTGGGACATCGTTTCGATATATGCACCGATAGCTCCCCTAGCGGTACTTGAACACAACTCTCCTACGTCCACCGTGTTGCCCTTTCACATACACCCTGTTGTCCGCCATGTTGCCCTATTCTGATGCACGGAAGCCGACGTTTTCGTTGTTCCGTTTATTTTTAAAGCTGAGTGTGGCTTCCACAATTTTTCTGCAGATTTCGCACACATAAATGCGCCATCGTGCGCCACCGGAAGTTTGTTAGTTAGGTAGGCAACAAGCTATGTGCCTAAATGCGGGTCATGTTTTTCTGCACACACCCTGTATATATTTATATTTATTTGTATATTTATATATTTTATTTATTTATTTATTTATTATTATTATTATTATTATTTATTTTTATTTTTTTCACGCTGCATAGACACGGATGAGCTGTTCCTTCTCGTGAACAACATTGATGGCTCTGGCCTGAGGCACTCGAAGGCACAAGGGTTGTTCACACAACTGGCACGCTCCCCTCGGATCCATATAATCGCCTCTGTGGACCACATCAACGCATCCTTATGTGAGTACGTTTTTACCATAGACCGAAAAGTTACCCGTAAGGAAGAACTCGTTACAAGTTGAGTTACCGTGTGAAAAATGTAACGAAGTTAATAACGAAGTTCTTCAGCTTGAAATGTAACTCGCAGTTACGGAGTTACTTAAAAAAAAAGGAACGAGTTACTTCCAAGTTGCTTCGGACACAAAATAGCACTACACAGGTGCAGCGCGCGTGAGCGGTAGAGTCAGACCTTGAGTTGCCTGCGGAGCAGTGCAACACACTTAGATTGCTTTCGTTTATGTCCAACAATTCGAACGCTTTGCATCGTACTCCCTGTTGGCGCACAATGGTTCAGCTTCATTTCAATAGCAGCAGTTCTTACTTCCTCCAGTATGTTAATGAGGGATAGCAACTTATACATATTTCCAGTGTGTTAATGAGGGATAGCTACTTTTATGTATCTCCAGTATGTTAATAAAGGGTAGCCACTTATACGTATCTCCAGTATGTTAATAAAGGGTAGCTACTTATACATATCTCCAGTATGTTAATAAAGGGTAGCTACTAATACATATCTCCAGTATGTTAATGAGGGATAGCTACTTATACATATCTCCAGTATGTTAATAAAGGGTAGCTACTAATACATATCTCCAGTATGCTAATGAGGGATAGCTACATATACATATCTCCAGTATGTTAATAAAGGGTAGCTACTTATACGTACCTCCAGCATGTTAATGAGGGATAGCTACTTATACATATCTCCAGTATGTTAATAAAGGGTAGCTACTTATACGTGTCTCCAGTATGTTGATGAGGGATAGCTACTTATACGTATCTCCAGTATGGGACCAGGAGCAGATGAAGACTCTTTCATTTGTCTGGATCAATGCCACTACCTTCGAGCCCTACGTGCTGGAATCCAGTCTTGAGCCCCTGAAGAACGACGCTTCGACGACGCTCGGCTCGCTGCAGCACGTCTTCTGCAGTCTAACCCCAAATGCGAAAAAGATCTTCCTGCTCATTGCACGCTACCAAATTGACCATAAAGATTCTCCTGGTTATATTGGTGAGTTACGACACTTACCTCTGCACTTACGGTTATTTTGCATTAGAGACTTGCGCCTATACTCCTGTCAGACATGAAATTGAATGTGATTCCCAGCGAATGGCATTTACACTGAAAGTCATTCATTCGCTGCCACATGAGAACGTTAACATTCGCTTTTCCAGCACTAACTGCGTATTCTCGATGAGAGCCGCAGTAAAAAAGTGGCACTGTCGTATTTTAGTAAGGAAAACATGCAAACAAAAACTTATTGGTTGATATGATTTCATTCTTTACATGAAAGAGGACGTCTTCAAACAATTTGCAAGTACTATCTACCCTAATTCCCAGTCAACTTCAGTGCCTAAGTGTAACGTTGGCCGTATTAATTCGTTGTGTTTGCTTTGAACCTGTATATCATCATGTGCAGTTTTGAACTAAAATTTTTGCTTCCACACTGTTCCTAAAAAGTTTTCTAAAAAAATATTACTATTACTATATTACTATCTATAAAAAATTACAAGAAATTGACACACCATCCCCAATATGATGTGCCCTCATAGAGCATCATTGTCATAATTTGTGAATGGCATTTTTCTTCGCTGTGTAGCTCTATGCAGCACAGACAAATGATATTCAGTATGAAGATCATTGGCTGGAAATGACCTTCAGGGGTGTTGACAGGGGTGTGACAGGGGTATTACTCTATACTATACTTGTACTTACCCTTTGGTACAGTTATGTCCTCTTGGTAACTCTGTTAACTTTATGTGTGTTTCTTCAGTTAACCTAAATTCTTGAAGGGATAGTTCACCATGATTTCTCTAATTGCAGGTTTGTCTTTCCAAGAGTGCTACAAACGTTGCCGTGAGGCTTTCTTAGTGAACAGCGACCTGACGCTACGAACTCAGCTCACAGAGTTCTTGGATCACATGTTGCTGAAGATTAAAAAGGTCATTATCTTTTTTTGATCGAGCATCTCTAGTATTTAAAACGTGATTTTGCCCATGATATGTCTTGCTCGCATGTCGGAGGTGTCCGAATGGGGGCGCGAGGGGGGGCAGCCGCCCCTCTTTCGTGCATGGAGGTCAGGCAGGGGCTTTGGTATTTTTGCAGGGTTTGCATGTTCATTCACCTCTATGAACTTTGCTTGCTGTCAGTTACATTTTTGCCTTATGTTCAAAGAGAATTAGCTGCTCCAAGGTCACACGGTGACATGGGTCCTAATAAATGGAGCGGCACAAGCCAGCTTTGGTGACCCCGTGCGCACCCAAAACATGTTTGAGGTTCCACACAAGCGCACTGGCAACAATGCTACTTCTTTAAAGCTCCAAAGCACTTGGGTCCCCTATTCTGAGACCCTCTAGTGACTCGTTTTGTTAGTGACGTCATAAACCCGCAAGAGTTCGATGAACGTTAAATTTCTAGACTGATTCGCAAGCTTTACCTCTCTAATCAAAGTTTGCAATCACTCCCTTTTATATGGCCTTTATAATTTTCAAATGGTGAGTTTGAAGGCAAAGAACTTGGTTTCTAAACTTGATGGGTAATTGGGTTTGTCATGCCACATCTGTTTGTTTAGTTGCACGCTCTCACGAAAGTCGCATGTGTCCCTGTGCGAATGGACGTGCGGAACCAAGAGTGCGGTGACGCAGGTGAAACAATTAGTTGTTTCCGAAGGGGTGCAAGGAGTCGCTGACATGAAAAACTAACAAGGTGACAGCTTTTTAAAAGTGACGCTGCCTCCAGGAAGGAGTCTGACATACACGAATGCAGTAAGGTTGAACGACAGCCAAAGTTTTCTCAATTTTCGGAACACAAGCTCGAATTTTGCAAACTACAGTAAATCCCGGTTATAACAGCCCCACTTATAACGAATTTCCGGTTGTAACAAACACATCGCAAACAACACTCAATATTTAACTCAGTGTAAGCAGATTCCATTTATAACAAACTTCCGGATATAACAAACAGTTTTTGCACGACTGTCAAGTTTGTCATAAACGAGATTCACCTGTATTTAGAATTCGATTCTCGGCAGGTTCGTGACGTCACTAACGCTTGGGTGAACGGGACCCAGTTGTACGGGTGCAATTATCCGAGTCAATCCGTTTCAATCCGTGTGACTATTTACTTCAGGGTCACGATGGAACGGACAACTTAATTATCCCGCTGGATGACGGCACTCTGGCTCTCTTCGTTCAGAAGCAAGAAGACGGTTGAATATCCTTCCTTGGTTCTTTTCTTATTTGTTTGTATTTGTTTTTAATTATTTTATGAGAAAAGCATTTTCTAACTTCTTTACCCTTTACGGTATTTTTGTAAATATACAATTGTTAAAGAGATCGCGTGCATGACAATAATGATTGAGTCAACCTCGATCCCTCGTTATGTATGCCTTCAACAAAAATGTGAAACTACATTAAACTTCAAGAATAATGCTATCAGAGGGTAAATTGTAGTTGCAATAAGACTATGTAAAACAGGAGATACAGATCAAGACAAATGGAGGCATCAGCATTCAGGAATGGTACTGATCCACTGAGTTTTTTTTTTTTTTTTTTGCTTATCCACCAAGGTCTACAGTGACTGCTACGAAGGAGATTATTTGCACAATACTTTTTAATGGTTCTTATTTGAGGAGATTTGCAGCTGCTAGAATCCTGTGCAGGCGCTCCTCGTTGCTAAACAAGTTTGCCTTTGTTGCCGAAATGGCCTCTGTTTGTTCAGCTATCCTTTGGTCTAGTTCCTCCAGGTTCTGTTTCAGCGGCTCCACAATGGATTCTGTTCGACTGAAAATGAGATGAAATTGAAAGTCTCTTCCTAACTACTGCGTCCGCAACTGTGTACGTTGTATCTTGTACAAAACATCATGAACAGGTACCTTGAAATTCAACATGCCACGAAATATTAGGGACTCCGGTTTTGGTTAGCGAACAGCTACCTTGAAATTCAACATGCCACGAAATATTAGGGACTCCGGTTTTGGTTAGCGAACAACATGGATTGTGCATTTTGGAATGGAAAAATCCAGCAAGACACACACACGCGTTGAAGCAAGGATATTTCCCCGGACATGGAGAAGATGGAGGAAGGATATTCCTCCTCCAAAGCATGGGTCTAATGTCTGACAACAAACTAAAAGGAGCTAACTGCTTAAAGTAGCACAGAAGTCATTTTTAACACCCAGTTTTCTTCCTATAAAACTGTTAAGTAGCCCAGTAAGATGCACCATGCGAAGTAATTTACACCACAGAGTCATAATTATCGCAGAAATTGAATTTAAAATACGCCGCAAAAAGCGACCGTGCGCAACGGTGGTGAAGAGCAGTACCAGCCTGTGATCTGCCTGGAACCTCGCGCTGACGCTATAAGGAGAACGCTCGCTGATTGGCCTAGAGAAATGTTGTCTGCTACTCCGCTGTCGTCTGCTACTCGGCTGTTCGGGGTTCCGATAAAGCCTTTCTCCTTGCTCGGTAATGCTTCGGCCGCTCCTTCTATCCCCAATTCTCCGGGAAAACTGGCAAAACAGGTTTACGGCGGCAAAGAGACAAGGCGCTGACCCCCACTGACCGGCAAACCAGAACGAGTCTCCTTATGCCGTCATCGGTGACGTGCCATCATACCTCCTCATCCTTGTTATAGCTGGAGTGGCGAGTTAAGGGTGAAGGCGCGGAGCTATGTTTATGGGAGTTTTTTTCTGGGAAACAAATTGCACACATCAAAATCTTTCTGTCTTAATCTGAAATTTTTTTGGATGGCCCTCTGTACTCCTTTAAAGGGACGGTCACGTCCAGAAACCGTTCTATGAAACAGATATCACCATGTTTTGCATTGGCCGACAACTATTTTTCTAATTCTTTTGTCCGAAAGTGATTAGATGTTAAATAAACCAATTACGGAGATTAACGCTCCTTCCGCAGCCGCGGAGGCTGCGGCGACAATGTGAAAGGGCCTCGCTCGGAGGAGAAAGGCGCCATCCAGAGTGTCCAGACACCAGCACCGCATTCCTTTTCTCAAGGTCGTGCTCTGATTGTGGTGGTGGTGGTGTAGGAAATGACGCTTTTGCCTTTTCCAGCTGGCGTGGCAGAGTGGTCAGCGCGCTGGCCATGCCACATCGCGACCGGGAGGTACACGGGTTCGAATCCTGGTGTTGGGTCTGAGAATTTTCCTGGGTTTTCCTCAGGAGCTGTGAGACATATGTCGGCACAGTTCCCTTAGAAGTCTGCCCAGGATGTTCGTTCCCCCAGAGTGTTAGTCGTGACGTTGCCCACCTCTGTGAGGCCGACAACTGCGTGAGCTCTTTTCATTACCACCACCTTTTCCAAGAGAAGGAATTCGCGTGAAACTTTCGATACCGTGGTGAGTGGCCAACGAAGACGTATAGTAATGGCACCATAGTTTCGAAATCGATTGGAACGGAAGCGACCGTCCTTTTAAAAACTTCGACCTTTCCTCCTGCCGACTGTGCGGCAAAGTAACAGAAACCCCACGCCACATCCTGAGTGTAATGCATTACACAAACTAACACACCGCGGAATGGCGAAGCAATAGAATATGCGGAAGACATTTTGGCACGATTCTGCGCATTACCAAATCGAAACCGGATGTAAAGCTACACGATGGTGCAGGCGAGCGCAGCGCGGCGTTTGATGAAAAGCTGAACAACGATAGACCTCTACCAGAGAAACGTCGTCATGACGTTGGTAGACAGACTGAAACCGAAACAAATCGGAAGGGCAGGGCTGGGTTCCACGAACGGGCAGGTGTTCCCTGCCTCCTAATGAAAGAAAAGCAGGACCGAAGGTCCC
Organism: Ornithodoros turicata; assembly: GCF_037126465.1. Taxonomy (NCBI): domain Eukaryota; kingdom Metazoa; phylum Arthropoda; class Arachnida; order Ixodida; family Argasidae; genus Ornithodoros; species Ornithodoros turicata. The sequence continues at coordinate 146,444,553 of NC_088202.1, read as the reverse complement.
TTTTCAGGGACCATCGTAATCCACTCGAGATCCTGGCTTTTGTGCGCGACTTTGTTCGCCACTATAGCTTCGTACGTAGTTCAACTCTACCAAATTGGTGGCGCTGTCGAACACTATGACGTCATTTGTTTACAAACAGGGAGAGGTCTATTGATGCCGTATCTGTGATGCCACTTGAATGCCTGTCCTGCATTAAAAGGCACTATGTATAATATACTGTACTGCGTACGTTTACTGCTACATGGGTTGTGAAACCATTTTCAAACTTCCGAAGAAATAACGTTGTAGATATTGATTTGTGTGCACTAAATATGTACATCAAAGCGCTATGTTCCTGCGACCCCGCGCTACGAAGCTGTCGCACTCCGAAGGTCACTCGCTGGGCGATCTCCTCCGTTGCTCTCAACTCATCGCCTCCTCTCCCGTTTTTGGAGTGACGTTATATCGTGGAGAAAGGAAATGCGTTCTTCTCCGTTTCCATGACGACGTAGGCCGTGTTGTAAAGAAGGAGCCGGCAACCGCAGAACCGCCTTCGGTACGGTGATCTTCGGGTACCTCGAGCGAGCGTGCACGGAAAAAACGTCACTTCCCGTTTGTCTGCCATCGTGTCCGTGCACTGTGCGGCGCCACCATCGACGGTGGCTCAAAAAAAGTCGTAGTTTTCAAAACCCAACAGCAAAAAAAAAAAAAAAGAAAAAAGAAAACGTTCAAATGAGCAATATATGGGACTTTGCGTGTCGAATCAATGAACTACAGCATATAAAATGAAGCCATACGATGGGTGAGTTACATGTGGTAGCAAGAATCCTCAGAGACTGGGAGGTACCCGGGTTCGAATCCCGGTGCCAGCTGTGCTGTCTGGGGTTTTTCCTGGGTTTTCCTCAGACGCTCTCAGACATATGTCGGCACAGTTCCCTTAGAAGTCGGCCCAGGACGCACATTCCCCCAGGGCGTGAGTCGTGACGTTGCCCACATACGTGAGGCCGACAACGGCAAGCCCTATCACCACCACCACCACCACCACCACCACCACCACCACAGAGAGTAAAAAGAAGGCCCACGTCTCAAATGCACCGTTTAGCTTTTTTCTTTCTTTTTTTTTTTTGCATAAGAAGATTCCAAGCTTTACTTTACTCTCCCTAATCTATAACTATATCCGTTTGCATAAAAAAAACGCCTGCCCTGCCCCGTCCCAACGTTACCTCTGTTCCGCAAGGTATGCCTTGAGGCACCGGGTGTGCTCCTCTCTCCACGACCGCAGTTCCGTTTGCATGGACTCCAGATCCTCCGACATGAGGTCCAGGAGACGTCCCAGGGGCAGGGCGCTACGGCTGACGCTCTGGATGTGTCGACGAAGGTTCTCCATGGCACTGCGCTCACGGGTCTGCTGTCTGTTCAAAGGCTTCTCCTGCACGATACGCGAACAATGGAGCGTGGTACTACATACAGGGTGTCCCAGAAAACGTGTCATTGAATTATAATAAAAAAACTACACCACCTGTGGTCATGCGGTCAATGGCATTTGTTCTTACTGGGTTTTTGCCACTTCCTCATGTGAATGTCGTGTAACGAAAGCTTAATTATGTAAATTTTTGCGAGCTTAAGTCGGAAATTTGCCTAGTAAAGGTCACTTTTTTACCCCACCAATGTGAAGAGCGTGTCTAATTTAGGCAAATTAATGATAATTGACAGGGATACTCAGGAGCTATCCCGTCGGAAAAAATAGCCGAACATCATGCTCTACGGAGGTCGCACAGAATAGCGCACGATGAATTTTTCAGCGCAATCTTTGTCAGTCCGACGAAAGGAGGTTAAAAACCCAGCCCTCCCGGACATCGCAGAAAGAGATAACGCAGGCACGGCTTATCACGTCCGACTTTCGCCGGGATAATGCTTTCCCTCTCCCAATTTTAGGAACTGTTACTTTTTCTACTATCACTCTGTGGGCTGGCTTCGGAACCTCCTTTCGTCGCACTGAGAGCGATTGCGCTCAAAAAGTCATCGCGCGTTATGGTCCGGTGCCCCGAAAAGCATGATATTCGGCTATTTTTTCCGATGGGATAGCTCGTGAATATCACTGTCAATTATCATGAATTTGAGTGAATTCGGCACGCTCTTCATATTGGTGGGGTAAAAAAGTGACCTTTACTTAGCAAATTTCCGAGTTCAGTTCGCAAATATTTACATAATTAAACTTGGAGTACATGACATTCACGTCAGGAGGTGGCAAAAACCTAATAAGAACAAATGCTGTTGACCGCATGATTCTAGGTGGCGTAGTTTTTTTATTATAATTCAATGACACGTTTTCTGGGACACCCTGTATGCGATGCATACAATCCACGTGTATGGTACAGGTTGGGACGAAGGTTTACGGAACACGCGAGCGACGTACTATGCTTCTTCCGTGCGACACCCTTTGCGGCTGAAGGAAAGCGGATGAGTTCACTTTTTCGGAAGGGTGGAAAGGTGTACTGTTAGCGAAACACAGACGTAGTTCTCGTGTCGCTCGGGTGCGCCTGGGACACGACCTGGGAAGTGGAAGCTACCGCTGTGTGTCGCTAACAGCGCACCCTTCCACCCCTCCGAAATAGTGAACTCACCCGCTTCCGCCATCCGCTAGGGTGTAGCACCGAAGAAAAAGTACGCCGCTAGCAAGTTCTGTAATTACTGGGGTTTTTCCTGGGTTTTCCTCGGACGCTTTCAGACATATGTCGGCACAGTTCCCTTAGAAGTCGGCCCAGGACGCACATTCCCCCAGGGCGTCAGTCATGACGTTGCCCACATACGTGAGGCCGACAACGGCAAGCCCTATCGCCAGGCTCCAACAGCTCCCCATAGAGCCCATAGTTTGAGATAATTCACACAACACTGGGCACACGACCAATGAAATTGCGACGTGGTGGATATTATGCACAACCAGTCGGCCAATCAGGAGCCTCCATGTCTGGCTGGCTTTTCGGTCGGTCCTGGCTACCATCGACTTCTACTGGATTTCAGGATTGCCGCCGTTACTCGGTATTCAAAATAACTAAAGCGATTTTGGGGTAAAATAAAGATTTATTTGATACAAAGCACTAATTCAAAGATCTGATACATGGGTGCACTGTGCGTACAAAGCCCACTGCGTTGCTGACACACTGGGACAAAGTTCGAAGCAGAACGAACACACCGTTCAACTCCTAATACCGAGCCAGTCTCACGAGTGCGTACCATTTCATGATGAGCATCTTCTTTCGCTGCCTGCGGTGCATCCATTATAGCGAAGCGAAAAGCGCTTGTGTGGCACGTAATCCTCTCTTTGTTGACAGTCCTCGAAGTCCAACGGCGCTCGAACTTGTTCTTCACGCTCCAACTCATGAAGCATTCCGGTACCGCAGTTGACAAATTGTTCGTGGGATAACAGTTGTGTCCAGAAACAGCACAACACAACACGCGTAGACTCACAAGGACGAAGTAATAAACCCGCGAACATATTTCTGCAAACTGTTCTGTCGATTGAGACCACCGAACACAGGAGGACGACATGCCGCCCATGCTATTTCGAAACTATGCTGAAACGGCCGAGACGCTGTACGCACATGCGCGCTACAAAATGCGAGTTCAAAACGTTCTCGACCAATCGGAGCGCGCGCACAGTCTAGGCCAATGGGCTTGCAACATGGTGTATGGGCGCAGTGGTACATACTCTACAGCCGCGTCCGGGGGTACCTGAGGAGGACTGCTATCGCCATCACCACCACCACCGTAATTACATAACTGCCAACTCTCCCGATTCATCCGGGAGACTCCCGGATTCGGACCGGTTTGTACGATTGTACGGCCGAGAAGCAAATCTCCCGGAAAATGCAGTTTCCCTTTCTATATCTCAAAGGCCCGCTTTTTCACTGGGCACACAGACGAAAACGTCAATCCAATACCAGCCCAATTGCCATCGGCATTGCTGCCGCTTCCCGGAGCCTCTGTGTTTCCTGAGTTCAGGGGTTCTGGTCATGGTTCTAGTTCTAGCACTTCTAGTTTCCGTGCATTTCCTCCATGCTTTCGGGCGACAAAAGGTGCCTTTGCACTAGCTGTTTCGACCTTGCGTACCTCGCAAAGAGAACAGAGACATAGTTTTGTGTCCTCACGTTCTTTTGAGAAAGTGTCATAGCCTTGTCACAGCTTGACACCCAGATAGTTTCTTGGAGAGGGCAAAGTCTGTTGCTGCAAAACTTGTGCCCGATGAGCCTGCTGGGGTCAAGTGTGCTCCTGTTACATATGCAAGTAAGAGCCACCCAACAACGGCTTTCTCCTAACCCCCCCCCCCCCCCCCCCCCGCTCTTGAAATCTAATTTGGATGTTCCCGAGTTGGCAGGTATGCGTAAACTTTTGTCCCAACCTGTACACGCAATATATTACGCTAGTACGCTGTCTTTTTTTTTCTTTTTTTTTTTGCGCGCGGGAGGGGGGGGGGGGGAGCGAGCAAAATATCGCGGCCAATGAGTCTTGCTTGGCGTATCTGATAGCGGCGTCGTTGTTGAATTTACCGATCACGAACAAGCTTCGCTGCAGCAGAAGGCTCGATCAAAGAACCTCGTCATCACGATAGAATCACTAGGCCCTTCATTCCGCGTGGCATTTATTGTGCTCACGCTGAAGCATTGGCTTGGCTTCAGAACCATTTGAAGAAACGGTAGCCACTTTAGTCTGGGTTCGATTGAGGAGCAGGAAATATAATTTCGGTACAGAATGGTTTTTGGCCCTGCTGTGCAGCACTGCGTGCAGTTCTTTCAAGTTCTTGGTGGCGTCGTCTATAGTGTTACATTTTGTCGTTGCGGAAATAAGAGATGAATCGTGGTGGTTCATAATCCGAGCGCTGCCTACGCATAGTTTGATCCTCTCTAGCAGCGTGAGTGGCAAAGTCACATAAACAACGAGAAATTATATAGCCCAGACATGCCACAAACTCGTTTGATTTCACATGACAAAGATGAACGATTTTTAAAAAAACTAATACCCGGGCATCATGTGGCATATGAACGCTTACCTGTTGTGATATGGAAGGAGATTGATGACTGCCATGTTCCAATTCTTTTTTGGTCTCTAGAAGTTGTCGGACTAGACTTCCTGCATAGTACCGAGAACATGTAAGAAACACCTTATAATATACACTGGATGGCATGTTTCCAATCACTGGCTGTTCGTGATCATGTGACACCTGATTTATTATTACTATTATTATTATTATTTTTTACACAACAGGCATCACCTATCGTTGATGCGTAGCTCTGAAACAATGCGAGCATTTGCGACATTTTAAAGCGAATATGAAATTCGCCGAGCACCCCATCGCTTTTTTTTTTTTCACAAAACGTTTCTTCGTGTCGAGCAACCCTTACAGCCCATAAAAAAATATAAAAACCTGACAAAAAATGCCCCTTTCTTTAACCACACGCGGTTGAAATCTCCTGCGGGCTCCTCCTCCGTGGACCAGCCTCCTCTCCTTTTTTGATTGCTACACGAGTGGTCCTGTGGGACTCCTTCGGGGTTGCACACGGCTCGAAGAAAGTGATTGGCGTAACGCGCGGTAATCGGTGACGTCGCCGTTGACGTAATCGTGCACAATGGTGACAATGCCAAGTTTCTGCGCACGGCACACCTGATGCCCCCACCTCGTGGCGCATCGCCCAGGTGGAACATCTTCGCATAACTTGGCTACTTTGTTTAAACGATCTGCTTGCCGAACGGAATTCTTCAAAAGTTTTTAGGTTAGACTCAAAAGGATGAAAAAAAAAAAATAAAAAAAAAACGGCATTTAATAGTTCCCTTAACGTTCTAGCTAGGACTAGAATACCTTATTTCGACGCCTATAACTCGACAGTGGACACCATGTACAGATGGACTTCGCATGTAGGTCGCAGCATTTTGTATAGCGTCGTCAGATGGACGTTGTTGTATGTGGTATGCTACGGAGCGCCCGTGAACCCTCCGAATAACAGATGACGAATACGAATCTGTTATTCGACGAGCGAGTTTTTATTCCAATCTGGCTAGTAATCTAATCTGGTGACGCGCGTACATGGGGTATACAGGGTGGTCCACCAACCATGATAGAAATCCATAGTAAAAAAAAAAAAAAAAAAACATAGGCCCCGGAGAGACATGAGGTCAAGGGATTTTTTTTTCTGCCAATAACTTTTGCCCCATATTGGTAACATTTTTATATTTCAATTGACGGAAAGTTAATTCCTGAATTGAACCCCGAAATTTCCCAAGGCAACCTAACGTTTTCTTTGCGGAAATTGGTTCCCCGCGGTGATTTTACTCAGTATAGCATATAATCCCACTCGTAATGCAATGGAAATTGCCGAAACAAATTCGCCGAAAATCCTTGGAAATGAGCCCTTGGCTCCTCCTCTTTTTTGACGGCTCGTGGTTTGAGCGCAAAGCTGCGAAGAAAGCAGGTTACATTGACACGCCAATATTGAGGCTTAGTAAGAGAACTGGTAGCGTAGCATAGCGTTCCTTGATGGTAACTGAATGGTGGTGAGTTCCCTATTCGAAATTTGTTCCTGGGGGTTACACCGGAGCCTGAGGTCTTAAGGTATATTTTGGGACGTTTGGGGGTAACCTTAGGTCCTGCGGTTACCCCAGGACGTAGGGTTACCAAAAAAACGTCCCATAATTAAGACCACAGGCTGTGAGGTTACCCCAGGAACAAATTTTGAGTCCTCATACAGCACTATCGTGCATTTGCAGTGTGCTGGGGGTCTTATGAGCAGTTCCTCAGATTATTTGCGAGCCACCCCGCGACCTTTGTCATTCCCCCTAGAATTATTTGTTGAGGTGACGCCTAGTAAGACTCCGAGGGTTGTTAGGGTAAAAGTCCTGGGAAAACCACATAACATTTTAGGGTAACCACGTGGTTTCTGATGGTGGTCCCCAGGACGTCTTGGGGTTATCGCAGAGAGTCTTGGGGTTCATCAGCAGAACCTCAGGATTTCTGGAGTGACCTCACACCTTTTTTCAATAGGGATTCAAATCCTACCAGCAGCTGCGGTTTTTCTCTTGGATTTTCAGCAGACTTTCCCTTGAAACCGGTCCCCATACCACCACCTATCTTCCTCCCTCCCTCTCCTACGTGCTCTCATACCTATGCACCGCTAGCACTCACAATGGCTTCGATGTTGCTAACGGGGAATAATAAAAATTCCCTAAATTCCAGGGGATAAAAAATTAAACCTGTCCTTCCCGTAAAGTGGTCCGACAGGTCACACCACGGAGGTACACGCCTTGATACGCTTGTGCACAAAGTGTAGCGACTATCTCTGCGAACGAGATAGTCTCTAGCTACAAATAGTCTCAGAGATAGTCTCAGCTGCTCACCTTGTTCCGTGCCATCGTTGTCCGCTTCTGCTTCGTGTTTGCTCTGCTAAGAAAAACGATCGATTGAAAACGTGCGCCTGCTTTAGGTTAGGTTAGGTTAGGTTAGGTTCAGGTTAGGTAGGTACTTTAGGTTTAGGTTACACTTATAGCCAAATTGACAAATTAACAAAGGAGCTACAGTTATAGCTAATCCTTTTCTTTTCGAAAGGTAACTAGCTATAACTGCAGTTATCGAGTCCAAGTGTAATTGCCTTATTAAGTAATTGTTTCAAAAAACAAAGGCCGTGTGAAATCAACTTTCAGAAACTTGTCCCAACGCAAGTACCTCACACTCTTGTTACATTTAAATGGTAATAATTTTTTCCGAGTCATTGCAAGCAAGCTTCCATCGCTTCAGTCAAAACGCATATCCCTTCCCGCACTAAAAAGTCGTTCTTGGATAACTATACTGTTACTAATAAAGGGTGCGTTTTCTAGGCTATTGGGGTGCATCCATAACGATTAGGATACATCACTCACGATAATTAGATCTGGTGGTTGGGCGACTACAAAGGACTCCTCCTCTTCTTCCTTATCCTCCGTCTCCTTGTTATCTAAGATAAGGTTTTCTACCGGCTTCGCTGTTGGAGTCCTGCAAAGGAAGTATATATTGCGTGGCACATGTCGAACGATATCTTATCTCATAGTCTTGAGCGCTTAGTCCTTTTCGTAATGATACTTCAGAATATCTTTGTCTTGTTGAACTTTCGGTCTATTTTTGTTAAAAATAAAAAGATAAAAACTCTACAAAAAGAGCGAAGTAGTACCGCAAGCTTCCCCGTAGTGCTCGACAGCATTGCAGGCAAAGCACGCTTTACAGGGAGATCTATCGTTAATGCAGAAAAGTGAATTTTGGGTGAAATGAAATGCGCCGTGCAAATTTAGAAAAATGGGCCATCTTACGTGTAAATCTACTGCCAATAATTATTAGAAAAAAAAAATTGACATAGCACACTTAAGCTTACGCACAGCGCAAACGCGCACCGTTGACTTAACGATTTATATCGTCGATAATCCTATCAGCAGTGGTGTCAATTTGAGAGTTTTATTTTCGGTAGTTTCAGTATCGAAGGCTTCGAGATTGTTTCACCTGCGCCACGCAAAGCTTCTGCTAAGCCTAACGCGCACTAAACTCTTACCTGGCGGGAGCGTCTTCTTCCGCCGGTGTTTCTCGCTTGCGAATTCTCGGTGCAGCGGGACGGGAACTTCGGGGACGAGATGTCCGTAGGGTTGATCTGACGGTTTTTTGAGGTGACAAAAGATGCAGACGTTGTTTATTAGGACGGGAAAAGTTGGTGAAGAATAACAACAACAACAACGTTTCATATTGTTGATGAGTAGGGTGGACAGTTTTGAAAGTTATCGAGCAATTTAGAGTAGATATACGAACGCGCCCACGAGAGCTCAGCGTTACCTCGTTGGCGGTCGCTCTGAATCCAAGTCATCGCCGTTCATTTGAAGAGTTATATCTGGCACCGCATTCACAGTCTCATCTTCTGAAAAAATAAAAAAAATAAATAAAGACAACGGGTACACCTCCTCAAATACACATTCACCCCGAAAGCACGTTTCGTAGTGAATTTGTACGTGGCTTATTGAAAGGGGAGGTGGATACTATTTAGTCCTTCTTCGTCACTACCATAGGACATTTCGTACTCCACTACGTCCGGAAAGAAAGCGTACTTTTCCATCAGCTATAATAGCGCGCCTTCTTTGAACGCAAGCAGAAACTCCTCGCTAGCTCGCAGACGCCAAGCAACATTGTATATCAATGCTCCGAAGTACACTGTTCTACAATACAACAACAAAATGACCGAGCATTTTTTTAGCCGTCCTTCCCGTCGGATCCAACTTTAACGGTTTCGGCAAATCGTGTCGACGTACCCGGAAGAAGCGATGTTGGCGGTCGACCAATCATGGGCCTCACTGTGCTCTGTGGTCTTGCTGTCACTTCTTTCTGAGAAAGATAGAAGGAAGAAGAGGTATATTGTATCGAGATGCAGAGGTAAAAATACCTCAGTGATTTTCAAACGTTTGTCAACGGAAGAAAACACATTGGCACATTATTGTAGATCAATATTTCCATATTCAATGGCATAATTAAGCACTTTTATCTCCGCGCTCTCCAACTTTACCGCGCAAAGTGGGAAGAGAATTGAGGGGGAGAAGGGTTGCGAAAGAAAAGTACACTGGGATGCTCGCCAATTTACCTTCACTGTCGAGATCTAATTTTCCTCGCGTAATCGACGCACCTTCTCTATATCTTTTGTGTACGCGAGCAAGTAGCGTATCGCGAGTTTTACGCTGTCAACTCGAGTCCATGCATCGAGTGTGACTCAGAAGTCGAACACACGCGCTCTTTGCGATTTGAAGGTCGCGGGTTTGAATGCAACTGTGCACGCCAGCAATTCTTTATTAGCACAAATTGCGCAGGTACGTTTAATTACTCCGCGCTCTTAGATATTAACCCACTCCGGAGAATACTAGGAGACTTTAATACGCTTAAACACCTATATACGCCCTAGGACTTAGGCGGGCCTGCTGTAGTGTACAAACAGAAAAACAAACAAACAGTTAAAATCGTTGTTCTGGTAACAGCGTGGGGGTATGCGTATTGTTATGCGTTTTCTTTCGTTTTGCCATTGTTTTGTTTTAATTTTGCTATTTAATATTGCTTTGCTGTGTGCCATTCAACTGATTGTCGCTGCACTGTACGGGTCCCGGGACAGTGGTTTACCCAGAATCCCAAGCATGGAGGGGTGTGGGAAAAAATTGGGGGGGGGGTCACTATTATAGTTATGTCATTACAGCTTAACATATATCATTACTGACATATGTCTAAAGCTCATCGCTAGGGCACCCCATATAGGGAGTACACAGGGAAAAAAGTTAGGGGGGTGTCACTGAACATTTGGGGGTTGTTAGGGGGGTGTAGAGGGGGGTCTGGATAAATCACTGGTCCGCGGCCTTCGCCAAGCTACATTGGTAGCTTTTTGCTCCGGCTCCACCACATTGTGGAAACAATAAATAAATAAATAAATATACGATTGAACTAACTGATATTAATAAATCACTCAATTCAGTGTTGCGCGTTCACTTTCTCATTGTCTTATTAAGTTAATTTGAGGATGGTCGCATACTATATATATGCCCTACTTTACCACATCAGCAGAAACGACGTCATGTCCATCGGGCATTGATGACGTATGCTCTTGTGGGTCCTGGTTGGCTTCTGCTTCTTTAGCTTTCACCTTGCGTGAACTCGTTCGTGGTCGAGAACTTTGTGCTGTGGGTGCTCTCCCCTGCGTCATAGACTCTTCCGCGTGACGTTGGTCTGCCACGTGACCAGCTTCCTCTGCGTCGTGTCCGTTTGACGTTGTGGCTTGGTCGTCGGCTACGGCTTGGCTAGACCGCTTGGATCTGGACTTGGCGGATGCTTCCTTAGTCGTGTCGTTCGTCCTAGCAGACTTCACCTTTTCCTTGTCTGACGACTTTTCGGTCGCTGCTTCGCCGTTCGTTAGGCCCTTGGGTTCGGTCGTCTTGCTGCTCGACTCTTTCTTGGGTGTCTTCTGTTTGACAGAAAGTGAAACGCCTGATTTTTAAAAAACTACGTTAAATTTCATTTAATTTGATACGCTTTGTATGTTTTACGCATACTTTTTGTAGATCTGGATTCGTTCTGAAGGTAGTATACGATAGAGTCACTAAATAAGCTTCGCTTCAGAGTATCGACACTCATGTCTCCAAGGGAGAGCAGGAGCGCCATCTTGTTTCCGCACCATACCGGTATAATCCGTGCATAGGTGGGGAGTAACGCGTTACAAAGTAGTGCGTTACCGGTAACGCGTTACATTCGAGTAGTGAAATATGGTAACGCATTACATTTGGGAGAAAAGTAATGAGTAACGTAACGTCATTACATTTTTAACAACTAACGCGTAACGGCGTTATGCGTTACTGCGTGTTCGGGAACTTGAAAGCTTGAGCGAGGACCGTGCCTGCAGAATTCGGGAAAATCCCCGATTTTTTCTATTCATCTTCAACAATGACAAGAAGGTCACATCGACACCCACGAAGAATGCATAAGAAGGGTTGTTGACCTACCCTGGTTGAGGTGCCACCTTTGTTTACCACCTCTGTTTTTCACGCCCTCTGGTATTTTTCGGACGAATGGGGCAAAAGCGGCAGAAAAATAGCCTCTACCCTCTGAACACGTAACAAAGTACCAAGTAATTGGCTGCTTGGATTTGTACTGTATGAGATAAAAGGTCACCGTCTCTATCAACCTTGACAAGGATCACTCACTGGTCATTAGGCGTCCTCTCAGCCCAACGGGCGAAGCTCACCGATGAAAATTTTGAACATCAACTACTTCTGCGTTGCAATAAATCGTACATGTAAGTTGTGTTCATGCGTGACCCTTGTTTGTGCCCAACATTGCTTGTATTGATTTGCGGAATGCACTTATGTGACTCAACCAAAAATGGTACATATTATAAGGACAACTGGTGAAGTAATGCAAAAGTAACGGCATTACTTATCAGAAGTAACGGCGTTAGTAACGCGTTACCTACTGCCGCAACAGTAACGAATAACGTAACGCGTTACTTTTCGAAAAAGTAGTGAGTAACGGTAGTGCACTACAAAATAAAAGTAACTTCCCCACCTATGAATCCGTGTATTGTCAACCAGAGCGTCCCGACGATGTCACGGTGAGCTCGAGGTCATCAACTCCTGCTTGCAAACGAAAGGAACATTTCACCCGCGCACGATAGATGGCGTCGTGCTCAGTGCGCCTGCGCGTGGGTATAGCGTGGCGCGGAAACAAGATGGCGCATGCTCGCTCTTGGAACTCAGTGTCGATACTCTGAAGCGTAGCTTATTTAGTGACTCTAGTTATACGGCTATGATGTTGGATACTTTGCTTCTGTGCATGCCTTCTTTCTGATTGCACAAAATTTACCTTGACTTGCGCTGAGCCTACATTTTCGTGCTAATTTATACCTCGCTTCGTGCATGCTTTGTTGCTGATAGCACATAATTTATTCTTACTTGAACTTTTTCGTAATAGTGTATACCTTGCTTCGTACAGTGAACCCTCGGTATTATGACTATGGTCGTTCCCGAAAATTTTGGTCATAATGCGGAATCGTCATATTAACGGGGGGATTTGCAGAAGTTTCACTGCATTGTTCCCCAGGAGTGTGGTCGTAAGGCGCGTATGTCAGATTATCAAGGGTCATATTAACGAGAGTTCACTGTATTTCGTTGAATCCATTGTTAGATCTGACTCGTTCATTCTATGCAGCTTGTTTAGTACTATTTGAATCGAATAACTGGAATAAATACAGTGAACCCTCGTTATTATGACCATGGTCGTTCCCGAAAATTTTGGTCATAATGCGGTATTGTCATATTACCAGGGGATTTGCAGAGGTTTCACTGCATTGTTCCCCAGGAGTGTGCTCGTAAGGCGCGTGTGTCAGATTATCAAGGGTCATATTAACGAGAGTTCACTGTATTTCGTTGAATCCATTGTTAGATCTGACTCGTTCATTCTATGCAGCTTGTTTAGTACTATTTGAATCGAATAACTGGAATAAATACAGTGAACCCTCGTTATTATGACCATGGTCGTTCCCGAAAATTTTGGTCATAATGCGGAATTGTCATATTAACAGGGGGATTTGCAGAGGTTTCACTGCATTGTTCCCCAGGAGTGTGGTCGTAAGGCGCGTATGTCAGATTATCGGGGGTCATATTAACGGGTACGTTCACTGTACATGTTTTATTTCTGATGGCGCATAATTTACCCTTACTTGGGCTCAACCTACCATTTTCGTAGCAGTGCTTACATTGACTTTGTGCGTACTTTCCTCCTGATGGCACAAAATTCACACCGACTGTTGTGAGCCTATACGTCATCGTACTAGTACATACTTTGCTTGTGTGCGTGCTTTGTTCAAAATGTTCGCTTTTTTTTTCTCCTAATATATGTTTTACCTTTTTCCCGAGAATGGATGTTTCGCATTCGGATATTCTTCCATCCTCCTTCGAGTGCAAATTTTGCTGACGTGTGATTCATCCCATATTCTTCCAGAAAATACGACATTTCGAATCCATGATGAACCGATATTTACAAACGCCTCAATGTGCGTGGGAGTGGAACGACCGATACTTGGCACTTGGTGAAGCCGTCATAAACGCGTGATATCGCTTAACGTGCATCGGATAATTTTATGTTCGATAGCGCTTCGAGCTTTCTCTCTCTCTATATAGAACGCGCTTAGGAAGGAATACAGTGAACCCCCGTTATTATAAGGATGATCGTTCCCGAAAATTTTGGTCATAATGCGGAATTGTCATATTAACGGGGGATTTCCAGAGGCTTCACTGCATTGTTCCCAGGAGTGTGGTCGTAAAGCGTGTATGTCAGATTATCGGGGGTCATACTAACGAGGGTTCACTGTACTTACCTCTTTCTTCTTGCTCGAATCCTTCTTCTCGCTTTTACTGGCAACACTGGGCCTTTCGCCCGCAAGAATCCTCTTCACTGCCTCTGTGGAGTCCATCTGTGCATTCACAAGGGCGTCGGGACACTCAAAAAAGGTAAATACATCGCACTCACATTCTACGCTAAACATTGTATACGATGTTGTTCAATATCCGGCAAAAAAACACCATCGAACCCGAGCCCTGTGATGTGCAGGATTACTTCGCATACCGGCAATTGATGGACAGGTCGTGATCACCGTCGATTTGTCGTTGTCATGTTTTCATGAATACGACTATGTCGTGTCATCATGTATATTATCATGCTATCGGTCACGTGATCATATAAGTTTATCACCATATATTTCCTATGTATGTCTGCGTTGCAAATCGGTCCCTTTTTTTTAATGGAGTAGGGTCCTGCATTTGGAATGGGGTCCCAACCTTCTTGGAATGGGGTAGGGTCCTGCACCCAACGCAGGGAAACATCCCACATCATCATCATTCATTCATTCATTCATTCATCTATGTTGTTTTTGTTGTTGTTGTTGTTGTACAAGTCTGCTCAATGAGTAGCGTGTTTGCCTACTGATCACAAGGTTCCACGAATTAATTCGTAATTCGTAAAGTCACGAATTATCTACATATGTAGTGATTAGGCTCCATTTAGACCGGCCAACTCTTACGACTAACAGTCCGTGGCCGACTTGCGCCCGTTTGCATACAGAACCCTCGTTAATATGACCATGGTCGTTCCCGAAAATTTTGGTCATAATGCGGAATTGTCATATTAACGGGCGGGATTTGTACAGGTTTCACTGCATTGTTCCCCAGGAGTATGGTCGTAAAGCGCGTGTGTCACATTATCGGGGGTCATATTAACGAGGGTTCACTACATATGTAGTGATTAGGCTCCATTTAGACCGGCCAACTCTTATGACTAACAGTCCGTGGCCGACTTGCGCCCGTTTGCATACAGAACCCTCGTTAATATGACCCCCGATAATATGACGTAGTACTCGCATTATGACCGTTTTTCTTGGGAACCGTTCCGCCGCCATGTAAATCCATCTCGTTAGTATGACAATCCCCTTATCCGACTATGACTGGGATTTTTGTCACAAGTAGGGTCAAACACAGGTATTATATTCTCGTTATTATGACCAGGTCACATGACCCGCAGAGTAGCCCCGAGGGAGAGGCTACACACATACCTCAGGCAGAGGGTGACACGTGTTGAAGTAGGACGCCCAGTAAGACCCAGTAAGAACAAATGTCATTGACCGCATGACTCTAGGTGGTGCAGTTCTTTTTTATATTACAGTGTACCCTCGTTAATATGACCCCCGATAATGTGACACACGCGCTTTACGACCATACTCCTGGGGAACAATGCAGTGAAACCTGTACAAATCCCGCCCGTTAATATGACAATTCCGCATTATGACCAAAATTTTCGGGAACGACCATGGTCATAATACAGTGAACCCTCGTTATTATGACCATGGTCGTTCCCGAAAATTTTGGTCATAATGCGGAATTGTCATATTAACGAGGGGGACTTGCAGTGGTTTCACTGCATTGTTCCTCAGGAGTATGGTCGTAAAGCGCGTGTGTCACATTATCGGGGGTCATATTAACCAGGGTTCACTGTATAATTGAATGACACGTTTTTCTGGGACACCCTGTATTGTGCCCTGCGTGCCGAAAGCTCAGCGCACAACGGTGTGTCTAAGCAACTTGAATATTCTTGTGAATCGAGCCTTCCTATACGTTTGATCACACGTGCTGTGAGCGAAGTAGAGAGACATTGTGAATGTTCACCTTTTTGGCTGCTGCCTTGGCGAGCAGTTGAAGGAATTCGTTGGTTTTCTCTGGTTCATGACCGGCTACGATCTTCGATGGCCTCGTGGAGAGAGGGCTGCCCGTAACCATCACTAGGGGAGAGAAATTGACACGCCTATTAAATGGGATACACCACCTTGGGGTGCGTGTCGCTCGGGTTTCACATGAGCAGTGTCACAAACTCGTAGTCTTTTTGTGCGCCTACACTCTAAGAAAAAAAAAAGAGTACTTTTACTCCTTTTTGGGGACTAAATGCATTGCCACAAAAAAAATAGTCCCTTTCGGGAGTAAATGCACGGGAGTAAATGAATGTCACAGAGTGGAGACTGCATTTCACGCGCTGTTGTAAGAGTCTCAAGTACATAATTCGTGCGCATGCATAAAAATACTTTGAAGCAAACCGTCAGCCGTGATATATCGAGTGATATAAAATCTTGCGCCATACATGGGGAACAATTTGCGAAGAAAGATGCGCTAACTGTTTCTTACTCTGTGTGGCTGGAAAATTGCTACTTCGTCTGAGTTATACAGCCTTATGTCGTTCAAATTGACTAAGGGCACATATTTACGCATTCGGGAGACCATTCGCGAAGTTCAGTGACAATTTGCAGTCCTGGGGAGTAAATGTCGGGTTAGGGGACTAAAATGGGGAGTAATTGCAGACTAGGGAAGTTGAAGAGGTTGCAGTTACTCTCCCCGTTTTACTCCTTTTTTCCTTAGAGTGTACCCGCTACCAAAACTAAGTAACGGAATTCCGCCACCCGCTACACCACTCAAAAGTAGCGCAATACTAGCGTACTAATTTGACAATAGAATTTTTGAAAAAAAGCAACGTGATACTGCTACGCAACCTACAAAAAGTAACGTAAATACTCTGTCGATACTTTTCCTCTATACATTACCTTTCGCTCTCAAGCATTTCGTTGCCGAATGCATCTAAAACCGTGTGGTGCGTTAAATTTCGATGATCTCTCGGTGCAGTATATAAAGACAAAAAAATCTGATTATTTGATGTTCTCGAACTTGAGGTGATGCGCATTTAAGACAGTGTACTGCATATAACGCGCATGTGCATTTAATGTATGAGTGCAATAATTTTCTGAACAAAATATTTCGAAGGCAGTAAGACTGTTCGTCTGCAGCATTATTATTTATTTATTACAGGAAACCTTACAGCGCCACGGTGCGGCATTACGTAGGGGACAGAGGACAAGTGTACGGAGTTGGGGTAGTTGGTAACTTGACGTATTGTTGAATGCAATGCATGAATGTTGAATGAATGTTGAAGCAGTCGTGGCATCAACTTTGTGTCTCCCCTGTGTTGTCTTTTGCTGCATTCAACAATATGGGAGGGACTACACCATACAACTCATTAGAACAAAAAATAAAAAATAAAACATGCACAGTACTGTGCATGCTTGATAAGAGTATGCATAATGTAAAACCCCGAGACTAGGGAACACGAAAGGACAGACACAACACAAGGCGAAATTTTTTAGACTTCGTGTTGTGTCTGTTCTTTCGTGTTCCCTATAGTCTCGAGGTTTTACATTATGCATCATCTTCACCAGCTCGCTTGCTTCCTAGCCATTTTTCTTTTCATTGTCAATAAGACTAGACAGATTCAAATATCACTAGGAATACACGGATGACAGCCAGTTAGTAAGTATGGCGCTAGACCTCAAGAGAACAAGGTCCGGAGGAAGGCTATTCCACACGCGGATAGTTCGGACAAAAAAAGAAAAAAAAAGAAAGAAAGAAAAAGGAATCTTTGAAGGGGCACCGAGGTGAAAACGATATGGCTCAACTTTGCATTCGTGATCAAGGCGATCAGAAATAAAAACAGGAGCCAAAAGGTACTCGGTTCTAGGGGTTCCATTTAACGCATAAAAAACGTAATAAAACTATCTCGAACTATAGCCTGCGACCAATGTTTTGCTAAGGGAACCCATCCCAGCAACGATTTTAATGAGACAGAGCGGACATGCGGTGAATGTGGTTGTTCATAACAAATCTTGCAGCCCGCCTCTGAACTGATTCTAATTTAATTATGCCGTAAACCTTATCTCAGCGGGATTACAGACAGCACTTGAGTATTCTAAAATTGGCCGAATATAAGACAGATAGACGATCTCCCTAATGGGTCTGTTGGGGCACACTCGAAATTTTTTTTAAATTGAAAATTATTCCGTTTAATATGTTCGTGAATCCGAACCGCGAGCTTTTCCGCTTGGCTACTAAAATAGAATAGATAAAAATAGAAAAAATAAAAATAAAAATGGCGTGGTAGTCGCTTGGCTAATCTCGACGCATCGATCATCTTTCCCTGCCGTCAAGTGACGAAGGCGGTGACGACGACGACGACGACGACATCGGATTGCCGTTGTTGGCCTCAGTGTTGTAGGCAGCACCACGACTGTAGCCAGGATGAGATGAGATGGTGTGATACCAGAGACAGTGGCGTAGCCAGAGGAGGAGGAGTGTTCGGGGGTTGAAACCCCCCAGAAAACCGTAACTTCGGTAGTGCATTTGGGAGAGTGCAAACTAGGGTTAAATCCTCTCCCCCATGTTTTTTTTTAATTTTTAATTCCGTGTTATAGCGCCGCGAAGCTACTACGACTATGAGCGGCATACAGACGTGGACAGGTTGAGAGAGGACAACAGGAAGGTGTGGGAAACAGGGGGGGAGTTAGTATGCGTCCTGGGCCGACTTCAGGGGGAACTGTGCCAACGTTCGTCTGGAGATACCTTCCCGAAATCGTCACCGTTTTCAAATATGACTCCTACGTTTCCCGGCTGCGGTTATAAGCGCGAAGCTTGTTCGCATGAACGCTGCGGTGCACCCCATCGTGGAGTTCCACCTCGTAAGTGTATACGGACGAAGGCGCTTCACAATATCGTTGCCGACCGTATCCACTTTTTCCAGAGCTTACTAGCCATAGTTCGGTTTCAAGCCTTGATCACCTTCAACAAGCTGCTTATATACAGGGTGTGTGCAGAAAAACATGACCCGCATTTTTACATGTAACTCGTTGTCTACTTAGCCGAAGAACTTCCGGTGGCGCACGACGGCGTATTTATGCGTGCGAAAGCTACAAAAAAATCCTGGAAGCCATACTCAGTGTAAAAAAATAAACAGAGCGCGAAAACATGGGCTTCCATGCATTAGAATAGGGCGGTCATGACAGTGCATGGTAGTGCATTTCGGTCTCACGAGAGTTATGTGCAGGCACCGCTAGGGGTACTGCCGATGAGCATCCATGTGGGACATCGTTTCGATTTATGCACCGATAGCTCTCCTAGCGGTACTTGAACACAACTCTCCTACGTGCACCGTGTTGCCCTTTCACATACACACTGTTGTCCACCATGTTGCCCTATTCTGATGCACGGAAGCCGACGTTTTCGTTGTTCCGTTTATTTTTGAAGCTGGGTATGGCTTCCACAATTTTTCTACAGATTTCGCACGCATAAATACGCCGTCGTGCGCCACCGGAAGTTCCTCGGCTAAGTAGACAACGAGTTACATGTAAAAATGCGGGTCATGTTTTTCTACACACACCCTGTACTTGGTCCTGAGGTTGTATATAGTGTCTTGCGTACGTTTCTTGCCACCAGGGGCCATTGCGTTGTCGAAGACATTTGCCAATGGACCTTTTTCACATACGCGTCGTATCCTAGCGGCTGTCCAACGAACCATGCTCGGCGCGCGTCAAAACAAATCCACGTCGATAGCACAAAGGACCAAAAGAGGTCCGGATTGGGGCCGACAAGGTCGCGCCATTCGAGTGGTCTCCCCACTGGTCTCCACTTCTGTCGTTGCCATAGTGCGCCATCTAGTAAAGACGGAGATAACCCTCTCCGCCGCCTTAAGGTCATACGCATGCGCACGGGCCATTGCGAAAAAGATCCATTTTCACCGCAACCATTTCAAGTATTCCTCTGCCAACTTCCACAACGTATCCGAAACTGTTAACATTTTTTTCACGAGTGGACAATGACTGTGTGCACCGCTCGGACGTTTTCAGTATGGTGTAAATGGTATAGTAGTTGTTTACATCGCCTTGAACCAGCGGCAGAATATGAGCTCTAAAGCAAAGACAGATATAATGCTCACATAGAAAACTGGTACATCTGTGAACACCGGGTCATGTCACAGTATGCCGCGAAGTTGGTGAAATTACACTGACACTGACATGCTGATTGCTGAAGAGTAACTTTTTAGTAATTTCTCTGGTGTCCAGTGCAACGAGCACGTGGCGTACAGAATCACTTTGGCGATGGTCTATTGCAAACTCTAGAAGGCTAATCAATCTGCATCGATCAGATCTTTCATTTTAACCTACTACGTGTCGACGCTGCTAAACACCAAAGGTTGCTGCTGCAATGGTAAGAGCATTTCTTTGTTGCTTCTGGCATTACCATCAAGCATATATGGTGCACTTGTTTGGTAAATCTCGATGTACTTACTGAGAGCGTCAATAGCCTTCTGTAGAAATGCAACTTTTCCCTCTTTGTCCTAAAAGTACAACAAGTATAAGATCGTTACAGACACATTGATACAGGCTTAATTGGGTGTTGGACATTTCCTGGCTTTGTGAGTAAAAGGCTATTATAAAACAACCGTTGGCGCGCAGGTGCTCGACAATTGCTTACGTCAGTGGTTGCCAAACTTCGCCCCCCCCCCGCGCGGCTTACAAAAATGTAGACGACCTTGTCGCCCCCCCCCCCCCCCCTCGTCGCGATGCCGGACGTCTTCCGATCTCATCGCTACACTCTTAAAAAAAGGGGTGTACTTTAAGACCTTTTTTTGACACACATATAACACCCTTTTGGAGAGTACAATTACGCTCAAAAGGGTGTCTCCTCACTCCCTCAAGGGAGTATAGCATAACACCCTTCTCCCTACTGGAGAGTAATATTACTCCCCGGCAGGGAGAAGGAAGGTGTTGTGCTACTCCCTTGAGGGAGTGAGGAGACACCCTTTTGAGCGTAATTCTACTCTCCAAAAGGGTGGTATATATGTGGCAAAAAAAGGTCTTAAAGTACACCTTTTTTTTTAAGAGTGTAGAAGGTTAGTTAAACCGATACAATGGCGTTTTATTGGCATTCAGAATGAGTTCTCTGGGCCAAAATATCTTGCACAACGGAAGGAGCGCACGGCCATGAAAGCCTAGCTACTTCTCCCTAGTGGCTGGAGTGAGCATGTTTTTTGGAGTATATTCTCTCGAAACGAGGACGGTGTTTGACACCGCAACCCTCAATCCAGGCTCGATCTTGAGCTATGACCCTGGTGTTCTCTGTTTTGAGTGTCCCCACAGCGAAGCTCACATTAGGTACGTTGTCGCAAATAGAAGCAATATTTTTTTTTCATGCCTTTTGTCGTTCAATAGCGGGTATTCGGTGGCCAAACCTGCCAAAAAATTCCGGAAGTGGTATTATCGCGGAAACCTCAACCTCAAACTTCAATCTGAACTCAGGTCCATGAACTGCTCTTCGTCTGCTGTATACTAAAGCCCCCGGGAAGAGAAATCGTGCCAAATGGATTCAGTCATTGTCTCTTGAACTGCATGGCTCTACTTGAAGTACTTCTCAAACTGATGCTTGAGAGCCGAGATATGTCCTGTAATGGACCTGTTGCTCTTGGCCAGGTGGCGCGAGTGAGCAGCAACGTCAGCGCCTCAAATTATGCAACACGCGGTAGTTTAGCAGACGACGCGGCACTTTCAAATACACGGTCTCGAGTTGTTCGTACTTTTCAAGAAGCACCGCTTTTTCTGTGGATTGCCTACAGGTTTTTTGTAGCTTTCCTTAGCACCATACCGTTGGAAACACCACGCAAAACCCGCTGATGAAGCTACCCATACTGTTGGGATCCATGGCCGTTTGGGCCCGAAATGGCGCTGTGAAAACTTCACTGCAACAGCACTGTACAACCGAGGACTTCAGGTGTTCGTTAATAGATGGAGGGTTGGTACATAATCCTTCACTGCAGCGAACAAGGGACGAGGACAAACACGTCTCCCGTGTTCGTCTTCGTCCCTTGTTCGCTGCAGTGAGAGCCTCCAGCCGTGAAGGCGGGGCGTTGGTGTATGCCGCGATAGACGCAGACGCTGTGGCTTTTAAAGGGAGTCAGTGTTGTTCACACGACATAGATTTTATACCTCGTGTACAGGTTGGGACAAAAGTTTACGGAACACGCGAGCGGCGTACTTTTTCTTCGGTGCGACACCCTAGCGGCTGCAGGAAGCGGGCGAGTTCACTGTTTCGGAGGGGTGGAAGGGTACGCTGTTAGCGACACACAGCGGTAGCTTCCACTTCCCAAACAACCAGGCGATACCGGAACTACCGCTGTGTCTCTGGCATCGCACGCTTGCACCCCTCCGAAGCAGTGAACTCACCCGCTTCCGCCAGCCGCTAGGGTGTCGTACCGACGAAAAAATACGCCGCTCGCGTGTTCCATAAACTTTTGTCCCAACCTGTACAAGCGAAATCAGGCATGAAAACGGGTCTGTGTGACGCATGGAAAGCGTCGTGTATACCCCGAATGCAAGTGCATTTATGAGAAACCGTCGAATCTGTTTCCAGCACGGTACCCCTGGTAACAGTGACTTATCCAGACCCCCCGTACAACCCCCGTACAACTCCCCAAATGTTCAGTGACACCCCCCCCCCTAACTTTTTCACCTGTGTACTCCCTACAGGGGATGCCCTGGCGATTTCAGCTTAAGACACGTGTCAGTAATGATATGTTAAGCAGTACTATCGTAACTATAATAATGCCGCCCCCCCCCCCCCCAATTTTTTTCAACACCACTCCGTGCTTGGAATTCTGGATAAACCAATGCCTGGTAACTCAGAACAGCGGGCATGGTGTGGCATTTTAACTTATTTGTGGGCTGCTTCGTGACCCCCCTCGAAACATGTCGCCCCCCCCCCCCCCCCCACCTGGGAGTCGTGACCACAGTTTGGGAACCACTGACGTCATCATTGCAACAGTACGTTGCAGACATAAAGTCGCAACATAACTTTTGGCTGACGAAATTGGTAAGCTGTTGTCCGGCCTGTTATCCGAGATTTTTTAAAACAAGTTTGGGCTTACAGATAGAGAGGCTGATTAGTGCAATATATTTTTTAGGAGCCAGAAAATAGGATAGTAAATTGGAGGTAGCATCCCTTGATGTATCGTAGACATTAAAAATAGTAAAATTTTTATTTGACAGAAAACCACTGTGCCCCTTCATGCATTAGAGGCCTGTTCTTTTCAAACATGAGTTTACCTTGATGTTTTCTGAGTTGAGTTCGTCGGCTGTGTAGAGGCCGTCCAGGAACTTTGTAGTTTTGATAACCTGTTTTTGGACGGTATCATACAATTGTCAATAACGGCGGTCCAATCAAGGTGGTTGAATCGCAGTCACGATAAGGACACCGGAGATAAAAGTAAAATATCTTAAAATTCGTATAGTCAAGCATCGATTTATGAACGGCTAACGTTCCTTGAAAAATCGTTCATAAATTCAAAAGACGAAAGATAAGAGATAATAAGAAGATAGATAAGAGCGAAATATAAAATATAAGAGGGGGGCACAGTTCATAAAGCGAAGGGATTCATAAATAGAGGGTTGACCGTAAATGACATTCAGATATGCACACATGCACACACAAACTTACAGGACATGAAAAAGTTTTACTTTTTCAACACTGCATACATAACTTACTACAGTTCCGACGTATATTTCAAACTCTAATTCTTCTGTTTTGGGTGGGCTGCACGCAAAGTAAGTCGTAAAGTGAGCGAAATCAATAAATCAGATAAAAAAGAAGTACATGCATGCTACATCATGTCATGTTTTCACATGTCATGTCATCCATCCTGAATGCCGTCGGGCTAGGTTTTGAGACACAAATCAAACCGCAAAGACAGTCCTGTTCAACCTGTTCAATGTGTCGCCGCGGAGACTAATTGTCAAGCCACGTATTTCTTGATTATATAGGTCAGGGGGTGCTTACATTATGTATGACGTCATGCAGGAACCGAAACGGTGGTTTCTTCAGTAGTTTGTCATGAAGAGGAGGCTTCTTTATGACTGATCCCAGCAGATCTTGTGTTTTCTTGATCACTTTGGAGCTAATTTCGTCTGCCATGGTGTATTAGGTTGTGAACACAGTTGTTAGTCGATACGTGGAACCACCACGCCAGCGCTTCGTCCTATTCCCCAACATAACGGAATGCGCCGTATCGATGGGATAAATTCAGTTTTGGTTTCGTCGCCATGACAACGCAATCGTCAGCTGTAATCAGTTGCTTCAAGCACTATTATGCAATTTAAACAGATGCATTATTTTTCTAAGGAGCGTATCTCATTTCTTTTTTGGAATCTTTGACATCAAGCTTTGACCGATTGGCAAAAATTGTTTACTTCGATTAAGATGTCGCTGCAGTCGACGTTTTTTCAACATGGCGCCTGTCACGTCGCGTTTTGAAGTACAGCTGCTCCCAACTTTGCGAAAATAGAAGATCTTTACATCATTATTTTATACTTTCGATGTAGCACACTATCAACGAATGTACGTACTACCTATCTTTGTATAAATAGCAAGTGGAACCTTACCACGTCGACTTCTGCGACCGGATTCTGTCATGTGGACGCACGGTCGCTGCGTCGATCGCGAGGTTTACACATTCTAGAGTCTTCGTTCGGCTTACAGAATGTCAGAGCAGGATGAGTCGATGGATCCAGAAGTGGCGAAGAAGCTTTTGCGAGAGGGTGCCACGTTGGTTTTCCTCGACATCCCGCCGGGATCGGAGTTTGGCATGGACATGGTGCCTCACAACACGGGCGAGAAGTTCA
Organism: Ornithodoros turicata; assembly: GCF_037126465.1. Taxonomy (NCBI): domain Eukaryota; kingdom Metazoa; phylum Arthropoda; class Arachnida; order Ixodida; family Argasidae; genus Ornithodoros; species Ornithodoros turicata. Next base: position 146,419,960 of record NC_088202.1, on the reverse strand, counting down.
AGGGGATCAAGCTGATTCCCCCTGGGTTGCACTTCGTGTTCTACAGCGCAGTGAGCAGTGCCGGAACGACAGCTCCGAGGACGGGATTCTTCCATTACTTTCAAGGTGGAGAGGTGCTCGTCAAAAAATGGGACCGCATTGCGGAAGGTTAGACTTTTTGTACGGTTTGTCTGTAGCAGGGTGAATGGGGCTTATCCACCAACTTGCTGCATGTTATATTGTAAAACGACCATAAAACCTTAGACACGGAACAAACAAGACAACACAACAAACAAACAAACAAGACAAGGTTTTATCGTCGTTTTATAATGTACCAGGTACCAGCACCCTTGCACTTCTAACATTGCTGCATGTTATCTGAGACGACATTTGCTCGATAATTATAATACTTTTTTACTATCTATACTACTTTTTACTATCTCACTATCATGTGGTTGAGATACTTCACAAGCCAGTACCGCAGTGTGCTCTGGCACTCTGGCATTCGTGTAGCTCGAAGAGATTAATCCGGATTCATTGCGATTCACGAGACCGATTATTTACCAGATATACAGAAAGAAGAGGTGTCCCAGGAGGAAGTGGAGAAGTTCCGCAGTCATCTCGAGGGGGACCTCGACAGATTCCTCGGTGTTTATGCCTATCACGACTGGCGCAGGTGAGATACGTTTGCTACAAGCTTAGCAGACGACGGGGCGTTTAAAAGGAGACGTGCTCGACGAATCGGAATATGCCTTAGGAACTGGGTACACTTCACCCTTCAACTTACACAATATTAAAGAAAAAGGTGTTTCTGCACGAAGTGCTAAACTTGCGTCAATAATAAACGTGAGTGAGATGATAACGAAAAGAGTCACTAAAGCAACACTGTGCAACCATCAAGCACATGGCTGAGTAATAGCATGGAGGAAAAAACAAAAAAAAAAAGGAGGCAAGATTTTAATGTATATGGATAGGTTATGGTAAGGTAGGAAATGCCCAAGGGAGCTGCCGTCATTGAAGATTACGAAGTCTTTTGTACGTGGACTAATAAGAATGTCCACACCTGCTAGGACCCATAAATAGGCCTGCCCTAGTGAGGTCTCACACATGCGACATGGACAGGGGAATTTTCAGATGTTGTCGGCAAATCTAACCAGAAATTGAAAAGAAGGAAAGAAAAAAAAAAAAAAACTGCACCGGCCGTTTAAATGGCTATGCAAGGAACCGCATAACTGAAACTGAAAAACTGGGGGCCACATCACATGACTGGCTAGGCGAAAGTCGTGTTCTTTGGGTGCGTCTAAGAAAACTACGCAACTCATATTACAGTATATATATGGTAATTCACACTGTGCATCTGTAGTCTTGCATTTTCAAGTAAGATGCCTTTTAGTCTGTTTGTGGGTTGAAAAGAATTGGCTGGTGTGTAAACTAAAGTAAAATTCGGTTCTCAGTGTGTGTTCCGGAATTGTATGGTTACATTTCTCCAAGTAGTCGAGAACTACTTTTTAACTACAATCAGGCAGTTTAACTAGTACGTTAACTACATGTAGTTAACTACTGGCTATCACTGCAGAAATGTAGTGTGCTACTAGTTAAACAACTATTTCGAGCAGTTTACTACAGTAGTTAGGTTACTGCACGCGCCAACTACTTCCGGTTTTGCCACAAGCTTTACGGCACAATTGTGCTTGCGACTTTTACCTCGAGCTACTTGTTCGATGAGAACGGAGGTGCAGAGCAATTGTGCCGTGCATATGTACTAAATCTTCACTTTTATCGCTGCTCGTGATTCATATTTAGGTGTCCAAGAACACTGTAGAATGGGATTGGTGTTGATGGACAACGTTAAGTAGTTAGAGATGTAGTTAAAATACATTGGAGTAGGTAAAGAAGTAGTTTTAACTACCTCCCCCCAAAAGTAGTCGAACTACTCGTTAAACTACTCCATCGCGAAGTAGTTAGTAGTTATAGTTAAACAACTGTAGAAGTAGTTAGTGGCTATCACTGGGAATGCCTGTGGGTGTAGACGAAAACTAATGAGCTTTTCCGAGACTGTTGCTCCCCTGGTGGCAAAGCTGGACAGTAAAGTGTGTTTGAGGACCTGCATATCACCAACTATGACAACGTGAAAAATTGTTCTTTTTCTCTTCGGTGCTCTGGAGTGGGGCGCAATGCGTGTGTGATGTAATCAACCACTACACACCAACGTGTTGCAACCCCTTAAAAGCATTTTGGAAGTGCCTTTGTGTGTGTTTTTGGGGCTGGTAGTGTTGTAGTTTGACTTCAACTTTTTGACTACTTTAGAGTATAATATTTAGACTATTTTACTAGTGTACTAGAGTATTTAGAGTATCCTATTATTAACCTGTTTTACTAGACTATTTTACTATTTAATTTAGGCTATTTTGCTTAGACTATTTTTCATTTAGACTATGTTGTAGTTGTATATGTATGTTGTTATTATGCTTATGCTTTATAAGTATGTTGTAGTTTGACTTGCTTAGCGCACAGCAAGAGCACGTGTTTTACAGAAAGCCCCGCTGGCTTAAGTGTTTTTGCCCACGAGAAGTGACGCCATCTCACAAAGTGACAGAAATTGTTCAAAAACAGATGCACACGAAGCACAGTATAAATTTGCAACGCAGGTAAGCAAACTACTAAATCTTCAGGTGGATTTCATTGACGAAGCACATCTCCGAAGACGTCCTGAAGCGACTCCAGCCCGAGAGCGGGAAGATCTATTCCGCGACTCCCTTCGAGCCCCTTCACTTTCTCTCGGAACGCAGCGGGCACAGGGAGGTGTCCGCGGGCGATCCCGCGGGAAAGTCGGACCCTATAGAGCTCAAGGAGGCGGCCGGCACCGCAGTACGCTACACGCCTTTTCCGAAGCACAAGTGAGTGTGTCTTTTTTTGATGCGGGGCTGGTAGTGAACTTTAAGAGCGATAAAACCCCCGTGACGACACAACACGCAGGCACAGACTGACGAACAAGGATTTATTATTGTGAAACCTGCTTTATATCCTGAACCAACAATGCCCTCTTCCGCAAGGTTCCCAATCACACCCTCAGCGTGCCCAGTGGCTTTATCTTTATCAAAGGTGCATGATTTATCTTGCGTCCCTCCTGTCTGAATCTTCCAAGAAATTCTCGACTGGAGCAGTTATCAGCACTGAAGGCACACTCATGCACCTGGACCCCTCATTTTTTATACTTAGAGCTCCACGATATAATGAGGCACCACCCTTATTACTGTTATATAAGTTTAGGGTACTTTGGGGTTTAGGGAACAAAGGAATGTTTAAAATTCGTTTCTTCCGGTATGGTAACGTGAGCTCCAAAGGCTGAATCGACAGTTAGGAGCAGCACAACACTTAGTGTGTGCCACACCGTGCACCGGTGTGACGCTGTGTCTCTGCTGTCTGTCTGGGTGTCATTCACACGAGAAATACTCCGACCTCCTGTTGCCGAAAGGAAGTCGGCAACACACCGTAGCACAGTCGGGGGAAACGCTTCACCAGCATTGCAATCTTTTTTTGCCACGGAAGTAGACCTTGGATCGCAAACACTTGGATGGCAACGGCGAGATCAACGACAGGAACTCCAACTATGTGCGTCACTTCCGTCGTCTGCTACGGCGGTGTGGCAACGCTCACCAGGGGCTCGGAGAGCTCTAAAGACACACCGCAATATGAGATACATAGCTTTGAAGCATATTTTTGCTTCCGTTGTCCTTCAAGGACTTCTTACTAGTGATATGATGATGATGACTTGATGACACGAATCTGGTAAAAATCAAATCCCTATATCACTGTGTCCTGCAGAAGGGCACCTGCGCTCCTCTCGTAGCCCATTATCTCTAGTAATCTGTATTGGATAAAAACAGACTCCGTGTGTATTTGTAATTACTTCGTACTTCGCTTGCTTCTTTTTCGTCATCTTAGTAAGATTTGCTGCAGACAAAAAAGTAAAACTTGCAGGTACAGCGTACACCCAAAATAACGCCCTCGAAATTTGTGGCTCCGTGATTGAGTGGAGAAACATCATCACCAGCTGCACATTTATGCTCAAAGCGGGTTCACGTCGTTGTAGATGGCAGTCACGGCAGTGATGACGGGTGCGGAGATTCATTGTTAGGTGTGACACCCTACAAGTGATGGGCAAAGTACCTCAAAATTGTACTTGAAGTAAAGTAACAAGTACCTTGCACTGGTTGTACTTGAAGTACAGTTCAAAGTACCATACTACAAATGTACTTAAAGTAAAGTACAAAGTCCTAGACAAAGTACTTTGAAGTATTCCTCAAGTACCTTTAAAATCTAGATTGTATCGCTGTACGTTTCAACACTTGGTAGTGATAAAGGGTGAGGTAACTAAGTTTCAACCATTACCTTTAGAACGTTTTCGCAAGCATTTTTGCCCACTGCTAGTTAGAAAATATGGATGGTTTACGACTGACTGATTAATATGGACCGAAGGAAATGATTTTGCGACCATGTTTTGCGTTTAATATTGCCAATTGGGTGCTTCAGTACTTGAAAGGAGGTACTGAAAAAATGTACTCCAAGTACAGTACAAAGTACACAAATGGAAATGTACTTTAAGTAAAATACAAGTACAGTGAACCCTCGTTATTATGACCATGGTCGTTCCCGAAAATTTTGGTCATAATGCGGAATTGTCATATTAACGGGCGGGATTTCTACAGGTTTCACTGCATTGTTCCCCAGGAGTATGGTCGTAAAGCGCGTGGGTCACATTATCGGGGGTCATATTAACGAGGGTTCACTGTACTGAGAAATGTACTTAAAGTAGTGCTTGAATACTTGGAACTTCAAGTACTTCTCATCACTGCAACCCTACCCCATTGCTGGCGGTATTTTGGTGAAATGGAACATTGAGTCTCCTCACAGTGAGGAGCAAAGTTCTGCAGTGTTCAAAATGCTTAGGAGTGCTTCTAGGGCAGAGCATTGGTGGGCTGGATTTGGCCATGGACCATGGAGCACCATGCTCAAGATATACTGGAAAAAAAGTATGGGAAAGAGAGGCACTAGGCATGCCAAGGAAGCGAAATGGGGCCACTTCGATGTGTCAGCGATACTCAACTCGTTTCAGAAGGCTAGCATTATCTAGAATCAATGGGAGAGCACCGAGGAGACCAAAGTCGACTACACAATGAATATCTCGGGAACTTCAGTGTCTTCGATAAATATTGCATCCGCGATAGATCTACTAAAAATTACTTAGGCTTGACACATGGGTTTATATTTTGTGGACACCAACAGTGATGTGGAGTTCAATGTTTGTATGCACTATTAATGACGATATTTCCACCCCTGGTGCATGCTGTGCATGGGGGTGCGTTATGATGCGTCAGACATTTTTGAGATTCCATAAATTTTACAGTATCTAGGTATGTCTGAAGGCGCATTGTAAAGCCTGTAAAGGTGCATTTCTGTGCCTTTTTCCGGGGATGTGAAATGCAGCTGGATGCAGGTTAATACTGCAGGGAAAGCATTATAAGACCCTCGCCAGAAAGGGGCAAGTATATGATGCAGTCGCTGATAAAATCTCAACGTACATGTATTACTTACCCGCAAAGTGTTGCTATGTATTTGTGACAATACATGCATGTAATACAAACAGGGGTGTGCATACAAAACAGCAGCAGTAAACAAAAGGGCAAGTGACTAATCCCGGTAGTTGATGACATGCTGCGGAATATAATGTAATCTTATACTGTCAAGCCCATTTATAACAATATTAAGGGGAACATGAAACATGATTGTTGTATCAGAGTATCATTATACATACATGAACTTTCGTGAAATTGCCGGAACAATCAAGTAGAACAGTACTAGTAGAATACAGCTGACCATGACGTTTTTTGGAAGCATGAAAACATTTTATTAACTCCAGGCTGATGCAGTATATCTATAGGTGGGACCTTTGGTACGACCTCCGTCACCTTCACCAAGCAAAACGTTGACCTTGTTGACTTCATTCGAACTCACTTTTCCTGAAGCCATTGCTTGGCACTTCATTAACCTTCACCATCACCACATTCCTCTCACCGCCTCACTCTTCCTAATCCTCGCACCCTCCCTCAAACTGTTTCTCACCATCCTTCAACTCGTGACCTCAAAACCACTGAAGGTACAAACTCTTCAAAGCCTCACGTGCCTTCAGTGCAAAGCCTTCAGTGTCATGTCACACCTCACAACCCCTGAGGGCCTTCTGTGCCTCACCATCACATGCCTTCAACTTATGCAAGGCCTCACAACCCTTCAAGGCATCGTTGCCACTTACCATCACATGCCTTCATCTCACGGCAGGACCGCAATCCCTCAGGGCCTAACCGCCCCTCACCATCACATGCCTTCAATCCAGGATCTGCCACTGGTTCCAGAGGATTGATCCCTTTTAAAGGGGTTTTGTGCGACTTGGCAATTTTGCAGGGACCAGTGTTACAATCCCAGTTGCAATTTATAACACCAATTGTTTTGGAACCAGTGATAGCAAGGCATTTTTAAATTTTATTTATTATTTCTTAGTTTATTTTATAGGGTATGATGCTGTGTCTCAGGAATTTTCTGTGCAGCGGCTCTTGCTATTCCAGCTGCTTATACTGCTGCTTAAATTGGAACTGGATTGCTGCTTAAACTGCTGGATTGTTATCGTTACCAGATTGGTACTAGTGATACCAGGGCAACATTGGTTGATTCTAAAGGGACCCGGAGCTGCAGTTGAGGAATTTAGCGGGCACCACTGTTCAGGGTGTCGAACCGCACAAAATACGTGTTCGGTTCGGGTTCCCGTTGCTTGGATTTCGTTCCGGTTCGCAAACTGGTTACCGCCATTATTTTTTCCGGTTCTTCTCCGGTTCGGGTTCAACAGTGTCATGAAAATTTCGGTTCGGGTTTGGGTTCGACACCCTGCTGCTGTTACAATCACAGCAGATGAATTGAACATTAATTGTTGTTACTGCATCCATACCACATCGATGCAAGCAGTGCATTGGCACATCTAATGGGCCGAAGGCTTTTTGGATTTTGTAGTACTGTGTTGGGTAGTACTAGGACAATATCATACAATATATCATTGATCAACTTTTGTGCTGGTGATACCAGGAGCAAGGGCATTTTAAAGGGACCACGAAGAGATCCCCAAAACCTCTGCAAGCATATATGTAAAGTCTTCCCAGTTGCTAATTCATTCACAAGGTAGAGCATGAACCCAACATTGGTCAGAATAGGGGAGATATTAATTGAAAACCGCGGCCAAAAAAGGCCAACTGCTTCGACGCCACCGCTGCTGGCACGACGGAGAGACTGGCCGTGACGTCAAAAGCAGGCGACCTTGGCCACTGCTGGGCTAGCCCGGAGTGAACAAAGGATGTAAGTGACGTCAGTGCGCTTGCAGTTGGTGTGTCGGGCAACCGCTCCACGATTTTGCTTTTTTAATTTTGCACCGTCAAGTGCCTCGCTTCGTCACATGACGTTTTCCCGGAGGCGCAGATACCATTACTCGTAGCGCACAGCATCCCAGAAAAAAGTTAGGGGCGAGAGAATGATGTGAACAGGAAGCAGCCTTCGTTACCACCCATATCGTTGTCCTTCGTTTTCCTTGTGTCCAGCGTGGTTCACACTAGTGCGTTCTGCTGCGTGCGGATGCGTGCGGGCGCTGGTTACCGTGGCAACAGATACGTGCGCGACCTCCCGCAGCAGAACGCAAGGAGTTCGCCCGAGCTCAACTTTTTCCGACGCACGCAGCAGCCCGCAAGCGGAGAACGAATCGCGAGGCCGCCTTCCGAGCGTGCGCAGTAGGTTTGTCTCTGCGAGATTGTTTTCAACATGGCGGCCACCGGAGTGGAAATCCCGCTCGGCGCTCATTGGCTTACGGTTTGGTGACGCACGCGTTCGGAAGCATGGAATGTGAACAGCGGAACGGATTGCTTACAACGCACGCACACGCACGCAGGCGCCCGCACGCAGCAGAACGCACTAGTGTGAACCATGCTTTCCGCGTGCTCTGCAAAGCGCGCATCTAATCTCCGTCGGTTATTCGCGGTTAGACTGGTAAATGCACTGCGCTTTACACTTCAATGCTCATCTTCAAGGCTCATCTTCAAGGCTATGGCTCCTGAAAGTTCGTCTGAAACCGAAAACATTCTTAAAATACGAAATATCCCTTCCCGCGTTTTGTGCGGTTTTCCGGCATACGCTTTCAGGATGATCGTTGTACAGGGAACGCTTACATATACCGGGTGTTTCACCTAAAGTGATAAACAATTCAAACTGGCGACGTACTCGCCGGAGTATTTGTGGGACCTTCGGCAAATACATTCTGGGAAATTTTGCCACTATTTAACGAGGCTTTGCACAATCTTTAATTGGGAGAAATTTATTTTCTTGAACCGAATTTTGAAAATTGCCAAGCGAACCTCACATTTTTTAAAACAGAAATATGAAGTCCTCCACGGATACCGCAGACTCAACAAAAACTATGCACAGTATGGCAACAGGAATAGTCGAAAAAAAAAAAAATTCATAAAGGTGCAGCTGTAGCCCCGCCTGCTTGATTGTCGGATAAAAGCGCGCGCGGAAGGTGCGGCAAGAGGAGGAAGTGTTCCCACCTCTTTGACCTTGATGCTGGTGGCGACCGTCTTATCACAAAGATAACAAAACGACTGTCTTGTGACATGAAAAGCAAACAAAGCGGGGACACTTCCTAGCTCCTCTTGCCGCACATGTCGTGCGCGCTTTTTTTTTTCCCGACAATAGACCTCTCCCTGTTTGTAAACAAATGACGTCATAGTGTTCGACAGCGCCACCAATTTGGTAGAGTTGAACTACGCTCGAAGCGAGGGGCGAACAAGGTCGCGCACGAAAGCCACGGTCCGGCCGTAATGAGACACTTGGGAATTCAAGGATTATCGGCCGTATTGAGACTTTGGCCGTAGTGAGACACTTGGGGATTAAAGGATTATCAGCCGTATTGAGACTTTCGGCCGTAATGAGATACAATCGAGGGGATTACGATGGTCCCTGAAAGGGACGCGACCTTCGGTCCTACTTTTCTTTCAATAGGAGGCAGCGAACAAGTGCCCATTCGTAGAACCCAGCCCTCCCCTTCCAATTTGTTTCGGTTTCAGTCTGTCTACCAACGTCATGATGACGTTTCTCGGGCAGAGTTCTATAAAGCAGGCGGGGCTAAAGCAAGACTTTTACAAATTTTTGTTCGACTATTTCTGTTGCTATACCGCGCAATATAGTTCTTGTTTGGTCTGCGCGGTTATCCGTGGAGGAATTAATATATTAATATTTCTGTAAAACAAAGTGAGGTTGGCTTGGCAATAGACCACCCGCCGCGGCACGACGCATCAAGATATCGTGTGATTGGGAAAGAGTGGATCGTTGGCAAAACAAGCCCACGTTGCTGTTGCCGTCGTGCAACTTCGTGGTTTTCACGGTTCGTGAGATGAGGTCAGGGTGGTATCTACCCTCGCCCATGAATTTTTCTTTCATATCTCCTTCGCGCAGTGACACCCATCGTCGGAAACAACGCACGCGATCGGCGGCTGCGAACGCACGTGGCTTGTTTTGCCAACAACGGGTCGCGACATCTGGCGTTGTGACGTAGTTTGTTTATGAACAGCGGGTGGTCTATTTTCGAAGTTCGATTGAAAAAAAAAATCAATCAATTAAAAATTGTCCAAAGCCTTCGTAAATGCATGCATGGTGATAAAAATTTCCAGAAGGTACATAATTGCCGGAAGTCCCATCTTCCGGCGAGTATGTCACCAGTCAGAATTTTTTTATCGCTTTAGGTGAAGCACCCTGTATACTTCTATGGGTGAGCTGACGGGCATGGGCGTTCCCACGAATGAATTGAATTGAATTGAATTAAAACCGGAGCACGAAACACGGACAAGAACACACCGTGTCCGTGTTTCGCGCTCCGGTTTTAATTCAGTCATGTATCAACAGGCCCACTCTGCCATTTTGATGAACTTCGTTCCCACGAAATTTTTTCCGGGCAGGGGAGGGAGGGGAGGGGTGCAGGATAAAGTTCTGCCAGGGGTGTTCTGCAAAGCGTGCAAACCCCTTACCTCTTTTCCTGGAGACGGACGCTGCGGACTGCACGGGCGTACGGAGGTCCATTTTATTATGACGTCTGTGAAAAATCATGACGACCCAGAGAGTAAAGAGTGCACAATTTTCACAAGTGACTTTGAACCTCCAGGGAGCACAGTCCCCCTTGTTCCCCTCTCGGTACGCCCAAATCGTTTTCTTGGAGATCGTAATACACTGCTCGACTGTACTTTGCTCTGCGAAATTGATTGAGAGTCTGCTGCTAGGGGCATCGTAACTCACATTGATCAAATCTGTGTTGTTCTAATCTCTTACCTATCAGGGTATTTGCGGTTTTTGTTCGTGACATTCGGTTGCATTATATCAACGAATTGTCATCGTTCCTGTTTGGAATGTGTTCACATAAAGAGGTTGTGACACTTCGCCCAAACTTATGTTGGATACATGTAAAAAATAATAATTTGCATCAACAATTCCCAATTTCAAAACAAAACGGGTAACAGAAAATGCTCATTAGTGGCAGATACCGAAACTGGCCTGGACGTGATATATTGGCAGGCATCTCCAAGAGTGAAGCTGCAGGTTCTCGTAGGCACGGCCACTTGAGAGGTCACGTGTTTATGAGAACCAATAGAAATGGTTGAAGCTTTCGCTTCTCTAACGTCACGGCTCGAAGCGTGTTCAAGGGTCCGTATACCCGTAACTACGGCACATATAAGAGTAATAAATTTTTACTCAGTACGTGTCGTGCAGCACAATGCCTGCATGACACAATTCATCATACGTACGGACCTGTCACGACCTCTTTGACACGTTGCGCAATCCTGATCAGCAAGTTCTGTAAGAGCTCTCAGACTGTATAAAGAAGGTTCTGTGGTTAAGAGTCACTACGCTTCAGAGTAGCGACACTGAGTTCCAAGAGCGAACATGCGCCATCTTGTTTCCGCGCCACGCTACCCACGCGCACTGCGCACTTCAGCGCACGATGCCATTTAATCGCGCGCGGGTGAAATGTTCCTTTCGTTAACAAGCAGCAGTTGACGGCCTTGAGCTCACCTTGACATCTTCTGGACGCTCTGGTGGAGAGAATACATGGATTATCGCGCAACAATCATACAGGCTTCTCTATCCCACAGCGAGCATTACGTTAGCCGTCTTTGATCCTCAGCTGGGGATGGTACTAGAGTCACTAAACAAGCTTCGCTTCAGAGTATCGACACTGAAGTCCAAGGGAAAGCAGGAGCGCCATCTTGTTTCCGCAACACACCGTTACTATCCCGAGTTGAGGATCGAAGACGGCTAACATAATGCTCCCTGTGGGATAGAGAAGCGTGTATGATTGTTGAGCGATAATCCATGTATCGTCAACAAGAGCGTCCCGAGGATGTCAAGGTGAGCTCGAGGTCGTCAACTGCTGCTTGTAAACGAAAGGAATATTTCACCCGGGCGCGATAGATGGCATCGTGCGCTAACTTGCGCAGTGCGCGTGCGTATAGCGTGGCGCGGAAACAAGATGGCGCATACTCGCTCTTGGAACTCAGTGTCGATACTCTGAAGCGCAGCTTATTTAGTGGCTCTAGATGGTACGGTTTGGTGCGGAAACAAGATGGCGCTCCCGCTCTCCCTTTGACCAGAGTGTCGATACTCTGAAGCGCAGCTTATTTAGTGGCTCTAGATGGTACGGTTTGGTGCGGAAACAAGATGGCGCTCCCGCTCTCCCTTTGACCAGAGTGTCGATACTCTGAAGCGCAGCTTATTTAGTGGCTCTAGATGGTACGGTTTGGTGCGGAAACAAGATGGCGCTCCCGCTCTCCCTTTGACCAGAGTGTCGATACTCTGAAGCGCAGCTTATTTAGTGGCTCTAGATGGTACGGTTTGGTGCGGAAACAAGATGGCGCTCCCGCTCTCCCTTTGACCAGAGTGTCGATACTCTGAAGCGCAGCTTATTTAGTGGCTCTAGATGGTACGGTTTGGTGCGGAAACAAGATGGCGCTCCCGCTCTCCCTTTGACCAGAGTGTCGATACTCTGAAGCGCAGCTTATTTAGTGGCTCTAGATGGTACGGTTTGGTGCGGAAACAAGATGGCGCTCCTGCTCTTCCTTGGACCTGAGTGTCGATACTCTGAAGCGCAGCTTATTTAGTGGCTCTAGATGGTACGGTTTGGTGCGGAAACAAGATGGCGCTCCCGCTCTCCCTTTGACCAGAGTGTCGATACTCTGAAGCGCAGCTTATTTAGTGGCTCTAGATGGTACGGTTTGGTGCGGAAACAAGATGGCGCTCCCGCTCTCCCTTTGACCAGAGTGTCGATACTCTGAAGCGCAGCTTATTTAGTGGCTCTAGATGGTACGGTTTGGTGCGGAAACAAGATGGCGCTCCCGCTCTCCCTTTGACCAGAGTGTCGATACTCTGAAGCGCAGCTTATTTAGTGGCTCTAGATGGTACGGTTTGGTGCGGAAACAAGATGGCGCTCCCGCTCTCCCTTTGACCAGAGTGTCGATACTCTGAAGCGCAGCTTATTTAGTGGCTCTAGATGGTACGGTTTGGTGCGGAAACAAGATGGCGCTCCCGCTCTCCCTTTGACCAGAGTGTCGATACTCTGAAGCGCAGCTTATTTAGTGGCTCTAGATGGTACGGTTTGGTGCGGAAACAAGATGGCGCTCCCGCTCTCCCTTTGACCAGAGTGTCGATACTCTGAAGCGCAGCTTATTTAGTGGCTCTAGATGGTACGGTTTGGTGCGGAAACAAGATGGCGCTCCCGCTCTCCCTTTGACCAGAGTGTCGATACTCTGAAGCGCAGCTTATTTAGTGGCTCTAGATGGTACGGTTTGGTGCGGAAACAAGATGGCGCTCCCGCTCTCCCTTTGACCAGAGTGTCGATACTCTGAAGCGCAGCTTATTTAGTGGCTCTAGATGGTACGGTTTGGTGCGGAAACAAGATGGCGCTCCCGCTCTCCCTTTGACCAGAGTGTCGATACTCTGAAGCGCAGCTTATTTAGTGGCTCTAGATGGTACGGTTTGGTGCGGAAACAAGATGGCGCTCCCGCTCTCCCTTTGACCAGAGTGTCGATACTCTGAAGCGCAGCTTATTTAGTGGCTCTAGATGGTACGGTTTGGTGCGGAAACAAGATGGCGCTCCCGCTCTCCCTTTGACCAGAGTGTCGATACTCTGAAGCGCAGCTTATTTAGTGGCTCTAGATGGTACGGTTTGGTGCGGAAACAAGATGGCGCTCCCGCTCTCCCTTTGACCAGAGTGTCGATACTCTGAAGCGCAGCTTATTTAGTGGCTCTAGATGGTACGGTTTGGTGCGGAAACAAGATGGCGCTCCCGCTCTCCCTTTGACCAGAGTGTCGATACTCTGAAGCGCAGCTTATTTAGTGGCTCTAGATGGTACGGTTTGGTGCGGAAACAAGATGGCGCTCCCGCTCTCCCTTTGACCAGAGTGTCGATACTCTGAAGCGCAGCTTATTTAGTGGCTCTAGATGGTACGGTTTGGTGCGGAAACAAGATGGCGCTCCCGCTCTCCCTTTGACCAGAGTGTCGATACTCTGAAGCGCAGCTTATTTAGTGGCTCTAGATGGTACGGTTTGGTGCGGAAACAAGATGGCGCTCCCGCTCTCCCTTTGACCAGAGTGTCGATACTCTGAAGCGCAGCTTATTTAGTGGCTCTAGATGGTACGGTTTGGTGCGGAAACAAGATGGCGCTCCCGCTCTCCCTTTGACCAGAGTGTCGATACTCTGAAGCGCAGCTTATTTAGTGGCTCTAGATGGTACGGTTTGGTGCGGAAACAAGATGGCGCTCCCGCTCTCCCTTTGACCAGAGTGTCGATACTCTGAAGCGCAGCTTATTTAGTGGCTCTAGATGGTACGGTTTGGTGCGGAAACAAGATGGCGCTCCCGCTCTCCCTTTGACCAGAGTGTCGATACTCTGAAGCGCAGCTTATTTAGTGGCTCTAGATGGTACGGTTTGGTGCGGAAACAAGATGGCGCTCCCGCTCTCCCTTTGACCAGAGTGTCGATACTCTGAAGCGCAGCTTATTTAGTGGCTCTAGATGGTACGGTTTGGTGCGGAAACAAGATGGCGCTCCCGCTCTCCCTTTGACCAGAGTGTCGATACTCTGAAGCGCAGCTTATTTAGTGGCTCTAGATGGTACGGTTTGGTGCGGAAACAAGATGGCGCTCCCGCTCTCCCTTTGACCAGAGTGTCGATACTCTGAAGCGCAGCTTATTTAGTGGCTCTAGATGGTACGGTTTGGTGCGGAAACAAGATGGCGCTCCCGCTCTCCCTTTGACCAGAGTGTCGATACTCTGAAGCGCAGCTTATTTAGTGGCTCTAGATGGTACGGTTTGGTGCGGAAACAAGATGGCGCTCCCGCTCTCCCTTTGACCAGAGTGTCGATACTCTGAAGCGCAGCTTATTTAGTGGCTCTAGATGGTACGGTTTGGTGCGGAAACAAGATGGCGCTCCCGCTCTCCCTTTGACCAGAGTGTCGATACTCTGAAGCGCAGCTTATTTAGTGGCTCTAGATGGTACGGTTTGGTGCGGAAACAAGATGGCGCTCCCGCTCTCCCTTTGACCAGAGTGTCGATACTCTGAAGCGCAGCTTATTTAGTGGCTCTAGATGGTACGGTTTGGTGCGGAAACAAGATGGCGCTCCCGCTCTCCCTTTGACCAGAGTGTCGATACTCTGAAGCGCAGCTTATTTAGTGGCTCTAGATGGTACGGTTTGGTGCGGAAACAAGATGGCGCTCCCGCTCTCCCTTTGACCAGAGTGTCGATACTCTGAAGCGCAGCTTATTTAGTGGCTCTAGATGGTACGGTTTGGTGCGGAAACAAGATGGCGCTCCTGCTCTTCCTTGGACCTGAGTGTCGATACTCTGAAGCGAAGCTTATTTAGTGGCTCTAGATGGTACGGTGTGGTGCGCAAACATGATGGCGCTCCTGCTCTCCCATGCACCTGAGTGTCGATACTCTGAAGCGAAGCCTATTTAGTGGCTCTAGATAGTACGGTTTGGTGCGGAAACAAGATGGCGCTCCTGCTCTCCCTTGGACCAGAGTGTCAATACTCTGAAGCGAAGCTTATTTAATGACTCTAGTTAAGCTTATGCCTTCTGCCCTTCTTTCAAGGTACCCCGACAACGCGAGCCCGGCAGAGATCACTCATCACAGCATCGACTCGACGTACCTTCTCGACACGCTTCTGGCCGCCTGTCCGGAAGAGGGCGGACTGCTGGGCGAGCTACAGTTCGCTTTCGTCTGCTTCCTGGTCGGACACTCGTACTCCGGCTTCGAACAATGGCAGAAGATCATCCGCGTCCTCTGCACCAGCGCCGACGCGGTTCCGAGACAGGTTGACCTGTACGATTCCCTGCTCTCGGTGCTGTACTTCCAGCTGCGCGAAATTCCGTCGGACTTCTTCGTGGACATTGTGTCGAGGGAGAACTTTTTAACGGCGACGCTGTCGGAACTGTTCAGGAACATTGCCGAGGCCGGAGCGGGGAACGCCGATCCGGGGCTGGAGTCGTTGAAGAAGAAAGCGTTGAGGTTTAAGGGCAGCATCGGCAAGCTGTTTGGATGGAGCTTCGACGAAGAGCCGGACGACGAGCAGCCTGTCGTGGTGGATCTTGCGGAGCAGAATTGATGCTTCTCACTGTGTCTAGTGGACTCATTTCATTAATTTGCTCAGGAATTTACTGAAGTAAGTTGATATAAGTTCAAGTAGTTGAGTATGGCGATCTAAATGAATGAACGTTAACCCCCCTTTTTTTGTGAATTTCATTGCAGTGTCAAACGAAGCATTCTCACGAATTTTGTGACAGCCATTCGCCCAAAAAGGAGTATTGCCTTTTTTTTTTGTTTTTTTTTTGTACCCATCGTATTAAAGTGGCATGACTCGTTTGAGTGTATTCCTGCGTTGTAAATGTAAAAACGTTGTAAAAATGAAAGGAAGACATTCTTTCTGAAACGTCGAACTTCGCCTGATAATACAGGGTTCGCAAAGATAAAGTTCCGGATTTGTAATGAAGATAAAATGCATAAAAGAAGAGCTTTCAACCAGAGCTATACCTATTGAAAGATGTGTTTTGGCCTTTCTGTAAGTATTGCAGCTTGGCCCAGATTTTTGTGGAAAAATTGTAAAAGAAGAAGAAAAGGAAAAAAAACTGCTGCTGCTTGCGTGGTTTCAGAGCAATCTAAACTAGAGCACTGCACGGGCCCGTGCTTACCCGAAAGCCCGGCCTGTGTTTTTTTTATGCGGGTCTGGGCCGGGTACGGGCTTGACAACGCCGGCCATGGTCGGGCATGTACGCGAACATATTACACGAGACTGGACAGCTGAATTTTCATGTCACTTTTGTTTATACTGGGTATGGGATATCATGGCATTCTCATCTGAGAACTATCACTTTTTTTATATGTGATCATGCTTATTCTCTTATTCTGCTTATTCGTGTAATGGGTCTGGATTTCACACGTGACCTCCCAGTCTCGGCGTGGAAAGCGATCATCCTAACCACTATCCCACGGGAGCCGGTTTTACAGTGTTGAGCGCTCGTTCGTGCATGTGTCCTGAGTTCGCTTTACACTGACGTTCAAGTGGAGCACGGTTGTTTTTCGCGTTCGAAGAATCAAAGTACGAAATATACTCGTGCTAGGAGCCCAATGAAATTCGCCGACTTCGGAACTATTTCTCGAAGCGGATTGTCCATTTCACTCGCTGCCATACCACATGATGGTAGCAAACGTTGGATGGATTTGGGAGATTCTGAAACGTTTTATTTTTAACGATATATTCATAACCGTGGATTACTTAGCGTTTTTACTTACACGGGGATATTTCAGCGATTATTTTCGTTCATTGATTTTTAACCGTATATTCTGATACATTTATTCTTAAAGAATAGCTATTTACGCATTTATTTTTTTTTTGATTGGGTGTTAGCGCCGCGAAGCAACTGTGGCTATGAGCGACGTACAGATGTGGACAGACGGAGAGAGGATAGCAGGAAGGAGTGGGGGACAGGGGGGTTAGTATGCGTCCTGGGCCGACTTCAGGGGGAACTGTGCCGACATTCGTCTGGAAAGTCTTCGGAAAACCCAGGGAAAACCTCAGACAGCACAGCCGGCGGTAGGATTCGAACCCACCACTTCCCAGTCTTCAGCACGACCTTGGTTACCACCAACGAGCGGACGCCTTAGCCCACTCGGCCATGCCGCTGGTATTACGCATTTATTTTTGAAGTTATTTCTAAAAGTTTCAAACGTGATAACCCCCACCTACAAGAACAGTATCCATGGTGCTGCCCTCATAGCTTTCTTTTTTTTAGAAATACGGTGCAGCTAAAGAAAGCACCCCGTATATTATTTACATGTAGATTTACAACACTGTATATTATACAGTTTTTAAAGCAGTGGAGGTAAAATACGGGGAAGATCAATTGTTGTCTACCTGAGGGTAGTCAGGGTAATCACGTAATCACATCACATCGAACGTGGGGGTCGAACTACATGAGCATCTTGTACCACGACACCAACGGTGTCCACGCGTTCTGGTTCGAATCCCCTCTAACCTCAGTAAGCGCGCATGTAAAGTGGAAGACAGTGTGCGGTAATCGTTTCCTTGACACGCTTCCGTGCAGAACACTCTCCGATGCAGAGTAATACGTGCTCCCGAAACCGCGCTAGTGGCGTCAGAAACACGAAACAAGACGCAATAAACGTAAGCGGAAATCAGTTTTCGCGAATACCACAGCGCAATAAAGTAAGCGTTGACTCATTACATTTCGGAGAAGCTTGGGAGAGCCCGAAAGTAATTAGAGGAAATTGATGATGCCCAGATTGCGATCGAGAGAGAGCACGAGGCTGTCTGATTGGTTTATCAGTTATGACTAATGTTAGTCAGAAAATGTTAGTCGAGACTGGGAGGTACCCGGGTTCGAATCCCGGTGCCGGCTGTGCTGTCTGGGGTTTTTCCTGGGTTTTCCTCAGACGCTTTCAGACATATGTCGGCACAGTTCCCCTAGAAGTCGGCCCAGGACGCACATTTCCCCAGGGCGTTAGTCGTGACGTTGCCCACATACGTGAGGCCGACAACGGCAAGCCCTTTCACCACCACCACCACCACCACCAGAAAAAAAGTAACGAAGTTGACACTTAACATTTTATTTGAAGAGTCCCACACCGACAGCACGACAGGTTAAAAAACAATATTAAAATTGACGTTTCGAGGCCTATATACGGGTCTCATCCTCAGAATGAGGTTTCCCGGCGTCCGCTTTTCACTTAAATAGCGGTACATTATCTATCCGGTAGGGGGCCCGAGGTTCCTTCTAACCCCCCAACATGAACAAACATCCGGGCCCCCTACCGGATAGATAATGCACCACTATTTAAGTGAAAAGCGGATGCCGGGGAACCTCATTCTGAGGATGAGGCCCGTATATTGGCCTCGAAACGTCAATTTTAATATTGTTTTTAACCCGTTGTGCTGCCGGTGTGGGACTCTTCAAATAAAATGCTTGTTCCGAGCACTCGGGGTGTTTTTAGTTACACTTAACTTGCAAAAAAAAAACAGTAGCTGAGTTAGAGTTACGGTTACAGTTACCCTTTCTGAAATGTAACTAGCTATAGTTACTGCCATTCAAGTAGCATAGTTACTTTACGGTTACCTTTAAAGAGAGAGAGAGAGAGAAAAAAGCCTCACAAACTTTGTTGTACTGTCCGCGCACAGTTACGTATAATCGTGGTATAAACAGGGAATTTCCCGCGAGTTCTAACGGCGCAGTGGGGGTCTCCCGCTACATTAAGACCATCCTTGCTATGTATGAGATGACAAAACTTCGTGATGTTTCTACGAAAAAAAACAAAACAAAACGGCAGGGTATTTGAAGTGTCGACATACCGGCTCTAGGAAGCTGACGCGTGAAAAAAATATTCTAATACCCGAGCAACTGAGGTAAGCTCTAGTTACTTTATGCCGTTACTTTATAACCAAAATTGGTAAGTATAGTTAGTTACTTCTGTAGAAAAGTAACCAGTTACCGCAAGTTACAAGTTACTTGTAACTCAATTACTACCCAAGATTACGTCACAGTTGCCCATGAAGTCGGCCTCGGACGCAAACCGTGCCTCCCATTCCATCCTCCTCTCCCCTTTCCATCATCTGTCCATGTCTGTACTCCGCTCATAGCAGCAGTTGCTTCGCGTTGCTAACACGGAATCATCGTCATCGCCAGCAACAAACGTAACCTATACCAACGTACACAAAAATTGAGGAGTCTTTCTGCGCTGTGTGTAGTGTGCATAAATTAGTGTTGTTGAGCTCCTCCTAGCGGCAAAAGAGTTCCGTGTTAGATATGGTGACGTTGAGCTGCTTGTGTGGATGGGACGCTGATTCGAGCCACTGCCGCAACACCACCTAGATACAGAAAGCCCGCGCGCTCGTCGGCGTGACGTAACAATTAAGAGTCAACCAATGGGGATCGTGTTTTCAACAGCCGTAGCCAATCACAAACGTGCTTTCGGCGGTCGTGGCCATGCAGAAGAACCGCCGTCGTCTGCGAGTTGTGAATGAACGTCCCCGCGTGCTAAATGGGAAAAACTCGGAAATAAAGAGCAAAACGGTCTCAATCTTTCTGAAAAGTGATTTTCTGGAAGGCGTCTCGCACTTTTTTTGTCTAAATATTTAGGTCTGCAGGTTCCAGGTGAGCTGCAATCATTTGCGGGTTCTCGAATTCGCGGAACGGTAGCAGACGAATCGCAGTAGCAGACGAATTCTGACTATATATGTTCGTATGACGTATCTATGACGTATGGTGAAGGAGAGAGAGAGGAGGCGATGCGCAGACTTTCTCTATCTAGATGGTGTC
This sequence comes from Ornithodoros turicata, assembly GCF_037126465.1. Classification (NCBI taxonomy): domain Eukaryota; kingdom Metazoa; phylum Arthropoda; class Arachnida; order Ixodida; family Argasidae; genus Ornithodoros; species Ornithodoros turicata. The sequence goes on along the minus strand of NC_088202.1, from coordinate 146,400,021 downwards.
GCCACCCGGGATCGGAACCGGAAATGAACCCGAACCCAAAATCCGAAAAAAAAACGTTATTTTCTGACGAACCCGAACCGAACCCGAACAATTTTTTGCTTGTCCTGAACCGAACCGGATCTGAAAAAACAAAAACAAAATCGGGTATCGGTTCAGAGTTGAAATATTTGTACTACTGACCGACCTTTTTTGGACTCTCCTAGAACGGTTACCTCACACATTTTCTCTTACAACCGTGTACGGTGAGCGTAAGCTCGCTTTCATGTAATAAAATTACTGCCCACGAACCGGTTAAACCGGGACCGAAAAAACTAACGGTTCCAATCCCTGTAAACATCCCGACCGCTGACTGATTTTTTTCGTCAGCGTATGTGCGGGAGGGGGTGGGGAGTGTTGTCCCTGAGCCGAAAACCCGAACCGATATACCTGAACCGGCTCAAGCTGATAATTTCGGTTCAGCGAACCAATATGCCTGAACCCGAATCGGAAAAAAAAAAAAAGAATACCGGTTCCGTTCCATGGTTGCCACAGCTCGCGTCAAAACGGGCGTCAACGGTGACGCAGAGGCGTTTTTGAGGGCAGTCGTGTCTTCTTTATGAGTCGTAAAAGCGTTTTTGCCGCCCGGAGTTGTGAAGCTTTCTATACGTAATAGGCGTTGGCAACTCGGGATGCGCGTCAGTAACGATCATTCCAGGTCGGCTGACTTCTACGCCCCTTTTGTTTCAACGCAAAAAAGTGTGCCATTACTTCCTGGGACCCGGAAGCTCTGAGCAACCCTATTGGCGGGTACAAATTAATGCCTCTGTTTCCTTGGAAATATCAATTTCTTATTCGGTATCGTAAAGTAGCACTCTCAGTGAAGTGAAGTAAAAAGGCACATTTTACTTTGAAAAGTTCTGCATTAAAAAAATAAATAAATAAAAAATTGGCACGTGTCAATGGAAGGGTAAAAGGAAACTCGACTTCTCATATATCTTGGCTCGCATTGCTACCAATCTTCCTCTATCGACCTCTGAAACCAAGCCCGTCCTTATGTTTTGGCATCAGATACGCTATGCTGCAGGATGAGAGGAAGAGAGAAAGAGAAAAAAAAGGGGGCTTTTAATTGTAGTCAAAAAGGCAACTGTTCCGAATCTTATTCCATTCTGTCCGTTGTGCCTTGAGGTAGAGGGCAGCACCTCAAATGGCGAATTTCGCCATTCATCATCAGTAATTTATCTGTTGTTGTTGTTACGCGATCTACAAAACGCTTGGAATACAATTTACTTTCATCTCACTTCGATATCAAAGTATATGCTTCGCCACTTGTGCACAGAACAGCGCTAGCATGAACATTTTGAGAGATGTCCTCGTCCAGTCGCATTCATTGAGCTCCTGAACGGACACCTCGCGGTTGTATGAGACAATACCAAAGCTGAAGCACGTTTTTGGACTGGACATATGGGAGCAGTCCTATATACCGTATATAGGGTATATAGGACAGTCCCCTTTGCAGTCCCCTTTGCTTTATAGCTGCACCGTGGAAGACCAGCACGAAACGTTCAGGCGCCAGAAAATATAAACGCCGTATATAATATATGGCGTTGATATTTTCTGGCGTCTGAACGTTTCCCTGTAGATGACCAAAACCAGGGATCGGAACCGGAACTGAACCCGAACCGAAAACCGAAAAAAACCGTTATTTTCTGACGAACCCGAACCGAACCGAACCCGAACAATTTTTTTGCTTGTCCTGAGCCGAACCGGAACTGAACCGAAAAAAATTGATACGGTTACCGGTTCGGGAATCGGTTCAGAGGTGAATTCATTGTACTACCGACCGACCTTTTTTTTGCTCACCTGAAACGGTTATCTCACACCTTTCTCTTACAAGCGTGTACGGTGAGCGTAAGCTTGCTTGCATGTAGCAAAATTATTGCCCGTGGACCGGTTAAACCGAGGCCGAAAAAAGTAACTGTTCCAATCCCTGTAAATGCCCCGACCGCTGACAGATATTTTTTGTCTGTGTATGTGCGGGGGTGGGGGGTTCTCCCTGAGCCGAACCCGAACCGAACCGATATACCTGAACCGGTTCAAGCTGATAATTTCGGTTCAGCGGAGCTAAACCCGAACCGAACCAATATGCCTGAACCCGAACCAGAACCGGACCGAAAAAAATACCGGTTCCGATCCCTGACCAAAACACCATCCGCCGTTAGTTCCACTAAGCACCGCCGGGGTTCGCGTGCTGGAATGGCGTTCAAATTAACACCGGTGCGAGCTGTACAAATAAAGTTCACGCAGAAATACTCTTACTGATGGTACATATGGCAAAGGTAGATAGCAACGATTCAACGGGACCTCGTACACTATATGTGTTTCAACGGACTACGGAAACAGATGAATTTCGGTGTAGCTGGATGCAAGGAACAGTGAAATGTCATCCGCATATCGGCGTATGTGGGAAACAGAAGTGGTGCCAGACAGGGACACCCTGAGGGACGCCCGTGAGAAAAAGATGGGAAGTGTTTGCCGTCGATAGCCTTAAAGCAGCTGAAAAAAAAAAAAAAATAGTTACTACACATCGTCATTTCCTGGCACGTTCACGTGAAACATAATCTTTATTGCAGCTGCGTCTTCATCAGTCTGTTAGTCTGTGCCAGACAGTTCTTCGCCGCGGCCGAACTTCTGGTGGGTTGTGGTCGCGGCATGGAGCAGAACATTTTCCGCAGGGCCACGACAGAAACATTCCGAGTTGACGCTTTCTGCGTTATTGATAACTTTATTTAAGAGCACGTGAGATGGGACTGAGCAAAAAGTCGCCTCTCCTCTTCCCACGTGCCTACTCCCCCCCCCCCCCCGCCCCCAATCGTACGTACAAAGAAAGCAGCAATTACTTTTTGGCGAAACATTCACGAGGAGAGGCATATTTAGCTTCCTGTTCTCATCCGCTATTCAATGCAGTTTTTTCCTCCACGAAGCGAGTGGAGTAGTAGGTAATTTCCCGGAGGCCTTGGCCTGACAGACCTCGCACACGCTGCTTTCCCCTTCGGTAGCCCATGTTGACAGAAATGTCGCCACTCTCTCCTATAAGGACCGCCTTCACGTACAGGTGCTCTTCTGCGTTGACGTGAGCCTCCCTGGGACCAGTTCTTCGTGTGTGGCGGGGAGGAATTGCTCGCGGGGTTTTGCGTTTGATTACTAATCGTTTCGATCTTCTTCTCTCGGCAACGCCGCGCAGGTGTGTTGCGCTCCGTGCAGGTACGTGCAATCGCTTCGTGTTCTTTTAAGCAGAAGGCATTTGCGACGATGCCTGGATGATGGTTGCCAGGATGAATGTTTTCACCGCGAATCTTTTTTTTTTTTTTTTTTTTTTTTTGATTGCGTGTTAGCGCCGCGAAGCAACTGTGGCTATGAGCGACGTACAGATGTGGACAGACTTAGAGAGGACAGCAGGAAGGAGTGGGGGACAGGGGGATTAGTATGCGTCCTGGGCCGACTTCAGGGGGAACTGTGCCGACATTCGTCTGGAAAGTCTTCGGAAAACCCAGGGAAAACCTCAGACAGCACAGCCGGCGGTAGGATTCGAACCCACCACCTTCCAGTCTACAGCACGACCTTGGTTACCACCAACGAGCGGACGCCTTAGCCCACTCGGCCATGCCGCTGGTCACCGCGAATCTTTCGTTACCCTTCGCGTGTATTCGCACGAGCGACAGAAGCGGAAGATGCGAAAAGCGTCATAGCTTTCTGCTGTCACGTACACTGCTAACCGTGGGGAATATCCTGCTATACACAGCCACAAGATATTCCGTAGCAGACGACAGGAAAACACGCTGACGGTGTCGTCTGCTAAGTGTCGTCTGCTTAAATGCGCAGTACGTCACGCCCGATATTGCGCACCGTGTGAATGCTCAACATAACACGGGACGGAACATTTGGCTCTGTGAGTAATGTTTTCGCTTTTTCTTCCACTAGCTCTGTGGTGAAATCTTTTAACTCAAGACATCGTAGAACGTGAAAAAAACAATGTGCAAGTTGCCGGCGATAACTGATAACTGATAATGACTATTTGTAACAGGTCCTCGTCAGTCTCGTTTTCCCGTAAATTAAACAGTTTAATGCTCTCAACCGTTTTCTCTTTACTTGTAACTCGAGACATATTAGTTCTGTTCACGCTGAGAACAGCGACTTCTGTTTTCCGAACACGTGTATTACGGGTGAGAGGCAGGTATGGGGGAGAGGTACTGAGTGAAGGTTTTATTAATCATTCCCATTACGTGGAGTCACGGTTGCTAGGAATTGCAATTAAGTGAAAGGAGAAAACGTTCGCGTGTTACTGGAATAGGAAACAAGAGGAAAGGGCCATCCATTTTGTCTCAAATAAGAAAAGGCATAATAGATCTTCAATAAATGTAGTACTATTCACTTTTTGGTATCAGGGATCCAATAGCGGCGAAGTGCTATGTATTCGAGGAGTGTCCTTATGTGGCGAATTTTTCCATTCATTATAATTAATTTATTTGTTGTTATCTTCGACGTCGCACGGCATCAGACCGAGCTTGGCCGCGTACTATTAAACAGTGATCGCCACTAACTACTTCTACAGTAGTTTAACTATAACTACTAACTACTTTGTGATTGAGTAGTTTAACTAGTAGTTCAACTACTTTTCAGGGGAGGTATTTAAAACTACTTTTTTAACTACTGCAATGTCGTTTAACTACATCTATAACTACTTAACGTTGTCCATCAACACCAATCCCTTGTAGTGTTCTTGGGCACCTAAGTATGAATCACGAGCAATAATAAACTTTGGCTCAAGTCCTTGCTACGATCGTCAAATACATTCTTTCGGGATTCTTTCTGTGCCTAAGCGATAAACTAGGTTGCAGAATTATTTCACAGGAAATGAGGCTTCACTAGACGAGCATTAAAAGTGAAGATTTAGTACACATGCACGACACAATTGCTCTGCACTTCCGTTCTTATCAAACAAGTAGCTCGAGGTAAAAGTCGGAAGCACAATCGTACCGTAGCGCTTGCGGCAAAATCGGAAGTAGTTGGCGCCTTCAGTAACCTGACTACTGTAGTTAACTACTTAAAATAGTAGTTTAACTAGTAGTTGCCACTACAGTTTTGCAAGTAGTTGATAACTGCTTTTTAACTACAATCAGGTAGTTTAACTAGTAGTTTAACTACATGTAATTAACTACTGGACATCGCTGCTATTAAGCAACACTCTTTTAACCACTACTCCCAAATCGAACACTACATTACGTTTTAAAGAAACCACCTCCAGATTTACTCGCCCCCGTGTGTAAACTTTGAAGAGAGGGACAACGTCCTCTTTCTCTCGTTGCTTCGGGGAGAGGGGTGCTGAGTGGGGGAAGGAATGAAAGATTAGGATGTTTGTTTGCTCTCTTTAATTTCATCGTACACTGACGTATGGAAAAATGCACAACGTTCATTATTATAGCGACCATGCCATAACCAGCATGCAGCTATGCATAGGTTATGCGCGGGGCTTCTCTTCAGTTCAAGCAAGAACAATATTCCGTTCGTCAGAGCCCAACTGCATCAGCCGCTCAGTGACGAATTTCTCTCGAAGACAAACTCGAAGACAATAACAACAACTACATGGATGATTATGGAATGAGGTGATTCACCGCAACACTTGCGGTACCATACCTCAGTGCATGTGGGTTACTATATGAGTTGGATGACGATGAAAAAGATAAGGCATAGTGGTTCAGAGGCATAGTAGGGTACACTCTAAATCTTTTCACACCTTTAAAGGTGTAAATAACGTGCATGGCGCACGCCTTTTTAGGTGTAATTTTGGTAACATCATAATGGAGCACGGTTTCGCACAAATTTTCTTTACTAGAGTGTTGTCTGTCCTCCAAAAAATTCAGTCTTGCAACATCTCAACATTGTTCAACAGTATTGTAGACACTTGCGCGTGCTCGATTATCGATAGCGATGCATATATGCATTAGCTCGTACCTACGATATCCAAGACCTAATGAAAGCAAGATTTGCACTGACACTTGATCTTTAGTAATGCTTTCCAAATTTTGTAAAATATCATCCTGGAGATGCAATGTTACGCAACCAGGTTGAATGTGCATAGCGCACACCTTTAAAGGTGTGAAAAAGTTTACAGTGTATAGTACTTCATCCGGTCGGCCACTTGAGATGAAATGCTGTGAAGATCACATCTCCGCATTCATGGCAACAGCTCTGAGGTCACAGGAGTTCAAGCAGGTTAGAAGACGTCAGGAACACATATAATAAGTGCAGGCATTGACGGTGCTGCACAGGGTTAGAACAGGGACCCAAGATTGCTGTAAGGCTGAGCGGTTTGTTGTTGATACGGGTCAGTTGGGACCAGAGGTGGGAGTTGGGACCATCACGGAATTTGAGGTGAGGTGAGGTGAGGAGCATCTTTTGGAGCAATGGTTGAGGTGAGGTGAGGTGAGGAAAAATCTTCCTAGAAGACGCTGAGGTGAGGTGAGGTGAGGGAAATTTTCCTTGGGAAAGACTGAGGTGAGGTGAGGTAAATTTTTGAAATAATTTTGAGGGTGAAAATTTTCTGAAAAACTTTTTGAGGTGAGATGAGGAAATTTTTTCACCAGGAAGGCTGGAGGTGAGGCAGGATGAGATATATTTTCTGAAAAATTCTTGAGGTGAGGTGAGGGAAATTTTGTTAAAATTTTCTGAGGTGAGGATTCCTTTTTCATGTGAGGTGAGGACTTTTTTCGTGTGCCGAGAGAAGAAAAGGGAAAATTTGTCCGAAAATTTTTAGGTGATATGAGGCAGGTTGGCAAAAGGTAGTTGTTAGGGCTGTTTTCTTTACTTTATTACTTTATTTGTTTTTTCAGTGATTGTTGTAAACCAAACGACGCGAGTCGTTGCACTTCACTATCAATAATCGCTGCTTATTGGCTGGTCCTGAGTCCTGACGATGGGTCTAGACTCTGGCTGCACATCCCACAAAAAGTAGGGGGCAATATGGGCACGACATTGGGTGCACTGATGACGTAACACTCATACGATTATGATTCACAAAGCTGCGCTTCGATTCGACCACCACTGTAGCGCTCAACCTATCGGATGCCATGCGAAGGCGGTGAACGAGACAATTAGCAATGCACCTGCCATCCCACTAGCTGATGGCGAGCGGCCATGATATAATGCGTAGGACATGATCCGTAAATAATTTTAGCTATCATCGCCATTCATCAGGTGCTCACCGCAGTCGTGGCGCTTTCTGGCCTCTGTTGCGCTTGCGCCACAAACACCTACAGTCACGATCTACCGCTGAAGCAGAGAGTCAGGACCTGATGCTTTAGTCTCGATACTTGCTTTACGCTGCGTACTTTCGTCATTTTAAAAAAGTGAGAAGCGTCGACCTTGAGCAGGGAGGGGCACCCTCCTAACTGCAAGTGAGGTGAGGGCGCCTTGAACCCCCTCACCTCACGGAATTTGAGGTGAGGTGAGGGAATTTTTTTATGCAAGGCTGAGGTGAGGTGAGGGAAATTCTCTGAAAAGGTTTTGAGGTGAGGTGAGGTGAGGAAAGATTTTTTCAGGAAAGGGTGAGGTGAGGAAAATTTTCTGATAATGGGGGTTTTGAGGTGAGGTGAGGCGAGGAAAATTTTCTGAAAAACTATGTGAGGTGAGGTAAGGGAACTACTCCGAAAAGTAGTTGAGGTGAGGTGAGGACAAAGCTCCGTCCAGGAAAATCGAGGTGAGGGCAAAGACCGTGAGGAGTTTTGCCCACCTCTGAACTGGGGCAGTGCTCTCTCCGAACTGTATTCAGGGCAGTCGATGAGGACGTGTTGAATGCTTGCTACTAGGCCGACTCGAAGACAAATGCGTGTAGCTCCTCTTGAAGCTTGCCATCTTTATCTGTCTAACTTAGCCACAGCGAAGTAACTTTATACCCTTCAAGAACGTTAATGTTTCGCTGACAAACCCTTAACCCAGGCCCCGTGCTTGCAGAGCCGAATGGGAAATGCCCAAACCGTTGTCTAAGAATTAAAAATGCACTCACCATTCGGAGGCTTAGTCTACCTAGAGTCCCTAAATAAGCTTCGCTTCAGAGTATCGACACTCAGTTCCAAGAGCGAGCATGCGCCATCTTGTTTCCGCGCCACGCTACCCACGCGCGCTGCGCACGTCAGAGCCATTTATAGGGAGAGTTTGGCCATTCTTTGATCTTTTGCCGCCTTATGGGAGGAGCTTATTTTGACGTCAGAGTCGTCGTTGCGCCGCCCAAAAAGCTTGAATCCGAGCGGAATCCCCTTATCAGCCATCTAGTCCGCGCCATATTGATGCTGTCTGCCAGCTGGTCGACAGCTTCGTGGTCGCGTTGAATGTAATCTACAGGAATAACCGGCTTATGACCCACTCGCGCCAGTGATAAGGGGGGCTTTGTGTCCGAACTGAAAGGGTTCAAGGACGAAAAGCTTTCCAAGCAAGAGGTACGCACGTGTATTCTCTCTTTGGAATGTAAACAATGATCAGCATCAATATGGCGTCGGCGACCGATTGACGACTGGATAACAATGGAGCACGACGAGGGAGGTCGTTTAGCCGTGACGTCGGATGACGCGCTTTAAGTTAGGCTCCTCCTAATGGCCAAACTCTCTCTATAAATGGCTCTGGCGCACGTTAGCCCGCCATGCCATCTATCGTGTGCGGGTGAAATGTTCCTTTCGTTTACAAGCAGCAGTTGACGGCCTCGAGCTCACCTTGACATCTTCGGGACGCTCTGGTAGACAATACATGGATTATCGCACAACAATCAAATACGTTTCTCTATCCCACAGACAGCATTATGTTAGCCGTCTTTGATCCTCAACTGGGGATGGTACCGGTATGGTGCGGAAACAAGATGGCGCTCATGCTCTCCCTTGGAGACATCAGTGTCGATACTCTGAAGCGAAGCTTATTTAGTGACTCTAGGTCTACCAGATCATGAGTGTTGAAGAACAAATATTCTCCTTATTGCCAAGGGTAACAAGGCATCTTCAATGTGACCTAAAAGGAACAGCAAAAGATGTAAGGTCGGCGTAGAAATGAGAGATAATGCCGGTACACCCACGTGGTGTTTACTCACCGCTTATCTTATGGCGAATTCGGGTGGTCATTTCCTGGCAACACGACTTAGCGCAAATTGCTAGGTCGGAGGCCGAGCTGGCATCACGTGACCGTTGCCACCCGAACATGAGTGCCACGAATCTAGAGGTTTTGGTTGCTTGGATGACGCTAGGGGCATCGCGGTCGCCCGTCTTCGGGTTCCGTTGTCTGCTAAGCCACGTGAACTTCAACGTGCGGGCCAATGAGGGCACGCGCCACCGTTCCAGTGCGGATGTGACGACACCGGAAGTAGTTGGGCAACGCGCTGCTCAGTCGTTTTGAGAAGGGGCGAAAACGAAAAGTGCTACTTAGCAAATTCCGGGCGCTCGGAAAGCGCCACGCGAACATGCGAGATTGCTTCGCTTTGACCAAGCGAACGTGACTGCTTGGGATCCGACAAAGAAAGTTGCTACGAAATCACCACCCGAATTCGCCATCAAATCATTCTTGTGCTCTTTTCGGGGCAACTTCTTTTTTTTTTTTTTTTTTTTTTGCAAGTTCCCGAGCAGTCATGTTCGCTACAAAATGGTTGGTCTTGTTTCTTGCTTACTGTTTCGGGCTGTACTGCGAGGGCTAGCTTTGTTTCGTAGTAGTAGTAGATGAGGCAATTCAGAGCCTGGCAACTGACCTGTGGCAGCGAATGGCAACCTTTGCGAATGGCATTGACTTGCGAAATATTGTTCTGTTGCTCAAAAAATACTATCGCAAGCGACGACACTGACGATGTCGTCATCTGTGATTGCAGCGCAGGGGTCCTCGTTGCGGACCTTCCCAGTCTGAAATGACCAGACTGCTCAGTGGATTACTTTTGTGTAACCTGCAAAGTAGGAAAGGGAGAAAATTCTTCCTAGCAACACTGTCTTTGTGCCAGTAAAAAGAAGGCCACGACCAGGGTTCTCGACCTCACTTGACTAGGTGTGGGCCAGGTGTCATTCCTGGACAGTGACCGGATAACTGAAGCCGGGTGTTGGGTATTAGTCACTTCTGTTCCCTGCATGGAATTCTCGTCCGAGTCCGGATAAACGAGGGCGAAATCCTGGGGAAATCCTGGGGCGAAATCCGAAAAACATGGGGAGAAATCCTTCCCCATGCTTTTTTGTCCGGATAGCTCAGGATCCGGATAAATGAAGTCCGGATAAACGCGGGTCGACTGTAGTTACCGCTTCCGGTTTAAAGTAGATATAGGTCAGCACGCTTCATCTTCGGTAATCATAATCGTACCGCCAGCGTCACCTTAATGAAAACTAACCTTCATCTTTTCATCCGTGAGTCTCATACTTACAAGTACTTGGGGCTTCATTTCTCCTCAAACCTCTCTTGGTCAGATCATATTCATACCATTGTTCGCGATGCAAATCGCAAACTTGGTTTCATCCGTCGCCACCTTAAACTTGCTCCACCTGAAGTGAAACGTCTTGCATACAAAACACTAGCCAGGCCGAAGTTGGAATATGCATGTAGTATCTGGGATCCTTACCAGTCAACACTTGTGGACCTTCTTGAATCCTTACAGAATCGGGCAGCTCGCTTTATTTTATCAGACTATTCTTTTCCGTCCAGTATTACATCTTTAAAGGCCTCTATCAATCTTCCTCTTCTTGCACACCGTAGGAAATACTTTTGTCTGTGTTTATTCCACAAATTCTACTACACCACAACCATCCGTCCAGGGTACATCACTATGGCCCACTACATCTCCTCTAGGATCGATCATGCCCATAAAATCGACCACATTCCATGTCGTACATCTCATTTCCAATTTTCTTTCTTCCCCAAAACCATCAGTGCTTGGAACGACCTTCCCCAGTATATCGTAGCTAACTCCGACTTTTCAGTTTTTCGCAGCCAGCTAGCTGCCAGTTTTGGTGTCTAATTTCATTATCATCGCATATGTTTTCTTAACGTTTTCACATAAGTGTTTTGTTTTTTTTTTGCAAAGTGTTCAATTGCTTCTGTTCTGATGATCTGTTCTGATGATTCTGATCTGTTCTGTTCTGTTCTGACTTGCTGATGTAACCCCCCCCCCCCTCACTCAACGCTCCCCGAGGGCACGTGAGGTATTCTCATAAATAAATAAATAAATAAATCTGCCACCACTGTCACTGCACCGTAAAATGAGACATCTCCGTGTATTTCACAAGTTTTATTATTATTATAACCCTGCGTTGAGATAACGTCACTGATCCTTAGTCCGAGTTACACACCACCAAGTTTAGACAACGATCAGAAAGTCGGCATCAATCGTTACTTAACATACACATTTGCGGAATCACTTGTGCCTCGAACATCCACTGAATGGAACCAGCTTCGCTCTTCCATCACCGACATACAACACTATAAAAAACAACTGTTCGAACATTTTTTTGTGTTGCTGAATAACAGTTACTCGTATATAATTTGTGTTACTGGTTCGCTGTTGTATTTGTGCTCTTTTCAAATGTCCTGCTCCCCTCTGTAATGCTTCTGCCCTGGGGATAATAAAAATAAATAAATAAATAAACAAAGTAACTGTGTAATATAGCTGTGACTAAATTACTCAGGCATCGCAATATTCTCCAGCTCCCTGCGGCGTCATTTTGTTGAGGCTCCAAGATGTTCAGCTGTTTCTGCTGCAAACAGGAATTCACACGGTGCCTCGATAGCCTTTGACTAAATTCCACGGGAAATCTTAAGTTTATTAGTAGTTAGACAGTATGTAGCTATGTTTGGACAGTACAAGTGCTAAAACAATTTGCAAAGCTACAGTTATTCGGCGTTTTTTTCTCTCTTAAAAATGTAACTAGGAAACTAAGTTAGTTGTAACTAGTTACATTTCAAAAAGGGCAACTGTAACTTCGCAGGCTAACAGTACCCGTAATTCAATTACCCCCATCTCATACTACTATCATTACGCCCTGTGCAATTTGCTTCAACAACGAAATCTTGTTACAGATGCGGCCAAACCAGCACTCCTGAAGCCTTTACCTTCACCAAACCTTAATCATGGAACATTCAGTCCTCGCCATCATCTTCACCTGCGTGCTCTCGGCCTCCGCGATAGACCCTTTCAAAAAGGGGTCTAAGCAGGACAGCCTGGTTGAGTCCAGCAACCTGTTTGGACTCCAGGTTCTGCAGTTATTCAGCGAGAAGAACGTCGTCTTTTCTCCGCTGAGTCTGTCCGCCGTTCTCTCCATGGTCTACATGGGGGCAAAAGGTGCAACGGCGCACCAGATGGCGCAGCACTTGAACTACGCGCGTCATGATCTGTCCGCTCGCGACGTCCTCACGGCTTACTCGGACCTACTCTTGGAACTTTCGCCGCCATCTTCGTTTCTGAGGAGCCGCCCTTACGTCATCGACTCCGCGAGCGCCGTGCTAGTGTCCCACGACTTCGCGCTGAACGAGACCTACAGGAAGAACATGAGGCGGGCGTTTAACGCCGCGGTAGAAGCCGTCGACTTCCAGAAAGACTCGTCAAAGACTGTGGAGCTGGTCAACGACTGGGCCAAGGAAAAAACGAAGGGCAAGATCGAGAAGGTCTTGGAATACCTTCCGGCGCAGACGAAACTGTTTCTGCTGAACGCCCTGTACTTCAAGGGTCTCTGGAAAGTGCCGTTCGACCCCGATGTGACGTCGATGAGGACGTTTCAAAACGCGGACGGCTCGAAGAGTCTCGTACCTACCATGTTCGCGGCGGAGGATTTCAACTACGCTTACGATCCCGACATGAAGGCAGGCGTCATCGAGCTACCGTACCTCGGCAAAGGTGGTGTCAGCCTGTTCGTGTTCCTGCCGGAGAACATCCGAAGCTTCGGACAATTGATTCAATCCATGACGGCCGAGAGGGTACGGCAGGTGATCGCTTCGATGCGCGAACAAAGGATCGAAGTGTTCATGCCCAAGTTGAGGCTGGAGAACCGTCTGCAAATGAAAGAACCCTTGGACACCCTGGGGATGACGGTCATGTTTAGCGACGCCGCCGATCTTTCGGGGATGGGCAGTGGGGACCTGAAGGTGGACGAGGTCGTGCACCAGGCCGTGCTGGAGTTGGACGAGAAAGGAGCTCGCGCGGCGGCGGTCAGCGGCGTCGCCATCGCGGCCAAGTCGCTGAGGTCCGGAAAAGAGTTCCGGGTGAACCGTCCGTTTGTGTTTTTCATCGGACATCGTGACACGGGCGCTGTTTTGTTTCTGGGCCAAGTAATGTCAGTAAAGGGGGTGTAGTGTGAATGAATGTGAATCGTGTATATAGATAAAAAAAAAGTGTTGTGACAATTGAGTGGTATGTGGTAGCTGTAGCACTGCAACGCTGTATGAGGGGTACAGATGGCGCGGCATTCGTTCATCCGTTTAGGAGGTGACCGTGGAGCGCTAGTGTCCATGCCGCACCAGAACCGTTTATAGGGAGAGTTTGGCCATTAGGAGGAGCCTAACTTGAAGCGCGTCATGCGACGTCACGGCTAAGCCACCTCCCTCGCCGTGCTCTATTGTTGTCCCGTTGTCAGCCGGTCGCCGACGCCATATTGATGCTGATCGTTGTTTACGATGCAAGGAGGGAAGACACGTGCGTACATTGTCCTTCGAAAGCCCTTCGTCCTTGAACTCTTTCAGTTTGGCAACAAAACCCCCTTATCAGAAGCGGCCGTCGGTCATAAGCCAGTTATTCCTGTAGATTGCATTCATTGCGACAACAAAGCTGACGGACAGCATCAATATGGCGCGCATCAGGTGGCTGATAAGCGGATTCTGCTTGGATTCAGTCTTTTTGGGTCGCGCAACGACGACGCTGACGTCAAAATAGGCTCCACCCACGAGGCGGCAAAAGATCAGAGAATGGCCAAACTCTCCCTATAAATGGCTCTATGCCGCACCTGAGCTTTCAGAGAGAGAGGGAGGGAGAGAGAGAGAGAAAAGAGAGAAACAGACTTCCGGCATATCGAGAGCGGACCCCAGATTACTGGGCAAGTGCATATTTTTCTCCTGTAATGCGAATAGTGAAGTTTTGATACAGGAGCACGAATTGGGTGATGGGGGATCCAAGTGGACATTGACCTGATAGCGCCCGTAAATGTTTATTTTGGCGTCAGTGGCCATGTCGGCTTCAATGTCCCGTATGTCCTTGCACGAAAATTGCCCTAAATTATTGTTAGCCTTATGGGAGAAATTGCGAGTGTGCTATAGAATCGACTGGGCGTTTTTGAAGTATAATACCCCTGTCACACGGGCATTTCGATCCTTCTCGAATCCGATCTGCATCGAACTTCCCGAGCAGGCTCGAGTTTTGACGCTGCTACACGGCCACTTTCAATGCGCATTAAATGGTTGACCTGTGCAAATGAATAAACGGAACTCATTAATTTCGCGTTTCCTCTATAACAGCGATATTAGTGGTAATTTATCGTATACCGATGTAAGCATCATTTGTAGCTTCGCGCGCATGTCCGTCTTAAGTTATGACAGTTCACCGGGGTCGAGGATGCAAATGGCGGCCGTCGAGCCGTCTTGAAATTCTCAATCCTGTTATGGGAACTGTCTTGAGTCAAGCAGGATCAAAGTTTGATCCTGCTTGGAAGCGGCCGTGTAGCACCATCCGATCTGCATTGGGTTCAAGCAGGTTCGGTCGAGCAGGATCGAAAATGCCCGTGTGACAGGGGTATAAATCAATGCCTTGGGAAACGCGCTGTACAAAAGTTACGACGACACAGTCCCCTGGATTGCAAATAGCCGTACAGAGTTCTCTATCCATCTGGAGTTCATGACGGCAAAGTCCTGTTTTTTTTTAACTCTGATACTACGGGATACATGCACCACGTTGCCAAGGTACTTAGACAACGCAAGTGATCTACCTTGTGCATGCCCTGCATAGCATGGCGGGACAAGTGAGAAAGGACACCTTCCCCTTCGCGGCTCTTTAGAGCTAAAACTACCCCATCTGCGCGCGCAGCAACAAACCCACGTGGGTATATAGTACAAAGGTTCAAAACTGGTCTTGTAGCGGTGCCCCCTCTGGTGTATTATAATATTTCTTTTTTTTTTGTATAATTGGGGGTTTACGTCGCGAGACAACTGAGATCATGAGCGACGCCACAGCGGTGGGTCTGTGGATTGCTTTTGCCCACCTCAGGGTTCTTTAACGTGCGATGAAAGCTCACCACACGGCACCCTCGGCCGGGTTTGAACCCGCGATCTCGGGATCAGAAGGCGAACACGCTACCGACTGAGCCACCGAGGCCGGTGTTCCTTCTGGTCCGCACCACGGCCAGCATGACCAAGTGGACGTCTGCTCGTTGGTGATAGCCAAGACTGGAAGGTGGCGGGTTCGAATCCTACCACCGGCTGGGCCGTCTGAGTTGTTTCCCAAGTTTTCCGACAGACTTTCCAGATGAACGTCGGCACAGTTCCGCCCGAAGTCGGCCCAGGACGGATACTAACCTCTCTGTCCCCTCCTTACATCTGTCCACGTATGTACGCGCTGCTCATAACCGCAGTTGCTACGCGGCGCTAACACGACATTAAAAACAAAGGTCCCGTCAGCCACATTCAGCGCCATCTATTGAATACGGAGATACCAAAGTCGACAAGTTGATCTCTTCGGTTAAAAAAAAAGTTCACCGACGCTCCTACTAGTGTGACGACGTTGAAGGACAAGCGCTCCTCCCCGCTCACATCTCGGCACGTGGCTATAAAGGCAGTCGATTGCTTTCATACCGACCTTGAAGGACACTGGACGTACGACCCCAAAAGCCATCGGGGTGTGAGCCGTGCGCAAGTGGTCTTGCAGTGGACTATGCCCTCGGCACAGTTGTTTAGCCAGAAGTTCGTCCTTGGGGGTGTTAGGCTCTGCAAGGGGGTGTCTTTACATGCTTTTGACGAAATATGGCGCAATCTCACAAAATTTTAGGGGTCTCCTGCAGAGTTTGAGGGGGGGTGTAGGGAGAAGTCCGGATAAATCACTGCCTCCGCAGAACTGGCGCACATTTCGGCGAATTACGTCTTCCTCTCTGCCAGGATCAAGCGTCTGGAGCGTCAAGCCCTGTGCAACGCTGTTGCGATCGTTTCTGACGTCAGAGAGCCAGACTAAATGTGAAACTGTCCCGCAACCGTGCAATGGCCCTGTACAGCAATGACGAAACTGCAGTCAGTGGCTGCAATACTAGCTGGAGCCGGGGGCTGGCATCGCCAGACGACATTCTGCTTTCCAACGTCCCCAAATTCGAGTTGGCACCGGCAACTTCGGTCGATGTTTTAACGCGACGAGAAACGACGCCGCTTCGTGCTCACGAATTTATAAATTATGCTGTACCTTACTCTTACCCATGACCTACTAGATTATAACGACCGCGTCATAATCGGCAACCCCTATGAGGAGCCCGTCCGCACGATCCGCTAGGGGCGCTACTCATCGGCACGCGAGATCTGCATCACGATTGGACGATGGAAATTTGAATTCTGAACGCGCAGAAGCGTATGTACGACAACCGTAGCAGACGACAGCAATAGCTCCTATGAAAACGCGTAGAATGATGATGGTGATCAACATCAGAATGAAACATCCGTGGAATATTCACCGCTTGTACAGAAATACTAAGGTAAGCTGAAGTGTAAAGTATTGTAGAAGTTGAGGAAGCAATAACGGGGACGATGCGTAGCGCCACCGCTACCTTCCAAAACTGCGGCGTTGGGAAGAGGTGCCTACGACATGGTCGTTATATTCTAGTAGGTCGTGCTCTTACCACGTCGTGACGTGAAACATGTACTCCTTTTTTTTTTTTCGGTTCATCGGTGGCGCTGTAAACCTTTGCAGTATTCCTCTTCGAATACAGGCAATTTCTTG
The DNA here is from genome assembly GCF_037126465.1 of Ornithodoros turicata. Taxonomy (NCBI): domain Eukaryota; kingdom Metazoa; phylum Arthropoda; class Arachnida; order Ixodida; family Argasidae; genus Ornithodoros; species Ornithodoros turicata. Next base: position 146,383,085 of record NC_088202.1, on the reverse strand, counting down.
TCTTCCCTAGATCAATGAAGTTGGTTTTAGTTTTAGGTATTATAAACTCGTGGCCCAAACAGGACATTTGGCGAGAAAAGTATTCGGCTCCAGGCTTTCGCGTCCTTTGGACAGGTGTTATGCAACGCTTACCATTCTCCTGGAAGTCAAGGTAATAAAATCCGGTCCCTATTAAAGGGGCTGATTTTTACGGTTCATGAGGGACATTGTGAGGGCGAAAAGCGTATCTCTATACACTCCGCATCCTCAAGCGAGCCGCGGAAAAAGTCCGAACACATTGGTTCAATCCACGCTCGAAAAAGCTACCCCTTTTTCTCTCAATGTCATTAGTGGAGAGGGAAGTCAAGCAAGGAACACGTGCACCATAGTTGGGAGAGAGGTGTCCGAGAGGCGACTCGTTAATCATTCTAATTATGGAATCAATTGCAGTAATAATGGTGTTGTGGAAGAGCGTCATTTGTAATGACTAGAGCGCGTGTAAATCATCACTAAAAAGTCTCGAAATATGCACGTGACTGTGGAACACCTACCAGCGCGGACGGAGCTGTTTCTCCTCAACGCCCTGTATCGCATCTGTACGGTTGCTCTGTCCTGCACATCAGTTTGTTCGCGTTTCTGTCACAGTATAACGAATGCGCAGGTGGCAACACCTCTGCGCTATAGTGTCGAAGATTAATTTGATCTGTGTGAATATGGGCACTACGCTGAAGAACAACGAAAAACACAAGACAAAGCCTCATAACGCCCAGTTGGTAGCATCTATACCCCAACGACGCCGAATATCCTCTGTACGTACGAATAACGGATTCGTACGTCCGACGGACGTCGGAGGGATATCCATCGGACATTATTCGCACGTACAGAGGATTTCAGTGTTAATTATTGGGGTCTGACCGGAAAACGGAGCTTGCGCCTCGTGGGTTCGAATCCCACTGCTGACGCTTTTTTTTTTTTTTGTTCAACTGTCATTATTATTCAACTCGGCATACATGCTCATAGCAGAATCACGGATCTGTTCAGAACCAATGAAGCGTTTCCTGGAGTGAACCTTCGGTTGGACAGACAAGAACGATACGCGCAAGATTGTAATAAGCGGGGGTAATACCAACGCATACTTAACTCGCAACACAACAGCGTCAGTAGCTCGTAAGGGTGTGGCGGCAATGTAGTAGTGGGTGTAGAGAGAAAGAGAGAGGGAGAGAGAAAGATGCTGTAACGACCATTTTAAGTATACTATAAACTCCCGGATGACCGGCCTGCTATAGCATTGCGTGGAACGTGGGCTATATACCCTGCACGGCGAGTTATCGATTTACTATAAGCACGTCCTTCTAAAGTGGAGAAACGTGTTTTTCCTGCGGCTCGCTTCTCCGCAAGTACGAGATGGCCTGGAAGGAACAACAACTTGAAACAGTAACGGGTAATGGCAATACAAGGGAAAGAAATAAATAAATAAAAAAGAAAGACGAGAGACGAAAACTTACGGGATTAGAGCAAGCGTGTTTGTGGGTGTACACGATTTGGTACGGGTAGCATTCTTCGTTATGTTTTTTTTTGTTTGTTTGTTTTCAATTTAGGACGTGAAAGTCGTTACATAACGTACACTCTTAAAAATGAACTTCACCGCTTGGCACGCTCCTAGCCAACCATCAGCTCGAATGATATCGGTACCTGCCCTGATTTGTTGAAAACAGGGGGCGTACGCCTTTTTTGTTCACAAAAAAAATGTCCACGTAATGTCCAGGGAACTGCTAAAGGGAAGAAAAGAGCACGTCGAGATAGTTGATTTACACTGTGGTCGCATCCTGGGGTTACTATATACGACGTATAGGCGTACTTCGGGGGTCGCGACTGGTGGGAATATATTATGTATATACTCGCGTGTTGCCGATAGAGGATGAGGAGGAAGAGAGAGAGAGAGAGAAAGGACAGGCACGCGAGCCATTCCCACGATCGCGTGCGATTCGACGTCGAAGGAAAGTCCAAAACTCGCGTGTATAGCGCAAGTCAAGTTTACTTTTTTTCTCTACAAAATACGGGGAAAACGATTAACATCGCAAGACAGAGACAAAGGGTCAGCCTAATGGGTGCGGCACTTATTTTCTGAAATGCAAAATAATTTCATTAAAGGGGGACTCCGGGACAATCCGAACTATAGGAATGGCTGGGTAAGTAAGTTGCATAAGATACGGTTTGGCAGTCGGGGATCGACTCGTTAGGTGCCAAAAGAGCTGGGAAGCTCAAAACGAAACCGAAACTTCTGAAGGTTTCCTCTCCCACCTCCTGTACCCAGCGTGACGTCACCGGCGCTTTGTAACTTCTTCGTGCCACATGGTTGACCAATCATCTGCTTCCTCGATTTCGTTCTAAAATATTTCCCTGTGGTAAAAGCAAACATACAGGAAGCCGTACACGAGGAATAGACCTCTACCCGGAGAAACGTCATCATGACGTTGGTACACAGACTGAAACCGAAACAAAGCGGAAGGGGAGGGCTGCGTTCTACGAATGGGCTCTCGCTCGCTGCCTCCTACTGAAAGAAAAGTAGGACCGAAGGCCGCGCTCCTTTCCGGGAACCACCACAATCCTCTGAAGACCGTGGCTTTCGGGCGCGACTAGAGTCACTAAATAAGCTGCGCTTCAGAGTATCGACACTGAGTTCCAAGAGCGAGCACGCGCCATCTTGTTTACGCGCCACGCTTCCCACGCGCACGCGCACTGCGCACCTTAGCGCACGATGCCATCTATCGTGCGCGGGTGAAATCTTCCTTTCGTTTACAAGCAACAGTTGACTGTCTTGAGCTCACCTTGACATCTTCGCGACGCCCTGGTTGACAATTCATGGATTATCGCACAACAACCACACACGGTTCTCTGTCCCAGAGCCGTTTATCAGGAGAGTTTGGCCATTGGGAGGAGCCTGTCCCAAAGCGCGCCATTTGACGTCACACGATGGGCGGCGCCAAGGCCAGTCGCACCATTTTGGATCAGAGCTGTCGCCTTGAAATATCCCATTGCGCCATTTTGGAGCAGAGGCACAGCCTTGAAATCACCCCGTGCCACCAGGGCTCGCCTTTCATCCAGTTCAAGTGGGCGGAGCGACGACGGCTCTGACGTCACGGCGGCTCCCCTTCTCCGGCGGCAAAAGATCACAGAATGGCCAAACTCTCCTAATAAACGGCTCTGCTCTGTCCCACCAGGGAGCATTATTAGCCTTTGATCCTCAAATGGGGATTGTGCGGGTATCTGGGGAAACAAGATGGCGCTCCTGCTCTCCCTTGGAGACATGAGTGTCGATACTCTGAAGCGAAGCCTATTTAGTGACTCTAGGCGCGATCTTGTTTTCCCCCTAGCTTCGAGTGTAGTTCAACTCTACCAAATTGGTGGCGCTGTCGAACACTATGACGTCATTTCTTTACAAATATAGGGAGAGGTCTATACTCCCCTTGTTATTAATATGTATAAGCAACAAGTAGATTCCCTGCAACAGAAGCTCGCGAAGGTTTATATGTCTCCGTTCCACAGTGGCTCTATACACACGCTTGAGCATAACAAATAACCTTGCGAAAGAGTACGTTTCCTATTCTGTCGTGTTCCATTTCTATGAAGTGACGTGTATAAAATTACCATGAGAAGAGCGAGGCCTATAATGCAATAGAGGGAGCTCCCGAAGAGTCTAAACCGATACTCCGACACCCACGAGAACAACGAGAAGCGCAGCGAGACGAAGCGGACGTTTTTCTTTTATTTTTATCGTCTGCTATGTTTTCTGGGAGTCTGTTGGTGGCATAAAGTACAACTCCAGAGCACCGCGAGAGTAAGTATCGGAACCGTGTCAGTACTATTTTACATATTGCAGAAGTAGACAAATTGAAAAGCAAAAAGATAAGTATTCCTTGGCCCTGGGAGACGTAAATGGTATACAGATATAGTCGTAGCAAAATAGCACAAATAGCGACAAAAATAGCAGAACAACATCTGCTCAGATGTTGTTCTGCTATTTTTGTCGTCTGCTATAATTCTGCGAGTTTGATATTACTGGCGTATCACGTGCAGTTGCGATTTTCTGCATCAATTGCTGTCACATTGCGACGGCTAATTCCGATTTTTTTGTTCACTTGTTGGGGAGTATTGATATGGGATTGATTGGTTCATTATCAGATCGATAACTTTTGTGTCGATGGCGATTTCGTGTAGAAAACACGAATATCGCCGCTCAGCGTAACCTGCCTTGGTTTCTCGCACCGAGCTCCATATTTTTTATTTCTATTTTTTTTTTGCTTCATGGCACTCCATCACACGTGGTCATCTGGATGAACTACTAACACAAACAGTTACGACGCCCTTGCATGTTTAATGTCTCAGTTGATGTGTTCTGTCATGTGAGTCGCGTGCTTGTGTGAATGTCTCATTTCTTTCATCGCCATCCCACTCATATACAGTGACCCCTCGTTAATATGACCCCCGATAATATGACATACTCACGTTATGACCGTTTTTTTTTGGCGGGAACCGTTCCACCGCCATGTAAATCCATCTCGTTAGTATGACAATCCGCTTATCCGACTATGACTCAGATTTTTGTCCCAAATAGGGTCAAACGCAGGTATTATGTTCTCGTTATTATGACCACGTCACATGACCCGCAGAGTAACCCCAGGAGGCTACACACATACCTCAGGCAGAGGGTGACACGTGTTCAAGTAGGGGACCAAGGTTTGGGATGACTCCTGACGTTGTTGACCTCGGAATTATTCATAGCGCTTTTCGGACTGCCAAAACACTGTAGTGCTTAATACAGCAGTGACCACGAGACCAGGTCATATTGTGCTGCTGCTGTTGTGCACCTAAGAACGGCCGGAACGGAGCGGTCTCTGAGGTCAGCGGATTCTGCGTTTCTCGTTAGTATGACAATTCGCTTTATGACCAAAAATCTGCAGGAACGGTGGTGGTCATATTAACGAGGGTTCACTATATTGCACAGAGGTATGGTATCGCATGACTTTTTTTTTTTTTCGCAGAAGGCCAATTGTTGTGCCTTCTCAGTGTCTTACAAACAGTTCAGCGCCTCGGCAGATCCAGAGAATGTGGAACTCTGGGAAAGAACAACAACAACAAAAAAAAAACCCTACTTATTGTGGGAATATTTTGTACCGCTTAGGAAACAAGAGAGGCAACATTAGTTAAAATAGGAATAATTCTACTGTGAGAAGCGCGTCGGGGACTCATCTTCCTTCGGGATCGAGCTTATATTTACATATCTCTTCACACACGTGCCAGGTTTTCGGTCATGTATAATTCAAGCCCTTTCCCCACTCGAGCCAGGGCAGCAAATTATTCACGAATGCCAGCCCCGCCCTCCTTAACGCGAAAGAAAGCTTGTGGTCGTCAACGCCTCAGTGCGAGCTGGATCGAAGTACCATCGCGGAACTGGTTTGCAACCCTGGTCGGAGCACGCGGAGAAGTAGATGGTAGATGCGTGGCAGGCCTAATTTTCGACTGGATTTCCCTGTAGAAGTAATTGCTTAGAAATCAGGGATGTGCCAACAGAATCGACGAATCATAGGCAGGTGGCGGTGGTGGTGGTGATAGGGCTTGCCGTTGTCGGCCTCACGTATGTGGGCAACGTCACGACTCACGCCCTGGGGGAATGTGCGTCCTGGGCCGACTTCTAAGCAGGTCCCCCAAACTCACCTCGGAAAAGCGTGCAACGAAGAAGGCCGCCACTAGATACCCCGCTGTTGCCGTTCCGGATCACTTCAGCCCGCTAAGTTTAGCGGCAAAATGTTTTTGTTGTTTCTGCGAATGAATCTAGTCTTGATATGTCCAAATAAGACGCGTATAACAACTTTCTCTGTCGTGTTTCACTTTTTGGTCCCGTTTTTAAACGTGTTGAGCGATCGGAAGGATCTAGTGCACGGCTGCGTGCATCACATAGCGTACCTGTCGTACCAGGCGCCGCAGGCGCTGCAGTCGTCCATTTCTACTTCGGTGACTTGGCCTGGCTTGGATTGTGCTTGAACTGGATCTTTAGCGCGCTACAATCCACGCAAGCCAACGTCTGGTAACAATGGGGTATCTAAGGGCGGCCTCCGGCATTGCACGCATCGGGATAGGAACAAATACATGGGAAAATGGCGACCTTGGGGGACCTGCTTCTAAGGGAACTGTGCCGACATATGTCTGAAAGCGTCTGAGGAAAACCCAGGAAAAACCCCAGACAGCACAGCCGGCACCGGGATTCGAACCCGGGTACCTCCCAGTCTCGACGTGACATGGCCAGCACAAATCATAGGCAGGGATTCGAGAATCCCAGTGTCCAAAATGGCGAATCGAATCTTTCGAATCCACAGACCACGTTTGTTCGTTTCTTTTTTCAAATTGGCCCGCCGAACGACTCATTGAGCGACGGGTGTTTTCTCGTTTCTTTGTTTACATTACTCCGGACTGAAAGGGTTCGCAGGCAGGAACTGTTACATTACATGTTTTAAAGTAACCTGGTTTCGCTTTTGATTGTTGTTTTAACTTTTATGGAAATCATTCAGACTCGAGAATTTACGCATTTCTTGTAGTCGATGAACAACATGTTAACTATGTTAAGTAAACTATATGGGTATACTTTCTCCCGAAACTGAGCTATTATTATTATTATTATTTATTTATTTTTGCGTTAAACAAATGTATCATATTCAGCTTCAAAACACTCTCCAATAGAAGTTTTTTTTTTTGCTTTTTAAACTCTTTTTTGAAGAAAGGATTCGAAAGATTCGAGATTCGTAAGATTCGTGGATTCGCAGAACCTATCTTGGATTCGGATTCGGATTCGGATTCGCAAAATTCTGGATTCGTCCCATCTCTACACTCTTGGAAATGAACTTCACCGCATAGCACGCTCGTACCAAACCATCATCTCGAATGATATAACCCGAAAAAGTCACTCCCCATAGTATATACCATGATGACCAGCGAGAAACGCATCGACAATTCCCACAGTTGATCTTGGAGCTCAGAGGGTGGCCACCTTCTTTCCCCCCTTCTTGGAACGGGCGTCATCGAAAGCTGAAGTATATAGACACAACAGGAGGCAAAGAAAAGGTAGATACATGAAAGAGCTGAAGGTTCGTTGACCGACGCACACACACACAAAGGAACAAAGCAAATCACTGTGACCGCAGTCGAAACCGCAGGGCGACGTCTTTTGGGGATTAAAATGTGAAGCGGTGTGCTTACAAAGCAGCCATAATTCGGGGGTTTATTGTCTCATAAAGCGTCGATTTTTATATGGCTCCTCCGCACCAAAGCCCTAGAGTACTATGCTGCAGACCCACTACCCGAAATTGCGTTTTATGCGGTTTTTTCAATCGCTCTGTCATCCCTCACGCCAGTGAGATACGCCATTACGTGAACGCAAGACTTGCCTTGGCTATACAAGCCAAAACAAGCAAGGCGTCTACGTATTGGCATGTCTTACTTATGTGGTCTCAGCTACAGCTTCCATCTGGGCAGCGTTGTGGACTCTCGATCGCATGTTTATCTGACAGCAACGTGCTGGAAACTGACGTGTGCACGTGAATGTGATGTGAACAGAATAGAGGAGACGTCTATTTTTGAGGTCCAAATGTGTTTAGTGTCGGAGCTACGGTATCGGTGAATATCTCTATGGGAATAAGTGACATACCGTTCTGAACGACAAATAATAAATTAACAACCTTCCTAGTAAGAATATATTACTTGTGGCTAGCAAAAATGAACGTGCAGGTCCTGTAGTAATCGCCCTCGCAAGATGGGATACTGGGCACCCAGCCCTTTTCTTTTCTTCTTGGTCTTCCCCTTTTCTTTTCTACTCTTCCTTTTCTTTTCTTTCCACTTTTCTCCTTTTTTCTTCTCCTTTGCTTTTCCTTTTCTTCCCCTTTTCTCCCTTTTCCTTATTTTCTTTTCTTTGGTTTTGTGGGAACTCCTACAGTTTCTTCTCCTTTTCTCTCTCTTCTTCATCTTTTCCTTTTCTTTTCTTCTCCCTTTCTTTTTTTTGGAATGGCAAGCCGACCTCCGTCCGGCTGACCTTTCCTTTTTCTTAATAAACATATCCCCCATCCCAAATCTCCCCCCCCCCCCCCCGTCCCCGTGTCTTCAGTTTGCTCCTGGACCGAAAAGTTTTCAACTCTGTTTATGCGCCGTAGGAATGTGGATTTTTTGTTTACCTTCGGTGTTGTAGGCTTCGGCGTGTCATCTCCAAAAAATTGCGAGCGTCGCGTCTCTGCCCTCCCCCTCCCCTCTCTTTTTCTTTTCGGAAGAGGCGTCATAAATATAGAAGCGAACGTGTCGAGGCCAGTCCCTGGGAGACAAGCTCTAGACGTGCCTGTAGTCTCTCTGCGCAGTACATCCATTTCGCAACGTTGCTGTGAAACAGCAGCCCGCTTGACGATACAGTGAACCCTCGTTAATATGACCCCCGATAATCTGACATACGCGCTTTACGACCATACTCCGGGGGACCAATGCAGTGAAACCTCTGCAAATATCCCCCGTTAATATGACAATTCCGCATTATGACCAATATTTTCGGGAACGACCATTGTCATAATAACGAGGGTGCACTGTATACAACATGCGGATCCCTATTGCGCGTTCCCGCTAAAACAGGCACTGATGCTCGAGGAATAGCGATTACTTCACAAGGGACTATGATAAGCGCGAATAATAGACCTCTCCCTGTTTGTAAACAAATGACGTCATAGTGTTCGGCAGCGCCACCAGTTTGGTAGAGTTGAACTACACTCAAAGCTATACAGTGAACCCTCGTTATTTGCGACCATGGTCGTTCCCGAAAATTTTGGTCAGAGTGCGGAATTGTCATATTAACGGGGGGATTTGTGAGGTTTCACTGCATTGTTCCCCAGGAGTATATGGTCGTAAAGCGCGTATGTCAGATTATCGGGGGTCATATTAGCGAGGGTTCATTGTATAGGGCCGAAAAGATTGCGTCCGAAAGCCACGATTTTTCAGGGGATTACGGTGGTCCCTGAAAGGCACGCGACCTTCGGTCCTACTTTTTCTTTCAATAGGAGGCAGCGAACAAGTGTGAATAGACCTCTAACCGACAAACGTCATCATGACGTTGGTAGACAGACCGAAACCGAAACAAAATGGAAAGGGGAGAGCTGGGTTCCACGAATGGGCACGTATTCGCTGCCTCCTATTGAAAGAAAAGTAGGACCGAAGGTCGCGTCCCTTTTAGAGACCATCGTAATCCCCTCAAGACCGTGGCTTTCGGGCGCGGCCTTGTTCGCCACTAGCTTCGAACGTAGTTCAACTCTACCAAATTCGTGGCGCTGTCGCACAGTATGACGTAATTTGTTTACAAACAGGGTGAGGTCTATTCGTGGAACTCAGGCTTCCCATTTTGATCTGTTTCGGTTTCAGTCTGTCTACCAACGCCATGATGGTGTTTCTCGGGTAGAGGTCTATTCGTGGTTGACGTGTTTTACGCGGCGAGACAACTATATAGCCATTGCGCTACACGCCTGTGGCCGTCATTCCGGGATAAGTACCATCCACCGACACCAGGGCCGGCGTCTACTTTTCGCCTCCGGGGGGAGGGGGGCAAGTGGAAAAAGTGCGCCCCCCTTTCGTGTTCTTTCAATCAACGTAACCCTGCTCGCGCGTAGACGATTGCTGTATGATTGATGTCTGTAGCGTGTACAGACACGATAATCAACCTAATCAACCACTCCACCACTAGGCTTCCGCTGCTAAAGTTAGCGCGGACTTCAGTAAAATAGCACCAAGGCTTGGCATAGCCGCTGTCCAGGTCCCTCAAACTCACCTCGGAAAAGCGTGCAACGAAGAAGGCCGCCACTAGATACCCCACTGTTGCCGTTCCGGATCACTTCAGCGCGCTAAGTTTAGCGGCAAAATGTTTTTGTTGTTTCTGCGAATGAATCTAGTCTTTATATGTCCAAATAAAACGCGTATAACAACTTTCTGTGTCGTGTTTCACTTTTCGGTCCCGTTTTTAAACGTGTTGAGCGATCCGAAGGATCTACTGCACGGCTGCGTGCATCGCATAGCGTACCTGTCGTACCAGGCGCCGCAGGCGCAGTCGTCCATTTCTCCTTCGGTGACTTGGCCTGGCTTGGATTGTGCTTCAACTGGATCTTTAGCGCGCTACAATCAAACGCAAGCCAACGTCTGGTAACAATGGGGTATCTAAGGGCGGCCTCCGGCATTGCACGCATCGGGATAGGAACAAATACATGGGAAAATGGCGACCTTAGGGGACCTGCCGCTGTCCATATTCAAGTCCTGTTTTTCCAGCCGACTACGTCTTGCCCTTTTATCATCGTGTCCTTCGGGTTACACCCAAATCACGTCTTCAGTCACGAGGAGGGTTTGATTGGCTGCAATACGGGGCATAGGCTCTCCCAATAATCAACGTCCCAAATCCGTTCTGGGGCGGTACGAGAGACGTACCCGTATGAGACGGCGAAAAGTGCATGCGTGACAACGGTCGTAAAGCATGTTGGAGTTACAGCATCTTATCGTGGCGGTTCACTTGACTAGCTGTCGGTTTCTACTTAATACGATAGTTTTATGAATAGAATCGCCATATGTAAATATATTTGTGAATAATTGTATGCATACACGTAAATTGACCGCCACTACCGACGATATCCAAGTTGTACATAATTGAGGGCGTCCCCACTACTACTGCATGACGATTTATATACAGGGTGTTCAAAATTAAGCTTTCACTAGCACTTTATAAATAGGCGAACAAAAGAAAACTGGTGCTGCTTTTTCTGTTCCTTGTGTAAGGTTATCATCCGATTTCCTGTCATCCCTGGGCTTGCGTATAGCGCTCGTGAAAGCTTAATTTTGAACAGCCTCTATTACCGATAACGTGGCATGAACGCAAGTGAGCCGATGGAAGGAACTCAATAACGAAAAAAAAAAAGTCTAAGTTTGGACACAGGGGAAAACGAGAACGTCATGATTGCATCATCTTTGATCGCTCTAAGCGGCAGCTGGAAACGTATATACCGAAGGCAAAATTGCCAGCTCCTTGCACCACAGTTTTGACACACTGGCTTTGACTATAGCCATCAATCTTGCTGTTTGTCGCCTCCCGAATTAGTCGCACGTGCTGACAAATTGGGCGCTCGACCAAATTCTGCCAGCTATTTATAGCGTGTTCAATATGGGACGAGCTCGGTCGTTCCTGTTTTGCACGAGCTTGTTTCTCATTCAACTATACAGTGTGTCCCAGAAAATGTGTCATTGAATTATAATAAAAAAAAACTACGCCACCTAGAACCATGCGGTCAACAGCATTTGTTCTTATTAGGTTTTTGCCACCTCCTAATGTGAAACCCATGTACTCCATGTTTAATTATGTAAATATTTGCGAACTGAACTCGGAAATTTGCCAAGTAAAGGTCACTTTTTTACCCCACCAATATGAAGAGCGTGCCGAATTCACTCAAATTCATGATAATTGACAGTGATATTCACGAGCTATCCCATCGGAAAAAAATAGCCGAATAGCATGCTTTTCGGAGCACCGGACCATAGCGCGCGATGACTTTTTGAGCGCAATCGCTCTCAGTGCGACGAAAGGAGGTTCCGAAGCCAGCCCACAGAGTGAGTGTAGAAAAAGTAACAGTTCCTAAAATTGGGAAAGGGAAAGCATTATCCCAGCGAAAGTCGGACGTGATAAGCCGTGCCTGTTTTATCTCTTTCTGCGATGGCGGGGAGGGCTGGGTTTTCAACCTCCTTTCGTCGGACTGACAAAGATTGCGCTGAAAAATTCATCGTGCGCTATTCTGTGCGACCTCCGTAGAGCATGACCTTCGGCTATTTTTCCCGATGGGATAGCTCCTCAATATCCCTGTCAATTATCATTAATTTGACTAAATTAGACACGCTCTTCACGTTGGTGGGGTAAAAAAGTGACCTTTACTAGGCAAGTTTCCGACTTAAGCTCGCAAAAATTTACATAATTAAACTTACGTTACACGACATTCACATGAGGAGGTGGCAAAAACCCAGTAAGAGCAAATGCCATTGACAGCATGACTCTTGGTGGTGTAGTTTTTTTATTATAATTCAATGACACGTTTTCTGGGACACCCTGTATGTGATCAACGAGGGGACCTTTTTAGCAAACTGCGCTTATAGTCTTATTTGGCCATGCTAGAGAGGTTCACGAATCAGCTTGTCGAACATTCTTCAGTTATATTCTTCATGTGGCTCACAGTCTCGAAATATGTATTTTCCATAGTTCTATATAGCGTGCGTATTTGCCAAGAGACAGTGCGATTCAAAATGCCTTTCGTTGCGATAGAGCTGAAGAGTCACTCGTCCATCGTCTTATATATATCTCTTTACCCCCTTATATTTCCTTTACATGTTCACTTATACTTCTGCTACGGTGAGGCTTCAGCATCTAATACGCACACACGGCTTTTTCCAGTTTGACACTCCTAATGCTAACGCATAAAAAAAAAAAAAGAAGAAAAAAAGAAGTAGTTCTTCACCTCGAGGAGACCGGAGCGATTAGCGACACGGGGAAACAAACACGACACAGCGACTCCAACCAGCAAGATTTAATTTTCGCAACGGACATTTTTTTTTTTTTTGCTTTTCTGTGTCGCCCATGGGCAAAGGCTTCTTCACGACGAAGTTTGTCCGCCAGCTCACCTGCGCCTACGTCATATTGTCTGCGATAGCAGTTATTCGCTTGTCGTGAGAAATGACTTAAAACGTCGATATGACCACGAAATGCGCATTTGTAAAATTACTAATTATTCGCATTTTCAAACGTTACTAAACGGAAAGCAACCGTTCTGAGGCTGGAACGCAGCGAGCCTCAAGCTCGTAATCGAGAGGTGCATGGTTCGATCCCCGCGATATTCGCTGTGGAGGAAATAACCAGAGATGACAGTCTGCTCTCTGGCGTGTGATTCGATTCAATTCAATTCAAAATTCAATGCATTCTCTGCAACCCAAACCAAAATACCAAACGGTACAAAACAATCAACATATTCCTCTTCAAAGCCATCTTGGTGTAAAGCCAAACCGTAGTCTCTTGTTATTTCCGACTGATTGTGAAGAAGTCGTTTTGGTGTTAAGGACAGCGAATGTTGTGTTCAAAATGGGCTGCGGTTGCGTCCAATTAAATTCGTCATTGATATGATTGCACATATTTTGACACATATTTTTTAGCGTAATATTTCGAGCTGATGCGTTCTCCACAAAAATGTAAAAATGCTAAAGTATCTGCTGTGCACAAAGGCGACAGAAACACACTCGGTACCAAGTGTACCTGAAAAAAACAAAAACAAAAACTACCGTAAATAAATGTTATGTGACTATAAAATGCACAGCCGCTTAGACTAACCTGGACATGGGAATGCAAACACCGAACTTGGACTAACCTAATAATAAACTAGCCAACGTGCTGTTCCGTCGTGTCCGCCCTGCTAAGCCTAACGGCCGCTAAAATGCGGCTTTCGTTCGCAAAAACGACTTGGACAGAGATCGAAAACCCCGAATTTGAGTGGTTAAATAGCGGTGTCGTGTTTTTAAACACGTCGTATCACCTTACACTCTAAATTCGGTACCTTATAACGCACCTTGTATCGAGCTGTACCTGGTAAATATCAGGTAGTATATCAGTGCTTTTCCGCAGTTGCTTTAAGAGGTACCGAGCGAGACAAAGGTTCCCGCTTTGTATGTATGAGGTACAAGCATATTTATGGGGTACACGGTCAGTTTATGAGGTACCGTGACTTGTACCGTATAAAGCAGTACCTCTTGCGCAAAATCTTATTGTGCTTTCCGCTGCTTTCAGCACTTCTTGAGTTCAAGTAACGCCCCAAAGGGTTCGATGCAGTCAGATAATGCACGTACATCGCACGGACTCGGAGATAAAGATTAGCTGCTGATTTACAGCTATGATTGTTTCATTCACGGCAGATGATAAAACGTTTCCTGTCTGTGTCGTCAGCTAAAGAGCCTCAACCGTGGTACTTTTGTTCAACTTGTCTGCGTCTGTTTCAAGTTTGTTACGAACACAGACTAGATAGTGAGCAAGGAGAATGCCGTTCGGTATATATTATGTTTATTGCATGTTGGGTATTTACAATGAACCCTCGTTATTATGACCATGGTCGTTCCCGTAAACTTTGGTCATAATGCGGAATTGTCATATTAACGGGGGGATTTGCAGAAGTTTCACTCCGTTGTTTCCCATGAGTATGGTCATAAAGCGCGGGTGTCAGATTATCGGGGGTCATATTAACGAGGGTTCACTATACATTGATAAAAGAGAAAGAGGTTGAACTCTCTCCGTGCGTTCGTGGAGGAGGCAGGTTTTCTTTTGGCCAACATGAAAACTAAAAGAAAAAGAACATTCCGGGAACCGATAAACGCTCGACGAACCGACAAGCCACACCTTCCAATGGGTTCATGAGGTCAGGCGGGTCGGTTTCTTATTTTTTTCTTTATCTTGCCTCATATCTAGCGAATCGAACCTTTTGTACCTACGGAAGAAACATGTGTTATCAGTGCAGCCGCGTCCGCGTGTGAAGGTTATTTGTGATCAAGAAGCCGCCGTCTTCGCACGGTTAAGTTGACCGGTTAAGGGACATGGAAAGGCCGGGAAGGTGTACCTGCTCATGGTAAGTTGCTCTTTAACGTTGTTCATTTCCGCTACAATTACGTACCGGTACCGTATTACCGGTAGCTTGCCAGAGTGCGTATGCGATTGCATTGAGGGCTCTCTAACAACCCACCTACCCGTGCACTCGAAGAAAAAAAAAAAGAGTATTTTTGCTCCTTTTGGGGAGTAATTGCATTGCCACAAAATATAGTCCCTTTCGGGAGTAAATGCACGGGAGTAAATGAATGTCACAGAGCGAAGACCGTGTTTCACGCGCTGTTGTAAGAGTCCCAGGTACATAATTGGTGCGCATGCATGAAATTACTTTGAAGCAAACCGTCAACCGTGATATATCGAGTGATATAAAATCTTGCGCCATACATAGGGCACAATTTGCGAAGAAAGATGCGCTAACTGTTTCTTACTCTACGTGTGACTGGAAAATTGCTACGTTGTCTGAGTTATACAGCCTTATGCCGTTCATATTGACCAAGGGCACATATTTACGTAGACTTTTGCATTCAGGAGACCACTCGCGAAGTTTAGTGACAATTTGCAGTCCTGGGGAGTAAATGTCGGGACTAAATGTATGGTTTGGGGACTAAAATGGGGAGTAATTGCAGACTAGGGGAGTAGAAGCTGCAATTACTCCCCGTTTTACTCCTTTTTTTTTTCTTAGAGTGTGGGCGTTCCACGTCAGTGTATTATTTCAGGCCTGTCTAAAGTTGAATTTTATCGTCCCAGTTGTAGCGGTGAAATATTTTTCGATGTAGATAGAGTGGCGCGTACACTTGCCTTAACCATCGGAGCGCGTGTCATCGGGCGCTGATAGACGGCTGGAAACGAGATTGGGATGATACCACTGTCCCGTTGAAGGGAGGGTCGGTACGCGCAGCGGAGATGCCGAAACGCGAACTAATCCGCTGTGTGTACCGACCCTCCCTTCATGGGGATAGTGGATAATCCCAACCTCTCTTCTCTCTCCTCTTTTCATTTCTTCTCCTTTCCTTTTCCTTTGCTTTGTTCTTCTCCTTTTCTTCCCCTTTTCTTTTCTTATTTTTCTTTCCTTCCCCTTCCCTTTTTGTTTGGAGTAGCAAGCCGACCCTCGTCTGGCTGGCCTTTCCTTTCTTTTTCTTAATAAACATATCCCCCCCCCCCAACCTCGCTTCCAGCTGCCTATCAGCGCCCAATGACAAGCGCTCCTCTGGTCAAGACAAGTCTTCGTGCCAATGTACCTCTCGTCAATATAAGGAACAGTACTACCCCATGACATGGCCACCTCCAATGGATTCTTTCGATTCCAGCTCTCCGAGTGAAGACTAAAATTATAATTCTATACTGAGCGAAATCTGATCGTCTTGACACATTGCTTTGCTGATAAGTCAGGCACCAGGACTAACCAGTCGGAAAAACACCCATGGGTCAATGACGTCTTCACTTAACGGCGTAGGGATGTAGTTTTGTCATGTCAGTAATCTAATTTGTCAACGCTAATTATTGATACGATTGAAATAAATCTGGGGAAGTGATCGGTTTTGCTGTCCTGTTACTGCTCAAGCCGACA
This sequence comes from Ornithodoros turicata, assembly GCF_037126465.1. Taxonomy (NCBI): domain Eukaryota; kingdom Metazoa; phylum Arthropoda; class Arachnida; order Ixodida; family Argasidae; genus Ornithodoros; species Ornithodoros turicata. The sequence goes on along the minus strand of NC_088202.1, from coordinate 146,366,859 downwards.
GTGTTGTTTTATCTCTAATATCTAAACTTGATTTGATGCTTAGCGGATACTATAATTCGGCGTTAGATTCCGCAAAACCTTTGAGCAAGCAATGGTGGAGATGACCAATGTCCTGGCGGCTTTTTCAGCCATGAAGGAAAAGAATCGCCGACGTTCGTCGATGTGGACGCATTCTTACGACCCCCCCCCCCAAAAAAAAAGAAAGAAAGAAAAATCGAAGTATGACCTGGATATAAAATAAGTATCTAAAGAGATTGAAACATCTATTTTACTGAAGAACAAGCTTTCGGACGGAGTCCGTCCGAAAGCGTGTTCTTCAGTAAAATAAATATTTCAATCTCTTTAAATACTTATTTTATTCACTTGCGAGTGCTAGACTTCTCCCGTTTTTGCTTTTATGACCTGATATCAACGGTATGTGGAGTGCTTCCTTTGTTTGAGACAATTCTTTTGGAAGGCACAAGCACGAACTAATTGCGGCGTTCCTCTCCAGACCGTCCCCGACGAGGTAGTCTCTCCGCGGGACCGAAACTCTTTTTCGGGCACGAGAGCCTTGTTTGGTGTAGTGACCGACAGGCTGTGCAGCTGGAACCGTCGGGCATGCTTATACGAGTTTGTGCTGCCCTGCTGCTACTTAAAATAAAAAATAAACTTGTTATACCCAGCTGCTTTTGGCCAGTTGTTAGGCCTGCTGTTCTAGCAGCAAGCAAGCAAGCGAGCTGGTGGCTAAGATCCATGACGAAAAACCCGAGACTGGGAAAAAAGACGAAAAACAGACGACACAACACAAAGTGTTTTTGAGAGACTTTGTTGTGTCGTCTGTTTTTCGTCTTTTTTCCCAGTCTCGGGTTTTTCGTCATGGATCTGCTGTTCTAGGTAGGCTCTTCTACTACACATCGTATTGCAGCAGGAGTACCAGAGGGCAGCACCTTAGGGTCACTATTTTTTAATAATAATTTATATAAGTGATTTGTGCAGATGGTTGTTTGTTCCAAAAATTGTTCAATGTAAATGCATCGCTAACACGCTGAAGACACTAGCTTATTCATGCAGGGCAAATCGGCAATAAATGTGAGAAGAAAAATGAATATACAGCAGGGTGTCGGAGCGAACCGGAACCGAAAACCGAAAAAAAAACGCTATTTTGGTGCGAACCGGAACGGAATCGAAACCGTATACGTTTGTTTCGCTCAGGAGGGAAACCGAAAAATATATTTAACGGTTTTCGGTCCAAGAAAAAACTTTGCCGGTTTGGACTCCGTATAGGCGAATGAAACAGACGTCGTGTGCTCTGAAGTCGTGTCATGGATACTATACGAGGGTTACGGTTACGGTAGAATGTATGTCGGTATGACCCTTAAGCTCCCTTTGTAATGGTTTATCGTTCGCGCACGCACACAGACTTAGAGGTACATGTGACTCTCTAGCAATGTGCCGTAGCGCTAGTTTTAATTTGATCCCCCCCAAACTCTCCTCAACTAAATAGCGACCCAAGGGGGCTGCTTAAAGGCTTCTTTATCGGTAATGTCGCGCAACGCGTCCCTTGTGTGAGAGCAGCTAAGTTGAATACATTTACGTATACGCGAGGGCAAGCCCGTGCGAAGTGGCAACTCTTTTGTGGACAGGACACCGAGAAAATAAAATGGAGCCATCGAGCGCTTTTGTGAGTGAAGGTGTTCCTCGATGTGCGTCCTACTCGTGCGGTGGTGCTTGCTGGCTAGACAGTAGCAACAGACATTCGGATGGGACGCGATCGCTCCAACCCTGCAAGAAAGTACTTTATGTAAGACATCACGACAAACAAGTCCGTTTGTAGCATGCACTTCAAGAAAGGAGAAAGCCCATTTGGACAGACAGTAACCTACAGGAACCAGGAGCTACCAATTTCACAGCTGTCTATTAATATTAAATACCATATATGCGGAATAAACGGATTTACATTTTGTAACATTGATTTCTTTATTTTTTGTGGGGATGAATATTCCTAGCAGAAGCGGAACCGGTTCAAAAACCGGTATGAATCGTTATTTTTTTGCTCCGGAGCAGAACCGGTACCGGATCGTTTATGATGTAACCGGAACGAAAAACGTTTCGGTTCGACACCCTGAGATACACACTTTTTTTTGTTCACACAGTTGGTCTACTATCAACCATTTAGCAACCAATGCCTCGAAAACGATTACCAGCGGCATGGCCGAGTGGGCTAAGGCGTCCGCTCGTTGGTGGTAACCAAGGTCGTGCTGAAGACTGGGAGGTGGTGGGTTCGAATCCTACCACCGGCTGTGCTGTCTGAGGTTTTCCCTGGGTTTTCCGAAGACTTTCCAGACGAATGTCGGCACAGTTCCCCCTGAAGTCGGCCCAGGACGCATACTAACCCCACTGTCCCCAACTCCTTCCTGCTATCCTCTCTCCGTCTGTCCACATCTGTACGTCGCTCATAGCCACAGTAGCTTCGCGGCGCTAACACCCAATCAAAAAAAAAAAAGAAAACGATTGCAGTGAGGATGAAACACAGCGCATAACGTAATTTGAGGTCAACTTATTTTTGCATTTTAGCGGCCCTTTAAAACATACTTATCGTTCCTTGTCACGCGCATAACTTGATATGATATGATGTGAGATGTTGAAACGATGACGATCGGACCAAAAAATATTCTTGAGTTCTCAGTGGAGAGCGGGTGGCAAGCAGGCCTGTTATCTGAAATATGTCATGTTTTTGCCACATTGCGTTCAAAGCGAGCGCAGTTCACGCAAAAAAAAAAAAAAAAAAAAAAGCGTCGAGCGGTCGCACGACGCCCCTCCCTGCAACCAGACTGACGTCACTTACATCCTTCGCTTGCTTCAAGGTTGCACCAGGCGAGCCCGCCGGTGGCTAAGATCGCCTGCTTTTGACATCACAGCCAGTTTCTCCGTCGTGCCGGGAGCAGTTGCTTTTTCTTTTTTTTTTTTACTTTAGTTAATACATTCGTTATTCTAACCAAGGTCGGCTTCATGCTGCACATGGTGAATAGATTAGCGGCTAGGAATGCATTACATATCCTTGCAGCGGTTTTTTTTTGGATCTCCTATCATGAACTAGGGGCTTAATCGCTTCATCGTCGTTACGGTCGTTACAAGCTAACGAGTGGCGGGAAATTCAAAAAGGTGGGCACGTGATAAAACACGTGCACGGCGCGATACGTGCTCTTTGCGCGATACGTGAAGGCCGTGGTACACGTCACGAGCAGTGTGTCACGTGCCCACCTTTTTGAATTTCCCGCCACACGTTAGCTTGTAACGACCGTAACGACGATGAAGCGATTAAAGGGACCATGAAAGGATTTTTGACAAGCCCACGATCATTTTTAATTAGTTCCCCTGTACGAAAGCATTCACTCTGTGAAATATGAAGTTGAAAATCGTACAAATAGCGAAAATATTCTATATTTACCACAGGCGTGAACGGCAGCTGCTACGGCCCGCCTCCGAGGCGAACTGGTCGTGACATCATACACAGAACATGTTGCCGATTCGCGGACGGGCTTTTCCGAGCAAAGTGCAAAATTTTCAAGTAAGCTTGCATACTTTGTCATGAAATATGTTTTAATTTGACTTGGAGACACGAATGTAACTAACCGTTGACACAGAATCCTACGAGAAATGTGATATAGCCGTTGACTATCAGCATGGTTACCGGAGCACGTTTTCCTCTTTGAACTTCTTCTTCGTCAGAACATACCTTCGTCGGTGACATTTTACGAGCTGCTGCGTACTGAACGATCCATAGACGCTGTATATGTCGCATAACCTCTTCCTCAATTGCTGATAATTTGCCTTTCGCCATATTTCAAGTGATTTCGACGGGAGATATACGACGTCGTTGTTGTCCAAACCGAAACCATGCATCCACGTGGTCCGGCGGGGTGTGTCTTCCTCGTCGTTCACAGTTGGCTGAGAGGATTGGATGGCGATGACGTAAGCCCACTTCGAAGGCATATATCCAGCGGTCACGCCCTGCTATTTTTGTCTGATAACTGCGCCCCCGTTGTACTGAATACGGTTAAAAGTCGATGTGTGTACGATAGTGATGGATCATGAGAATGGTTTCCCGCAGAGTACTCGGAATCCTCGAAAATCATTTCATGGTCGCTTTAAGCCCCCAGGGGGCTTAATCGCTTCAACCCCCTGGGGCGTTGCACCCGCCATTGCTGTAACTATACCCTCAAGCGTGTGCTTTGGGCACAACTGCCATCTTGTCCTGGTCGCACGTCATAGAAAACGTCATGTTCAGGTCTTGAGACTTTGTTTACATGTCGTTTTGCCGCTTACCGACATATTTTCGTCGTCATAACACCAGGAGATGAACGTATTTTGCCAGCGTAAACCATGCGGTGCTTTTTCCGCAACATGGTAGCCAATTTCTCCTTAGTTTAAGTACATCGCATCGGCTCGGTGAGTCTTTGTTGTGACACTTATGCGGAAATGTTAATTGTCACGAAAAGGCGTTCGCCCCGCGCTCTGTACAGTGATTGGCCTTCAGCGTGCTATGTGGTGCAGCTTTGTTTTAAGAGTGTGGGTCTACAAGTAACACGCTATTAGTGACATGACGTCGTCAACATAATATGTCTCTTTGCTGATTTACGGTACGTTTAAAGTGGAATCTTTTGCACGATGACTGTGAGCATATTGAGAAGGCATATGCGGCAGTCTTTGCCTATCGTTGGTTTTTGGGTCCACACGGTCGCTTTGAAAGAAGTGATCGGAAGGGACTTACTAAGCTTCTCTACTAAGCTAAGGTTCCAGTCGCTCGCGACTTGAACCTTCTGTAAGATCCGCTAAGACCGACGGTTCCTTCGTGCTCTGCGAAAACAAGGGAACGCCTTCACAACACACACTACCCTTCTGCCTCGTGGTTTGGAGCGATCCCAAAGCCATGCTTTCACCTGTGTCGTTTCTTTCACGTTCAAGACCCTTCTGCCATGATCAGAATAAACACGGTCGTAACTCAACCTCAAAACAGCCGCATTCTTTTTCATCCCCCCCCCCCCCCCCCACTGCACGGAATGGCACGTTCTCCTTATTTTTGTCTTCCGCAGCGCACGTTAGGTGTCAGCAGCGGCGTAGGAGAGTCACGGTATGAACAGAGTGTGGACGTTATACGAGGCGGAAAGAATGGAAAAACTGCTTCGTGAACAAGCACTTTTAAATTGTTGGGTTTTGAGCAAAACCAGGAAAGGATGAAGACGCAGTATACAATGCACAAATTATGTTCAGTCGAAAGAAAAATCTTGTGAATTTCGTTGGGCACAAGAGTATTTCGTTTGTGTTCACTTGTTTGAATTTGCTTGTAAGTTCTGACTACCATACATTTTATAGTATTGCGCCTACCTATACATACGTAGGCGCGGCAACACAGTTGTCAACACAACGAGTGTCGTCTCCGTGTCAAGACAACGAATAACCATACGAATACTGATAGGGGTAAAGTATAAAGTTACTAAGAAGGTCGCAAAAACACGGTCTAGATGTAACGTCTTGCATCGTCATCGTCATCACTAGAGCGGACGTCATAGCATCCCATGATTGTAGCTGCCAGAGTGCTTCCATACCGACCGTGACACGCCTTACAAGCTCTCAATCGTTGAATGTTTCCACCCCTGTCATAACTTCTTCGCTAGAAAATGCGCTCTCTTCCTACGTCATCGCCGGCAGCTATTTCTCAAGCAGACGACATCAGGTGGCAGGAGAAACAGCAGCGCCCCCGCGCCGAGAGCGGCGGCGTCTGCTCCGCATCCTCCTCTAGCAGACGACATCGGACCGGCGGAGTGTTCGAATGCTGCTCTTGACTCTTCCAGCGTCATGCACGCCGCGGTATGGTCACAGCCGGGGAGGAGAGCGAAGGTATCTGCGGCCCATTACACGCCGGCGGCGCCGTACGGGTCTTCGGGCCGTGTCCTAGTAGCAACGTCCGTTTTCCTCGCACTGACAGGAGGCTTCCTCGCAGCACTAGGCCTTACCGGATGCTTCGTCCGTGGGCCTCGCAAGTTGTACCTGGGCTGGGGCATTCCGGCCGGAGCCAGCGCCCTGCTAGCTGGGATCGCCGGCACGAGGACTGCAACGGGGCGTTGCCGGATTTTCTGCTACATCGCTTTGACGGTCATAGCCTGTTGCGGGGCGTTGGCTATGATCGCTTTAGGAGTTGTTACACTTCGCGAAGAAGAAGAAGGATCTACTTTGGTGTCGGTATTAGCGGCTGCGGAGACGGCGTTGGGGTCTTTAGCCACGATACTGTGCATCGTCGGCGTGACCTTTGCGTCAGTCGGGAGCAGCTTCCCGGTTCCACCGGGAGACCAGTCGAGGGACGTCGTGCCTCAATCGCCGTGACGGAATTTTGAGCCAGTGATCGTGCGGATATCTCGAGGGACGTTCACTACGGTGACACGTTGCACGAAAGTCCAACTCGATTGGCAGTGAGTCGTTAGCGTAAGCTCCTGTCAAATGTGTGTATGTGCACCAGAGAAATATCAATCAACAGACCTGTTTCTTGGAAGTTAATCTGGCAAGCGTGCACGAAAAAAACAATGGAAATGTCACCGTAGTGCGCATATCGATACGAGGTGCTGCGCAGTTTTTCTCGTCGACACGAAGGTGGCGTTCAGTTGAGTTCTTCGCCATACAAGTCGTGTTTAACGGGAGAGTGAACGAGATATTTCCGCGTTTTAACGTCAGCAATCTGCGTATGTACGCCGACGTTCGCTTGTGGCAACGTTTACGGCATTCCATCGACTTGGGAGTTCCATCTACGTAACGAAGTTCAGGAACGGCACAGCGCGCACGGTGTATTTTATGAACAGAACGCATGCACAAGTGCACGTATTTCCGGGACATCCCGTGGACATCCCGTGGAAGTCTACCGGAATACTCGTGGGACAGCGAGCCGAGCGTGTGTGTGTGTCTGTGTTTTGCAAAAAAAAAAAGAAGAAAAAGTGATGTTTTCTTGCTTGCTGAGATAGTTACGTAAACGCGTATAATAGACGATTTTAAAAAGATGCGCGCGCCACCAAGCGCGTGGCGCAAGGCAGCATGGGAACTTTGAGGGACACTGCTCCGTCGTCTGCTTCGGATATTGGTTTATATCGGCTGACGCTGATGCTGCGCACACCGGGAATATTGTTGTTCTTCTTCTACCTCCGCCTCTGGCCGTATCGTAATGCTTGAAGGCGCTCTAAGTTCCCATGAGCCCTTGCGTGCTACAGGTGGCGCTTGCTTTTCTAAAATGGTCTATTGTCACGACAGCAAAGCTATAAACCTCTACCCGAGAAACGTCATCATGACGTTGGTAGACAGACCGAGACCGAAACCGAAACAAACCAGACGGGGGAGGGCTGGCTTCCAAAAATCGGTACTTGTTCGCTGCCTATTGAAAGAAAAGTAGGACCGAAGGTCGCGTCGCTTTCAGGGATCATCGTAATCCCCTCAAGATCGTGGCTTTCGGGCGCGGCCTTGTTCGCCCCTAGCCCCCTAGCGTAGTTCAAGTCTACTAAATTGGTGGCGCTGTCCAAAACTATGACGTCATTTGTTTACAAACAGGGAGAGGTCTATTGCTATGACGAGAGAAATCCGTGCAGAGCTATGGCGCTAGTCGCCAGGAAATACATTACGTGCTCTGGTGGCTCCATCTGTCTCGATAATTTAACTCTTCTTTTCATGACGTCATCCGCCGTTCGTAGCGGCTGCAGTTTATAGGTGTTCGGATGCACCTTTTCCCGTGTCTAACGCATGCGTGAAAACAAGGAATCCGCCGAATTATTTCGATGGAGTTCCATTTCTGGATTTTAAGCCTTTCATACGCAATAGACAATCTCCAAGCGTTTCATAAGCCCGGTTCATTTCAAAAAAAGTTTTTTGCGGTTCTCCGTGAGCTGCGTACTGGGCAGAGTTCCGGGGAACCACTGGTGTACCCAGAGGAAAGGGGGGATTCTGGGTGTTCAACCTCCCCAAAATGTACATTTGATAATACATTTGGGAGATAGCAACATTGGGAAACGTGGGGCGAAAATCCTCCTCTCCTATGTAGCCGCAATATGGAACACCCCCGTCTTTCTTTTATGGAACACCCCGGGGAACATATTTTTCTGGCTACGACGATGAGTTGGAAACTACGCCTAGATCTAGCCTGTGAAAACAAATTCGAGAGGATCCTCTGACAGGAAATCTGCTAACGGGATCCGGACCCACCACATTGCGCGGACTAATGAGCAGATAAACAACGGGAATTAGCCGAGGCAGGCTGCATTCATGGGCAAACACGAACAGATGCCTCCAAGTTGACTCAGAAAAAAAGGTCTAGGGGTTCATGTTAGATTCCTCGCGCCAGCAGATTCCTGACACATGACATCCCGTCACAGACAGATTCTCGTGACTTATTCTTTTTTTACGGATTCCTGACGCACCCAGATAATTAAAAAGACATTTTCTTACGCAGCTTTATTAAAAAAAAGCAGACATTTGCTTACAACAGATCCATCCGTGGAGTCGTAAACAAATCTAACCATAGTATCAGAAGCAGCTCTAAGCAAACGCTAAACCAGGTTCTCCCTACCTACATACACAGTATCGCTCCATCGTCGAAGATGCAATACAGGACGACTGATACCTATACATATTAAGCCGACTTAGCTTTTCTAAGGATATTGTGCCATTTTGAAAAACTCTCACGGCACCTTCGAGGACGGCGTCTCCAGGCCTAGTGACGATCGTAATCCAATAATACGAAGAACTCCTTGTGGCTGCGCCGGAGATCTTGCGGACGTCGGTTATTTCTTTCAGAACGTGCATCTTGCACATTCCTGGCGCCTCATTCATCAACCATTCGTTCACTGTCTTTACAATAAAGTGGGCCATCAACAAATGCGCGGCTCCGGTCGTGTTGTCGTCCTCTAGCTCGTGGCAGCAACAATAGTACGCGTCTATAAAGGCGTCGTTGCAACTTCGATTTTCTGGTACTTCATGCAGGAGACTGAGTCCGTACCTCGTACGGTACTCCGCTTGGTAACGGGAACCCGGAAACTGAGCCAATTCCACTAGGGTGGCATGTATGTCGAAAGGTGTGGTCAGCCTGTGCTGGTTGACGCGGAGGTTCTCCATTATTTCCGGGTACATTTCGCGAAACGCGGGCGGGAACATCATAACGCACAGAGGCAGACGGTCCTCGTAGCGTCCCATGAGGGTCTGGCGGAAGTCGCCATAACGCAAACCGTGATCGCTGACGAAGACGACCAGAGACCTGTCCATCACGCCGGTCTTCGTGAGTGTCTCGAAAGTACGTCGAAATGGGAGATCGACGTAGCCGGCGTAGTTGAAAAAGTCGTGCGTGAGGTCGGACATCCAGGAGTAAATGAAAGAGGGCCGGTCAGCGAGTACCGTAAGCAGCGATGACGTGTACTGCAGGTAAGCCTCCGTTCGTAAGCGCTGATGCATGCAGTAGTCTGAATAGCTCGTGCTGTAAACTCCTAACATAAGCAGTCGTGGGTAGTAGTCTGTAGGAGCACCGCGAAAGCCACTACAGAAGAAAGTGAACAGTCCCCACTCGGGCGCCTCTTCCAGGAACATTGTCCTGTAGCCCATGCCCGAGTACGTGTCCCAGAGAAAGCTTTCATTGTCCATGGCATCCCTTTTGCAAGCCCTGCATCCTTCATCATAGTTCATTCCGGACAGCATGGCGAGTTGGTTAGGAAAAGAATTGGGGCCCACTTTGGTAAGCCCAAATAATTCGATCGTATGAAAGTTGCGGAACAGGTAGTTTCTTGTGATCTCCAGGTGGCGCAGAGAGTTCAGCCTCGAGACGCTGTCGACACCGAGAAAGATTATGTTCATTCGGCTGACTCCGTCTGTTTTTCTTGGTGAGATTTTATTGCAGCGACGCTCCACTCTCTGCTTCAGCATAGGGATCAGGAAGAAGTCGTGAAAGGTCGAGTTACCTTCTAGCTTGCATTCCACCTTGATCTGCTCAAACTTTATCGGCCTCCCGAAGCGCAAGATGTGAGGGGCGCTAAAATACACCGTAAAGTCTGCAGCTTTACTGGACTCGTTCCTCTTAACGTAACGGTAGGAACAAGTGAGGGTTTCAGGGCTGGTATTGTAGTACTGGGTAAGCACGTCGGTGTTGAGTAAGAGAATATTCCTCTCTTGTTCTACGAAAGAAGGCCTGTGGAAGCACTTGTAGTATTTGACTCTGTTATAATACTTTGCTACGGAAGGGTCGAAAGGGCTAAAGTCGGGGATTCTGCAGGCACTGGTGTCCACGACATAGCCACGTACCACAGGCCGAAATGTTGAGTTTGACGGGAACAGTTTGGATTTTACTGTCAGCGCTGAACTGTAGGCAGCGAGGAGGAATCCAAACGTAACAATGGTTGCGGACAACAGAGTCGCTCCCATGCACTTGTTATTGGCATTCTTCACGGACGAAACCTGTGTAGGGATAAAGAGGAATGTGGTTACTTGGAATGAGACGAAAGGAACAGGATTTTCCTTAACACTTGCTGTGTCTCTATTTGCTGCCGTTAGCAGTCGACGTTAAGATGTAGGACGAGATTCCTCTGGCGGTACTTGTTTTTCGAAAGAGGAACTAGGTGTCCAGTGCAGACTTAAGAGGGCAGTCTTCGCGTTCCTCCACCAAAGTAGTTCTCCCTAATGAACTATTGACGGAACACCTAAGAGAGCGGACCGTCTTCAACTACCAGTATTCAATTGAAATATGTACACGTGAATGGCATTCGTTTCAGCCCATTTTTACCGCACTTATTGCACGTGTTTCACTTAAAGCTGTACCTTACAGCTGTGTAAAGCTGTACTGTAAAGCAGCACCGATCAAATGTCATTTAGTGTGTCTATTCGATAGTCCAAGCCACCAGGACAAAAACTGCGCAAGTTTCATTCCAATGTACGGTGCAATTAATTAGAAAATTACAATTACAGATTACGGGCAACACTGTACTAGGTATTCGAAATGAATCCGAACTCCTGACACATACGGTGGCAACCATATTGCATGCGTATAACACTGGGACCGACATAACAATCCACCATAAAATCCGCCCCTGCAATACACAAAACGATCCACATCTGAGGACAAACGGATAAGCGAACTGAAATGAAATGCTGAGCCGCTGAAAAAAATGTGTCAGATGTTCAAGAAGCCAGACAGCGTCGGGACTTGTTTGTTCACAGAGGTTCGCCGAGGGAGTTTGTTCGTTCGAAAGAGGCCGCGAAGAGAAGGAGCGCGCTGGCGCAACAGAGAAGTAGGGAGAGCCTCCATCCAACAGCGGCCAGCGCTGGGTTACTTCTCAAATACAGGGATTAACAGGTTAAACTGTTAACAGGGGTTTCAGAATGCATAGGTAAACAGGAAAACTAATAATATGGTTACTAAAATAACGAAGTTCCGATGGAATAGTGTGTAATACCAATTTTCAGTGTTGCCCGCTGTACAAGGGGTTGTTTGACACCAGGCGTCGCACCTCTCCACTACGCCGCATCTTTCGTGGTAAATTAAAAATATTTATAGCGCGTTGTCAGTCGTATGGTTCCGCATATGGTATTTAGAAGCAACAAAGTCTCCAGTCACATCACCGGCATATCATGCTTGTCTACTGCTTTACAGTAACTTTAAGTTGGAGTCAGTTCATAAGTCTATGGAGGATTTGTGTTCGCACGCTTACTGTAAACTGCGCTAAACTTCAACAGGAGACAAGTACAGGCGTGTTCTCCTCGACTTTATCTAGGGAACCACACATTTTTGAAGGCCTGACGCGATCTACTGATTTTTGGTGAATTAAAGTCCCTCAAGTTTTCAATGCATGGAAGTCTATGCGGGATGCAACAAAATCGCTTCTCTCTGGAGTGATATTTGGGCCAAAATGACGTCATTCCCTACAGAAGCAGCCTAGAAATTGATTGCAGTTGACAAATTCGACAAGCTTGCTGCTATTTTCCAGATTCCTAGGAATGAAAATAACTGCTTTGTCGTTTGCTAGCATGTTCTGCACGCTGGCGCCCAATATATTACTTCCATTGAGCGCACGAAAAAAGCAAAGCGAAGAAAACAATGTTGGGACGGTGGAAGCGAACGTTATCTAGATCGCAGGAATCCGCCTTGAACATTGACTGAAGGTTTTCACAAGTGGAGATAATTTCGCGCGTGACGCTATACCTACTTGGCAGACAGACTTCCGCTGCCACGCTGTGAATAATTTTTAACCGAGAAATCTACGAAAGAATCGTGGTTGTCAGCCATTGCGTAACGAAAGAAATACGGCCACGCAAACTTTCGTCCTGATGGTTCTCCTATGCGCTATACAGATTGCTGTAAACGAAGGTTTGCGTGGTCCTTTTTCTTTCTTTTTTGCACAGTGCTTGGCAACGACAATTTCGTGGTACGTTTCTCTGGCACAAATTGTTTACTCTGAGGCAGAATACGTCTGTGAGTCAAGGAGGTATCCCGTCGATGAGGTATCATGTCTTGCACGAAGATACGTGGCCGACCTTTTAGAGCAACCACTCAGACTACAACACTGAACGCCTCCACTTGTACGCCTCTTAGACTGGCCTTTGACGAAAGACAGATTCCAACCCCGCGATTTCCAGTCAAAGATGGTGTTGATGATGAATATTGAGCTGTGCTTACCTCATGGCGTACGCTTCGTCGGGCCTTCCGGTGTCTCCGTCCGGGAACAGAATTCATCGTCGATTGACTCCGGGATGCAGGCACGCTAGTGTTCTTTGTCGTCTTCTCCAGGGCACGCGCTTAGCCGCTACCGTAGTTCCCTCTTCTTCTTTCTCACAGATAGAGGTTCCAAGCTGGTTCGTTCACCGAAAAGCAGCGTGGTTGCAGCAGCACCCACGCCACCAGCTTCCGCAGTCCGTGTTAGCCCCACGAGTCAGCTGTGGTTGTCAGAGGCGTACACACGTCAAGAGCTGGAGCATGGAGAACACGAAAGCGTGGCAGACAGAGAGGTCTAGTACTTGCGTACCGTGCAGAGTTCAGGGGAACCACTGGTGTAGCCAGAAGAGGGGGTCCTAGGTGTTCAAACGCCTCGAAATAGTACCTTTGGTTGTGCATTTCGTAAAGGGAAACGAGGCGGGAAATCCTTCTCATGCAGCCCCCATAGAACCCTTCGGAGATATTTTTTTCTAGCTACGCCGCTAGGGGAACTATGCTGAGATCCAGCCTGTAAAAAAAAATTCCGAGAGAATCTTCCAACAGCACAGCTTGTATCAGGCTGAGCAGATAAACAACGAGAATTATCCCAGACAGTCGACATTTATGGGTAAAAACGAACATATGCCTCCAGCGATCACGAATCAATGAAAATGGAAAAAGGTGCAGTGGGGCAAGTTTCGATCCCTTGACTCAGCACCTTACATATTAAATTCCATCACAGACAGATTCGTGATATCATTTTTTAGGCAGTTTTATTCCAAGAACGTGCATCTGCTTCCTCCAACAGATCCGTCCGCAACAAAGAAAAGGAAGAAAGAAAATGAAAGTAAAGAAAACGCGCAACCAGGTTCTCCCTACCTACATACACAGTATCGCTCCATCGTCGAAGATGCAATACAGGACGACTGATACCTATACATATTAAGCCGACTTAGCTTTTCTAAGGATATTGTGCCATTTTGAAAAACTCTCACGGCACCTTCGAGGACGGCGTCTCCAGGCCTAGTGACGATCGTAATCCAATAATACGAAGAACTCTTTGTGGCTGCGCCGGAGATCTTGCGAACGTCGGTTATTTCTTTCAGAACGTGCATCTTGCACATTCCTGGCGCCTCATTCATCAACCATTCGTTCACTGTCTTTACAATAAAGTGGGCCATCAATAAATGCGCGGCTCCCGTCGTGTTGTCGTCCTCTAGCTCGTGGCAGCAACAATAGTACGCGTCTATAAAGGCGTCGTTGCAACTTCGATTTTCTGGTATTTCATGCAGGAGACTGAGTCCGTACCTCGTACGGTACTCCGCCTGGTAACGGGAACCCGGAAACTGAGCCAATTCCACTAGGGTGGCATGTATGTCGAAAGGTGTGGTCAGCCTGTGCTGGTTGACGCGGAGGTTCTCCATTATTTCCGGGTACATTTCGCGAAACGCGGGCGGGAACATCATAATGCACAGAGGCAGGCGGTCCTCGTAGCGTCCCATGAGGGTCTGGCGGAAGTCGCCATAACGCAAACCGTGATCGCTGACGAAGACGACCAGAGACCTGTTCATCACGCCGGTCTTCGTGAGTGTCTCGAAAGTACGTCGAAATGGGAGATCGACGTAGCCGGCGTAGTTGAAGAAGTCGTGCGTGAGGTCGGACATCCAGGAGTAAATGAAAGAGGGCCGGTCAGCGAGTACCGTAAGCAGCGATGACGTGTACTGCAGGTAAGCCTCCGTTCGTAAGCGCTGATGCATGCAGTAGTCTGAATGGCTCGTGCTGTAAACTCCTAACATAAGCAGTCGTGGGTAGTAGTCTGTAGGAGCACCGCGAAAGCCACTACAGAAGAAAGTGAACAGTCCCCACTCGGGCGCCTCTTCCAGGAACATTGTCCTGTAGCCCATGCCAGAGTAGGTGTCCCAGAGGAAGCTTTCATTGTCCATGGCATCCCTTTTGCAAGCCCTGCATCCTTCATCATAGTTCATTCCGGACAGCATGGCGAGTTGGTTAGGAAAAGAATTGGGGCCCACTTTGGTAAGCCCAAATAATTCGATCGTATGAAAGTTGCGGAACAGGTAGTTTCTTGTGATCTCCAAGTGGCGCAGAGAGTTCAGCCTCGAGACGCTGTCGACACCGAGAAAGATTATGTTCATTCGGCTGACTCCGTCTGTTTTTCTTGGTGAGATTTTATTGCAGCGACGCTCCACTCTCTGCTTCAGCATAGGGATCAGGAAGAAGTCGTGAAAGGTCGAGTTACCTTCTAGCTTGCATTCCACCTTGATCTGCTCAAACTTTATCGGCCTCCCGAAGCGCAAGATGTGAGGGGCGCTAAAATACACCGTAAAGTCTGCAGCTTTACTGGACTCGTTCCTCTTAACGTAACGGTAGGAACAAGTGAGGGTTTCAGGGCTGGTATTGTAGTACTGGGTAAGCACGTCGGTGTTGAGTAAGAGAATATTCCTCTCTTGTTCTACGAAGGAAGGCCTGTGGAAGCACTTGTAGTATTTGACTCTGTTATAATACTTTGCTACGGAAGGGTCGAAAGGGCTAAAGTCGGGGATTCTGCAGGCACTGGTGTCCACGACATAGCCACGTACCACAGGCCGAAATGTTGAGTTTGACGGGAACAGTTTGGATTTTACTGTCAGCGCTGAACTGTAGGCAGCGAGGAGGAATCCAAACGTAACAATGGTTGCGGACAACAGAGTCGCTCCCATGCACTTGTTATTGGCATTCTTCACGGACGAAACCTGTGTAGGGATAAAGAGGAATGTGGTTACTTGGAATGAGACGAAAGGAACAGGATTTTCCTCAACACTTGCCTTGTCTATATGCTGTCGTGAGCACTAGACGTTACCGATATTGATATAGGATATGATATAAGATAGGATATAATATAGGATATGAGATACAGGACGATATTCCTGTAGCGGTAGTTGTTTTTCGAAGCCGTGTTGGAACCACGAAGCAACAGTGGCTTTGAATGCTGTATAGCCGTCGATCGATGGACAAGAGGAGTGAGAGGAAGCATGCGTCTTGTGCAGACTTCAGAGGGCAGTCTACACGTTCCTCCACCCAAGTAGTTCCCCCTAAATGAAACATTGATTGAAAACCAGCATTGAAAACCAGATTGAAAAGACAGCAGACCTTCTTCAAGTACCAATATTCAACTGAAATATATGCGTATGAGTTGCATTCATTTCAGCCAATTTTTACCGCACTTATTGCGCGTGTTTCACTTAAGACGGACTCGCTTCTTAAGTCTATGGAGGATTTTTGTCCGCACCGTTAACGTAAACCTCGCTAAACTTCTATACGAAACAAGTACAGTCGTGTTCCCCTGGAGTCTATCTAGGGAAGAACACATTTTTAAAGGCCTGACGCGATCCCTTGATTTTTGGCGAATTAAAGTCTCTAAAGTTTTCAATATATGGGAGGCCATGGGAGATGCAACAAAAATCGCTTGTCTTGGCCTGGCCGCCCGTGATATTATGGCTAAAATGGTGTCATTCCCTAGAGTAGCAGTCTGGGAATTGATTGCAATCAACAAATTCAGCAAGCTCGCTGCTATTTTCCAGATCCCTAGGAATGAAAATAATGGCTTTGTCGTTTGCTAGCATGTTCTGTACGCTGGCGCCCATTAGATTCCTTCCATAGAGAGCACGAGAAAAGCAAAGTTAAGAAAACCATGTTGGGACGGTGGAAGGGAACATTAACTGTATCACCCTTTGTACGTATCCCTTTGTGGCTAGCGGCCACTGCCCTCCTAGCTGAAAAGAGAGCTGTATCGCATGAGCACGCCTTAAACCTTGACTGCAGGATTTTGCAAGTGGAGATAATTTCGCGCGTGACGCTATACCTACTTGGCAGACAGACTTCTGCTGCCACGCTGTGAATAATTTATGACAGAGAAACCTACGAAAAAAATCGTGGTAGTCAGCCACTGCATTACAAAAGAAATACGACCACGCAAACTTTCGTCTTTATGTATTTCCTAGGCGCTATAGGTGGCGTGCATATGACGTTACACTATTGCTTTACCTGTGCTTTTTCCCTCTTTCTGGTGAACCGGCGCACCCTGCCTATACGCGTGCTTCTTTTCACTCTTCTTGGAGAACCGGCGCACACAAATGCACCTCACCTATACGGATGACTGTAAACGAAGGTTTGCGTGGTCGTATTTATTTTGTTGCACAGCGCTTGCTAACCACCATTTTTTTGTAGGTTGGCACAAATTCTTTACTGGCACAAATTCTTTACTCTGAGGCAGAATAACATAAGTTTGTGCTGTCTAAGTCTGTGTCTGTGCCTGTCTGTAGTCTCAAGTCTGCGTCAAGGAGGTATCCCGTCAAGGACGTATCACGTCTTGCACGAAGATGTGACTGATCGTTTAGAGCACCCACCCTGTCGAACAACGACTACAACACTGAATGCCTCCACTTGTAACTAAAGAATGGCTTTTGACGAATGGCAGATTCGAACCCCGTTATTTCCAGTCAGAAATGGTGTCGATGATGAACATTGAGCCGCGCTTACCCAATGTCGTATGCTTCGTAGGACCTTCTTGCGTCTCCTTCCAGGTATAGACTTCATCCTGGGCTGACTCCAGAGTGCAGGCATGCTGGTGTTCTTCTTTGTCGTCTTCTACAGGGCACACGCTCATCCCTCTACCTGTCGGTCTTCTTCTTTGTCACAGATGGTGGTTTCCAGCTGATTCACCAAAAAGCAGCGTGGCTGCAGCGGCACAGCAGCATCCACGGCACCAGCTCACGTGGCTCAGCGGTTAGCGTGCTGACCATGGCACATCGCGGCTGGGAGGTACCAGTGTTCGAATCCTTGCCTGGGGCTTTTCCTGCATTTGCCTCAGACGCTTTCAGACACATGTAGGCACAGTTCCTTTAGAAGTCGGCCCAGGACGCACATTCTCCGACGGCCGACGGTGGCGAGTCCTTTCACCAGCACCTCAACCAGCATCCACGGCGCCGTTCGTGATCATAGTTGTCTCACGACGTGCAAACTATATTATAAGGTGAACCCTCGTTAGTATGACCCCCGTTAATCTGACATTGTCGTTTTATATGACATCTTTCCTTGGGAACCGTTTCGCCGCCATCTAAATCCACATCGATAGCATGATCGTTTGTCTCTCTGAGACAATTCGTGTCACAGTACACGGTCAAACACACGCATTCTCCTCTCGATATTATGACCACGCGTCAAACTACACTGCCACTTGACCTCGGACTAGCCCCAAGGAGAGTCTAGGACCACGTACTTCAGGCAGAGGGCGACACCTGCTAAAATAGGCCGATAAGGTTTGGGAATGACCTCTGAATGATGTTGTTGACTTCGGGATTACGCTTTTCGAACTGCGAAAGCGCTGCAGTGCATGTTGAAAAAGGCACCCACCACGAGCCGCTGCTGCCGCACAGCGTCACTGTGACGCTCATGGACGCACGAGAGTGACATATTGGATCTGCCCAGAGGACGCCCGAAAATGTTGTGGATGGGGTGCATGATGTCAAGCTGAGTCCCTCCCTCTTCCCATACACACGTTCATCCACAGTGCTCTTGGCTCCCACGGGTTTCATTCGTCCCGTATGAACGTCACCTATAGCCCATCATCTTTTCTTTTGTTTTTTGCTCTAGTCGTGTCGACGCCGTTACCTGCTCCCCCCCCCCCCCACGTCACTCGGAACGAGGAAAGCGGAGTAGGGAAACTTCGTTACCAAATGGATTTCAAGGTAGCGGCATTCTCACACTCACTTATACGAAATTGTTTCCCCTCCAAAATTGCTTCCCCTCTCGGAATTGCTTGGTCCCTGGCCCAATCCAGCCCAGTAACGATCAGCGCTCAAAGCCCTTCTGACATTTCTGGACACCATCGGACTCCGATCATTATTGTGAAGGGGCTCTGTATTTTATACCCCACATCCCCGCCAGCAATGGGGTAGAGTATCGACCCTGGCGATGAACCTCCCCACTCTCCTTCTGAAAATAAAGTTGTTGTTGTTGTTGTCTCACTTACGCGAACTAAATACGGTTGTGAAAAACAGTTTCTGACTCTCGGGGTAACAGATGACAGTTCTTCTTTTTTTTTCATGTGTGTTTCGGTGATCTGATCCCCAATTTTCGTCCGTTGTCTTGTTCCGGGAACGTAACCCCGCGTCTATAGACGCGGGGTTACATTGGAGTATGCCACCCTGCATGGAGTGGACAAGTAGTAAGTGTACCACGCCGGACGTATACGACCGGCGTGGTACACTTACTACTTGTCCACTCCATCGAGGGTGACGTAACGCGTTTGCCTTCGGGAGGGAAAGTTTTTGATACTCCTCTTTAGACTCCTGTTTCGGTTTGATTGCTCGCGCATCTGAGGCATAATTCTTCACACCGAAAGAAACAAATGTTGAATTCCAATGGCAGAGTTGGAGCAAGTGGCAGACTTGGCAATGGAGGGGCTTGATCTGGCCTAGAGCAATTAAGTGATCCGAATCTGCGACTGGCCCATTCTTGCGCCCAACTTGGAGTTTAGCCCTGGCCAATCTCCCTTGGTGGATGACGGCCAGAGACAGAGGAAGAAGAAGAAGAAGAAGAAGAAGAAGGTACTCATGTTCCATTATAAAGCCATGTTTTGCAACATCAAGGTCCTCCTAATCTCCTAAGACTGGCATTGTAATGTCTGGCTTATCGCTTCCTTCATGAGACAAAATCGCCAACGTACGACGCGAAAGACTAGTCGCCGCGAAGACGCGTTGCAAGGTGGCCATGTTGGCGAAGCAGAGACAGGAAATAGGAAGCACGAGCGACAAGTGACACGTCACATAGAATTCCGGTTGACTCTGCCTATTTTGGCGGAGCAGTCTGGGTTGCTCCCTGGGGCGACCTTGGCTCAAATGCCGCTCCGAAGCTCCCATTGGAAGACTCCAGAACTGTTCCCAGTCTGCCAATCAAACAGACTTGCTCTCGGCGGAGCAAAACTTGCTCCGGAGGCGCTCCGAATCTGCCATTGGAATTCAGCATTAAAGTTGATGGCAGGTATACTGTGGATGTTATGCATCAAGTAACAGCTGTTTTTTTTCCTCTTTTACGGCGAACACACTCCTGCGTCCACGGAAGTATTGATTCAACTAAGTCATCTCTGCTTTCTTTATTATTACTTATTATATATAAGTATTATATATACTAAGTACATGGTATATAATAAGTATACTTATTATATATTATTACTTATCACACGTGCTAGTGACAACCAGCATGATCGTGCAATTAGATACCAAAGTGGATGTCTGCAATGACCCTCCAGAGACAAAATATAACAAACACATCGCTTTTGTTCTGCGTAGCGGTACATGCCCGGAAGGTGCGTTTCTCGTTAAAGTGACAGTTCGGTTTATGACCACGGGAACGGCGTTGGTCACATTAACCGTGGTTTTATAATATCATTGTAATGACAGGCCTTGGGAAGCACTGAGATCCAGATGGATTACCATGAAACCGATTTCGTTTAAACATATTAAAGGGACTATGAAATTTCCCGAACCCCCATACTTTTTTTCGATGGAAATCGTTCTTCTCGCAGAGAAACTAATATGCCACAAATTTTTCCGGACGAAACCGCTCCACTCTGCGAGGAGCGCGCGCTGGAAATGTCTCATCCGCGTTCCTCCTCTCCCGCGCGTATTTCCCTGCCGATGGTGTAACTGTACGGACCGCTCTTCGGTTCCCCGTTACGTCACCGGTGTTGCACAATGGCAAGTAATGCCGCGAGCTCGCGCTGTGGCTGTCGCCACGATGAACGCATACACGGGATCCTACGGCGCATGCTCCTGGCGGGATTCCTCGGCTCGGCAACACGTCACGATGACGTGTTGCTGAGCCGGCCGTGGTCGCGTCAAGTTACCCGTTGTGTCTCCGCTCGGCAGCTCATCACGGCGCGGCGCCAGCTGTCCTCCCTTCGCCGCTCTGTTTAAATTCGCTCCCGAGAAATCCGCTCGCGCGACAAAAGTAAAATTTCGGTTCTAGACTCAGAAAGATGTCTTCTTTCGAATGAAACGAAGAAAAAAATAGTTTCATAGTCCCTTTAACGTTTCTGTTACAAAATGCTGTCAATGGGAGTGTAAGGTCCAGTACTGCCGTTTACAACTATAGAATACAACCTCCTCCGAACAAGCACGGGAGTTGAACGAAAGTCCCCAGATGGCAAAGCGTATAACCTTCAAACGTCACTTCCTGCGAACGTACGTTCGCAAGGATGACCCGCTTCCGGTGGTCGCGAAAAATGATCGGAAATCGTTTCCCTTAAAAATAACTGCAGGGACGACGACGATGCACCAATTCCACTTTCAACGGGAACGTGTTTCCCTCAAATCTCCCTTGATTTTGCTCTTGACATCCGCTTCCCTTGCGGTACCATTACAACTCCGCGAGGGATGATATCGCTTTATTATGGCGCGGACTCACAGTAAGAGGAGCCATCTATGAATGTGTACAGCTCTCGTCAACCTTAATAATAACACTAGAAAAAAATACGATCACAGCAACCCTGAAGGCCTTCAGGAAATCTAAATTGAACACAATTATTGTGACAATTTTACCCGATGATTTTATTCCCCTAACAATCCATTCAGTGCCTTTAGGGTGGCTTTTATCGTACTCAGAAATGAGAACGGATATTTTTTTCCCCCAGTGTCATTATTAAGGTTGACCGGAGCTGTACCAGCTTTAAAATGAACAACACGAGTACCTTTCCCACGCACATTTCTCGTCTGACCGCACCATCCGTACCATCCACATTGATTACATATTCCTTTTAGTCATAGTGAATATTAAAGCAAACTCTCCTTGGTTGTCCTGCATTCCTGACTGGAATTCTTTGCCTTCAGTTGTGTTGCACGTTTGAGGAAAGCCTTTTTGAAACGATTAGTATAACTGAATAAGCCGGTTTTCAAGAAATCGAGAGAGAGACAACGATGTCATACGGGGTGATGGTTGGCTATAGCTGCGTGCTTTGCGGTCAAGCTCTGTTGAAACAGCGATATAGTTTGAGGGTATATATCCCGAAATGCCGCCGTTAAGGATCCGCCGTTTAAAATCCCATACGTTTAAAAATTCCAAACGGCGCTGTAGCGTAACCTTGCCCGCGCGTGCCAAGCTGCGGGGAGCCTCCTAGCCGCGTGGTGAACTGTCAAAAGACAAATCTAAACTAACCTAACCTCTAAAAAACTAACCTAGCCAAACCAAATACTGACTGCCGATGTGATGTGGTCGCCCTGCCAAGCCTAACGGTCGCGAAAAAAGAAAGAAAGAAAAATACTTTTTATTGACGACAATGACTTCTACCGACGTCATCACGCAACACTGCGAGATTTGACAGTAATATGTATTATTGGACACTATGATTGCACCATTCTTCATATTCAAGCTTTAACGTAGAAATGTGGGATTCTGAACATCCGGGTTTTTAAAAGGTGCGATATCGTGGCATATCTACCATAGCTTGTCTTTCATTTTGCTTGTTTGTCTCGTTGTACCAACCTCGTTCGCCTTGCCAGACCGCGGTATAACGCTACAGTGTTCATCCTCACACGTGTGGTTATATGGTCCGAGGAGTTAGACAAAGGTTTTTGGAACTGCATCAACGCCGGAGATCGAGGCGGGCGGCATGTTGTGGTTCCCTCCAATCTGCGTTTTTTTTGCGATTCTACGACGGCTACGAAGAGTACAAAGCAAAGAAACGAAACCCGGGCAGCAGCACAACCCTCGTTCAGGCTACACCGCTCACCTCGCCAACAATTTCACCAACCACAAATAAATAGATCGATTTTTGATTGGTCGATCAACCAATCAATCAATCAATCCAGTCAATCAGTCCAGTCCAGCCCGATCAGTCAATCAATCAACCAGTCAACCACTCAGTCAGTCAGTTAATTTCTCAACGCTCTTTCACCCGGCCTCATTTCACCGCACGCACAGCTTACGCTTAATTTCGCATTACACCAGTCGTAACCGTCCTGAAAATTTTTTCACATCGCATCAGGAATTTTTTTTAGACTTCTAAACTCGCGAAGCAACAAAGAAACTACATGCGGATGTAGCCGAGCACTCGAGCATCTAGGGCGTCCCTCCGAAATCTTTATTAACCTGTATGCACCACGCTCGTGGATGGGAGTAGTGGACAAAAACTTGCGAGCCATGAAAGCACAAAAACGGTGTACCAATAACGAGACCAGCTCAGTCGGTTGGTCGTGCTTTAATAAACCACTCATTGTTCGAAAAAATGCGCCCATTTTTAGCGCGTCGTTCACCAAAATAAGCATTTTTGCGGCGGATTCATCGGAGAGTTGGGTGGGCAAGAAAATACCTTGCTAAAGTACACAGAGTTCATGAGAGGCACGTTGCATCTCTCATCCGGAGGTGGGTGTGTCGATCCTTCAGATATAGTCAGCGGTTGTCCGCACCAGTGTACACAGAGAGTGACATAGAAAAGCTGATCTCTCGACAGGCCTTTCACGTCACCCAGATGTACCCTGGATTCTCTGGCAGCCTTCTGGTACGCCCTTAAGAGGGATAAAGTGCCGAGGGCGTCTGCCTGGTATTCCTGCGCGAAAGCAACGAATGACCTCGCTTTCGGGACACTGTCCACGTGTTCCGTATAGCACCGCTCCAGGATCTTGTACTCCGCAAGACTCTTCCGCGTAAACCACGGAGATAAGGCCCCGTTGCCATCCCTCAGACGGCCCTCTTGATCATAGCCGTGCATTATCTCGTGCGTCGTTATGGATCCCAGCATGCCATAGTTGATCTCAGGGGGGCCACCTGCGCTAAAGAGCGGTTTCAGGAGGAAAGGGACACCCACTGAGATGAAGTTCGCGCTAAGCATGTTGAAGCCATTGTCTTCGTTCGCATTCAGAGGGACCGCCAGGTCGTAGAAATAATCGGAGAAACCATCCGCTACACCTTTCCAGTCCTTCTTTGTTTGAAATGCGTTCAGCTTTAGATAATCCAGGACAAAAGGGCCGTTTAAGTCGGGGAAGTCCTTGTAGAACGCATCGACTTTTTGGGACGTATTCAGTTTAGGCGGGTATCCCAGGCGGACCTTCAGCTTAGATATTTTCTGTAAGGCTCCGGAGCGTGTTTCCTCATCGATCCACGAGCATGTCTTAAAGGATTCTTTAATTTCGTTCACGATTCTTTCGGCCACTTCTCTGGCAGCGCTAACTGTTTCTTCGTCAACCATCGGAAAGACCGTTGTAGAACCCGCTGGGACTGACATGGCCCCGAGGACCGTGTTAATGCACCAGAAGGTCTTGTACACCGCCACTTCATAGAGGTAGAGGATGCATCTCCAGGCGAATAACCATCTCAGTTCCTCATCCGAAATGAGCCTTTGTTTTCCGAAGACGCGATGAAAAAATCCAAAGTCGGCCTCGGTCATGCTTATCTTCATGTTTTGAAGGGGACGAGATGATTCGTAGCGCTCGAGGGCTTTAGTCCATGCCTTTGAGAGAGTGTCGTCCCCGTTTTCCAGACCTAATTTCCCCAACTCGAATACCTTGACAGCGTTGCTGCCATTTGACACTAGGCTGCCAGTTCTTGACATGTTGCTGACTTCACTTCTCTTGTGCTCTGCCTCAGTGATGCGTTGGACAAGGTCATCGCTGACGGGCGTCAAGAATAATTTCGACATAATTTCGCCTATACTCGAATATTTCAACAACAATGAGTCTTCGGTGATCTGCCGCAGCGTAAAATTTGGAGAACCGTAATCTTCTTGCTCCAACTTGAAAACTAACGGAATGTTAGTTTCGAATATGAATTTAACCATGACGTCCAACGGGTCAAAGGACATGCTTCCTCTTGGATCCATCTGATGTTGGGCTAAGAAGTCTGAGGCGGCTTTCGCAGACTCATTTTTGTCAACTTGGGTGCAATGTCTGTACAGCGCTGCGGACTGCTGAAAAGGAGTTCTCCCACGTGCGGGAATGTGTTCTTTCTCCAATTTTTTCTGTATAGCTTCGGTCAAATTTCGTGTAGCAACATTCTGATACCTCTTATCTACGTACACGCCGCTCTTTCTCAGCTGCTCAGTCATGCCACAGGTAAACGCGTAGAAGTTGTCACACGGGTCCTTGTCCGTGTCTATGATAGCCTCAAAGTACTCGCGGACGTACCGGCAATGATCGCTGTCGCAGACGTCTTCGCTCAGCGGGCTGGTTCTTTCCGCCGGCGTCGCGGTGGTATCTTCATAATCTCCGTAGTTCGCTTCAGGAGGTCTCGGCCTCGGCGAGAGTTTTCGCATCTTTACGTTTCCAGGAGATAGCGGTGTGTGAGCTTTCTCCGTCGTACTTTGTTCTTTGATAACCAAAACCCAGACAGCTGCTGCAGCGATGCCCAGGACCAAGACGGCGAAAACCATCATTGCCACTATAGCGTAGGTTTTGTTGCTGGCTTGTCCGGCAGTCGTCCCCTGCTTGGAAGCGAGAATTTATAAACGACGTAAACAACGCGAAGTGACCGAGGCAGCAACGACACAGACACATTAAGTTTCAAACGCCCAGAAATTAGCGAATTCGAAGAACTAACGGACAAGAGGCGCTGACACCAGGAATGGCCCCCTATTACTTGAAGCGCAAGGGAAACTGCGTGCTAGTGCGGTGTAGCATATCTGGCAACCATGTTCGATTCCTGGCGTCAGCACGTCTTTTCCCTGGATTGTTTTCGAAAGAGAATTTATTTCGCGGCAATGTGGTGAGCCGTACATAAAATACAAGTACCACTCTCTGCAGTTCTTGTTCAGCACGCGCATTATAGTGCTTTCATAAAAATATAGGAACACCGGGCATGTGACCAAATAAACTATCCAGCATAGGCCATTAAGTTCCCCTAGCATTCTCACGTACAGGCGTGGCCCACCTTAACTATAGCGCGTGGCCTACTTAGAGTCACTGTACCGGGGGACCCCAGGTACAGTGACTCTAGGCCTACTTGCATGCCAGCGCCGCCATGTGTCGATGACCGGGCGTGCTGGGGAGGAGGCTCTGGGGCCCTGGTGCACGAGTGCCCACTCTCGACTGGGGCATGGCAAGCACGCACGAATCACTTCAGGACACTATAGGCTTCAGGCAAAAACATCGATGTTTTCTTTTGCGCATTTGCATCCACACAAACACGTGACCAAACAAAAATTATGTGATAACACATACCACATTGAAGAGAACGCTCAGAGCAACCATGAGTGAGCCTACAGTGTTTGCAGATGCCTCCAACTTATTTCATAATATTGTGCCCCTCAAGCTCGCCCTTCCGCAAGCCGGCATTTACAGAGAGAGAGAGAGAGAGAGAGATTATGGGTTTAATGGCACAAAGGCAACAAAGGCCATAGAGCGCCAAAACTACGGTGAGTGTGTGGGAGATGATTGTGCGAGAGAGTGTGTGTGGTGGTTAAAAGCTATCTACAGGTATGAGCGATGAGATGAACCAGGATAAGAGAGAGGGGAGGATGACGATAACAAGTGAGTATGGCAGTTAAAAGCTGTCTACAAGTGTGAGCGATGAGGTGATCCAGGATGAGATATTTACATGAGGAGTTCGGTGATATTGGATAAAAGCGGAGCAATGCTTAGCGTCTACATCTGACTAAGTAGCCCACACACGGTCAAAAATTGGATGACATTATCAAACAGCACAAGAGGAGTGTCACCCAGTAGAACGGCTGGATGGAGTGGGGGCATGGTATCTGTAGAATGTGGTGAAATACTGTTGGCGTTGGTGTTCGAAGTGAGGGCAGGATGCCAGTACGTGCAAGACAGTCAAGCTGTCACCACAGAGCGCGCAAGCTAGCCGATCCTGACCCCTGAGTAGGTGGTGATGCGAGAGCCATGTGTGCCCAATCCTCAATCCCGCGTAAAGAACTTCGGAGGATCTGTTGACGTGTTCAGTCCGATGCGGGGGGAAAACGTGTGGCTGTGTGACGTACGTGTAGCTTGTTATTTTCTTCCCATGTCCCACTCCTGCTGCCACTGTGCGTAGACAGCTCTCTTTAACACAGGCAGGATGTCTTGGTATAGGGTAGTCCTAGAGCTGACTCCTCTTGTGCCAACGCTCGCCGAGCCTCACGGTCGGCTCGTTCATTCCCCGGGATCCCAGTGTGGCTAGGCACCCGACACAGACAGATTGAAAAGCCCGGGGAACAAAGTTGAGCCGCAAGCGCCCGTACTCGATTGACGAGGCGATTCTTGCTGTCATAGCATGAAAGCAGCGCACGCACAGAGCTTAAAGAATCGCAGTAAATTACCGAATTTTGAAGGTCGCTTTGTTGAATGTGCCGCAGAGCCAGGAGAATCGCGTAAAGCTCCGCGGTGAAAACTGTGGCGCTCGTGTATCAGGCGTGCAGTCATAATAGAATCACCTTCAAGGGCAACGGCCGCCACACCATTGCTTACTTCGGTCCCATCAGTGTAGATAGCATGGTGGTTCCCGAAGTCATGCTGAATCTTCAGGAATTCCTGGAGATTGACAGTGTGTGCAGTGGATTCTTTGTCAAACTGTGTCATTTGGATTGTATAGGTGTCTCTGCCAAGGGGTAGCCTCGAGGACTGCCTGCTGCAGGGGAACGCCAAAGGGACTGGATCCCACACGGGAACTCGTCGCCCGCACACGAAGCGGAAACGAGGGTACAACAGAGGGCTTTGTAAGGAAGATTCACTCCAGAGCGGGGTTCCCACTACAGTGTAGAACTGGGTCATCGCCCTGGCATCTGTACTTTAGCGCAGCCTTCACATGTTCAAATTGTCTCCGTCTCTCGAGCGACCATTCAGTGCCCTCAACACACAAACTCTTCGCAGGGGACCAGGTGGCGAGTCCGATGCCTTCGTGGTGGATGGGGTCCAACACCTCCAATGCCGAAGGCCGCGCCGAGCCATACACAACACTCCCCTACTCAATTACAGATCGCACAACCGAGTCGTAGACCCGCAACAATGTGACTTTGTCGGCTCCCCACGATCGACGGGATAAAACATGAGTATGAGCACGCCCTCCAGCCACGCACTAGGCGGTGCGGACATGACAATGTGCCACCGGTTAGGTCAGAAGATGGTCTTCACGACACAGGCGTTAAAATTGCATACGGTTCACGCAATATACGAGGGTCATTCCCGTTTAATTTCCTTAATAATCAGTTCCTCTTTTAGGTGAAAGCATTCGATTTTCGTTTTTATTGGTTTTAAAAAGTCAGTGGTCCCGATACGGAACTACATCCCTTTATTATAATGACTGACTGGGGAGTACCATCGCCCAGGTGGGATACTCGACCCGATATCGCTAGTGGTAATGGAACTATGAGTCGCCTCAAAGTGAGGACCCAAGTTCTACGGCGTCCAAAAAGGTCAGAGAAAAGATTCTGCACATACCTCTTGGGAATTCCACGGAGAACCGCTGGCATACTGGACAACGATGAAAGCTTCCGAATCCGCCATCCCTTCTTGTTCTTCTTCTTCGGCCTCGGGGAGTGACCGTTATCCACTAAGGGCCATACCACCTTCTTCGTCTTCTTCTTCTACCAAGGAGATGATGGCGTGAGCCACTAAGACAGAATCGGCAAGGACAAATGGCGTAATTAGGGTAGATGAGACGCACGTACTAATGACATATATATGCGCCAAACGAACGCAGATCTTCGTCTCCTCGTCACATTGCCCAGATCTTGCAAGTCTCCACCGCTTCTTCTTCTTCTGCTTGAAATAGGTGGCGCGGAAATAGGTGAGTTCATTTATGGCAGGTTTGTCTGGCGATTTCATGTCAAGATGGCCTGGCGCACAGAAATTGCCCACGCTGGATCACGTGACCGTTGCCACGCGAGTGCTAGGAAAGCGCGGTTTTAGCCGCTTGGGTGACGCTAGGGGCATCGCGGTCGCTCCTCTTCGAGTTTCGTCGTCTGCTAACCCACATGAACTATGACGGTGACTATTATAGGTGACCCCTCCCGCCGTCGTCCTGGATGCGCTCTGTCCACCTCACGTTGAACGTCCAGAAATCTGCAGAAATCTGCAGGGCCATCATGTCGAAGTCATAAGCCAGAAGAATTTGCACCATCCTCCGCTGTGCCAGCGTCCGCTCTGGTATGGGCAGGAGCGCCCTGTTCTTCCTGTACAAGTGCTACGTGCGGCTAATTCTTGAGTTTGGATATCTGTTTTCTCGTACCTCTCTGGCTATCGTGAGTCTGAACAGGCCTCAGCCATAGCCTGAGCAGGCTATCCGCCGTAGAAAGAAGAGCCCGTCGCCTTTTTAGGGGCCTCCCCAAGTATACGGCCAACCAGGCGCTTTATGCAGAAGCCCGCATTCCCCCTCTGAAGATTCAGTTCCGCCTACTCCCAGTGAACACTTTCTTTTCGCTCTGCCAGGGCCCTTTAGCAACCAGAGGGAACCAGTCTCTCAAGCATCGGACCCAGTGGATCGCCCCGGCGATGGCGAAAATCCAACACCCCGCAGGTCGTCTTTGTCGAATCTCTTCTGTCCTCGCTGAATGCCCCTCTGACTGCTCTTCCTGTGTCCACCACTCCGGTCTCGACCACGGCCATGCGAGTTGCCGACGCCTTCCAGCACGGCCTTGCCGACGCTCCGTCCCCCAGGCTTGAAGGTCACCTCTCGGCGCACGTCAACAAGTTCCCGTCTCGCTCTGTCGTCGCGACCGATGCCTCTGTGTCGGCTCAGCTAGAGGGTGCCGGCGCCGTCTTCCCTCAGCTGGACTGTCACTGCCCCATCCGCTTCTCGGACTACACTCCAGTGTTCGGGAGCGAACTCTTCGCCATGATACTGGCCCTCAGAATGGTGTCCCGTGCATACCCTGCCCTTGTCCGACTCCCTATGGGTCATCACCGTCCTATCCAGCCCCTCCTGCGAGTGGCTCCAGCTCCTGCAGGCCCTGAGTCCAAGCTACATCACGGATGTAGCTCTGACGTGGACCCCGGGTTACTGTGGCCTCTCTCCCAACTTGTTGGTGGACAGTCTGGCTAAAATCTCATTCTCTGGCCCGTTCATTGATGTTATTTCGCCTCTGCACTCTATCACGCGGGCCGGGTATAGAAGGCTACAGGGGCTGACTGGGGGCTCTCCGCTCGCTGCCAGCCTAGTACGTGAACATTTCCCACGCTTTGTAGACTGACCGCTGCATCTCCCGTGACGTTGAAGTCTTGCTGATTCGTCTGCGCTGCCTAGCCCTTCCCCTGAACTTTTATTTACACCGTGCGGGTGTCAGCCGCTCTCCTGCGTGCGTCCACTTCGGTCAAGAGGAAACTCAGGAGCACTTTCTCCTGCACTGCCCCCTCTACGATCGCTCCCGCCTTAGCTACATTGCCCAGCCGCTGGCGAGACAAGGCGTCCCTTTTCCCTGGTCGTCATCCTATCGTTTGGAGCCTCCCATATTGAGAAATGGCGGTGTGAAATAGGATTGAGTGCCGCCGCCTTTCTTACCATCTGCGGCAGCTTCTGGATCAGCACGCACCTTCAGCCTACTTCCTTCCTGCTACTATGGCGGGAATCATATTATTCTAACATATTATATTACCATCCTCCATGGCCCGCGTGTGAAGCCGTGGGACTTATGAACCCCCAGTGATTACCCTGCACGGAACCCTGGCCAATCGCCCTGTGAGGCTTGGGGCTTCTGTGGTTAGTGGTGGAAGAAGAAGGTGGTGGTGGTGCACTCTTAGAAATGAACTTAACCGCATTGCACGATCCTAGCCAACCATCATGTCGAATGATATCCTTATGTGCCCTGATTTGCTGAAAACGGGAGGCGTACGCCATATTTGTGACAATTATGAACCGCATAAGTGTCACAGGAAAGGCGTACGCCTACCGTTTTGAACAAATCAGGGCACATAGCGATATCATTCGAGATAATGGTTGGCTAAAAGCGTGCTATGCGGTCAAGTTCATTTTTAAGAGTGTGGTGGTGGTGGTGGTGATAGGGTCAAACGTGACTTTCAAACGAGTCGCAACTAATTCCTCTCAGCTCCGAACTGCAGGAAAGCGCTACACAGACACATTGCTTTAACTATCGATCTGTATTGCTGAATATTGTGAATTCGTCCTTGGAGCACGCATGGACCCCCAGGACGGGAGGCGGTCTCGAATTGTCGTCGTTCCGAAGGTGCCCTCCAGAGGCCTCTCTCTCTCGACAATATTAGACCAATCGCACTGACGTCAATCCTTTATAAGACTGTCGAGCGTATCATTCACCGCCGGCTGTCGGCGTTTGTAGACTCCTCTGGTGTACTCAACAAAACACAAATTGGTTTCCGCTCGCTCTGCTCTATTTCCTTGGCCCACACCAGCCTGGAGTGCCAGATCCGTCTCGCCCGCATGAGGGAATTTCTCTCTGGGCTGGTGGCTCTATAGATGTTCCTAAAGCCTGTGACAGCGTAGAGCATCATATGCTCCTGCAGGGGTTAGTGAATGCTGACACTCCCCCTTACCTGATTGCTTTGGTCATGGCCTTCCTCTGCTCTGCTGGTCCTTTAGTTTCCTCACCGTGCCCCCAGAGTAGGGGTGTCCCCCAAGGATCGGTGCCCTCTCCCATATTATTCAATGTTTTGAAGAGCTCCCTCCCTTGTGATCCTGGCATTACAACCTTTACGTATGCGGACGACATTGCTTTCTTTGCTTCGGCGCCCTCATTGTATGAGTTGTACTCCAAGCTGCAAGCCTACGCGGACACCCTGGCAGCCTGGATGAGCTGTGTGCACCTTTCCCTGAATGCAGACAAGTCGGCCATGCTCGTGTTCCCCCTGAACACTCCGGTCAACATCGACATGCAAGTTTGCCTGCAAACGGTCCCTCACGTTATAACAGCTTAAGTACTTGGGGATGTGGTACGACGACTAGCTGAGATGGCGTCATCACACAGATCGCTTGTGCCTAAAGGCAACGAAGGCAATCGGCGTCCTCCACCGATGCTCTAGTCCTCGTGTAGGCACGCGTACAGAAGCGCCCTGCTCTACGTGTACCGTCCTTCCGTGCGACCCATTTTGGAGTTTGGTGCAGTCTTTTTTTTTCCTCCTTGGCTGACTGGCGACTAACCAAACTGTACTGTCTGAAAAGGGTGGCCGAAGGGTACAGTGGCATCTGTTCGCTTTGGATTACTCCAAGTATCACTTCGTGCATCACTTTCAGTGTAGAGTATCCAACTCCGCGAGCTCTTACTTAACTTGAATGTAAAGCTACGATCAAACACACACATATACATCTACAGGGGCTCTACATGTTAATTACGCAAATAATCAGGACATGGACAATGATTGCCCCCTTGTGCCATAGAACCAAAACAAGCGAATTTAAGTAGCCCACATTCACGACCTCCACCACTTCAACCGTCACATTCACCACCCAGACTGTCATCGCCAAGTCACAGTACAGGTAGCAGGGATGGGCATAAATACACTTCTTGGGCATTTAAATATAAATACAAAATACTACATGCTTTCATGCTTTAAATACTTTATGATGAAGGTAATTAAATACAAAATATAAATACATTAAGACAGTATTTACATTCTGTAAGTACTTCCGTAAATATTTTGAGCAGTCCAGGCACGCTATTGTTTTAAATTATTGTGTAAATAGAGCCAACTGTGGATGCACATCAGCTGCACATAGTGCCAGCATATTTGTTCCCCTATTCTCGGGTTTTTATGTTATGGATATTTGTTCATTTTTCCGTGGTGAAGTGTAATGATTTCAGCATCGTGCGTTGGTCGACTTTCCATTGAACGGGAACATCTCCTTGAACCTGAGAGAACTGATGTTATGATGCTCAGTTGGTAGAGCCGAGGACAGGTAATCCAGAAGATGTGGGTTCGAGTCCAACAGCTGGCTAACCTTTTCAGTGACTTTCATCTTTACATCTCCTTGACTCCGAGGAGCAGCTTGGAGGTGGGAGTGAGGGGAACTAGACAGGACAGACAGGGGACAAGAACCGACGACGACTCAAAACCAGCAGATGAACTCGTTATACCGCTTGTTCTACTTCCTCAATGTTGAACAAAGTGTTCATTTGCTGGTTTTGAGTCGTCGTTGTCGGTTCTTCTCCCCCGCCCCCACGCTGTTCCTCGGACTCATGGAGATCTTTCCGTTCAATCATATACACCAGCTTGCTAGCCTCCTCTACTTATGTTCATCGACTTTCTATCTTCAGCAACGACAGTGAAAAACTCCCCGTCAAAAATTGTCTCGCCATTGCCCGGAGTTCCCAATGAATGACTGAGTAGAAATTGCCGCTAAGGGCATTTGCATTTTAAGGGTTCCCTTAGACACCAGGCTTTGTCAGGTATCACAAGAGGGTTATGAATCACATTTTTTTCCAAATTGGTGTTCTCATTTCTCTCCTCGCTTCTAAGGCTGAAGCAACGGGGCAACAATGCCCTCATTCGCGCATCGTGCTGTTTTCTAGAAAGACGGAAATCCCCGAACACGTGGGGATGAGTGACCTGTAGCCTCTGACAACATATCCTTCATCACGGGAGGTTATTAACGTGGAGAAGCCCACAAATATGGGAAGATGGGCCATCTGTATTTAAGTGTATTTTAAAGATAAATATCCCTAAAATGTTATTTAAATATAAATATAAATACATTTTTCTTGCCTCTATTTAAATACCTATATTTAAGTATTTAAATACATTGTATTTAAAATACGAATACATATATGTATTTTATATGGATATTATTATTATATATTATATATATTTTTAAATTTTATATCCCATATACAGTAGTATTTAAAATCGTTTGTATTTAAAATACAAATACGCATATTTGTATTTTAAGTACAATGTATTTAAATACTGCCCATCCCTGACAGGTAGGCAACCTCATAGCCCTCTCGCCGATCTCCCTTCTGGCTAATGGCCATTCTCCTTGGGACGACGAAGAAGAAGAAGAAGTTAGGGCTCGCGGTTTTTGGCCTCACAGAAGTGAGCAACGTCACGACTGACGCCCTGGGGTAATGTGCGTCATGGGCCGACTTCTATGGGAACTCTGCCGACGTATGTCTGAAAGCGTCTGAGGATCTGTGACAAGAAGGTGACAACTCGTTCTCATACAGAAGTGAGCAACATGGTGGTTGAATTCTCTATGCTCACGTCGCATAAAGGACCAAGCCCTGCTCCATCAGGCAGAGGAAGGGGGAATATGTTTATTAAGAAAAAAGAAACCAGGCAGAGATTATCATTGAGCGCTGAATCGGAATAGTGCCTTATGCCTCGACCCGATGTTCTTGACAAAAAAAAAAAAAAAAAGAAAGAAGTAGAAAAAGCGTAGTGGCTTGTCCGGAATCACAAGAATGGGGACGTCGCAAAAATGTAATATACTGAATGTAATAAAGCCTAGTTTGTTTAGTTGCTCCTTCTACGTTTCTTTTTTGTTTGTTACACAATTTCGAGCTCAGCGTTGACGAGTCCTGCACCTGTGGTTCGCGGACATCACGAAGGAAGTCTTCGATTTGCATCTAGAGGCAATGACGATAAACTTCCCGGTGTCAGTACGGGAAGTATTATGGATTGTGTCTTCGTCCGGGGTAAAGCCTTCTTGTGGTTGTCAGTGCACCAGTTTCTCCAGTCTCCACAGGCTTCTATACTGTACATTGTTAGGAAATGCCCGTGATGAACTCGTAAATGCTGTCGCATTTCAATGATAATCTACACAGTTATTTTCTTCGCTCAACCTCGATACTTTTATTAGAGAGTAGTACAAGAGCGCTGTCACGCTAGATGATTTTCAGGCAAATAGGTGCTTCAAGCTCGTCAGTGTCACTAAAATGTTTTATCCGTGTCTTTAGGTGAATATTGTGCTTCAAGGGCCTGCTAACTATAGGGCCCTGCTATCATTGGTGCATTCTCTAATTTTATTGCACTCAATCACAAATTTCTCCAGGTCTCCGCAGACGCTCTCAGACATATGTCGGCACAGTTCCCTTAGAAGTCGGCCCAGGACGCACATTCCCCCAGGGCACCAGTCGTGACGTTGCCCACAGACGTTAGGCCGACAACGGCAAGCCCTATCGCCATCACCACCACCACCATCCAAATAATAAGAGTGTCATCGCTGTTACTTCCCTTTTGAACATAATGGTACGTCAACATTCGCCTTCACACAAAGATCAACACATTCACGGTGAACTACTTTTGGCACGACCCAACAAAGACTTGCACAAAGCACGTCGCGACATTCTTCGCGTTTTTGCCGACGTCCAGTGAGAACCATTTGCGCCGAATGATGTCCATTGCCCTGGTACGACGTGTCTTCCGGTGTGGACTTTATGCGTCCGACGTGTTCCTGCAATGAAGGCATAAGCCGCATTGAAGGACAGCATGTCTCCGTGGTAACATATATTTTGTTCCAGAAGATACTCACAACGCAGTACAATTGATCTGAGATGGTTTTGGTTTCGCGCACGGGTCATTGCGCTATTAATACGGTTTATTGTCTCGGTATGGGATTGACTTTTTCTTACAAAGGCATATCGGGGGGAATAGAACTTCCGTTAACTGATGGTTACGGATGGCGTGACGGGACACTCGTATTGTAAAGAAGAGAACGGCGATGTACACGAACGCACGATTTTGGCAGCGTCCCCACCTGCGCAAAAAGTACCCGTGTCAAAAACGAGGTGGCAACTGAACTGAAAATGGCTATCGGGGCACCCAACGGGGCTTTATTCGGTTACGCCTAAGACGTTGTACCGGAATGTCCTGTGCCGAAAAGTCCGCATACCGCTACGATGACACAAGAATCTAGATGAGCGGCGGATTTTTGTCACCCTATTGGCTGCCTTTTATACCGATTCGGCTGTGCCGTCCCGTGTTTTTTTATGTCTCAATTCTTGGCGTTTCCGCACAAAAATATTGATACACCGCCATGCTTAAAAGTAAAGTACGTAGGGCTTATAATGTATAGCACAAATCAAATACGTACAACGTGACATAGCTGAGGTAACGAAGATCTCAGACCAAGTACCCATACAGGGCAAGCTTGTCGAAATCTTGGCTATATACATACCGGTTCTTCGTGCCTGGCTGTGGTGTCCTGCAGATAGAGGGCTTGTAGGACATTGCACGAGAGCAGTAGGAGGACCAAGCCAAAACATAGGACGATCTTCATGTTGTTCGGGT
This sequence comes from Ornithodoros turicata, assembly GCF_037126465.1. Taxonomy (NCBI): domain Eukaryota; kingdom Metazoa; phylum Arthropoda; class Arachnida; order Ixodida; family Argasidae; genus Ornithodoros; species Ornithodoros turicata. The sequence continues at coordinate 146,331,006 of NC_088202.1, read as the reverse complement.
CGTGAATGCTTGGTCGGAGAATGCTCGCTTCTTATAAAGACTGGGAGGTCCGCGGTTCGAATCCGCGGGCCGGCTGTGCCGTCTGGGGTTTTTCCTGGGTTTCCCTCAGATGTGTAATAGGCGTATGCCGGCACAGTTCCCCTGAAGTCGGCCCATGGACGCAGCTATCCTCCCCCCGAGCGGATTCCGCTCGGTCTTCCACTTCATCCTTTCCTCTCTTCCTCTTCACCACCTTTCCCTTCCCGAGAAACATGCCGCTTAATCAGGCAGGCAGACCTCTCGGGTTCCTCCCAACGACACTCCTCCTCCTCCTCCTCCTCCGCCTCTTATTAAGCGACTCTCGGCGGATACACTGAAGAATGCTATTGACGTCAGTGCGGCAAAAACTTCCATACAAGTACATGACCGAAAGTATACTGAACAGTGCAAGAAATGGGATGAAGAATGTAAGCGCACGCTGTGCTGACGTTTCCTATACGTCACGTCTGTCCAGCTAGAGGGTCTAAAGTGTATGTAACGTGTAAAGTGTATGTATAAGAACGTGATGATTCGCATATACAGAAGTGCTTCTGAAGCTTTGCTAGCTTATACATAGACACACACAAACAAAAGCGGTCTGTCTCTCTTGTGGTGTAACATGCAGTAATCCCGTGCAGAGGCGGAGAGTTTTCATTTTCCCAGGGGGGGGGGGGCAAGGGCGCACCGCGAAACAACTACCCTGGCGGGGGTGGGGTGGGGGATATGTTTATTAAGAAAAAAAAAAAAGAAAGGTAAGCCAGATGGATGTCGGCGTGTTATTCCAAAAAATGTGAAAGGGGAAGACAAAAAAGGAAAAGAAAAAAGCAAAAGAAAAACAAAAAGAAGGAAAGGAAAGAAAAATGCACAAAACACAACACAAAAAAACACAAAACTAATCACACACTCTGGCGGGATCTTATGATGTACGCAGAACTGGTATAGAAATAAGAGGAAGGAAGAACAGAAAAAAAGAAAAACAGAGAGAACGTAAACATGTGCACAACTGAAGGCATTACGCCTTTGAAAACTGAGTGAAAGGAACAAAACGCATTGAATCCTCGGTGTTTGACCCGAAATGCGCGCAATATAATGAATATGGTCAATGAAATGGATCAGCGGGAGTTGAACCAGCTCCCAACGGATATGCGTTCCGAAGATTCTACCGTTGCACCTCACTGGCAGCTGCAGGTACCTCTTCGACTGCTTTCGTTTCATTGATCTGACTGCTTTGGGCGAAATTCAGTCAATGTGTTATGTCATCCTCTGTGTTTCTTCGCCTCACCTTCTACTGTGATAACGAGTATGGTGGGCGGATACATATTTTACAAATTGCAAGATGCATTTTTGGGGTTGGTGCCTCTTCGCTCTTTTGACCCGGGCGCTCCGAGCCCCAAAGGTTGGTGTCAGTCTCTTAGCGGGACTTCCCGGGGGAGGCGCGCCCCCCCTAGTTCATGTTCCGGGGGGGCAAGGGCCCCCCCGCAGTCGGCGCCTCCGTGGCAGTCGTTGAACTGCCGATAAAGTGCGGGGATCGTTTTAACGTGATTGAAAGTAATGAATAGTTCAGAGGCAAACAGGCAGACAAACACAACAGAAGCTTCAAATTGCCTTTGGTTGCCATATTCAGGTAGATTGAAATTGCGTGTAACGGTTTACTGATACGGAGAAAACATAGGAGCACGACTGCTACCATGTAATGCTACAAAAAAGAAAGCGCAATGTGGGGTTTGGCGTTAAGAAAAATACGGGGTGTTCGAAATTCAGCTTTCACGAGCGCTACGCAAACACAGCGATGACAGGAAACCGGATGATAACTGTACGCCGGCTCCATTGTGAGCACAGGGGTGACATCCGATGCATTGCTCCGTAGAGGAGAGCGTGCTGGGTGAACGTAATGTATCCTGGACAGGTCCTGGTCGCACGTCACAGCGAACGTCAAGGCGCGCACGTGACCTTAAGATGGCGGCCAAAGGTTTTGTAAACAATGCGGCTGTTGTTCCTGCGCGACGTTTCGGATGTCTTTCGATCACGGTAACTATTTTTATCCGATAATCTCTCGGTAAAACGTGCAGTTTTGCGCATAAGGCCTCGTACTGTTGACGACTTGTAAAGTTGTGATAACGACCATAGGGGGAGGGGGGGGGAGAGGGGGCGCCCTTTTCTTTCTCATACACTGAGGTCGGGCAGGGCGTCGGGAATTCAGTGTTGTGACGCAGGACTGTCGACGGTCGAAGGATAGATTCGACACATAGATTATAAAAGGGCGGTCGACGTTTCGACAGTTTCGACCATCCTTTTATAATCTATGTGTTAAATTACCCGTTAAATAAATTAGTTTTTGTGAACTTTCCTGTAATCTCTCATCCACGTCTCATTATTTTACTTTTATTCAACTTCGTAGCCGTCTGATATATTCACCACTTTGACCTATATATATATATATATATATATGTATATATACACAGGGTGTCCCAGCTAACTGCGAACATAATTAAAAAAATATATACATGACACTTTTTCCAAAATGAAATCAACTGCATTATAGCATATGCTGAAGGGCACTCCTTATTAGGGCAATAGCAAAGTTCAAAGGCAATGTCTTAATTAACTTTCCTTAATTAACGTTTTAATTATAAAAGCTACGAAGTTGTCCCAATGAGAACATCTGTTCCTTTCCGTCACCTGATATCGTAGCCGTTTTCAGCAGGTGCTTCCATGCACCCCCGAATGTGTTAAACTTAGAAAATTGGCTGATACGAGATTCGAATCGCACCTCGACATGCTAGAAACTTAAAATTAAGAACAAGTCATTCCCTAAAGGTCTCCAAACTAAGGTCAGGCCCACATTCCAACTGCACGCAGAAGAGCACGTACTTTGGGCGAACGTCCTTGTACAGGCCAGTCCGAAACTTAACGAAATTCTAATCACAGTATCCCATTGTCGCAGTACAGTAAATGATCTGCGTGAGGAGCTCGCAGCAGCTACTACTACATCACAAATTTCGGATCATCACCAAAAGGAGTTGGACGATTTCGTTCAAAAGAACAGGAATCACTTAAACGTAAGGAAACAGAAGAAGTTAGCCCGCGATGATATCCCCCCCCCCCCCGCCGAATGACACCGCAATGAGTGCACCTCCCACCGCAAACCCCGAAGATACAGGGCCCAACCCACAACCATTGTTCCCGCTGCAAGTCACGCAAAAAATAATGTCGCGAATTTATCATCTGCAACACTCACTGACCACGAACTCTCGCTTCTTAATTGGGGACTGTCCTTCTTCCTAAACAGTGACCTGTACAACGAATATCAGCTTCATTTCAATTTGGATAACTTCGCAAGACTGTTGCATTCTCTCAGAGAATATTTTCATGACAAAGCCAGTTCATTGAGAAACCAATTCGGAGCACCCTCAAATTTTACTCCTGATTCGAACCGGGAAAAAGCTTTAGATATGTACATCAAAGCTGTTCAAAGGGATATCCTGCGGGCCTATCAAAATTCTGACCGCGGTGCAGTGAAACCTAATCTCACTATAGCGGAGCAAGACAGTATCTCAGCCTTAAAGGGACGGTCCCGTACCCCCTGCCCCTCTCATAAAGTGTACCATTCGATTGCCCTTTGTTGAAAATGGAATACTTTTTGGAAAATGGAATGGAACTCGCGAAGCAACAAAGAAACTACATGCGGATGTAGCCGAGGACTCGAGCATCTAGGGCGTCCCTCCGAAATCTTAAAGGTACTATAAAGCAGTCGAGGTGCAACCTCATGTTTCGTGTGCCATGAATTGTGTACGTCCTCAGGAGTAAAATGCCGCAAAAAATTGCAAACATAGACGTTATAGCTCCCGAAAAAATGCAAATTTTAAATCTACTGGCAACACTGTGGCGAAGCAGACCGACGAAACGCCAACTCCGCCAAGTACGGCGGCGAAAATGTCTCATGCGCATGACTCTGGGCCAAACAGAGCGACGCACGATAGCAGCGCCACGGTGCCGAAACAAGGCCCAGGTATACACGTTGAGCTACTGAGTGCAAGATTCGGCTTTTGTTTATTTTCTTTCACACAAATTACATTTTCTCAAAAGGTGGTATTTGCAAATCCCAACAGGAAAGCAGTCTGTATATCGGTCTCCTTGTTTACAGGGTTGCTTGACAAATTGAGGACTACTTCCTACCAGGCGTCGCCCCGACATTCTTGACTGAGTTTTTATTTACCAATCAAAAATACTCGGCGTAAACTCCTGCGCGTACTACTTGTTGTGCTGAACCTTTGAGTCTATAGCACTCTGACGTCATGCTGATTGCATAGGTTCGACCTCGCCTGCTTTATAGTACCTTTAATAATAACATGTAATCATCACGCTCGTTAGGGAGAAAAACCTGCGAGCCATGAAAGCACAAAAACGTTGAACCAATAACGAGACCAGCTCCGTCGGTGGTCGTGCTTTAATAAATCGCGCATTGTTCGAAAAAATGCGCCCATTTTTAGCGCGTCGTTCACCAAAATAAGCATTTTTGCGGCGGATTCATCGGAGAGTTGGGTGGGCAAGAAAATACCTTGCTAAAGTACGCAGAGTTCATGAGAGGCACGTTGCATCTCTCATCCGGAGGTGGGTGTGTCGATCCTTCAGATATAGTCAGCGGTTGTCCGCACCAGTGTACACAGAGAGTGACATAGAAAAGCTGATCTCTCGACAGGCCTTTCACGTCACCCAGATGTACCCTGGATTCTCTGGCAGCCTTCTGGTACGCCCTTAAGAGGGATAAAGTGCCGAGGGCGTCTGCCTGGTATTCCTGCGCGAAAGCAACGAATGACCTCGCTTTCGGGACACTGTCCACGTGTTCCACATAGCACCGCTCCAGGATCTTGTACTCCGCAAGACTCTTCCGCGTAAACCACGGAGATAAGGCCCCGTTGCCATCCCTCAGACGGCCCTCTTGATCATAGCCGTGCATTATCTCGTGCGTCGTTATGGATCCCAGCATGCCATAGTTGATCTCAGGGGGGCCACCTGCGCTAAAGAGCGGTTTCAGGAGGAAAGGGACACCCACTGAGATGAAGTTCGCGCTAAGCATGTTGAAGCCATTGTCTTCGTTCGCATTCAGAGGGACCGCCAGGTCGTAGAAATAATCGGAGAAACCATCCGCTACACCTTTCCAGTCCTTCTTTGTTTGAAATGCGTTCAGCTTTAGATAATCCAGGACAAAAGGGCCGTTTAAGTCGGGTAAGTCCTTGTAGAACGCATCGACTTTTTGGGACGTATTCAGTTTAGGCGGGTATCCCAGGCGGACCTTCAGCTTAGATATTTTCTGTAAGGCTCCGGAGCGTGTTTCCTCATCGATCCACGAGCATGTCTTAAAGGATTCTTTAATTTCGTTCACGATTCTTTCGGCCACTTCTCTGGCAGCGCTAACTGTTTCTTCGTCAACCATCGGAAAGACCGTTGTAGAACCCGCTGGGACTGACATGGCCCCGAGGACCGTGTTAATGCACCAGAAGGTCTTGTACACCGCCACTTCATAGAGGTAGAGGGTGCATCTCCAGGCGAATAACCATCTCAGTTCCTCATCCGAAATGAGCCTTTGTTTTCCGAAGACGCGATGAAAAAATCCAAAGTCGGCCTCGGTCATGCTTATCTTCATGTTTTGAAGGGGACGAGATGATTCGTAGCGCTCGAGGGCTTTAGTCCATGCCTTTGAGAGAGTGTCGTCCCCGTTTTCCAGACCTAATTTCCCCAACTCGAATACCTTGACAGCGTTGCTGCCATTTGACACTAGGCTGCCAGTTCTTGACATGTTGCTGACTTCACTTCTCTTGTGCTCTGCCTCAGTGATGCGTTGGACAAGGTCATCGCTGACGGGCGTCAAGAATAATTTCGACATAATTTCGCCTATACTCGAATATTTCAACAACAATGAGTCTTCGGTGATCTGCCGCAGCGTAAAATTTGGAGAACCGTAATCTTCTTGCTCCAACTTGAAAACTAACGGAATGTTAGTTTCGAATATGAATTTAACCATGACGTCCAACGGGTCAAAGGACATGCTTCCTCTTGGATCCATCTGATGTTGGGCTAAGAAGTCTGAGGCGGCTTTCGCAGACTCATTTTTGTCAACTTGGGTGCAATGTCTGTACAGCGCTGCTGACTGCTGAAAAGGAGTTCTCCCACGTGCGGGAATGTGTTCTTTCTCCAATTTTTTCTGTATAGCTTCGGTCAAATTTCGTGTAGCAACATTCTGATACCTCTTATCTACGTACACGCCGCTCTTTCTCAGCTGCTCAGTCATGCCACAGGTAAACGCGTAGAAGTTGTCACACGGGTCCTTGTCCGTGTCTATGATAGCCTCAAAGTACTCGCGGACGTACCGGCAATGATCGCTGTCGCAGACGTCTTCGCTCAGCGGGCTGGTTCTTTCCGCCGGCGTCGCTGTGGTATCTTCATAATCTCCGTAGTTCGCTTCAGGAGGTCTCGGCCTCGGCGAGAGTTTTCGAATCTTTACGTTTCCAGGAGATAGCGGTGTGTGAGCTTTCTCCGTCGTACTTTGTTCTTTGTTAACCAGAACCCAGACAGCTGCTGCAGCGATGCCCAGGACCAAGACGGCGAAAACCATCATAGCCATCATAGCCACTATAGCATATCTTTTGTTGCTGGCTTGTCCGGCTGTCGTCCCCTCCTGGGAAGCGAGAATTTAAAAACGACGTAAACAAAGCGATGTGACCGAGGCAGCAACGACACAGACACATTAAGTTTCAAACGCCCAGAAATTAGCGAATTCGAAGAACTAAGGGACAAGAGGCGCTGACACCAGGTATGGCCCCTATACTTGAGGCGCAAGGGAAACTGCGTGCTAGTGCGGTGTAGCATATCTGGCAAACATGTTCGATTCCTGGCGTCAGCACGTCTTTTCCCTGGATTGTTTTTGAGAGAGAATTTATTTCGCGTCAATGTGGTGAGGCAACGAAGGCCATAGAGCGCCAAGAGCCAAGAGCAGCGCACACACAGAGCTTAGAGAATCGCAGTAAATTACCGAATTTTGAAGGTCGTTTTGTGGAATGTGCCGCAGAGCCAGGAGAATCGCGTAAAGCTCTGCGGTGAAAACTGCGGCGTTCGTGTTCAGGCGTGCCGTCATAATAGAATCACCTTCAAGGGCAACGGCCGCCACACCATTGCTTACTTTGATCCCATCAGTGTAGATTGCATGGTGGTTCCCGAAGTTATGGTGAATCTCCAGGAATTCCTGGAGAATGACAGTGTGTGCAGTGGATTGTTTGTCAAACTGTCATTTTTAAGTTGGATTATATTAGGTGTCTCTGCCAAGGGGTAGCATCGAGGACTGCCTGCTGCAGGGGAACGCCAAAGGGACTGAATCGCACACGGGAACTCGCCGCCTGCACACGAAGCGGAAACGAGGGTACAACAGAGGGCTTTGTAAGGAAGATTCACTCCAGAGCAGGGTTCACACTACAGTGTAGAACTGGGTCATCGCCCTGGCATCTGTACTTTAGCGCAGTCTTCACATGTTCAAATTGTCTCCGTCTCTCGAGCGACCATTCATTGCCCTCAACACACAAACTCTTCGCAGGGGACCAGGTGGCGAGTCCGATGCCTTCGTGGTGGATGGGGTCCAACACCTCCAATGCCGAAGGCCGCGCCGAGCCATACACAACACTCCCCTACTCAATTACAGATCGCACAGCCGAGTCGTAGACCAGCAACAATGTGACTTTGTCGGCTCCCCACGATCGATGGGATAAAACTGAGTATGTTGGAGAATTTCAGGCACTTCCTGTTTTATATAGTTTGTGTGTGGCACGAAAGACAGCTTTTTGTCAAAGACCACCCCCAGAAATTTTTGTTCATCACAAATTGGTAGTGTGTTGCCACCGAGGAGCAGCGAGGGCTCAGGAAATGTGCCTCGCCTCCTCGTAAAAACAACACACGCTGTCTTTTGCGCCGAAAACCTGAAGCCGTTTTCATCAGCCCACTTAGACAGACGGTTGATCGGGAGCTGCACCTGTCTCTCAGCTATCGAAAGACTTGATGCTGTCTAGGAAACCTGGACATCGTCTACGTAAAGGGAGTATTGGACGCCAGGTGGGATGGCTCTCGCTATCGTGTTCATTTTCACAACGAATAGCGGAACGTTCAGCACAGTGTCCTGTAGAACCCCGTTGTACAAAGACGTCAGATAAAGTTGAGCCCAGACGGACACGAAACTTTCTATCCCTAAGGAAATTCTTAATGCACCTGTGCACGCACCCTGTGATACCACATGCGTGTAGGTCTTGCAGAATTCCGAAACGCCCTGTGGTATCGTACGCCTTTTCGAGATAAAAAAAACACGGATACGCAGAACTGCCCTCGAACAAAAGCCTCTCTGATTTGTGATTTGAGGTGGAGTAGGTTGTCCTGGGACCGAAGCATGCCCCGGCCGGAACGAAAACCTAAAAACATCCATTTTGAGGGGGCGCAGGGCATAACACAGGCAGCGACCCACCGTGGCGTTTGCAGCAATTACCCCAGAAGGGCATGTCCGTGGAGCGTTTCAGCCTATTGGAGTTCGCAGCTGGAAGATGAGTAGTTACCTTAGACTTGGAAAACTGCACAAGCAGCACAATGTACTGAAAGTAGAGTGCAATAGGGGTGGACGGTATGTGTCTTATCAATGTTCTTTAGCTTCATCAGTCTGTTCAAGGCCTTCCACCTACCCGTCCACCCCTATTGCACTCGACTTTCAGTACATTTTGCTGCTTGGGTGCGGCCCTGCGGTCTGGATGTGACCATACGTATAGGTGCTGTGCTCTACCAGCCGCCGGCTCTAAAGCGAAACGCACCGCCTCGAAAATATTGTCGCCACCGGCGTGCCAGCTCGGAAGATCTCTCATTGGCTGCGAATTATATGTATAAATATTTGGATGTTCATTGGTCTAAAGAACTGGCGTCAGTTTCCTTCGCGCTGATTGGGCGAGAGTCATTTGACTGAGGAGTGAGCATCCGAACGCGCGAACCGCTCAACGGAAGCAGTCGAACGGAGGAGAAAAAAGAACGACATCGCGTCTCTCTGGCCACGCGTGTTCTCTTGGACTGCAACCGTTGTGCACGTAGACGCTACGGGGTGGTTTGAGGGTTTTGAATGCTTTAGATTTAGATTGTGGCGAACTGCTAATGTGAGAACGGAATGGCACATCCACCTGATCATCACAACAGCGGGAAGACGATAACATGACATGGAATCCCTGCACTTCCAAAGGACGCAGAAATCGTCAGAGAGGAAGTCTGCACTCTTTCCGACGTACTGCACGTGAACGGTAAGACAAGTTTGATTAGTTTTTTGTGACTGAAGGAAGTAATGCAGGTTTATCACGTTAAGTGTATTACGTACAACATTTACGAGTCACTCGGTACGTTAGCGGCGTTTCAATGTGCAGTGCATTGCCGTAACTTGTACGTTTCTGATATGCTGTTAATCAAATTATGTGTGGTTATGCTAGTTGCCCCTCATGCTCGTCGCAGCCGTTCATTCACTGTGATCTACGAACATTCGTGACAAATGCCTCGGTGTTCAAATACGAAATCAAGATAGATTGCCTATCATAGCAGTGATTTTTGTGCAGAGTTACGGATCATCAATATATTTTTTGTTTTGTTTTAGTTCTCCCGCAGCCATCGGCAACAACGACGCACATAGCTGAGCATTGGCTTTTGAACAGCCCTTGGATGTCGAAGCACCTAAAGCTCCAGTGAAGCATGTTACAAGAAGTAAAAAGATATGTACTGTAGCTTTTTCGAGGCAGTTCTCGAGGACAAATAAAGTTGATTTGTCATACACAATCGCTTTTTGATTGTCTGCTTCGGGACAGCATGATCGTTGCTCTACAGCAAGACAGCAAGCGCCGAAGACAAACCAACGGACAAGTCTGGAGGGGCAGGGGGGACGAGAGGAGAGACGAAAAACCCGAGCAGAGAAGGGGAAGGAGGTTGGGAAAGGAGGTCGGTCTGCGCATGCGCACTGGGCCTCAGCTTTTTTCCCGCGCAGCAGCTCGGGGACGCTGTGAGTGGCTCTTCGAGATCACGTGGTTTGGGCGCCCGCCATTTTCCCTGGACCATTGCGTAAACGGCAGCTTCCGGCGGATGGCTCTACCGAGCGGGGATCATTGGAGAGCGACGTCGGGGCATAGAATTCGTGGCGAATATCTCATCTGCCAGATATGCCGGCATCCCGTGCTGCGAACTCGGGGGGCGTGGCTTTTTCTTGTTGAAGGCAGATAACCTGGCCTTGTGGGGCATTCTGGGTCGTGGTATGATCGCGGTAAGAAGGGTTCGTCGCCTGTTCGAAGGGACAATAAACCGGGTAATGGTTTCGATTTAAATCTGTTGTGCTGGTTGTTCCTTCGCGCGCGGTACGGCCGGGCTGACGCCCCGAGGGTTATGGGTGCTCTGGTTTAAGGACGCTCCAGGGGTACGAACAGAAGTGCGACGCTACAGTATGCACTGTTAAAACAGAACTTCACCACATAGCACGCTCCTAGCCAACCATCATTTCGAATGATATCATTCTGTGCATTGATTTGGTGAAAATGGGAGGAGGCGCCTATCTGGGACAGATTATCTTGTTCCAGATAGGCGCCTCCCACCTGTTTTGAACAAATCACGACACAGAATGATATCATTTGGTATGATGGTTGGCTAGGAGCGTGCATTGTGGTGAAGTTCTGTTTTAACAGTGTGTGGACTGGACCAAACAGTGGGACACTTCCTTCTCCGCTGTCGCCTCTACACTCTTAAAAATGAACTTCACCACATAGCACTCTCCTAGTCAACCATCATCCCGAATGACACCGTTCTCGCCCCTGATTTGTTGAAAACGGGAGGAGGAGCCTATTTTGTGCCGTGCATAATGGCACAAAATAGGCTCCTCCTCCCGTTTTCACCAAATCAGGGGCGAGAACGGTGTCATTCGGGATGATGGTTGGCTAGGAGAGTGCTATGTGGTGAAGTTCATTTCTAAGAGTGTACGATCGTCTTCGTCACAACTATCTGGTTCGCCCTCTGACAAGGCAAGGCGCTCCCATCTGCCTAGGCTGTGTTCTGTCGTTCGGGGCTTCGTATGCAGGAAGGTGGAATTGGGCTGTAGCATCTAGTGTGGCTGCCTTCATGACTCTTAACCGGCGCTTTCGAGCCGCGAAAGTATCTTCGCCACGCCTTTCCGCTTGCGGTTAGCTTAACGGCTATTTCCCTCGAATCCTACACCTATCGTTCGTCCGACACGCCTCAACCTCCTTAGTAGGGCTAGTTAGTTGCTAATAGCTATTGCTAGTGGTTAGGAACATAGATTGAGAAGTTACCCGTCAAAAAGAGCTCGTTACAAGTTAAGTTACCGTGTGAAAAATGTAACTACACTCTTAAAAATGAACTTCACCGCATAGCACGCTCCTAACCAATCATCATCTCAAATGATATCGTTGTCTGCCCTGATTTGTTGAAAACGGGAGGCGTACGCCTTTTCTGTGACAATTATGAACAGCATAAGTGTCACAAAAAAGGCGTACGCCTCCGGTTTTCAACAAATCAGGGCAGATAACGATATCATTCGAGATTATGGTTGGCTAGCAGCGTGCTATGCGGTGAAGTTATTTTTAAGAGTGTACGTTAATAACGAATTTCTTCAGCCTGAAATGTAACTCGCAGTTACTGAGTTACTTAAAAAAAAAAGAACGAGTTACATTCCAAGTTACTTCGGACACAAAATAGCATTACGCAGGTGCAGCGCGCGTGAGCAGTTGAGTTAGCCCTTGAGTTGCCTGCGGAGGAGTCCAAGACGCTTAGGTCCTTTTCGTTTATGTCCAACAATAGACCTCTCCCTGTTTGTAAACAAATGCCGTCATAGTGTTTGACAGCGCCACGAGTTTGGTAGAATTGAACTACGCTCGAAGCTAGAGGTGAACAAGTTCGCGCGTGAAAGCCACGGTCTTGAGGGCATTCCGATAGGGTCGTGATATTCCGATAGGGACGTGACCCTCGGTCCTGGTTTTCTTTCAGTGGGAGGCAGCGAAGAAGTGCCCGTTCGTGGGACCCAGCCATCTCCTTCCGATTTGTTTCGGTTTCAGTCTGTCTACCGACGTCACGATGACGTTTCTCTGGTAGAGGTCTATTCGAACGCTTTGCATCTTACTCCCTGTGGGCGCACAATGGTTCAGCTTCATTTCAATGGCAGCGGTTTTTACTTCCTGAATAAGATACTGTCATTGATTGAATATCACGTTTTATGGCAAAAAAATCCCATGAAGGAACCGGAATGAAAGCAAGAAACTATGTGGACGTGAGTAAAAGGCGACTTAAAAGTAACTTGGAACTTAACCTAAGTTACTTTGGCAAAGTTACCTGAAAAAGGAACGAGTTCCTCTGAAAGTTACCACGGCGCAAAAGTACCGAGTTAAGTTACAAGTTACAAAAAAAAAAAAAAAGGAACTTAGCTACAGTAACGAGTTACCTCGAACTTTGGTTAGGAAACTCCGCGCCTATGATCTCCATCTGGTCCTGGCCAAGCGCCCTTAGTGGATAACGGCCACTGCACCGAGGCCCAAGAAGAAAAAGTGCGGCGCAGTTTGAGATCGTGCGTCAACGAACGTGCTCCATACCGTGTATTCACACGAGCGACATTCCCCCAGAAGCGGAAGATGCGAAAAGCGTCATAGCTTTCTGCTGTCACGTGTGCTCAACGTCGCGTCTTCACGTACACTACTAACCGTGGGGAATATCCTGCTACACAACCACGAGATATTCCGTAGCAGACGACAGGAAAACACGCTGGCGGTGTCGTCTGCAAAGTGTCGTCTGCTAAATGCGCAGTACGCCACTCTCGATATGCCGCACCGTGTGATTGCTCAACATAACACGGTACGGAACTTCGTCTCTGCAAGCAGTGTTTTCGCTTTTTCTTCCACTAGAATATTCCGTGAGGATGTCGCTCGTGTGAATACACGGATAGACTGCTATCCGAATTTTGTTAGCCGCTTAAATTGGAAGATGGCGGCCTGCAGGTGACGGGGGAATAATGCTCACTGCAACCTGGACCACACGTCTATATAGTTGTGTTCTCGTTTGAGAGAGACTCAATGAGCCTGTTTTAGGTGCACGAGGGGAAAAGCTGGTAGGCTCACGTAGTTGCATAACGTATTGTATTCTAACTGGAAAATGGGCAAAGAATGCAGTTCCATATCGGGACCATTCGTCTTGAAAAATGAATGAAAGCGTTTGGAAGGTAAATATTGCGTAGAAGTGAAAGAAGGTCATATGCTGAATCTAAAAATGTAAAAATTATGAAATTCTGTGGATTTTTTAAATATGCTTTTCAACAACCCCATCGGATGCATTCTAGCGCAGGAGAAACAGGGGAACGCTAAGCCTAACGGAACTCGAAACTTGCCATTTTGGAAAAGGTATGGTCGTTGAATTGGGCTAAATCACCCCACTTTAGTGAAGCTAGTCCAGGTTGGGTTTCGCAGGTTGGAGAGGCCTGCACTGTAAACTGAAAAACACCCTTATGGGTGTAAATCGCTTGTCCTATAATTGACTCCTCTTTTTACACCGTATGGTCTGGAACACCCTTTTTAGAGGGTGTATCCCGTGTAAAACGCCCTTTGAAAGGGTGCTTTTTCTTGAAAATGCCGTCTTTTGCACCCTTTATACACCTTTTTAGGAGGGTGTTTAACGATCTTACACCCTCCTAAAAGGGTGTTTAAAGGGTGCAAAAGAGGGCATTTTCAAAGAAAAGCGCCCTTTCCAGGGGTGATTTACACGGAATACACCCTCTAAAAAGGGTGTTCCAGACCATGTACGGTGTAAAAAGAGGTGTCAGTTATAGGACAAGCCATTTACACCCATAAGGGTGGTGGGGTTTACAGTGTGGGGGACGTCCTGGGGAGGTCTGGGGGAGCACCCCCCTCCAGCCACGCACTAGGCGGTGCGGGCATGAGACTGTGCCGCCGGTTAGGTCAGAAGATGGTCTTCACGAAACGGGCGTTGAAATTGCATACGGTTCCCGCAACATACGAGGGTCATTCCCGTTTAATTTCATTCCTAATCAGTTCCTCTTTTATCTGAAAGCGTTCGATTTTTGGTTTTATTGGTTTTTGTTTAAGAAAAGCCAATGGTCCCGATACGGAACTATACATTCCTTTACTTTAATGGTGATGATTGGGGAATGCCATCGCCCAGGCGGGATACTCGACCCCATATTGCTGGTGGTAATGGAATTATGAGTCGCCTCAAAGTGAGCACCCAAGTTCTACGACGTCCAAAAAGGTCAGACAAAAGATTCTGCACATACCTCTGGGGAATTCCACGAAGAACCGCTCGCATCCTGGACAACGATGAAAGCTTCCGAATTCGCCATTGCTGCTGCTGCTTCTTCGCCCTCGGGGAAGTGGCCGTTATCGACTAAGGGCGATTCTTCTCCTTCTTCGTCCAAGGAGCTTGGCCAGCTTCTTCTTCTTCCACCACTAGGAACAGTGGCCACCAGTGGCTTGGCCAGCTGATTGGATGGCTATCTTCTTCTTCTTCTTCTTCTTCTTCTACTACCAATGAGATAATGGCCGTGAGCCACTAAGGGAGATTGGCCGGGACACAAGGGCGTAATTATGTTTGTGTGGTGATTGGCTTCTTCTTCTTCGACCCACGGAGAATGGCCACTAGCCACAAGGACCTTCTTCTTCTCCTTCTTCCTCCAATGAAAAGATGGCCGTGAGCCACTAAGGGAGATTGGCCGGGACACAAGGGCGTAATTATGTTTGTGTGGTGATTGGCTGCTTCTTCTTCGACCCACGGAGAATGGCCACTAGCCACAAGGACCTTCTTCTTCTCCTTCTTCCTCCAATGAAAAGATGGCTGTGAGCCACTAAGGGAGATTGGCCGGGACACAAGGGCGTAATTATGTTTGTGTGGTGATTGGCTGCTTCTTCTTCGACCCACGGAGAATGGCCACTAGCCACAAGGACCTTCTTCTTCTCCTTCTTCCTCCAATGAAAAGATGGCCGTGAGCCACTAAGGGAGATTGGCCGGGACACAAGGGCGTAATTATGTTTGTGTGGTGATTGGCTGCTTCTTCTTCGACCCACGGAGAATGGCCACTAGCCACAAGGACCTTCTTCTTCTCCTTCTTCCTCCAATGAAAAGATGGCTGTGAGCCACTAAGGGAGATTGGCCGGGACACAAGGGCGTAATTATGTTTGTGTGGTGATTGGCTTCTTCTTCTTCGACCCACGGAGAATGGCCACTAGCCACAAGGACCTTCTTCTTCTCCTTCTTCCTCCAATGAAAAGATGGCTGTGAGCCACTAAGGGAGATTGGCCGGGACACAAGGGCGTAATTATGTTTGTGTGGTGATTGGCTGCTTCTTCTTCGACCCACGGAGAATGGCCACTAGCCACAAGGACCTTCTTCTTCTCCTTCTTCCTCCAATGAAAAGATGGCCGTGAGCCACTAAGGGAGATTGGCCAGGACACAAGGGCGTAATTATGTTTGTGTGATAGTGATGGGATGTAAGGCCACGTTAAACGCACATACTAATGGCAGATATATGCGCAAGACGAAGGCAAATCTTCGTCTCCTCGTCACATAGCCCAGTTCATAGTCACATTCGTCACATAGTCCAATCGCAGATCTTGCAAGTCTCCTCCTCTTCTTCTGCTTTAAATAGGTGGCGCGGAAATAGGTCAACATCGAACTGCGCTCCCTGGTGGAACGAAGATTGCACGTGAGCCAACCGACGCCGCAAAGCTGCTAACGAAGTCGCGGATTCTCTTGCGCGTGCCGCCGTCGCATTCAGAGTTGTGCCTAACTCGTTACAAGTAACTCGTTACTTGGTAACGGTTACTTTTTTTTGGTAACGAAGTAACGATTCAGTTACTTTTTAAAATATGGTAATAGTAACGGAATCAGTTACAAAAATTGGTAACTCGTTACTGACGTTACTCGTTCCTTTTCTTCAGCGCGGAGCAGCACATTTCGGCACTCCGTGCGGCGCAATGCGTGCGGATCTGACCTGCGTGACCCACGACCACGTGTGACTCAAAGTATTATTGCAATCCCTGGCTGGATGTGTTGTCTTTTCTCTTGTTTCCGTAATCTCCGACCATCACTCCTTCCCAAGAATGGGCACCAATTGTGTTATGGCTACAAAAAACGCGTTTCGACTTCTAGCCTTTTCTTGTGTTTGTTAAGCTTCTGAGCGCCCTAAATTATGACGCAGCCCCTCGTCTGTTTTCGGGAACCGTTGGTGATCGGTGGCACGAAAACCGGTGTCTTTTCTTGTGTCTTCATAGTCTCCGATCACCCCCACTTCGGAAAGAAGGAAGGGTCCAGGCAAGCTGATATAGACTCATGGTAAGGGGCCGAGAGACACGGACCACGAAGGACGGACGACACATTATCAGACTCAGCAAAAGGTTTATTACAATGACCCATACCCAAGACGCGACGCAGAGGGGCAACAAGACAAAACGAAGGGTCACTAATCACGTTGACACGTGTGGCGGCTTGTCTGTTGGATGCGCGGTAACGTAAAAGTAACTCGTTACCTGTGAGTAACGAGAACTCGTTACTTTTGTATGTCGGTAACGAGTAACGTATTTAGTTACTTTTTTCTGAAGTAACGGGTAACGGTATTTAGTTCCTTTTTTTGGGTAACGGGCACAAGTCTGCGTCGCATGTACTCACCTCGCTGTTCTGCGTCGCATGTACTCACCTCACTGTTCTGATTCCTACGGTTCTATACGCAATGTACAAAAGGTTCGACAGCCTCCGTAGAGCTGCTGCCCTCCAACAGCAGCCCCGCGCGCGGCCTGAACTAGCGCACCTGGAATTTGGCTGGAACCCCCTCCTTTGTGGTTCGCGGCGAATGGAGGTTCTGCTCACGCGTTTTCGCTGTCGCGTCATTCAACTAAACTACTACCTCCATAGAATTCGCCGCTCTGTCTCTCCTCTTTGCCCCTACTGCCAGCAAGACGAAAGCACTGAACACTTTTTCCTCCACTGTTCGCGCTACTCATCCCAACGCGCCATGTTCCTAGCCGTCCCGCTCCGTGCCCACGATGTTCCACTGTCGGCACCTTCCATTCTGTCTTTTGGTAGATTGTCAGGTCGTCATTCCGTTTCACCGCTCATCTTTTATTCGGTCATTTCATTCATCTCATCCTCTCAACGCTTCACGTAACCGTCATTAATTGGGCCCTCATGTCGCGATCCGTGGCCAATTGCCCTGTGCTATGCGCCACTGCGGAGAAAGACGAAGAAGAAGAAGAAGAAGGTCCCTAGCCCTTCCACTGAACTTTTACCTGCACCGCGCGGGTGTCAGCCGCTCTCCTGCGTGCGTCCACTGCGGTCAAGAGGAAACTGTGGAGCACTTTCTCCTGCACTGCCCCCTCTACGACCGCTCCCGCCTTAGCTACCTTGCCCAGCCGCTAGCTAGACAAGGGGTTCCCCTCTCCCTGGACGCCGTCCTGTCATTTGGAGCCTCCCACACCGAAAAATGGCGGTTTGAAATAGCGTCGAGAGCCGCCGCCTTTCTGACCATCTGACTTCTGAAACATCTTGTACCTCCCGCTTCCTCCCTCCCCTCTGCTATGGCTTCCTTCTACTAACATGTCACCGCGGGTCTCATGAGCCTCTAGAGATTACTCCGCACCAAACCCTGGCCAATCGCCCTGTGTGGCTGGTGGCCACTGTTCCTACACTCTAAATCTTTTCACACCTTTAAAGGTGTAAGAGCGTGCATGGCGCACGCCTTTTTAGGTGTAATTTCGGTAACATCATAATAAAGCACGGTGTCGCACAAATTTTCTTTACTCGAGTGTTGTCTGTCCTCCAAAAATTCAGTCTTGCAACATCTCAACATTGTTCAGCAGTATTGTAGACACTTGCGCGTGCTCGATTATCGATAGCGATGCATATATGCATCAGCTCGTACCTACGATATCCAAGACATAATGAATGCGAGATTTGCACTGACACTTGATCTTTAGTAATGCTTTCCGAATTTTGTAAAATATCCTCCTGGAGATGCAATGTTACGCAACCAGATTGAATGTGCATAGCGCACACCTTTAAAGGTGTGAAAAAGTTTACAGTGTAGTGGTAGAAGAAGAACAAGAAGGTCCTATCACACACGTGCTACACGAACTTCCAGTTTCCCAAGGCAGTGTTCAAGCATGCCGTCTCTGCCGCCAAGCCATCGTTCCACAATGGGCGTAACTCTTTCCTGTCCAACCCGACGCACAAGAAGGCCTTGCACAGGCATGTCGCCAATATCCGCAGGTCCTTCTCATGTGCCCCGTACTCTGACCTCTCTGTCCCGTCTGACAGCGATTTGAAGACTCAGCTTGAGGATGCCGCCAGAGGGTTGTCTCTTCGCTTCCAAAACTTGCTTCCATTGTGCACGCTGTCCTGAGATCTGCTCCCGGTCCTGACGGCGTCACAGGCGGAATGGTTAAGGCCCTGTGGTCGTCCCATCCCCAGGAACTCCTGAACATCGTCAATGCGTCCTCAGAGCATTCATGAATCCCGGCTCTGTGGAAGGTGGCCAGAATAATCCTTCTCAGGAAAATCGCCTCGAGGGGGCTCGTCATGAATAACATTCTTCCAATTGCTTTGACCTCTGTGCTGTGTAGGACCATTGAGCGCATCCTGCACCACCGGCTACCTTCTTTCATGAAGATGTCGTCAAACCTCAACGACAGCCAGTTCGGCTTTCGCCCCCGCTGCTCCATCTGGATGGCCCATGCGAACCTCGAAAGTCGGATCCGTTAGGCGCCGGAGAACGGCAAACTTTCCGCCCTTGTCACCGACCGACCGACTGACCAGCCGACCGGCCACCATACCGACTGCAAGTAGACCCCAAAAAGGCTGGCTATTGCGGCATCGTAGAAGAGGAGCCGCAAGAACCCCGGAGTTACGACGAAGCGTTAGCGTCACGGCAACGAGCTAATTGGATAGAGGCAATGGGGCAAGAGCTTTCATCACTTCATCAAATGGAAACCTGGGTTCTGGTACCAAGAGAGCCGCACATGAAGGTGGTGAAGTCAAAATGGGTCTACCGCATCAAGCAAAACCGCGACTGGCAAGATTGACAAATACAAGGCACGCCTTGTAGCCGTAGGAACCACCCAAGTGGAAGGCATAGACCACTTTGAAACATTTCCACCCGTGGTCAAGTGAACTAGCCTTCGAATGCTACTTGCACTAGGATTGGCAGAAGGAATGGCCAGGCGGCAGCTTGACGTAAAGACTGCACACCTTCATGGAAAACTAGACGAAACAGTTACATGGAGCCCCCATTAGGTTGTCCTGGTCAAAGTGGGAAAGTGTTTGCTGAACAAGGCGCTGTATGGCTTAAAACAGTCCGGGCGAACCTGGTATTTAACTCGTGATGGTAATCTAAAACCACAAGGCTACAGAAGGCTTGAACCTGACAGATGTGTTTACATCCTAGAAAACGGAACCGAGAACGTTATTATGAGTGTGTACGTGGATGACATGCTCACGTTGGCGACAAGTCAAGAAACGCTGCAAAGAGCTATAAAGAATATCGGTAAAGAAGTCGAACTGAAAGATCTGGGAAAGCCCACATACATTCTAGGAATTGAAGTCTCCCATGGTAAAGTACAGAACACATTGACAATTGTCCAAAGAAAATACGTTGACGAAATCTTGCAACGTTTCAAGATGCAAGACTGCGAGCCTACAAAGACTCCAATGGCAACTGGAGATCCGGCAACTGGAGAACCAACCGCAACCAGTACGAAAGGTGTGGAAGACGAACCAAAAGTGCCGTACCAAAATCTCATATGCAGTCTCATGTATTTAGCGCAAGCAACCTGACCTGACATCGCGTTCGTGATTAACTATTTGATCCCCCCCCCAGTTCAATCTTTGTTACACCAACAACCACTGCGAAATGGGAAAGAGGGCGCTCCACTATCGTAAAGGAATTTGTAACAACGGTGTGATGTATAGAGGATCCAAGGAGCCCATTATCGGATATTCTGATACTAGCTGGAACGAGTATGATACGGGAAAATCAAGGAGTGCTTATGTTTACACCATGGCTCAAGGCGCCATTAGCTGGAAATCGTGAAAACAGCAATTGATTGCGTTATTGTCTTGTGAAGCGGAGTATGTCGCGCTTGTCGAAGCTATGACAGATGGAAATGAATTACGACTTCGATTACTACGATTACTAGTGGATTACTACGATTAGATTACTACGATTCAACCAACACGGCACGGACCCCCGTGGAGATTTGGCTGTGACAACCAATCTGCTATCAAAATAGACGAAAATCCAATGTACCACCAGCGAACAAAACGCATCAACCTCAAGTACCTTTTTTGCCAGGAATGAGACAGAAAGCAACTCTTTCAAGCAGTTTCTGCCAACAGGGGAGGTGATTGCGGACTATTGACCAAACCCGTTCCAAATGCAAAGAACCTAGCGTGTGCAAAAGGTTTTGGTTTCGCGAATCTCTCATGATCGCCTTTCGTATCCTTTGTGATTTTCCTTCTACTCCTCAGGATTTGCTTGATGCAAGGGGGCGTGTGTTGAACCGAACAGTGTTTTCCTGCGTCCAGCGCAAATCATTTTGTCTTTCCCTTTGTTATAGTTTTTTTTGGGTATATCATCACTTACACGTGAGGTTGTCCAAAATAAATGGCCTCGGTGGAAGGTGATCAAGTGGGACCATTCGGACAGGACCAGAACAGACGGTTGGTCGTGTCTGACTCACTTGCTTGCCCTGGGACAACGCTAGCTCAGACTTTCGCCCTCGAGACCCCCAACAGCGTCCTCCAGCTGAACGCGGTTCAATGGCGTCTATGATATCCCAGTTGACACTCTTAAAATGCCTCTCCAGACGTGTTAAGGGAGTAATCGGTACTCTGTCAGTCTTGCGCCTGTCGGTTCTAAGCTGACAGGCGAACAGTGCTGCGTAACGTGTATCTCCAACCCAGGCTAATAAAAACTGTACTTAATGCGAGCTGTTGTCTTACGAGCGCCAAAATGACCACCCCATGGTGAGTCGTGAGCTAGCTGCAGTACCTCGTTGCGTCTGCACTGGGGTAGTTGTGTCACACACAAGTTTGACGGGGCTGACCCTAGGTAATTCCTGTCGACTGCGCCAGTAAAAGTGTGGGTCATAGAGCCTGCTCGATGCCCCAGCACGAACCGTCCTTCCGGAATGCTCCGTCTACCAGCACACTTCCCCGCGTGCTGTGTCTCATCCGATGGTGATCGGTCTTCCGGGCCACCGTTACAGCTCCGGTCAACCTTAACAATAACACCGCAAAAAAAAAAGAAAAAAACAAGAAATCGGTCTAATTTCACAGCACGAACAGTAGCTACCCTTGAGGCACTGGGGGAACGTGAAGTGAACGAAATCCTCGCGTTAAACTAACAGAATAATTTAGTTCAATTAATATTTCCCCGCGGCCCCAAGGGTTCCTGTAAGCGCGTCCGGGAACGAGACCGCATTTTTTTTCTTACAGTGTTGTCATTAAGGTTGACCGGAGCTGTATTACATCCCTCGGCATAATGGTTAGGGTGGCCGAGACATGGGAGGTGACCTGGTTCGATTCCTGATACCGGCCGTGCTGTATGTGGGGCTTTTTCGTCGTGCGGATATTGCCCCTGAGGTCGTCCCAGGACGCACACTAACTCATCTGTCCGCCATTCCACCCGGCTGTCCTTTCTCCATCTGTCCGCGTCCGCGCGCCGCTCATCCCCACAGTTGGTTCGCGGTGCCAACACGGAATTGAAAAAAAAAAAAAAAATTGGTATGCCCAAATGGTTCGCTGTACCCAAACAGGAGGAGCGATATCACCAGACTACTTCTCACTGCTGCACAGAACCTTTGTGCCACAGAACCGCCTATTGTGCCACAAATATCCAATGACATCTGTAGCTTCGTCCTACTTCCCGCTGTGTACTAGTTGCTTGTGTTCCCCTTGCCACTTACGCATCCCTCACGTTCTTTATTCCCCCGCATGGGGCACCGGCTTCGGCTGGTGTTTGGTGAGTGGCGCCACCACGGACCCCAGCCCCCAGTTCTTGAGTTGTTATCCGTACCGTGCCGACGGGATGAAAGGCGAAGGGTATAGACGCCTTGAACGGTGGCGTCTGGGTCTTGGTCAAACTCCGAAAGGTTTTCCAATGGGTTTTCCTTAACACTCCGGGACCTTGCCACGTGTATGAATGTGAAGTGTGGATGACAAATGGGAACATTCATTTTCTTAAACCTCGCATGGTTAAACATTCTTCTCCTCTCTCGACCGCGGGCGGGAAGCGCCCGCGGACCGATGTTTTCAAACAGGCGTCTGACGCCGTTCTAACTAAATAAATAGTTTTTAGAAATGTAATCACCGAGATTGAGAAAAGCACTCCACTCGGGAAAATGTCGCCATTGTTCACCGAGAAGGCGGTGGCGTCTCTATCAAAGAATGTGACTGAAATTACGCGCCTTAGATGAGGTGATTTACTACTGAAATGCAGCTCTGAAGCTGACCGTGAGCTCATACTGAACGCACAGCAGATGCTCAGAATCAAAATAACATCGAGCTTACACAGGACTCTTAATACCTGCAGTGGCGTCGTGTCGTTAGCTGAACTCGATGATGTTCCTTCGGAAGAGATTCTTGAAAACCTAAAGAGCCAAAAGGTGATCGATGCAAGGAAAATAAAAATCTGGAAGAACAAAGATTACATAACGACACAAAACACAATTCTCGCATTCGACTTCCGACTCTACCAGAAAAACTGACGGTAGAATATCTGACTGCAGAAGTGCGGCCACATATCCCGAACCCACTTAAATGTTTCAGATGTCCCTCGTCCCGATGCTGGCAACGGACCTGCATGCTGTGCTCGCTGCAGCAAGCAGGACCACAGCTACAAGAGCGCAGAGGGCCTGATCACTGCGTTAACTGCTCAGGTGACCACCCTTCGTACCCTAGGTCTTGCCCGAGGTGGAAGTTTGAGAAAGAGGTTATGCACGTGAAAGTTACACAGAAACGAAATTATCCAGAAGCCAGGAAGAAGGCATCTCCTTTCCTGTTCCAGAAATCATTTTCATCTGTCGTTAAAGAGAAACCAAGGATGATTTCATGTGCAACACAGACAGGAAAGACAACACAAGGTGAAGAAATACGTACACCTCTTTCTCAAACACCACCTCCTGTAACAGTAACCACAGTTTTTGCAATCCTCTTCCGTGGCGTCACTTTCACAGACGCCACCTTTGTCATCGTACCCTGTGGAGGCAAGCTCCATGGAATGCGATGATGACACGAGCTTCGCAAGGCTCGTTCACGAGCGTGAGCTCACAATCCCAAAGGAAGCCCAAGGCCGATATTTCATGGAGTGGCTCACTCCCTGATATGTCTCTAAAGAACTAGCGGCTGCTCGGAAGAAAACTCCGAGACAGCCAGTAATGGTCGCAAAAAAGTCGTCGCATTCACCCCACACTTTCGCTACAAGCTGGTTTATAGTAACACAATGCCGGGCCCTTGCTGTAATACTCCAAGTATTGTCAAACGCATTCTCGTCGACTCTCAGATGTATTTCACTGAGAGACGCGTCCTTGAAGCCACTGGAACACCCTCACTTGCCCTTCCTCAACTGCTTGGGTCTTCGGTCAATCCTGCGCATCAGCCTACGAGCTCTTCATGCCCTCATCTCGTTCTTACCAGCAACAGGGCTCCTGCGTGAACTCTGAACATTCATTTTCGTCCTCACTCACCATGTTCTCCCCCTCAAGCTGCCTCAGCGGAGGAAGATCCCACGACATCATCATTACTTATTTGTTGTTGTTGTTGCTGTTGTAGTGGACAACATCAATTGAATCGCTCCAAACTTCAGGGACGTCCAAGATTATACAGCTTCTGAGTAAAGTCTTTCTTTGTGATTATGGAAGCCAACAGCTTTCGATACCACTACGACGGCTGTACTGTGCCAAGTTAATTACAGTGAACCCTCGTTAATATGACCCCCAATAATATGACATACTCACTTTATGACCGTTTTTCTTGGCAACATTTACACCGCCATGTAAATCCATCTCGTTAGTATGACAATCCGCTTATCCGACTATGACTGAGATTTTTGTCACAAGTAGGGTCAATCACAGGCATTATCTTCTCGTTATTATGACCACGTCACATGACCCGCAGAGTAACCCCAAGGAGAGGCTACACACATACCTCAGGCAGAGGGTGACACGTGTTGAAGTTGGGCGCCATGGTTTGGGATGACTCCTGATGTTGTTGACCTCGGAATTACTCATAGTGCTTTTCGGACTACCAAAGCACTGTGGTGCTTAAAACAGCAGTGACCACCAGACCACATTGTGCTGCTGCTGCTGCTGTTGTGCACCTAAGAATGGCCGGAACGAAGCGGTCTGTGATGTCAGCGGATTGTGCGTTTCTCGTTAGTATGACAATTCGCTTTATGACCAAAATCTGCGGGAACGGTGGCGGTCATATTAACGAGGGGTTCACTGTATTTCGCGCTTAACTTGCTGCATTTCCCCTGATTCATTCCTCTGCGTTACAAGCACTCCACCAGCTCCCGTGGCATAGTGGTTAGGATGGTCGCTTTCCGCGCTGAGATGGTATTCAAAGGGTTAGTATGACGTGTTAAAGGTTCATGCGAATTGTGGGCCCCGGAGGGAAGAAATGTGTCCGTACAGGCTTTTACGGCCGGAGCGAGTGGCCACTTTGTTAGAGTGTGATCTTGGCTCCAGGTCGGTAACAGAAATGGGATGTCCATGAACAAGGGGACAGCGAGGAGGAGGAGGAGGAGGAGGAGTGTCGTTGGGAGGAACCCGAGAGGTCTACCTGCCTGATTAGGCGGCATGTTTCTCGGGAAGGGAAAGGTGGTGGAGAGGAGGAGAGGAAAGGGTGAAGTGGAAGACCGAGCGGAATCCGCTCGGGGGGAGGATAGCTGCGTCTATGGGCCGGCTTCAGGGGAACTGTGCCGGCATATGCCTATTACACATCTGAGGGAAACCCAGGAAAAACCCCAGACGGCACAGCCGGCCCGCGGATTCGAACCGCGGACCTCCCAGTCTCCAAGCGCACGCGTTACCGCTGCGCCACCGGAGCTGGTAAGGGGACAGCAGACAGGAATAGCCGAGCATTCCGAAAGATAAGGAGGTTAGTGGTTACGTGGGGAAACTTCCAGAGCGAGCAAAGCGTTTTTTTTGTGTGTGTGTGAGATATATATTCGTAATACAAAGTTGTGGCATGCAATGACATGACGCATGCGTTCTACGGGTTGTTGAATGTCCTTCATGGATGATTTTAGCGAAACTAGGTCTACGCCCTCTACGCCTTGCAATGAGCGTGCAGTTTTACTTGTGTAAGTTTATAAAAAATGTAGTTCCAATAGTAATTTACTTACGTTTGGAAAGTAATTTATGTACCATTCTCAGGCATTGTAACAGTTTCCGGAATTACTTGATTACGCTTCGTATGTCATAAGAACGTGACGATATACGTATTCTTAATCCCCGCAGTTGAAAAGGCTAAGACGGTTCGCAGGATGTTAAGGTCACACTCTGGAGAACAATAGAGTGGAAATTAATCACGACGACGTGTATTCACCGTTACCTTCTGTTCTCTTCAAATTGCGCCATATACTTAGCAGCGCATATGTTGCGAGCGGGAATTCGCTCATTAGATGCGAGGAAAAGCAAATGTCACAGGGCAGGGCTCTCGTTGCGCAGCTGTACTTAATTAGTACGCAGAATGAAGGAAACGACGTTGCATATGAAGAGAAATAAACGTCGTATAAGGAATAAATAAGTGATGCTAGACGTAGATGTTGAAGAGGACGTCTAAGAAGCACAATGTCCGTTATCGTATCATTCGCTCTATTGATGCAATTATTAGGTAAGAACTGCTTTGATGGTGTTCCGTTTCACCTGCAAAGTGTTGATTACGATTTCACCTGTTTACTTATCTGGGTTTTGTGGGTTAGTGTTAACTTATCCGGGTAATCATGACGTTTCGCACATGGGTGATTTAAAGCAGGTTCAGGCAGGGTGGTCCTGTCGACCTGTCAGACTTTTTCCGTTCCCATATATATATAATGAAGCCTACTGCATTGGAAGCACATTGAGGGAGGAAATAGTTGAAAATATCTTATTGTTGTTTTTTAAGAAAAATATTCTGCAAGACTAATGATTTAGAGCACTGCACTTCCTCGCAATTTTCAGGTTTCGTATCTTCGTAACCACTAAGGCCATACAGTTAATTTTTTCCGCGCTTATTGCCAATGTGCTGCTGTACTGTATGCTCTATCTTCGAGGTTCTAGGTATCGCGAGTGTCCAGATAAAATGTCGCAAATTTGCCTCGTTTGCAAAAACAAAAAAAAAGAGGAAAAGACAAAGAGAGAGAGAACCCTTTCCACTCATGTAAACGAGATTGTTGGAAAATCTCGGAATCTCGGACATATTCCCTGACATGCGTTTATAATGAGGGACGGTAAGGCAAAAACGCGCAACTTCGGTTGCGTATTTTCCATATTCGCCTACGCGTGACGTGGTTCATGTTCTTCACTCGTATTGTTCATCACAAGCTCACATAGCGTAGTGAAAAAAGAAAAACTTCAGAAATGGCCGAGGCTCCGTTGCGGGAGTAACCCCATCACAGCAACATGTGTGTCGCGGCGTCGAATTCGCAGCAGCGTTTTATGGCACCATAGTTTGACGAAGGTCACACACAAGGCACGAACAGGCGGAGGATGTCCTGCACAGCGGCTGAGATCATGTTGTCAAGAGGCAGTGAATCTGCTCTCCGAGTAGTTACTGGAGAGACAACGATTGATCGAAATGGAGACAGCGCCTCTTTCCGTCGCTCCTGTTGTCTTCATGCCACTTCGTCTAGGCACAACACATTCTATTCCTCCGGTGCGTGAGAACACAAAAACCTCAGTGCCGCTTTGGAAAGGCGCGCGATGAATATAGTTCATAGCGCAGGTCACTGTGGTGTGTTCTGGTGCAGAGACTATACGGTGGTAAGCACTGCAGTGGTGAGAACTGTGAAGGAAAAAAGCTATGTAGTGGGTGTTTAAAGTTTGTCTCTTTTCCGTGTGACGAATTATTCCTCAAATAAGCGAGCAATCAAACCGAAAAAGGAAATGTCGACGGGAGTCTCAAAAACTTTCCCTTCCGAAGGCCAACGCGTTACGTCACCCTGCATGGAGCGGACAAGTAGTAAGTATACCACGCCGGTCGTAGCCGCTGCGTTACATTCCCGGACCAAAACAATGGCCGAAGAGATTGGGGACGAGATTACTCGTGGCACAGCCGGAAAGAAACAACGGTCATCTGCTTCCGTGAGACTCGGAAAACAGCGCAGGAACGGTATAAGTAATGCACGGTGACGTTGGCCGAAAAAAGAAAGGAAGGATAAGTACTGCCATCGAAGTTCGGTGGGAGCCAGACTTTTTCAAATTTCGAAAATCTTTTTTTATGATTTCACCGTCGTTTTCAAGCGAGATATTTCACAACTGTGCTCAGTTCGCGTAAATGATTGTGGGAATACCGCAAGCTTTTCAAATCGATTTGGTTCCTAAGTCTGGTTCCGATAAAGCTAGACCCTAAGTGATTACCAAAAGTAGTTCAAGCACTGAGCATTGTGTCGTCATTATTGGCGCAGCGGGGCACAAATGTTGTAGAGGCCTTGGGGGGCTCAGTCGGCAGTGTGTTTGACTCGTGATCCCGAGATCGCGGGTTCGAATCCTGTTCGAGGGTACAAGTTGCTTAGGCAGGCCATCTTCCGCAAGGGACGTTAAATACGGGGTGCCGCGTGGTGGGCTTTCATCGCACGTCAAAGAACCCTCAGGTGGGCAAAAGCAATCCACACACCGACTGCTGTGACATCGCGACGTAGACCCCCAATTATTAATTATTCGAAATAGCAAGCAGAGTGTGTCCTGCGCTGCAGGAATGCGAGACACATGCAAGCACACGACATCTGTGCTCGAGTTCTCTTACAGCTAACATCTTCTAAGTGTGTAGCGCGTGTACGATTGTAGTTTACAAGTTACACGGTAATGTTGAGACACCCGTTTGTCACTGGTGCGCATGTTTTGGGGAAACCTCAACGAGATGTCGCATTCTTTCTGCATTCTTTCCCAAGTGATTTGACGAGCTGATTCAAATGACTGACAAGACTGACTTGGCATACGGCATTCTTACACATAATGTCTACTTAAGTTTGAAACAAACTTGTTCTGTTTTGTCTAGACAAGATTTTGCTTCCCCTTCCTGACATGCGTTGCACAAAATTATGCTTCAGAAAAAAAGAAGAAAAGAAAGAACTCCAAGAGTCACAATCCGGAGACAATAGAGTGAAAATTAATCACGATGACGTGTATTCATCGTTACCCTTTGTTTGCTTCAAATTTTGCCATATACTTAACAGCACACATGTTGCGAGCGGGAATTCGCTCATTAGATGCGAGGAAAAGCAAATGTCACAAGGCAGGGCTCTCGTTACGCAGTGGTACTTAATTAGTACGCGCAGGTATTGCTGATGTAACAGGTTTGCTGATTTTGAGTCGCTCAATCCATCTCTTCCGAGGATGTGTCAAAGTTCGCGGTATTCCCTGCGTGCAAAGACAAACTGCTGTCCCCTCGGCGCGCAGAGTTGCATTGTGACACAGAACAAAAGTAGTTTGGTTTAGTTCGCTGGTCGTAGCCAGCAATGTTTACTTTGTAGAGGAGGTGGTGTCCCTCTACATGAGTCCTGACTGGTCATGATGGAATGTCGCAGCGGGCAGATGGTCATGGCCTCATGGTGCCGGTAGAACTGCCAGGGCAGTGCCGGTAGAACTGGCTGCCAGGCGCAGTGACGCGCCACATCACTCCCCCCTCAGACGCGGAGCGGTATTTGCGGTTGAAGTCCGCGTCGATATCATGATGGGAAGAATGACGACGGCACGTGCACGAGGGACGGCTGGGCTTGGCGTCTTGGCCTCTTGCGCTTGAGGTGCTTACTATGGTGCGGACGAGGGCTGGCCGGGTGGGTTCCAGGGGCAGGCCGAAGTGATCAAGAGAGTGGGGCGACAGAACCGCGACCAGTTCGCGAGCGTTGAGCTCGTAGTGTTGTCGCCAAGGAGAGTTCCAGGGAGGACCATCATTAAGCACGGGGAGACCGGGAGTAGAACTCAGTGGCCTCCGTGCGGGTCCCCGGTGGAACGTTGCTGCCGGTGCCTCTTGACAGCAATTGGAGGGGCTGCCAGAACCCTGTATCGAAGCCTGGTGGGAAGGCGTGGCGCGCAGCGTTCTTGGGACTGTCATGACGATGTGGATGGGCAGCGCAGCCGCCAGCCGCGTACCGTGACCGGTACGGGAGCGTGATGCTCGTGAAGGTGCCGCTGGTGGAAGCCCGAAGAGTGCCATCACGAAGCATGTGGCGACATGAGGTGGAGTGTGCGACCATGGCGAACTGAGTGGTGTGGATGAGCGAACCATGGTGTTGAGCGGCCGAGTGTTGCGATGAGTGAGCCACGGTGGATTGACGTCGTCGCCTAGCGATTCTTCGGAAGAAGTGCACCGGACCTTCAGTGATGGCTTCGAATGTGGTCATGCAGAAAATTGGGATGGTACTGGGCCGAATTGAGCCGAACATAGTGTTCGTAGTTCGGGCCACCAAATGTAGAGGAGGTGGTGTCCCTCTACATGAGTCCTGACTGGTGATGATGGAATGTCCTAGCGGGCAGATGGTCATGGCCTCACGCTTGGACGGTGCCAGTAGAACTGGCTGCCATGCGTAGTGGCGCGCGGCAGCAGAGGCACGTCTTCATCGTCGTCCACGGCCGCCACAACTTCATTCATGATTTCAACAGCAAAATACGTGTGCAGCTCAGCGATTCATGCGAAAAGCAGCAACTTCTACGCATGTGTACGCGGGGTCGGCCGTGTGTACCTGGAGTGGCTACTCCCGAGTTTCACCGCTGTGTGGCGTCGATTCGGCGAGAAACTCGAATAATAGCTTGTTGGCGTAGCAAATGTTGCATAGGCACGTCGTCCTCGACGTGACGTAACGTGCCACAGCCAATCCCAGTGACATATGCTGCCAACATACTGACTAAGACTTTTCTTTTGTCTTTTCTTTCACAGCGAGGAGCGTCGTCCTTGGGTGTGGTCAGGATACTGGTAAGAAGAGTTACTCGTGACATTCCTTCTCTGTTGCCTGCTTGAAGTGTACAGTGAACCCTCATTATTATGAACATGGTCGTTCCCAAAAATTTTGGTCATACTAATGGGGGTGATTTGCAGAGGATTCACTGCAATGTTCCCTAGGAGTATGGTCGTAAAGCGCGAATGTCACATTATCGAGGGTCATATTAACGAGGGTTCACTGTAGTTCACAAGCTTGTTCCATTTCCGCATGAATCTGGAATTTTACTGCCCACAAATTCCGGTTGGTTCGAATTTCAACCGCTACATTGAATAAAGGAAACAAGAGGAACGTCTAATAACAAAGAACAACTGTTTATTTGCTTACATCGGAAGTAGCACTTCAGCCGCTCCGTCGGCGCCGAGCGGCAGAAAACAAATATATCGCCGCCTGTTTGTTTCAGCTCCTACAGTGCATTTTCCTGCTGGTATGAACCTTGGCGTGCACGTCTACACGGATGTCAATCACACGAGGCATTTCAACACATCACAACAGGCGCGCCAGTACGTGCTCAGTTTCTTCAAGTCGGTACGTACGACGTAACTCGGCTGGCTCATTTCCGAGAAATGTGTGTCAGTGTGTAGTGTAGTTATAAAATTATTAAAGATATAGGAAACGAAGAGGGCATTAAA
Organism: Ornithodoros turicata; assembly: GCF_037126465.1. Lineage (NCBI taxonomy): Eukaryota > Metazoa > Arthropoda > Arachnida > Ixodida > Argasidae > Ornithodoros > Ornithodoros turicata. The sequence goes on along the minus strand of NC_088202.1, from coordinate 146,300,115 downwards.
ATGAAAATAACGTGGCAGGAAATACGGACGAAAATAAATAACAACATGCGTAAAATAGAAAAAAACGAAACTCAGAAGAGCTGTGTGATATTCCTCAACAACAATGTTCAGTAGTAAGGGGCAGAGGAGGGATGGCGTTTGGGGACAGATGGGGATCGCATGATCGGGGGTGGCTGCTCGGTGCATCCAGCCTATGTTACCGTCAGTCATGATCTCGTTCTGTAGGTACTGTTGCAAGCTAGCATTCCCTGCAGAATTTTCTTGTGGATGATGCATTTTTTTGCAATACAGAACACTTTCCGTCCGCACGCCAAAAATGCTTCCTCACTGCCGAAAATCGTTGACTGGTGGGGTACAACGAGCAAGCGTTTTACCTTTTAATGTTTTACGTTCTAACGTTTTTAGCGTTTTAAGCGGATACCTTTTAACTTTGTAATTCAAAATGGTGCTACATGCAAGGCGTGAGCAGGACAATATGGCGACTTCGCCACATGGGTACTAAGTGCCCTCAGGGTACTAAGTGCTCTCACGAGCAAAGAAAATCGAGGGGCAGGAGGAGTATTAACTGCGTCCGAGAAAGCTAATAAAAGCTCTGAAGACATAACCTTTAGGACCACCTACAGACATTTACGACTACACCTGACATTTACGACTACAATTCAAAAACTATGCCGTTCATGCAACCGTAAAATTGAAGCCGAATCATTCGACTGACCCCAATTACAGATTAACTTTTCAGACGAATACCAAGCATCCTCTTATTCCTTTGTCTGTGGTACGCGGCTAAACGTATAGCTCAGAAAGGAGGCAACCGCAAACATGGAGATCCAAGAAGGAACTGAATAAATAATAATAACAACTACGAACTGAATGTTTATTACGCGCGCGTCCTCGCAACATCGTTGTAAGCAGGTTTCGCGGCGTGAGTGCACGTCAGCGCCGTCCTCCAGAGTGCGCTACTCGTGTATAGGCAGCGCCACCTAGAGACACAAGGCGCTGCATAATGACTTTGAAGAAGTCGGGCAAAGACAATATCGAAGCATCAGAATTGAGATGTTGTTCGCCGACGTTGGCATACCTTGAGCTTGAGGGAACGAGAGGACACACGAAGAAGTAGACAGGACGAGACTCAAAACCAGCAATGACGCTGGTTTTGAGCCTCGTCCTGTCTACTTCTTCGTGTGTCCTCTCGTTCCCTCAAGTCAAGGTATGCCACCATCGTCGAACCTTCACCAGCTCGCTTGCTTGTTGTCGCGCTCGGCGCGCGCCAGATAAAGATGGCGCTGGGTGACGCCATAGCGAGCAAGTGCGGTGAGCGGGTGAGTCTGTAGTATAAGGGTGCCAGCAGACTCGATGTGGGTGCTCGGGAGGAGGAGTATCGTCCTCAGAGAGGATAGAGGGGAGAGGTTCCCGTTATCGTTGTATTTCCGGCATGTCCTAGCCCTTTTAGTTTTTTTAAATGAAAAATCTGTATGAAAAAAAAACACCCCGTATACATGACATTCTTAGTTAAACATGGATAGGCCCCAGTCAGAACTTCCGAAGGGTATGTTGTATGTTCCGATGCCACGAAGACTTCCGGTTCTTCCGCGACTAAGGACGCTCGGAACCAGCCACCATGCAGAACGACATCTTTCACTTTCTTGATTTGTTGAAAGTGCGAGGCGTACGCCTCTTTGTGGCAGTTTGAATTGCCATAAAAAGGCGTATACGGCCCTCTCTCCCCTCAAATCAGAAGCGATAACTGTACCAATCGGCATAGTGGTTGGCGCAGAGCGTGTTTGCTTCGAAACCGGATGTCATTTTGGCAACAAAACGGAAGCGGTGCAGAAGGGCACGTATAAAGACAGGGTGTCGTCTGCATCAGTCAATCGCCGCAGACGACTCCAAGAACAGCCATTCTGCGGCTACCAGTTGCCGTCCATGCGTAGGAGGCCGACAACGGCGGGCCCTTTCACGAGCACAGCCGCCACCACCCTGTTTTACTAGGTGACATTGCCGTAAAGGGCATCCCTGTGGATGTGCCTTCACAACACATTGGCTTGGAGCTGTTAGATACACTCTTAAAGCAAAGCTTCACCACATAGCACGCTGAAGGGCAACCATTGTACAGAGTGTAGGAAGGGAGTTGCCTCAGGACAGAAGCCGCCGATATTTCGAACAGAGACTGTTCTTCTTCTGGGCACCGTCCTCCTCATTGGTATGGTATTTAAAGGGTTAGGTGTGACGTGTTTAAAGGTTCATGCGAATTGTGGGTCAACAGCCCGGAGGGAAGAAAGGGTCCGTACGGGCTTCAACGGCCGGAGTGAATGGCTGCTTTGTTAGAGTGTGGAGGGGATTATGTGAACGTAGTGATCTAGGCTAGAGGCTAGAGACCGGTTAGAGAAAAATGGAAGGTTCACGAACACGTTGACGAAACGGGACAACAGGCAAGAATGGGCAAGCATAGCGAAAGATAAGGAGGTTAGTGGTTACGTGGGGAAAATTCCAGAACGAGCAAAGTTTTTTTTAATATATATATTTGTAATACCAAGTTGTGGCATGCAATAAAGAGAGCAGAAAGCAGTGGCCATGCAGAACATAACAGATGATAATGGAGGTAGAAGGGAAAAGCACATTTTATTTGTGAAGTGTTTCTAGGGTGCCTTGTGATTTGTTGATACCGGACGGGTGAAGAGCGTTGAACTTGTATATGAGATAAGACTCCCTATCACGTCTGTCACGTGTGGATCTAAGCCCGGTTTCTAGAATATATAGTTTAATGTTGTCAAAATTGTGACCGAATGCAGCGCAGTGCAGCGCAAAAGGACTTTCTTTCAGGACGCTCTTTCACTCCCTTATCCATCAATAAATTACGTCCTTACATTAATGAATTACACCAATGAAATACACCCTTTTGCGCTTCGCCGCGACCAGCCGCGACAAAAATACGTAAACCGAAACCAATTAATTACTGCAACAAATGACCCGCTTCGGTGGCAGATTTTTCTCTAAAAGGTGTCCACTGAAGGTCCCAAAAGGGGTAGTACCCATTTTAATGCCGACAGCGCCCTGCTTTAGAAGATACGCTTTTTGACGAAACTCATTTGCATTTTTATTTTAAGAATGAGCGCCTCCCACTCATTCACACGGTGTGCAGCTTGTAGGTGGTATCGGACAGGTACTTGTAAAAAAGAAAGTTCGTGGATTGGTGCACCCGTTCGCGAATTATTTAGCCCGGGGATTTAACTGAAACACCCGGTATAATACAACTTCTCGTGAACTGTCACGGCTACTTTCGCGTATAATATGTGGTAACTCACGCGGAAAATTTACACATTCCAATTTGCACGCATGACATTCAGCGTTAATTTCCAGGTTTTCCTCCGGTTCTGGTCTGCGCACCAAAATCTAAAGCTGCATTTGGTTAACATCACACTTTTGAACGTAAGTATTTTATATTGCGTATTACGGGATATTTATTGCCAGTGCCAACACCAACTAGCTGAACGCTATTCTGCACATAACATTACACTTGTAGGTACTGACAATGTGCTGATCATGCATAACATTTCTGCAGGACACCTCTGTGGAAAATGACTGCTTCAATTACGGTTTTCATCAATACACAGCTTTTCGACAGACGCGCTACACAAAGTACATTAACCTTGACACATCGCTGGAGAAGTTTAAGAAGTGCGTAAAAAATGAAAGTTCTCCGGCATATTTGAAAGACGTGGCTCCACTGATCTTCGTCCTGACTGCGTAAGTCTTGTCATGTCGTGTCACGTGTTGTTGACAACGAAATGGTAACCACATCTACCAAACCTAGTCCATAAGAATTAGCTCAAATTGCAGTATAATCCTGCGGCATACCACACTGCTATATACATGTACCGCAAGAAAGATGTCCTTCGATACCGGCATTGTGGGTGAGGAAAACATTGCTTCCGGCGCCGCGTGTCGGAGATTTCTGGCGCAAGTCAAAAGAACTCCCAGGTGGTCGCTCGAAATTGTCGGCGGTTCTTCCGTGCGGCGGGAACGTGCAGCATGTCACCACACAAATAGGCTGACATACCTTACGAGTCCAATTACCTTACGGATGCCCTAATCTGCAGCAGCTGTTGCATGTCGCCAGGAAAATGTGGACATCTTACGTGTAAGATACACTCCCAATTAGTATTAAAGTTGCATGACCGACAAAGTTTCGAAACTAAGCAATCAACAAAAGGCATTCAAGAGTGAAATATGGTGTCTGTACAGGACATTTGGTCACTATATAACGTTTAAACGCGCACAAAAATGTTCGGGTGTATCATCAGAGCCCACAAGAGACGTTATAGAGACCATTGGAATAGGGAACCTTAGGCTTTGGAGCTGCCGTCGATATTAGAGGGCGCATGCCCAGAACGCACCTCGTGTTTCGGTTTCGGGGACGCATGCTATTTTTCGAGAACAGCGTGGGAACCAAGACTCGCCCCAATGTCGGAGTCGTATATTAAAAAGGGGGTGTGGCCATTAATGGGACCTGCCTATTCCTGGAGCTCCACCCAGTTGTTGAGCTTCATGACCAATGCTGCTTCAAGTGCTTTCTTGCAGAACTGATTGGCAGGCAGAACCGCTTTTTGGAACAGACTAGCGGTTATACGTATTTTAACTATGAAATATAACAAGATTGATCCGAGAACGGGCAAGGGTGTGTATATGCATAAAAATATGTCATAAAACGAATTTTTTTGGCCATCCGTAGCGTTTTTCTTGCTATTTGCCTCCTGCGTCCTTACTAGGCCTAAGAAGGACGATGAAATATGTTATTTTCAGGAAAACAGCAACACTGGAGCGTAATTCAATGGTGATTTGCAAGATAATTGCAACAGAATGTACACAAAACACACGTAACAAAATACAATACAATAATACAATACACAAAATAAATACAATTGAAGTAACTTGTAAAAAAAAAATTGTCACGAAATCCTCGCTTCGCCAGTTCCAAGCTACGCCGCCATTTTCGGGAAAATTTTGGTGTGATGGCAGCCCGCATAGGGACCCCTATCAGGGACCCCGTGTGGCGTCCCGTGGACGACGATGAAGACGTGCCTCTGCTGCCACTGCGCCTGCCAGCCAATTCTACCAACACCGTCCTAGCGTGAGACCACGACCATCTGGGACATTTCATCATCGCCGGTCAGGACTCATGTAGGCGAAGCGCTACCTCCTCAACATTTGTGACGCGAACAACGAACACCATGTTCGGCGTAATTCGGCCATTCATCATCCTATTTTTTTTTCAGCGAAGCAGCAGCGAACCCTCTCCTGGTAGGCAAGTCGCACGGGGACCCGCAGGGAGATCACAGCAAGTTCAGTTTCCAGCCTCCACCTGCTTCATGATGGTCCTCCCCGGCACTTCTATGCGAGAAACAGCATCCACGCTTACGTACCGGTCGCGGTACTGTCGCCCACTCAGCAACGCACTCACCCAGCAACAATCAACGCTCGGCAGCTATCACTCAAGAAGCGCTCAGCGCACTCAACAAGGGCTGAACGCACTCAGCAGGCACTCGACAAAATCGGCAACCACTCAAGCATACAAGCAGTAAAGCACTCAGCATTCACATCTCATCACTGGAACCCGCCCGGATCGCACCGCTCTTGTTCCCGCCATCCCGCTGCTGCTGCATCAACAGCCACAAGCAGAAGGCGTGTGCCTAGTCATCATCGCGCTGCCGCCATCCACGAGTCGTCTTCATTCTCCTCTCCATGGTATCGACGCGGACCTCAACCGCATGCACCACCACTCCGCGTCTGAGGGGGAGAGTGATGTGGCGGCCTGTGGACGACGACGACGACGTGCCTCTGCTGCCGCGCGCCACTGCGCCTGTAGGGGAACACCACCTCCTCTACACCCTCAAGACCGTGGCTTTCGGGCGCGATCTTGTTCTCGCCTTAGCTTGGAGCATAGTTCAGCTCTACCAAACTGGTGGGGTTGCCGAACATTATGACGTCGTCTGTTTACCAACAGGGATATGTCTATTGGCACAAAATCTGAAAAGGTGTCAAATTTTCGTTTGCAACATTTGTAGGGAATTGTCTGGTTGTGGCGTAAATCATAGGTCCCTAAATTTTGTGCCTTTCGTATAAAACGTTGGAGTTGGAGTTGAAAAAGAAAATATGGAGATCGTGGCTCCATACAAAACACAGGAGCCGGCTACTCCAAAGCGCTTGAAAATAAAAATCAGCAAGTCTAGAAAGTTGTAAAGCCTTAGCTTGTGGCGTTGTGTATTCCAGTCAGATGTTCCAGTAGCTCAATCAGACTCTGAGAGCATAAGAGGAACCCTGAACCCTTGTCTGCTCTTCTTACGCGACTATAATGTATGAGTGACTACACGTGCTTGTTACTTAATTTTGACAACATATTTCAGATACGAAACAAGAAAGAGCATTGGGGGAGTAATGAGACGAACCCCAGGTACGTGCTGTTGAGGCATCCGCAGGTCTGTGGAATCCTTCACCGATCATGCTTTCATACGTAGTAAAAAAAAAAGAAAAAAACGTGGCGCTACGGAATAAAAAATATATTTGTTTCGCTTAGTATGTTACAATTCCACCTCATGTTCACGTAACCTCGAAGCAGATAATCTCCCCCCGTCTAAGATGGCGGTCGCCTGCAGGTGGCTGCGCATGCGCCTACGCATACTCAGAAAAGGTTCATTATGTTAGGAACATCCCATACTGAACTCTACCAAATAGACAGACGGGCTTGATGATACCGAACGGCAAAACCAGCTTTGCAAGCCCACTGGCCGGGTGCGAAGACTTCGCGTGCGATTGTGTTTCGTCAAGATTGTCATTTTGCCCCAAAACAGGAGTGGAGTCTATCCAAAGTGGGTTATAGCAACATAACACATTTTATAGTAATCGATACGAATAGATATCGTGTCCGAACGAGCTGCTCGGATGCTCGAAGGAGTCCGACTGTCTACTGAGGTGAGAGTCAACTCCGACAGCGGGGGCGCAACCGACGTTATGGACGCGCCCCGCATGTGGGCCTCTCCGTATGGAATGCGCCATTGGCGTGAGTGTCGAAACCGTGGTCTTTTAGCCGCATGTCTGGCACGCAGCAAGCAGGATATTGGACGCGACCGAATCGGTTTTATCCGGAAACTATGAGACGCACTTTTGATTATCGCATTTCTGACACAGAGTCCGACAAGTGAACCCCTCTAAAGCCCATGCACGAAAGACTCGAAACTAGGGAAAGAAAGACGCGCACAAAGAAGGTCTGAAACACAGCTCTCAAGGGCACCTCCCACACACGACAAATTTAAAGGATTTAAAGCGGTAGATTTGCAATGTCAGAAAATTTGTCTATTTGATCGCCTGAGCACTCGGTACTCTTGCGTCACAATTTTTGTCGCATTTGCGCTCATAACTTTGCAGAAAAATAAAATTAAAAATTACGGGCAACACTGTGTGGAAGTCGCCGCGAAATGCGCGTTGCTCGTCAAGTACGACGGTAAAACTACGCGCGCAACACTGTGTCTAAAACGTAAGAAGTCGGCTGCATAGTCATCACGAGCAGCAAGCCAGTCGGGAACATGGCTCACTGTTGCTCGACGATTTGGGGATTATTTTCACCCGGACATAATCCCGAGGCGTTTTACTGCACATTTACTGGCAAATTAAACATATTTATAGCGTTCCTTGGTCCGGGGTGTAGCTTGTGCTGTTTTCACAAGTAGGAAGCTGTTAAACTGCGCCGCCAAGATAACGTGTGTGTACATGCACTTTACGGTACCTATAAAAGGTCCAGCGGGTCACAGAGAGGAGATCTTTAATTTTTTCCGAAGTTTGAGCGAGGGCTACTGAGAGATTGCAGTCCTGCCTGGGAAAAAATGCATCCGCTTTAGTCATATTCTGTTTCTATTTTTTGTTTCTGCGTTTACAGCCGACCTACCACCCACACACTACCACTGTCCATCCCCATCCACATCTATCCACCCCTAACTATCACTAACGGTTGCAAACTACCGCTAACTAGAGTCACTAAATAAGCTACGCGTAGCTTATTTAGTGTCTCTACCGCTAACTATACAGCCCCACAACAGCCACGCCAGCCTTCTTCGTCCACAGCGGGTTGTCCCTTCGCCGCGCAGCCAGAGAGAGAGAGGTCATATCTACCAATGCGCATGCGCAACACGCGGGTATGGGAGGAAGAGGAGGCAGGTTTTTCTCAGAGGCTTCACACATCCATCAGACGGTCACGATTTTCCAACTTGGGGATTCTAATGACGCATTAACGCTTCTGTCGTTCTCGTTCAGGTGCCTTTGCCGAACGACACTCTCGTTGTTCCTCTGTTTCGAGTTCACGTCGTCGCCGCATAGCCTAGGCGAAGGCGTTCGGCATATCCGAACGTGCCCAAGAGCAAACGCAAGCTACACATACAGCGAATTTCCGCCTCACACCTACCTCACGAGCTCCCCCGCGTGACGCCCATTCCACTCTTCTGTACACCGGCGGACGACACCCCGTTTTCGTTCGCAGGACTGTTCTAATGCTCGCGCATATAAGACGTTCCCGAATGTTGGGTCTGTCATTAGGAACCTGCGCCAAACACTCGCTTACTTTCTAGCCATTCTTTCAGTATGGGAGGTGAGATGGAGAACTTTAGCTGAATCTCGTCCACTTGTGTGGGAATTGATTATTTTTACAGGACGCGCACTCACTCAAGGTGGAATATGTACAGAAAACAACCTCGCTATTGGACCGGACATCCCGGGATCATACATAGGAGTGCTTTCCACAGTCAGATTGCTGGCATATTTGTGAGTACCGTTTGTGGCTTTGTTTTAGCCTCAAAACAGTAAAATTTCAGTTTCAAAAAATTCAATCTTCACCAGATGCCGCTATCTCGTACGTAGTGGGATGTTTCGTGCTGAGGCGGCACCCTATCCGATTGTTTGAGGGGGAGAAGATGGTGAATGATGATGAATGTTCGGAGCTGACGCAGAAGCCCTGTTGTTGCTAAAACTGTGATGAGGGCTTGAAGAGCTCGTAGCTGATATGCTATGTTGGCTGGAGGCAGGGGCGAATACAAACCATGCCGTGGATAGACACTACATTACTTTTTAGGAGGAAAAAAATGTATGCAAGGAGCCATGTCGCAATACGAGCCACAACTGTACAACACAAAGAAGTTCCAACGTGGTCACGTGACGGAGGGAATAAGACCCAAACGAGAAAGAAGATCCATACGGAAGAAACATCCATAGGGAGAGAAGATCCAAACGAGAAAGAAGATCCATGCGGCAAAAAGATCCATAGGGACAGAATATCTACTAGTGGATCTTCTTTCCCTGTGGATCTTTTTTCCCTTTGGATCTTTTTTCTTGAAATCTTCCTTCTGAAATATTTTGCGCAGTTGTTGTCAGGAGTATTAGAAATCGTAAGGCGGTGCTTTCCCAGACATATGTTTCCGATCGGACTGTCACTTGAACGAACACGGAGCTTTGCCGTCGGCGTCCGTGCCCCGAAACGGTCGCCCAGCTATTACCATTGTAGTAGGGAATGTATGGTAGTGAGATAAATGGCCTTAACCACGGCGTCTGGAAATGGCGTCGCAGTAGACCTCTATACCGGAGAAACGTCATCGTAACGTTGGTAAACACACTGAAACCGAAACAAATCGGAAGGGGAGGGCTGGGTTCTACGAATGGGGCACTTGTTCACTGCCTCCCATAAAAAAAAAAAAAAAGAAAGACAAAGTGGGACCGAATGTCGCGCGTTTTTCAGGGACCATCGTAATCCCATCAAGACCGTGTCTTTCGGGCGTAGCTCGACTCCATTAGGTTTCAGGTTTTATTTACTCTTTGTGAGTTTCAATGAGTTACAAACGGGACTGTGAGGGCGTGCCCTGTATAACAGTCCCAGCAGTAGACACACAGACGTAATTGGTCTTCTCAATTGGTATCATCAAATTGGTGGCGCTGTCGAACAAATGACGTTTACAAGCAAGGAGAGGTATGTTTCCAGACAAGTACATATTTTCAATGCGATTTTTCAACACGTTAGGTGAAACGCTCTGTTTAAAATGTGTCGTCGATTCTTTTTCAGAATGGGATCCCAGTATGACGGGGAAAGGTTCGGTGCAAACGCGAACAACATTAACTGCCAGCGAGGGAGTAAATATGTGATGTCATTCTATGAAAATGAGCACACCTCCAACCTTTTCTCTCCGTGTTCTTTGGTGGAGATGCAATCAGCACTGGGGTAAGACACGTTCTGTGAAATAGATCTGTGCCTTTATTTCTTGCAGTACACACTCTCAGGACAGAACTTCACCGCATCGCACGTTGTACGCCGACCACACTCTTAAAAACGAACTTCACCACACATCACGCTCCTAGCCAGCCATCATCCCGAATGACAACGTTCTCGCCCCTGATTTGTTGAAAACAGGAGGTGGAGTCTATTTTATGCCTATTATGCACGGCACAGAATAGGCTCCGCCTCCCGTTTTCAACAAATCAGGTTCGAGAACGTTGTCATTCGGGATGATGGTTGGCTAGGAGCGTGCTATTTGGTGAAGTTCATTTCTAAGAGTGCACTGCCACGAATGATAGGGTTATCGCTTCTGATTTGAAGAGAGAGAGAGACAGAGAGGGGGCGAACGCCTTTTTTCTAGCAATTATAATATATCCAAATTGCTACAAAAAGGCGTACGCCCCACTCGCTCTTTGAATCAGAACGGGTAACCCTATGATTCGTGGCAATGGCTGGCGAATAACGCGGCGAAGTTCCGTTGTGAGAGTGCAGTCTTAAAGAATACTTCACCACATAGCACGCTGAAGACCAGACATTGCAAAGAATGATACAACAACAACAAAAATAAGTTAGTGATAATGAATGGGGAAATTCTCCAGAATTATAGTTATTACTCCTGGTATGTGGAAAGCGCAGGGCGTACACCTTTTTGTGACATCTAAGTACGCCTTTACGTCTCGCTCTCTTTACGTACGCCTCTGCTTTTTAACCAGTCACAAGGCAGAACGATGTTATTCTGGATGCTGGCTGACTAAGAGCGCGCTATGCGGTGAAGTTCTGTCTTAACAATGTAGGAAACACTGAGGAGGCTGTCTTCCTACCTTTTTTTTTACTTTTTTAAGCTCCTAAGCACTTTATTACAAATAGTCTCGAAGGAGCAGAGGTGCCTCGCAAACCCAACTCAATTCTACCTCCGCGGCATCAGTTAACTTCCCAGGTACGCGTGCCAAAGCATTTACACTGAAATCAGCATGATTAATGACACATCCAATGATAAAACACACGACTCAAGGCGCGTGCGCATGCACAGGCGCCAAATGGTCATAGAATGACCAACTCTCCCAGGGAGACTTGGGAGAGTTGGTCATTCTTTGACCATTTGCCGCCTCGTGGGTGGAGCCTGTTTTCACCTGAACCACAACTACAGATATAGTAATGGTGATGAATGGGTTCACCTGAAAATCCCGGCGAAACCCGTTCGCAATCCTTCTCAGCCAATTGGTAGGTGCCATATTTATGAGACCTAAATAGCTTGTGCTTTCTGGTGTAATAGACCAAAATCCCCACTTTATGGTCTAGAGCGATCTGTATTATAGGAAGGGGGCGTGTTGAAACCAGTCTTAGTAACTAATTTCTGTACCTAGCTACTTTTCTACGAAAGTAACTTGCATCTGTAACTACGTAGAGCGTTTGTTTAAAGGGACGGTCTGGGTACAGCCGGGGCAATTCTAAAACACAGTCGACACTATCTTTACGAGTACTGTACACATTCTATCGTCAAAGTTTCATTCAGAATGGCCGACTTCAGGGGAACTGTGCCGACATTTGTCCAGAAAGCCTTCGGAAAGCCCAGGGACAACCCCGGACAACACAGCCGGCGGTGGGATTCGAACCCACCACCTCCCAGTCTTCAGCATGACCATGGCTACCTGCCAAATAGCGGGACGCCTTAACACGCTCGGCCGTGCCGCTGGTAACTTGTGTCTTGGGGTTGACATAGTTGTTCTAAACCAGCAAGTGTGCCACTTCTTAGAATGTGCGTTTTTCGCCTGAGAACTGAAAGAAAACGCGCGAGAGTTACTGCGGTCCTCGGTCACTTCTGAAAGTCCTCTGCTCATGCCGGTGTACAAGCAAGCGCAAAAAAGCAGACGATTTCTGCATCCAATCAAGTAACTTTCACGCAAGGAGACGTAACCATACTTATTGTTGCCAACACAGGTCGCGGTGGGCTGTGCACTCTGTATCACTTCGGTTATTTAATAACCGTGACGTGCTTGGTCGGGTAAATTCGTAGTATCACATTTTCAGCAAAGGACAACCGAATGGTACACATCATGAGAGCTGCAGGGGGTACGAGACCGTCCCTTTAAGGTGACTGTAACTAAGTGACTCAGGTACGGCAATATTTTCCACGCGTCACTTCCCCAGTGTGCTGTCAAGGCTTCAGGTACACCGCTAATCCATTCACCAACGGGATTATAAACCAAACATTGAAAACCGTGGCCTAGAGAGGTGACTGCTTCGACTGCACCACTGCCGACACGATGGAGGAAATGGCTGTGACGTCAGAAGCGCAGGCGACCTTGGCTAGCTTGGAAGGTCTAGCTGAGGTCAGTCTGCCTGCGGGGGGTGTGTCAGGCAACCGCTCAAGGGTCTTTTGTTTGTTTCTATGCATGAGCTGCGCCCGCGTTGAATGCAGTATGGTAAACAACAACAACAGCAACTACTTTGTTTCGACATGATGGAACTGGATGGATCCTATGGTAAAAATAGGATATGACCCAGATACTACCTTGCAAGCCGTTCTCCACCGAGGGCTCAGAATTTTTGACAATCTCTCGTGGACCCTTTAAGGCCCGTGCGAAATACTCTGTTTCTAACACGAAGAAGTGTTAGAACAAAGTTTTTGAATGTTACATTTCTCTTACATTTGGCTTTTTCATCTTGGAAAGCAACTGTAAGTTATTTTGATGCAACACCACCACCAACAACAGATTTATTTATTTATTTACCTTCAGGGCTTAGAGCAGATAAATTAATAATGTTGAAAGTAGTGTGGGATGGACACACGCTGCCGCCAACTCACAACTTTGTCTAAACAAGATTTAATTAGGAGTTAGAGCTAATTGAGATCCCCCACATCGATCAGCACCCTCTAGGAGCATCTAGGGGGAGCATCTAACTCGTGTCCAGACCAGTTGTGAGTTGGCGGCAACCTGCGCCCATAAAAAAGAAAAATAGATAAAATAGAGTGGAGAGAAAGAATTTGTTTGAAAATCAACGATGTTGTGGCGAAGAAACCGCTCCGGAACACCCGAGTGACCGGTGATCGCCATGTTGCTTGTTGATGGCCGGTAGTTGCAGAGATCGATGACAAGTGGGCACCAAGTTGCAAGGCATCACACCAGATGGTGTCATCATCATAACGCTATGCTAGAAAGACAAAGAACAGGAAGATACTAGCAGCAGGTAAAACTGCAACACTGCTGAACAAAGCTAGGCATGCCAGAGCATGTGGAAAAGGCCTAACTGCTTCTGCTAAACAGCACGAAGAAAACAGTACACATCAGGAAAAAGGCTTAGGGCAAACAGTTAGGCCTAACCACAGCGTCACTGCACAACGCTAGGAAACTCAACAGCTAACACAAGACGACAACCACAAACGTGCGTCAACACAGAGAAAAGGCTTGGTACGCTACGGGTCACCGCTAAACAAGTCTAAACATGTGCGTACAGGGAATAAGGCCTATCCATTAGGGCAAACATGCGAGAAAAAGGCTTAACACGAGCGCTGTAAAACAACGTGCAAACATCGGGCACAGCAAATCACTCACCTTTTCCCCCGCGGCCACGGTGCGTCCGATCCCTATGACAGTCAAGGCTCAACTGACGCAGCGCGGGCACGGCAGAGCGACCGGCCGCACGTCCTCTCTCCACGAGAGCCCCCGTGCAAGTGACTGGAGCGCCTCTCCGCGGCCGCTACGCATGCGCGCGCGCTCCTAGCGCCCTCTGCGTTGGCGCCGCCAATATCAAGCGGTCATCTCCTCGTGGGCACTCACTCCCCGTTTCGGTTTCGCTCTTTGTCTAGCCAGATCGACCACCGCCGAGTTCTTGAGTACTTCCAGGCTTTTCTCCGGGATACCGGAGAAAAGCCTGGAAGTACTCAAGAACTCGGCGGTGGTCGATCTGGTTAGACAAAGGGCCGCGGATGGTTGTCAATGTGAATGGTACGGCCGATTTCGATTGCAGGCGACACTGCAGAGCTGCTCTTTGGGAGGTGCAAAGGTGGCAGTTGAGGAGTACATGCCTCATATGAGTCGCAAAAGCAGCACAGCAAGAGCAGAGCATTGAGTCGGACCGGCCGATCAGATGCTTGAAATGAGGAGTGAATGCAACCCCAATTCGAACCTGTGAACTACAGTTGTGCAATCTCATTCTTCAATGCCTCACTCTCCGCCCTCAACGCATTAAACTCAAGCTTTGTTTTAAATCATCTTCTTGTGTAATCCATCTGATCCTTCTTTCACTGCTTGTTAGTTCATCCTTTATTTCCTAATCATTTTCTTTTTTATTTATTTTATTATAATTTCATTTATGTTCCTTTTTTTCTTTACGGTAATGCAAGCCGATGTCCCGTTTTGCTGACCTTTCCCCTTTTTTCTCTTTGGTCTAATAAATATATCCTCCCCTTTTTTGGGACGAAGCCTGTGCACCGGCGATGCAAAATGGCGAGGCACACCAGAAGGCACGGTGAAGCAAAGGTCAGGAACCGCGTCACGCATAAGAACTCTTGATGCAGTGACTGTAGCTATAACTGTACACAGTACGTTTATTTTTATCTTTTACACAAAGTTTATAAAAACAGCTATGAGAGCAGCGCAGATCACACAGGTCTCCATTTTTTCCTTATCACGTCATCACAAGCAGCGTTTTTGCAATTGAGTTATACGGCAGGGGCGGACATCGACAGGAAGAGAGTATGTAACTGCAATATGACTAATCACTTAAAATCTATTAAGTAACTCTAATTGGAGAATTTTGGGCAAAAGCAAAATAGGAGTACGGAAGACAACAATGAAAGACCTTTGAAAAATCCAGAAAAGGGCTCCTGCTCTGAAGTATCCGTAGCTGAATTTTGGTATGCAAATGAGCCGAAATCGAAAAAGCGAACCTTAAGGTGTGGTAATCGGAAGGCTAAATCTCAAAAGGCCAAAAAGTCAGATGACCGCAGTACGGTAGGCTGAAAACTAAGTAGGTCCAAGGGGAATGTGCCAAAATAAATCATTTAGAAATAAAACGTGTAAGGTTCCCGACCCCATTAACGAGGGGTGGCGTACTTCCTACGTCACGTAACTCTACCACATACCGCCGCTGCCAAAAACGTCTGCACGGCCCACTGCTCTACGCTAATCGAGGTGATGCGAGCGTCACGCCCCGAATGAGTCTCCTCCAATCATAGTCATTCTTTCAGTGGCCATGGCCGTAGAGACGAGTCGTCGTCGGTTCGAGCCTTAAAAGCAGTGGTATTCCATGCTTGAAACCGCTTGCGGCGATTGGCTGAAGCAGTCGGCGTCACGGCTTTATCGTCCGTGTAACGGAGGAGGGAGAGATGACATCGAGGAGCCTCGCATAGCCGTAACGGAGATAAAGAACCTCTGCCCAGCTCCCATTACAGTATGTTTACATGCGCGCTTTTCCCGCAAACCCTCGAACACTCTAAAATCAGAACTTCACCGCATAGCAGGCTGTGCGCCAACTATTGCCACGAATGATAGGGTTATCGCTTCTGATTCGAAAAGAGAGGGGCGTACACCTTTTTGTGGCAATTTTCATATATCCAAATTGCCACAAAAAGGCGTACGCCCCCTCTCTCTTCCAATCACAAGCGATAACCCTATCATTCCTGGCATTGGTTGGCTCACAGCGTGGTGAAGTTCTGTTTTTAGAGAGTGTATGACTTGCGAAAAGAAGTGAGATCCGTTGCAGCTACACTAAAAACTGGCGAAGAAGCAACAGAAAGTTCATGGGGAAAGCGTTGAGGTGATGATAATAGAGAGGTTAAGGAAAATGTAGAACCTTCACGATAACGTTTCCAAAAACGTGATAAAGGCAATATTTTGATTCCTTTGGAGTGGGCGACATCATGTTGCTGATACCTGATTGGCTGAAAGCAATACTGAAACGGAATCGGAGGGCGCTTGCGATTTCCTAAAAGTCCTAATGGCGGCGGCAGTGTTCATGATGACATAAAATCAGCAAGCAACCATTTCATCTTTGCAGGTATTCCGAAAAGAACGCGTGCCAGAATATGGCAAAAAGAACAGATCTCATCA
Organism: Ornithodoros turicata; assembly: GCF_037126465.1. Taxonomy (NCBI): domain Eukaryota; kingdom Metazoa; phylum Arthropoda; class Arachnida; order Ixodida; family Argasidae; genus Ornithodoros; species Ornithodoros turicata. The sequence continues at coordinate 146,283,759 of NC_088202.1, read as the reverse complement.
AACTGAGCACACCATTCCCCGGTGAGAGAATAAGTCAAAATGAACAATGTAAAGCAATCCACTGGGATTACTATCACAAGGTAAGTAGCCCATATCTCGCGACGCTGCTGGCATGGACGCCCAGTGAACACATGTGTAACGCAATGCGTGACGCGAGCGTGTTATTGAATGCATTTGAATCTCTGCACATGGAGGTTTTTTGGACATGTCAGCCATTTCCATCGCATTTTCGCTAGTGTTTCGGTTGATGCCCTAGTAGCATTTTAAGATGCAGTTTTGAACTTTCTATATAGGTGTGCCCGCATCGTATCAGAGCGGTCCTCAAAGTGGCGTGTGCAAAGCATCCTCATTCGCCGCGTCTCTTCAGCAAAGTACTCCTGCGTCTAGCCAAGATTAGCCAAACAGAAATGTATAGCACTGAACCACCGGACCCGTGCCTTCAGAAACCTTCACGAAAACGCTATGGCGCCTTCCGTTGAGTATTCAGAGAGCGAGACTCACTGCTAGAAGAAGCCGTGGGTGTTCTCGCAATCGCACTTACGTCAAGGAACCCGCGCAGGTTTGCGATTTGTGTGTAGACATTCACTATCGCAGCGGTCGCTGTTGTTGCGGGTTGCGGGTAAAATGTGGCGTCCGCGCTCACAAAAGTAATCTTTGACCACCCTTTTGCTACATCGTTCTCTTCTCGAAAAAGTACCTGAAGAGATAAGCCTTTTGTCCACGTAACCCAAGGTCTATGACCTTTCGCCGGAACGCTGTATCGTGCAATAAATCAGCACCTTTTCAAAGCACGCTGGGTTTACTACAGAGAAACTCGCGACAAACCACTTCTTTTCCGTCATTGTCCTCTTTTTTCATGTCAAAACATAATCTCCCTGATGAAGAAAGAAAAAAATAACGTTACAGCAGAATATGGCGCGCAAGGAGGACCCATAATATGTTACCATAAGCGGAGGAACCGTTGCTCGGGCGACGCATATTGTCACGTAACTGTGTGGGGCAGCTAGTGCTGGTATGAGGCCTCGTAGCCACAACTAGGTGCGTCTACCGCTGTCAGATTTGCGCACGGCGCTGACCGACAGCTGCTCCAGAACTGACGTCCTTCGTCTGGTAGCTGGCACATGTTGGAGAAGTCTCATCAATGTACTGAAGCCCCTTTGGGCTGCTTTCCAGGAAGCTTATTTCTAACGACGGCTCTCGAACCTGCTTCCGCTCATCACATGCTTTCTGAAAGCGACGCTGACACTTCGTCTGCGTGTGCCCGCTTTTAGTCGTCTCCATAGTCTCGGGGTTTTCCTCATCATGTAAGGAACCAATATCTACCAGTAGTCGCAAAGGCATTCCATCAATAGCACGTTCGCAGAGAAAGGGATGACGTCCTAGAAGACGCTGCATTAAAGTAGCACAGAAGTCATTTTTAACACCCTATTTTCTTGCTATAAAACTATTAAGTAGGCCAGTAAGATGCACCATGCGAAGTAATTCGCACCACAGAGTCATAATTACCGCAGGAATTGAATTTAAAGTACGCCGCAAAAACTGACCGCGCGCAACGGTGGTGAAGAGCAGTACCAGCCTGTGATCTGCTTGGAACCTCGCGCTGACGCTCTAAGGAGAACGCTCGCAGATTGGTCTAGAGATACGTTGTCTGCTACTCCTCTGCTGTCTGCAACTCGGCTGTTCGTGGTTCTGAAAACGCCTTTCTCCTGGCTCGGTTTATAATTCAGCTGCCCCTTCTATCCCTACTGACAGGCTAACCAGAACGAGTTCTCCTTATAACGTCATCGGTGACAGAGATAATGACAGAGTCGTCAACAGGGTGTTCTACTTTGAGACTCGAAACAGTTCCGGGTGTAGCTCCGTACTGGGACCACTGGGTTAAAAAAAATAGTGAGAGCGTTTGAAAGGTAAACATTGCATGCCAGTGCAAAGGCCTCCACGTCTCGATTCTAAAAAAAATATGAGAACTATAAAATTGTGTGGCCCAGAACCTTTTTTATTTGCATTTGTATAACACTGCATGAATTAACTGCTGCAGCAGCCGAGGGATGCTAAGATTAACGAATTTAGAGACTAGAATGCCCTCTATAGAAGAGTGGTGTCAGTGAAAATAAGGTGGTGGTCGTAGCGATGATGAAACTACAGACGTCAGTGACTAAACATGAACCCAAGTTTCAGGACAAACCTGGCAAATTTCTTTTGTGCTTGTATCCCATCGTACTTCTTCCACATTTTCAGAACAACCCCGAGGAATGTTTGACAGGATGCCAGTACTACGCGGGGGGTCGAACCATCACTGGATCAACGGATCGGTATCCAATGCTTGATGGAATGACCTGCCACAGTGGAGTACGCTGTTTCATTTGCCTCTGTGTTGTATAGCAAGCACTGTCCAGTTACCTTTCTGGCCGGCCAGGGCGTATTTGGACACTAGTATTCCGAAAACATAGGAACGAAAGCATGCGCAATATGCTACACTCACGACCTACTAGACTATAGCGACCACGTCATATGGACCCCTTCCCAGCGCCGCATTTGGAAGCTAGCGGTGGCGCTACTCATCGTTCCCGTTATTGCTTCCTCAACTTCTACAATACTTTGTACTTCAGACTACCTTAGTATTTCTGTACAAACGGTGGATATTCCACGGAAGATGTCTCAATCTAAAGTTCATTATCATCATCATTCTACGCTACGTCTGCTACGGTAGTCATACGTCCGCTTCTGCGCGTTCAACATTCAAATTTCTATTGTCCAATCATGATGCAGATCTCGCGGGCCGATGAATAGCGCCCCTAGCGGATTGTGCGGACGGGTTCCTCATAGGGGTTGCCGATTATGACATGATCGTTATAATCTAGTAGGCCGTGGTTACACTACACTACTAATTACAAGAAAGGAGGTATCAAAGTAAAATGCAGAATTCCTGTCATCATTCCACAACCTATTATTGCGCTCATGAACATGACTGGCCATTTCCGAGCTGTGATATAGAAACACGAAGTAGCTCATAAGCTCGTTCTAGCCTCTATATAACATGACGATGTCGCTCCGGATTCTTTTTAGTACTGAAATTAACGCAGAAATCTAGAGTTTGTTTCTGTCAAGTATGACACTTCAAAAGGTAAATAGACACTGCGGGATGGAGGGGCGAAACAGAAAAGCGTAACTTTGTGCACCTTTTTTTCACATAATTTGGCCTTGTCGTGCAAAAAAAAATTACATGCGTTTCTCATGCGCTATTTTTCCAATCCCCGTAGGTCTGCGAATACCCCTTTTGTCTTGAATCATTGGTGCTACTCTTCCCTGTAGCTGACTCTTTCATGAGCACGAAGCGAGGGCTCTAGATTGTTATGTGAGAAGTCTATACACCTATTAACAGCCAAAACTGGTTGTGACACTTTCTTATTTGTAGTTCATGGCATTATGCGTACATTATCCTGCACGCTGCAGTATACAAAAAAAAAAAAAAAAAGAAATGCTCGTATGTTCATTGGTGCCATGGTTGCCAAGAGACGAGTCCTGAAACCAACTTCAGCGTTGAGATATGACGTCACACGAAACGAGAGCCTCCGCCACACCTGTTGGTCCCGGTAAGCACGTGACATCCGCACCGACTCCCGACTGCTCGCCGTGACGTCGCGGTATCCGCGCCGGTTTTCGATGCATGTTTTTGCTCCCCTCACAGTAAAACATTAAATGAACATGAAAGATGTATGTATTCATCCTTCATATGTGTTCCAGCCTCAGAGCATCAATTCCCATCATAAAGTCGAAGGTGCGCGTCGGTTGATGTAACCGCGTTTTACACTTATGCTTCATAACTTGAGATCAAATTCGTGAAATACTTACTTTACTTTCTGGAGGTAGACGGTGTCTCAACGGCTTTCATTGTCTAAGGGTCAGAAAATGTCCCCCATCTCTAGCTAACTGGAATGCAGCGTATCGTAACGTTTCTTACTCACGGGCATTATGTTTTTAGAATGACATTGTTTATTGGCAGATACGCTCGCTAGAACTAAAGGAATTACACATCGTGAGCCACGTTCTTTCAGAGAGCATGATAACTGGAGAATGCACGGCAAGCTGTTCCCCCTTTGAATTCCGACACACATTCCTCTTTATCTGCTGTGCCGACAATGCTTACGTTCTGCTAATTCTCTATTAATGTTATCTGTTGCAGAGTAAATGCTATAATGGCATATGCAGAGCCGACAAGCCAGTATTTTAAAAGAGGAAGATCTGGTGTGCTGCCATGCACATCTCACGACACGGGATATTTCTGTGCAACGACGATCCCTTTCACTAGTGCCACCACCACCTAATAAAGTGCAGTAGTAAAGTAATAAAGTGGCTCACGGCCATCTTTTTCAGAAGAAAAACGAAAAAGTGTACAAATTTAAAGGGACGGTCGCATCTGTCTCAGTCGATTTCAAATCTATTGTGTCACTTCATTCCTCGTGTATATATGCTGTACGAGGCGCCCACCCGCACGGCTGCGGCATTCCCTTTCTCAAGGTTGCGTCCTCATTTGTTCTGAGGGAGTGACGTTTTCTCGTTGTTTAAGAGAGGGAATCCCTGCATACTCTCAACATATGTCGTCTGCTCTTGTCCTGTAGGCCACGTGATGCAAACTCCGATGCGAAAGAGCGGCGTAGGTTGACTGTTATTCCGTGGACTAAATTTACTACTCTTCTTACTCCACAAGGTAGCTTGTCCCATACGACTGCATTGCATCGGACCGAGACACTGTGTGGCACTTTCTCCATGGAAGAGGCGAACTTTGTTAACGTCTAGGGGTACCCTCGCTTTATTCCGTAGCACACGTACTACGGTAGGAGGAGCACTCAAACCACACATGAATACACCAGATCCAGCACACGCGGACCGAAGAGCCTAGCCCAAACGCTGCGTTGCTTCCCCCGCACCGCCACGTGAGTCCCCTCCTCTCATGGTGCTCTTTTCTCCCATTCTCGTAGCCCTCTCCCATTGCTGCCTTCTCCCCTATTCCCTCGACCCTCACCTCACCTTCCCTCCCCCCTTCAAATCGTGCAGCCATTATGGTTCATAACGTGCCAGTTGGTCCACTATAGCACTTCCATGTACATACGTGGCGACTGTAGCCGTCATGGGTGTGGTCACGTAGCTTGTACACGTTAGGTCCCTAGCAAGAAGCAATTGTAAATGGCTCATTTCTTCAGGGTGCAAGTTTGCCCCCATGATGCACGTGTTGGCTTTGCTGAGAGTATGGGAACGGTTTCCTTTATCTTTAATGACGTCACGTGGACAGTTTTAGGTCTTCCCCTCTGTTATCGTGTCTTTCGGTGGTAGCCGAAAGAGTGAAGTTGTCATTGTTGTCGACTAGTGAAGGAGCTGTCTTTTTTTTTGTGTGTGTGTGCGTTTCTCCATAACTTTCTGTATCTCTGTTTCTTCTTGTTCCTGTTTATTTGCATCTCTCTGCATTTTGGGAATATCAAGCCTCCATCATGACTAACCTTTCCCTTCCCTTTTTGACGTTTGCATGCACATTTGGCATGGAATAACCCAGAGGTGAACAAGGTCACGCCCGAAAGCCACGGTCTTCAGGGGATTACGATTCAGTCCCTTAAAGGGACGCGACCCTCGGTCCTGCTTTTCTTTCGATGGGGGGAGGGGGGCGAACAAGTGCCCCTATTGAAAAATACTTCAGAAAATCTTACAAAAGAAATCTCTCAGACTGCTGAAGGAATTTCTATGAGGTTATGAGACTAAATCTTACAAAATTTCTCTCAGAGTTTCGCACAGGGATCCCGTAGGATTCCAGGGAGGATTTCTTACAGGCAGGGGCAATGCAGCTTTCTTACAGGGCTTCTTACAGGGTGGCCTGTGAGGCTTTTTCACAGGATTTCTTACAGGCCTCGAGACCCGCAAGAAAGCCTGTGAGAAAGTGTAATGGGCCACCCTGCAAGAAACATCCTAAGAAAGCTGCACTGCCACGTATGATAATTGAAGGATCCCATACTAGAGTAAGTCGCATGCCGTCACTGTAAGGAATGTTGCAGAACATTTGTGGCCCAGCCAATAAGTTCAGAAAGGCATGACCCAACGCATTGTACACGTACTTGAAATGTCCAATGCGACGACCAAGAAATTTCTTCATGTGATTATGACAACTTTTTGTTTCGCACATTGGGAACGCGTAGGCTTTCTTCCGTAAAAGCATCATCCAACTTTCTCGAGACGAGAATGGGTTACGACCACGCACGAATCCAATTAATTTCTACTCGCTGCCGCTTCTTCCGAGTTTAACCTAGAAGAAACAGCATTTTAAAAAGCACGGTTAAAACAACATGTGTGTGCGTGAGAGATAGGCATAGAAATATGTAACATACCGTTTGCCCAAAGCACAGTTGCTATAACCATCTCACTGCATTCTACCTTCCATTCCTCAGAATACGCGCGAACAGGGGTAAAGACGCATAAAGAATGAGAATGCGTAGTACGGACGATTATATACCACACACACACACGTGCTATATACATCAAAAGCGACGAAAATCCTGAATTCCTGGCGATATTTGCATGAGATGCGTAGCTGCGTCCATGCGCTTCAACGTTTCAAAGCAGACTAACGAACTTGCTGGCAGTTGGAATAAACGCTGTTTCTGAATCACGCTGTTTTCTCATAGAAATCACAAGGCCACACCCTGAATTATCCCACAGGATATTTTCACATTGGTGTGCCTGTGATGATAGGTATTCGAATCTGCATCCTTTGTGGGAAATTCTGAGAGACGAAGACGCTTCTGTAAGAAATTCTGAAGGAATGCTATGTTTCTATGAGATTTTCTGAAGTATTTTTCAATAGGGGCCCGTTCGTGGAACCCGGCCCTCTCCTTCCAATGATGACACTTCCCTGATAGAGGTCTATTCGAACGCTTTGCATCTTACACCCTGTGGGCGCACAGTGGTTCAGATTCATTTCAATGGCAGCGGTTCTCACTTCCTGCATAAAGTACTGCCTCACAACTAGGTGCAGTTTCTAGACTTTTTCGGCGCGACGCTCTAATGCTTGTGCGCTCCAGGCAGGAGCATTCATTCTTTGGACTCAGTTGTGTTCAGAGAGCTATCACTCGTCTTGTGCTTTTGCTACCAAGTAGTTTAATAAACCGTTTGCTGTTTATTCGACGACTCGCCGGCCCATTTCGCTCGTGACAATACTGACATTCATTGAATATCACGTTTTGTGGCAAAAAAATGCCGCGAAGGAGCCGGAGAGAAAAGCGAGAAAATATGTGAACGTGAGTGAAAAGCGAGTTAAAAGTAACTTGGGACTTAAGTTCAGTTACTTTGGAAAAGTTACCTGAATAAGGAAGGAGTTCCTCTGAAAGTTACCACAGCGCAAAAGTACCGAGTTAAGTTACAAGTTACAAAAAAAAAAAGAACTTAGTTACAGTAGCGAGTTACCTCGAACTCTGATCATGCTTACTATATTGGTTTTTGCAAAGTCCCCGTTCTTGCGCTGACACGATTCCTTCGGGAATCTGAACTCCTGGGCATGCTCTGATACGTCCTATGTGCAACGATTAGTGAAGCAGCTGTTTATTCTGTTTTTTTTCCATAATTTCCTGTGTCTCAGCTGCTTGTATCTGCCTCTGTTTGCTTGATAGCCTTTTGGGAATAGCAAGCCTACACCGTGGCTAACCTTTCCCCTCTCTTTTTTTCTTTTACTTCGCATTTCGGACAAGCCACTACGTTTTCTTTTTACTTTTTTTTTATTAAGAGCATCGGGTCTAGCATACGGCACTGTAACCGTTCAGTATGACGAGTTCATTGCTCAATGATAATCTCTACCTGATTTCTTTTTCTTAATGAACATACCCCCTTCCCCCTCTCTCCCTCTGCCTGGTGGAGCAGGGCTTCGTCCTTTATACAACGTCAGCATAAAGAATTTTAACCACCATGTTGGTGACTTCTGTCCTTGTCGCGTTACTCTCAAAAGACTAGTCTCAGTTCCTCGTTCCCAGCGACGCCACAACATGGGTGGACGGCCAATTTCGCTCTTTCCATTGAGATGAATACTGGTCAAAATAAAGCTGTTGTTTGACCGCCGTCTTTAATGAGCATATGATTGACGATAACGTAACATTATCAAGCGGTAAACGCATGAGTAACGTATATCAATGTTCGAAAGATGGAGGAAAAAGAAGATTCCTTGGTTCTGCGTGCGATAAATGCCCAGCTGCCAACTCAGCGAGCTCGTATAGTTACCTGGAATGGAAAGCTACGGTCAAACACACAGCCATAAAGCTACAATGACTCTGTGCATGTGAATTATGCGAGTAACCACCACATGCACAATGTCTACCCTTGTGCCATTGAGCCAAAACAAGCGAACTTCACCACCTCCACCGCTTCAACCATCACATTCTCCAGATTGTCACCGTCAAGTCATAGTAGAGTTTAGACATCCTCATAGCCCTGGACGGTCTCCCTTGTGGCTAATGGCCATTCTCCATGGGACGAAGAAGAAGAAGAGGTTGTTCACGCGAGGAGTGTGGCCGATGCGGTATCTTTTCTACACCGTGCTCGAGCAGGAGGAGATGAACCGGCACGACATCAACACGAACGGACGTGAAAATGAATCAAGCTATACACTCGGGAAAATGAAGGAATTCGGCTAAACGCAGTCCACACGTGCACAGTTCCCGGGACTACCACGGGGTGGCAGCACTAATAGCGGCGCCCATTCCTTGGATAGCGTTTTTGTGTCACCGTCACAGTTCAAGTGGATTAGCAAAGGAAACAGCCAAGAGTTTAATATCTACAGTTAGTACGAGCACCAGGCTCACAGCCACACTCCTTACACCGCATACGTGCAAACTCAATGTATTCGAACGTCGTACTCCACCGCCTGAAGACTACGCACGATCCAACATGCCCTTTCTGTCCGACATCCTCTGACACAATTGAACACATCCTTCTACAGTGCCTTGCCTGAAGTCAGGAAAGATCTAAGCATCTGGACCCGCAAGAGCTCACCAGTACATGACGTCATCTTTGGCGGCTCAACGTGGGCAGAAAAATGTTTACCACGCCTCAAAACTGGCTTCCTCCCTGAGGGATACCAAGCTGATATACTGTCTCTAAGGACGCGTCACAAGTGGCCCTTTCGCCCGAGTACTCTTCAACGCCTTAGTCAAGCATTCCCACAGTGATTTTTTATTTTCATTTTCAACTTCTGATGTTCTATCGCTCATCGTTCAACCCCTGATTGGACTTCACTGCAAATCCGAACCTAGAGTCATATCTGCAGTCTTTCTCTTTCATTTTTTGACCTGTGTTAGTGGTGACGTTGCCCGCAACTGCAAGCAGTTACACCACCACCACCACCACCACCACCACCACCATGAATTGGGGTCTATGTGACGAGGAGACGAAGATCTGCGTTCGTTTCGCGCATACATATGTCAGTAGTATAAGTGCGTCTCACCTGGCCTTACATCCCATCACTACCACACGGACATAATTATGCCTTTTGTCCTGGCCAATCTCCCTTAGTAGCTCACGCCATCACCTCATTGGTAGTAGTAGTAGAAGAAGAAGGTATGGCCCTTAGTGGATAACGCCCTCCCAGTGGCCAGCGGCCATTGCCCTCCTGGCTGAAGGAGAAGAAGAAGAACCCCTCCCCAGGATCTCCGTTCTCCATTCTCCATGGGAAGAAGAAAAAGAAGAAGGAGAAGATCTCCCCTAGTGGCTCACGGCCATCGGCTCACTGGTAGTAGTAGTAGTAGAAGAAGAAGAAGACGAAGCACGAGAAGGTATGGCGGAGGAGGATTCGGAGACTTGCATCATTGTCCAGGACAGGAGCGGTTCTACGTCGAGTTCCCCAGAGGTGTGTGCAGAACCTTTTGTCAGACCTTTTTGGACGCTGTAGAACTTGGGTCCTCACTTTGAGGTGACTCATAATTCCATTGCCACCAGCAATATGGGGTCGAGTATCCCACTTGGGCTATGGTATTCCCCAATTAACATCATTAAAATAAACGGGTGTAGTTCCCTATCGGGACCACTGGCTTTTCTTGGAACGGAAGTAGACATCAAATAACGGATGATTTTACTAGAAAGATGAGAAAATTACGGATGAAATGAAACAAAAATCAACGTCATACAACGTACCAAATATACAAAAATTAAATTTTATCGCTCGTTTCTTCGAGGCAGTCCGCCATCTTGGATGAGGACTTTCTGACTTAACCCGAGGCACAGTCTCGACGCCCGCACCGCCTAGTGCGTGCATGGGGGGGGGGCGCAGCCCCCTCAGACCCCCCAATCTGTAGAACCTAACTTAACCTAACCTCACTAAAGTGAGGTAATTTAGCCCCCTACCTTTCGCAAGATGACAAGTTTCGAATCCGTTAGGCTTAGCACTCCCGTGTTTCTCCAGCGCTACAAGTGCGTCAGATGGGGATGTTCAGATGCATATAAAATAACTTCTAGACCACAAATTCTTGTGATTCTTGTATTCACTATATGGTCTTCTCTCACTACAGTGCATTATTTCTCTTCTGAACACTACGGCTAATTAGAAAAAGCCATAAGCCCGTCTACGGAACTACACCCCTTTTCTCAAACAAAAACCAATGAAAACAAAAATCGAACGCTTTCAACTAAAAGAGGAACTGATTATAGGAACGAAATTAAACAGGAATGGCCCTCGTATATTGCGTGAACCGTATGCAACCGCATGCAATTTTAGCGCCCGTTTCGTGAAGACCATCAGCCATCTTAACTGTGGACCTTCTGACCTAACCGGCAGCACAGTCTCATGCCCGCACCGCCTAGTGCGTGACTGGAGCTAGTGCTCCCCCAGGCCTCCCCCAGGCCTCCCCAACCTGCGAAACCCAACCTGGACTAACGTCACTAGAGTGACGTGATTTAGCCCAATTCAACCACCCTACCTTTTGCGATATGGCAAGTTTCGAATCCGTTAGGCGTAGCGTTCCCGCGTTTTTCATGCGCCAGAAGCGCGTCCGATGGGGTTGTTCAAATGTATATTAAAAAATCCACAGGATTTCATATTCCTTACATTTTTTAGATTCAACATATGGCCTCTCACTTCTACGCAATATTTACCTTCCAAACATTAATTTTTAAAAACGAGTGGTCCCGACACTGAACTTCCATCTCTGCGCATTTTCAAGTTAGAATAGGATACGCTATGCAAGTACGTAAGCCTATCAGCTTTTCCCCTCGTTCACCTCAGACTCCCCTATTGGGTCTCCCTCAAATAAGAACACAACTATAGGCGTGCGGTCCAGGTCGCAGTGAGCATTATTCCCCCGTCACCAGCAGGCCGCCATCTTCTGCATTAGGTGATTAACGAAACTCGGATAGCAGCCCATGCAGAACGTTCGTTGACGCTCGATCTCAAACAGCGCCGCACTTCTTCTTCTTCTTTGGCCTCGGGGCAGTGGCCGTTATCCACTGAGGGCGCTTGGCCAGGACCACATGGAGATCATAGGCGTGGAGTTTCCTAACCACTAGCAATAGCTATTAGCAACTAACTAGCTCTACCAAGGAGGTTGAGGCCTGTCAGACTGGAAACGACAGGTGTAGGATTCGAGGGAAAATGCCGTGAAGCTAAGCGCAAGAGGAAAGGCGTGGCGAAGATACTTTCGCAGCTCCAATGCGCTGGCTAAGAGTCATGAAGGCAGCCACACTAGATGCTACAGCCCAATTCCACCTCCCCGCATGCGAAGCCCCGAACGATAGAACAGAGCCTACACTCTTAAAAATGAACTTCACCACATAGCACGCTCCTAGCCAACCATCGTCCCGAATGACAACGTTCTCGCCCCTGATTTGTTGAAAACGGGAGGAGGAGCCTATTTTGTGCCGTGCATAATGGACACAAAATAGGCTGCTCCTCCCGTTTTCAACAAATCAGGGGCGAGAACGTTGTCGTTCGGGACGATGGTTGGCTAGGAGCGTGCTATGTGGTGAAGTTCATTTCTAAGAGTGTAGTCCTCGCATTTCCTCCTATATTTCGTCACACGCACGCGCATGCGCACGGCACTGAACACAGGTACGAGATAGCGGCATCTGGTGAAGATTGAATCTTGATCTTGATTCAATCTTGAAGATTGATCTGGTAGGCAGATGGGAGCGCCTTGCCTTGTCAGAGGGCGAACCAGATAGTTGTGACGAAGACGATCGTAGAGGCGACAGCGGAGAAGGAAGTGTTCCACTGTTTCGTCCAGTCCACAGTGCGGGCACAATGACGAATCGTGGGCGCCAGCCCGATACAGGTAGATGTTTAGGGGGAGGGCTTGTGAGTTTTGTATCGCCGATGTCACACACCCCATCATCGGGCAGATTTTCTTCGTCATTTCTACCTTCTCGTCGATATGCGACACAAAAGACTCGTTGGCGGTACTAACACCTCAAGCGTGCATACTGTAGCGTCGCACTTCTGTTTGTGTGGCCTGCTTGCTTGCCAGTGATGCCTTGCGCCGATGCTGGGGTGGAGGCTCTAAGGCCATGGTACACGTGCGCCTCCTCTCGATTGGTTGAGCTCAGGGTAATCTGGATGGTACAGGTTCCGACAAAAGTTTACGGAACACTGGAGTGGTGTATATAGTCATCTGAGCGACACGGTTGCTGCAAACAGGAGCAGATAGATTTACAAACAGGTGACCGGGAACTCGATGCACCTCCCAGTAAGTGTGTCCACTCCCGTTCGCCGCTGGGGTGTCGCTGAGATCAAGAAATACGTCACTCTGGTGTTCCGTAAACTTTTGTCGGGATCTGTACGAATGGATCACCTGCTGCATAGTATCACCTCACGCCTTCGGAAAAGAGGCACAATAACGGCGCGTGTGCGTTATCTACAACGCTTGATCTAAATGCCGGTTTGTGCAAGGGCCAGCTTGAGGGGCACAATATTCTGAAATAAGTTTGAGGTGTATGCAAGCACTGTGAGCTCACCCATGTTTGCTCTGAGCGTTCTCTTCATTATGATATGTGTTACCACAGAATTTTTCTTTGTTTGTGTCATGGTGCTGAGGAAGAGACGTGTTTCTGAGGATGCAAACACGCAAAAGAAACACTTATATTTTTGCTCGTATACTGATTTTCGTATCGCTCAAGTGTCTGCAGATAGCCAACTCAGTAGGGGATCCGTGCGTGCTTGCCAAGCCCCCTTCGAGAGGGGGCGCTTGTGCACCAGGGCCCCAGAGTCTCCTCCCCAGCACGCCCCGTCATCGACACATGGCGGCGCTGGCATGCAAGCAGGCCACGGGCTCCCGCGCTACAGTTAAGGGTGGCGACGCCTGTACGTGAGAATGCTAGGGGAACTGAATGGCCTATGCTGGATAGTTTATTTGGTCACATGCCCGGTGTTCCTATTATTTGATGAAAGCGCTATAATGCGAGAGGTGAATGAGAACTGCAGAGCGTGGTACTTGTATTTTGTGTAAGGCTCACACTGCCGCGAAATAAATTATCGTTCAAAAACAATCCAGGGAAAAGACATGCTGACGCCAGGAATCAAACATGGTTGCCAGATATGCTACACCACACTAGCACGCAGTTTCCCTTGCGCCTTAAGTATAGGGGCCATTCCTGGTGTCAGCGCCTCTTGTCCCTCAGTTCTTCGAATTCGCTAATTTCTGGGCGTTTGAAACTTAACGTGTCTGTGTCGTTGCTGCCTCGGTCACTTCGCGTTGTTTACGTCGTTTATAAATTCTCTCTTCCCAGCAGGGGACGACGGCCGGACAAGCAAGCAACAAAACCTACGCTATAGTGGCTTTGATGGTTTTCGCCGTCTTGGTCCTGGGTATCGCTTCAGCTGCTGTCTGGATTCTGGTTAACAAAGAACAAAGTACGACGGACCAAGCTCACACACCGCTATCTCCTAGAAACGTTAAGATGCGAAAACTCTCGCCGAGGCCGAGACTTCCTGAAGCGAACTACGGAGATTATGAAGACACCACCGCGACGCCGGCGGAAAGAACCAGCCCGCTGAGCGAAGACATCTGCGACAGCGATCATTGCCGGTACGTCCGCGAGTACTTTGAGGCTATCATAGACACGGACAAGGACCCGTGTGACAACTTCTACGCGTTTACCTGTGGCATGAGTGAGCAGCTGAGAAAGAGCGGCGTGTACGTAGATAAGAGGTATCAGAATGTTGCTACACGAAATTTGACTGAAGCTATACAGAAAAATTTGGAGAAAGAACACATTCCCGCACGTGTGAGAACTCCTTTTCAGCAGTCCGCAGCGCTGTTCAGACATTGCACCCAAGTTGACAAAAATGAGTCTGCGAAAGCCGCCTCAGACTTCTTAGCCCAACATCAGATGGATCCAAAAGGAAACATGTCCTTTGACCCGTTGGACGTCATGGTTAAATTCATATTCGAAACTAACATTCCGTTAATTTTCAAGTTGGAACAAGAAGATTTCGGTTCTCCAAATTTTACGCTGTGGCAGATCACGAAGGTCTCACTGTTGTTGGAAGGTTCGAGTATAGGCGAAATCATGTCGGAATTATTCTTGACGCCCGTCAGCGATGACCTTGTCCAACGCATCACTGAGGCAGAGCACAAGAGAAGTGAAGTCAGCAACATGTCAAGAACTGGCAGCCTAGTGTCAAATGGCAGCAACGCTATCACGGTATTGGAGTTGGGGAAATTAGGTTTGGATAACGGGGACGACACTCTCTCAAAGGCATGGACTAAAGCTCTCGAGCGCTACGAATCGTCTCGTCCCCTTCAAAACATGAAGATAAGCATGACCGAGGCCGACTTTGGATTTTTTCATCGCGTCTTCGGAAAACAAAGGCTCATTTCGGATGAGGAACTGAGATGGTTATTCGCCTGGAGATGCATCCTCTACCTCTATGAAGTGGCGGTGTACAAGACCTTCTGGTGCATTAACACAGTCCTCGGGGCCATGTCAGTCCCAGCGGGTTCTACAACGGTCTTTCCGATGGTTGACGAAGAAACAGTTAGCGCTGCCAGAGAAGTGGCCGAAAGAATCGTGAACGAAATTAAAGAATCCTTTAAGACCTGCTCGTGGCTCGATGAGGAAACACGCTCCGGAGCCTTGCAGAAAATATCCAAGATGAAGGTCCGCCTGGGATACCCGCCTAAACTGAATACGTCCCAAAAAGTCGATGCGTTCTACAAGGACTTCCCCGACTTAAACGGCCCTTTTGTCCTGGATTATCTAAAGCTGAACGCATTTCAAACAAAGAAGGACTGGAAAGGTGCAGCGGATGGTTTCTCCGATTATTTCTACGACCTGGCGGTCCCTCTGAACGCGAACGAAGCCAATGGCTTCAACATGATTAGCTCTAACTTCATCTCAGTGGGTGTCCCTTTCCTCATGAAACCGCTCTTTAGCGCAGGTGGCCCCCCTGAGATCAACTATGGCATGCTGGGATTCATAACGACGCACGAGATAATGCACGGCTATGATCAAGGGGGCCGTCTCAGGGACGGCAACGGGGCCTTATCGCCGTGGTTTACGCGGAAGAGTCTTGCGGAGTACAAGATCCTGGAGCGGTGCTATGTAGAACACATAGACAGTGTCCCGAAAGCGAGGGCACTCGTTGCTTTCGCGCAGGAATACCAGGCAGACGCCCTCGGCACTTTATCCCTCTTAAGGGCGTACCAGAAGGCTGCCAGAGAATCCAGGGTACATCTGGGTGACGTGAAAGGCCTGTCGAGAGATCAGCTTTTCTATGTCACTCTCTGTGTACACTGGTGCGGACTACCACCTACTACATCTGAGGGAGAGACACACCCACCTCCGGACGAGAGATGCAACGTGCCTCTCATGAACTCTGCGTACTTTAGCAAGGTATTTTCGTGCCCACCCAACTCTCCGATGAATCCGCCGCAAAAATGCTTATTTTGGTGAACGACGCGCTAAAAATGTGCGCCATTTCCGAACAATTGCGTCGTTTATTAAAGCACGACCATCGACGGAGCTGGTCTCATTATTGCTACAACATTTTGTGCTTTAATGGCTCCAAGGTTTTTGTCTCAACTCCCATCCACGAGGGTGGTGAACACAGATTAAGATTTCGGAGGGACACCCTAGATGTTCGAGTGCTCGGTTACATCCGCATGTAGTTTCTTTTTTGGTTCGCGAGTTTAGAAAATCTGAAAAAAACATTCCTGATGTGAAGGGAAAAAAATTATAGGACTGTTACGACTGGTGTAATGTGAAATTCAGCATAAGCTGTGCGTGTGGTGAAATGAGGCCGGGTGAAAGGGCATTGAGAAATTGACTCACTGATTGACTGATTGATTGATGGACTGGCTGACTAATCGGCCTGGATTGATTGACTGGATTGATTGATCGATTTATTTGTGGTCGCTCGCTGAAATTGTCGGCGAGATGAGCGGTGTCCTGAACGAGGGTTGTGCTGCCGCGTACGAGGCCCTGGTTTCGTTTTTTTGCTGCGCACTCTTCGTAGCAGTCGAAGAATCGCACAAAAACGCAGATTGGAGGAAACCATAACATGCCACCAATCTCTATCTCCGGCGTTGATGCAGTTCCAAGAACCTCCGTCTGACTCCACGGACCATATAACCACACGTGTGAGGTTTAAACACGGCAGCGCTATGCGGCGCTCTGGGAAGACGAGGTTGGTACAACGAGACAAACAAGCACTACCGAAAGAAAAAAACTATGAGGGATATACCACGATATCGCACCGTTTAAAATCCCAGATGTTCAAAATCCCCGATTTCTACGTTAAAGATTCAATATGAAAAATCGTGCGACGATAGCGTTGAATAATACTGACAAATGGCTCAGTTTTGCGTGATGACGTCTTTAAGAAGTGGTTGTCGTGAATAAAAACGAGTTTTTTTGGCAACCATTAGGCTTAGCACGGCGGCCACATCAGATCGGCAGATATAGTCGGAATTTGGTTAGGCTAGGTGTGGTCTTTTCTTTCTTTCTTTTTTTTTACTGTTCCTCACGCGGCTATATATATATAGGAGGGTTCCTGCAGCTGGGCGCGCGCGCGTGCAGGGTTACGCTACAGCGTCGTTTGGAATTTTGAACGTATGGGATTTTAAAGGGCGGATCCTTAACGGCGGCATTTCGGGATATATACCCTCAAACTAGTATATCACTCTCACAACACGGCTTGACTGCAAAGCACGCAGCTAGCCAACCATCATCCCGAATGACATCGTTGTCTCTCTCTCCCGATTTCTTGAAAATGGGCTTATTCAGTTATACTAATCGTTTCAAAAAGGCTTTCCGCAAATGTGCAACAAACTTGAAGGCAAAGAATTCCAGTCAGGAATGCAGGACAACCGAGGAGAGTTTGCTTTAATATTCACTGTGACTAAAAGGAATATGTAATCAATGTGGATGGTACGGATGCGGTCAGACGAGAAATATGCGCGGGAAAGGTACTCGTGTTGTTCATTTTAAAGCTGGTACAGCTCCGGTCAACCTTAATAATGACACTGGGGGGAAAAAAATCTCCGTTCTCATTTCTGAGTACGATAAAAGCCACCCTGAGGGCATGAGGGGGGAATAAAATCATCGGGTAAAATTGTCGCAATAATTTAGGTGGATTAATATTTCTTCAAGGCCTCCAGGGTCGCCGTAATCGCGCTCGAGAACGAGGCCATATTTTGTTTTTCTAGTGTTATTATTAAGGTTGACGGGAGCTGTACACATTCATAGATGGTCCCTTTTACTGTGAGTCCGTGCCAGAATAAAGCAAAATCATCCCTCGCGGAGTTGGAATGGTACCGCAAGGGAAGCGGATGTTAAATAAACTGTAAAGTGAAATTTTACCCCCCTGTTTCTGTGTGCGACCTGGTAGTGTTTGCCTGTGTGATGCCTCACATAGAGCCTAAGCACTCAAAGCGCGTTAATTATTACAGAGCATCAATTAGAAAAAATTAAATCGGGCGGCGGCGGGTTGCGCCCCGCAACAGCTAAAAAAGTCATGATGGGAGTACTCCCGTCACGTGATAGCTAAGTAATACACAATGAACTTATGACCGACTACTAATCTCCAATAAACATTACTTTTAGAATCACAAGAATTACTGGGACAGTTCTTGAAAATATCGAAGAAACAGTATTATTAACAGTATTAAGAAACAGAGATTATCGGATAAAAATAGTTACCGCGATCAAAAGACATCCAGAACGTCGCGCAGGAACAGCACCCGCATTGCTTACAAACCGTTTGGTCGCCGATCACGGGAACCGCCACTTTAAGGTCACGTGGTGCGCCTTGACGTTTGTTGCGACGTGCGACCAGAACCTGTCCAGGATGCATTGCGTTCGCCCAACGCGCTTTCGTCTACGGAACAATGCATAGGATGTCACCCCTGTGCTCAGAATGGAGCCCGTACTGAGAACTTCTATGAGAAACTCTACTATAACACGTAATCTCAGTTCAGTCAGTAGGAAGACTTACTTCTGTTGGCACGTGTTGTTGCCCATTGCTGGGATGGTTTCTAGCCCAGCTGATTCACTCGGATTATATTAACTGTCAAATAAAATAATACAATTTCACCCTCAGCTTTGTGTACTGGCGTTCATGCACAGCAATGGAATACCTGTGGCATCGGGAACAGCCTGGAAAAAGGGGGAAGCAGTGACATAGTCGTATAAGCAGTGTATAAGCCCCGTTCTGGACTTGTATGCGAAAGCTTATCTAGGTTATCCCTAGGTTATCGTGCGTATATCGGAGCCAATCACGGTGGTGTGTGAGTGTTACGGGGAATCTTATCTACTGAATGGTTCCGACTGATACGGTTCCACGTATACAACCTTATCGACGGTTTCCTAAAAGTTTCTAATGCCTCTATACCACCACATTTCAAAGCGCGAATGTCCTACTGTCATAGTCATATCTGCTAAGTGTGACGTATATCAGCACGGCCACATCCCCCCCCTTATCAGACGTTGATTGCTTCAATTTCGCCCATCGCGGGTACTCCCTAGCGGTACCAGGTGCCCTTTTGCACATGGGGTCATGTGGCCATGACGGTGCGATGAGCGGCAGTGAGCCCTTGGTAGCGCCCACATGGCCTTTCTTGTCGTATATAATCGCCGTTCAGCACACCATTCATTCTAGTTCACCATATCGATGATGCGGCCAAAATATTTTTTCTTAACGCCAAACCCCCACATTGCGCTTTCTCTTTTGTAGCATTACATCGTAGCACTGGTGCTTCTATGTTTGACTCATTTCCGTTACACGCAATTTGAAACTACCGGAATGTGGCAGATAAAGGCAATTTGAGGCTTCTGTTGTGTTTGTCTGCCTGTTTGCCTCTGAACGATTCATTACTTTCCATCGCGTTAAAACGATCCCCGCACTTTATCGGCAGTTCAACGATTGCCATCGGATTACTGCATGTTACACCACAAGAGAGACAGACCGCTTTTGTTTGTGTGTGTCTATGTAAACTAGCAAAGTTTCAGAAGCACTTCTGTATATGCGAATCATCACGTTCTTATACATACGCTTTACACGTTACATACACTTTAGACCGTCTAGCTGGACAGACGTGACGTATAGGAAACGTCAGCGCAGCGTGTGCTTACATTATTCCTCCCGTTTCTTGCAATGTTCAGTATACTTTCGGTCATGCACTTATATGGAAGTTTTTACCGCACTGACGTCAATAGCATTCTTCAGTGTGTCTGTCCGCCGAGAGTCGCTTTATAAGAAGCGAGCATTCTCCGACCAAGCATTCACGACCCGAACAACATGAAGATCGTCCTATGTTTTGGCTTGGTCCTGCTTCTGCTTTCGTGCAATGTCCTACAAGCCTTCTATCTGCAGGACACCACAGCCACGAACGAAGAACCGGTATGTATATAGCCAAAATTTCAACAAGCTTGCCCTGTATGGGTACTTGGTCTGAATCTTCGTTACCTCAGCTATGTCACGTTGTACGTATTTGATTTGTGCTTATACATTAAGCCCTACGTACTTTTCTTTTAAGCATGGCGGTGTATCAATATTTTTGTGCGGAAACGCCAAGAATTGAGACATAGGAAACACAGGACGGCACAGCCGAATCGGTATAAAAGGCAGCCAATAGGGTGAGATAAATCAGCCGCTCATCTAGATTTTGTGTCATCGTAGCGGTATGCGGGCGTTTCGGCACAGGACATTCCGGTACGGGACTTGAACGCGTTTCGTTACAAGCTGCCTGCAACATTGAGACATATCGAGCCTGTCGATGCCATTGACCCACTTGGAAAGTATCTGCTATTAGATGAATGGATTCATGTAAGGTTAATGATATTGGGTTAATGTTTTTGTGCCACCGTTGCAGTTCGCGCTTCGTTGGCGGAGTCGGTCACGGGCTGGACAAAGTTCACTGGTTCATGAGAGTGGGGTGGGGCATATGTTTAATGACATGAAAGAGAAGGAAAAGAGATTGTGAAATATTATTCCAATTATACAGTGGAAGGTGGAAATATATTATCCACCACAAATAGCTTGCTGCTTCCGAAAACGGGGACAAAGAACAGGATCAAAAGAAGAAAAGGTGCAAATAAATACAGTCTCCTTCATAGTAATAATAAAAAGAAAGAGAGAGAGAGAGAGAAACTAGGCGAAAGAGATATTATATAGGTGCTTCCTCAGTGTTGCCAGCTCGGGTTGTCACTTCCAGAGTTCCAAATCTTTTACAGGTTGGAAGTAGAGCTGTGGTCCCAAGGGAATTGTAGCGGCGCTCATATTTCGTTTAGTGTATTAAAAAATCCTGCTTTGTCATACGCTGGTCGTGCGACTGCTCTGAAAATGGGTCGAGGTTTTTACTGTCTGCAGTATACTCGTCGATGTCAGTGAGGGTCACCTTTTCTTTGCATTGGGTCAAAAGGAAAGAGAGGCCTCCTTCAGCGATATATCCATGATTGTTATCTCAGGGCGTGGTGTCGTACTGTAAAGGGGTGGGGGGCTGCTTGATTTGTTTTATTTTATTAATTTATCCGGAATACAGTTCGCTGATTTTCTCCGCATTTTCTCGGGAATACCCCCAATGTGCGAAAATACGGTCTGTGGTTTTTTTTTATTTACTTATTTATTTATTTTTTATTTTTCAGTTTGATTTGGAATTATTTTCTGGCGCAAGGATACGTGAGATAATGCTGCGCCGCACTAATTATGTCGATATGTTGGAGGCTAGCTGGCTTGATTCACTGCCCGTAACGTTGTATCACTGGGTGTTTTTCGGCATATTTTGGAGAAGAGCACATGCCATATATATATGCATTCCTAAATCTTAGGCGTAACCGAATAAAGCCCTGTTGGGTACCCCGATAGCCATTCTCAGTTTATTTGCCAGCTCGTTTTTGACCCGCGTACTTCTTGGGGACGCTGCCAAAAACGTGCGTTCGTGTACATCGCCGTTCTCTTCTTTACAATACGATCGTCCCGTTACGCCATCCGTAACCGTCAGTTAACGGAAGCTCTATTCCCCCGATATGCCTGAAATTGTAAGAATAGTCACTCCGATACCGAGAAAATAAGCCGTATTAATAGCGCTGTTTTTAACATATAATAATACACACATAATTTGTTCCAGAAGATAAAAATAACGAAGACGGTTAAGAGCATCAACTGTTCACTATGTACACATTAAAAACAAGACTTTCGTGCAGTAGGCTGCACTTGTTCAAGTTTGAGGACCTGTTACAAGTGGTGAAGCATATATCAAAGAACAAGTCACATGGTACAAGAAAAAGGGTGAGAAGTACGCAGCACCATCAAGGTGCTGCTTGTCCTCAATCCTTCGCCCTTGAGCCCTAATTCCTCGTACGCATTCTAAAGCTCTTTGTGCCAACCATGGCTGCTGTGCCTATTCATGTGATGAACAAGAGAGAACTGATGTTCTGAGGCTGGGACAACATAGAAGGGACAATCACATACAAGTTGCCTAAGAAATTAACAATGAAAGATGGAAGTCACTGAAAAGGTTATCACTGAAGAAGTGCACGAAAGTCTTGTTTTCAATGTATATAGTAAACAGTTGATGCTCTTAACCGTCTCTGTTATTTTTATCTTCTAGAACAAAATATATGTTACTACAGACACATGCTGTCCTTCAATGCAGCTTATGCTTTCATTGCAGGAACACCTCGGACGCATAAAGTCCACGCCGCAGGACACGTCGTACCAGGGCAACGGACATCATTGGGCGCGAATGGTTCTCACTGGACGTCAGCAAAAACGCGAAGCATGTCGCAACCGGTTTTGTGCAAATCTCTGTTCGGTCGCGCCAAACCTAGTTTACGGTGGGTGTGTTGATCTTTGTGTGAAGCTGAATGTTGACATACCATTATGTCCAAAAGGGAAATAACAGCGATGACACTCTTATCACCTGGAGAAATTTGTGATTGAGTGCAATAAAATTAGAGAATGCAGTAATAAGAGCAGGCCCCTGTAGCACAATGTTCACCTAAAGACACGGATAAAACCTTTTAGTGACATGGATCAGCTTGAAGCACCCATTTGCCTGAAAATCATCCAGCGTGACAGCGCTCCTGTACTGCTCTCTAATAAAAATATCAAGGTAACTGTGTGGATTGTCACTGAAATGCGACAGCATTTACGAGCTCATCACGGGCATTTCCTAACAATGTACAGTATAGAAGCCTGTGGAGACTGGAGAAACTGGTGCCCTGACAACCACAAGAAGGCTTTACCCCAGACGAAGACACGATCCATAACACGTCCCGTACTGGCATCGGGAAGTTTATCGTCATTGCCTATAGATGCAAATCGAAGACTTCCTTCGTGAAGTCCGCGAACAACAGGTGCAGGAGTCGTCAACGCTGAACTCGAAATTAAGTAAGGAACAGAAAAGAAACGTAGGGGAAGCAACAAAACTAACTAGGCTTAATTATATTCAGTATATTACGTTTTGCGACGTCCTCGTTGTTGTGATTCTGGACAAACCGGTAC
This sequence comes from Ornithodoros turicata, assembly GCF_037126465.1. NCBI lineage: Eukaryota > Metazoa > Arthropoda > Arachnida > Ixodida > Argasidae > Ornithodoros > Ornithodoros turicata. The sequence goes on along the minus strand of NC_088202.1, from coordinate 146,260,799 downwards.
ACTTTTTCTACTTTTTTGGTCTAGGACATCCAGTCGAGGCATACGGCACTATTCCGATTCAGCGCTCAATGATAATCTCTGATAATCTCTCTCTAAACATACCCCCCCCCCTTCTACCTGGTGGAGCAAGGCTTGGTCCTTTATGCGACGTGAGCATAAAGAATTCAACCACCATTTGTGTCACTTCTGCATTAGAACGAGTTCTCACCTTCTTGTCACAGTATCCTCAGACGCTTTCAGACATATGTCGCACAGTTCTCTTAGAAGTCGGCCCAGGACGCACATTGCCCCAGAACGTCAGTCGTGACGTTGCCCACGTCTGTGAGGCCAAAAACTGCGAGCCCTAACTTCTTCTTCTTCTTCGTCCCAAGGAGAATAGCCATTAGCCACAGGGGAGGTCGGCCATAGGGCTATCAGGTTGCCTAAATATAAATGGTAAAATATAAATACACGTATTTAAATAGAGGCAAGAAAAATGTATTTATATTTATATTTAAATACCATTTTAGGGATATTTTTATTTAAAATAGACTTAATTACATATGGCCCATCTTCCCATATTTGTGGGCTTCTCCACATTAATAACCTCCCGTGATGAAGGATATCTTGTAAGAGGCTACAGGTCACTAATCCCCACGTGTTCGGGGATTTCAAGTCTTTCTAGAAAACAGTACGATGCGCGAATGAGGGCATTGTTGCCCCCGTTGCTTCAGTCTTAGAAGCGAGGAGAGAAATGAGAACACCAATTTGGAAAAAATGTGATTCATAACCCTCTTGTGATACTTGACAAAGCCTGGTGCCTAAAGGGAACCCTTAAAATGCAACCGTTAGCGGCAATTCTACTCAGTCATTCATTGGGAACTCCGGGCAATGGCGAGACAATTTTTGACGGGGAGTTTTTCACAATCGTTGGTGAAGATAGAAAGTCGATGAACCCACATCCTCTGGATTACCTGTCCAGGGCTCTACCAACTGAGCATCGTAACATCAGTTCTTTCATGCTCAAGAAGATGTTTCCGTTCAATGGAAAGTCGACCCACGCACGATGCTGAAATCATTACACTTCACCACGGAAAAATGAACAAATATGCGGGCACAATGTGCAGCTGATGTGCATCCACAGGTGGCTCTATTTACACAATAATTTAAAACAATAGTGTGCCTGGACTGCTCAAAATATTTACGGAAGTACTTACAGTATTTAAATACTGTCTTAATGTATTTATATTTTGTATTTAAAGCATGAAAGCGTGTAGTATTTTGTATTTATATTTAAATACACAAGAAGTGTATTTATGCCCATCCCTGCTACCTGTACTATGACTTGGCGATGAGAGTCTGGGTGGAGAATGTGACCAGCAGAGCAGAAGGATGAGCGATCACAGAGGAAGGCCACGACCCAAGCAGTCAGGTAAGGGGGAATGTTAGCATTCACTACCTCCTGCAGGAGCATAGAATGCTCTACGCTGTCATAGGCTTTAGCAACATCTATAGAGCCACCAGCGCAGAGAGAAATTCCCTCTCGCGGGTGAGGCGGATCTGGCACTCGAGGCTGGTGTGGGCCAACCGAATAGAGCAGTGCGAGCGAAAACCAATTTGTGTTCTGTTGAGAACAACAGAGGACTCTACAAACGCCGACAGCCGGCGGTGAATGATACGCTAGACAGTCTCACAAAGGATTGACGTCAGTGCGATTGACCTAGTATTGTCGAGAGAGAGGCCTCTGGAGGGCACCTTCTGAACGACGACAATTCGAGACCGCCTCCAGTCCTGGGGGATCCATGCGTGCTCCAAGGACGAATTCACAATATTCAGCAATACGGATCGATGGTTAAAGCAATGTGTCTGTGTAGCGCTTTCCTGCAGCTCGGAGCTGAGAGGAATGAGTTGCGACCCGTATAAAAGTCATGTTTGACCCAACCACCACCACCACCACCACCACCTTCTTCTTCTTCCACCACTAACCACAGTGGCCCCAAGCCTCACAGGGCGATTGGCCATGGTTCCGTGCAGGGTAATCACTGGGGGTTCATAAGACCCACGGCTTCACACGCGGGCCAAGGAGGATGGTAGAATAGTATGATTCCAGCCATAGTAGCAGGAAGGAAGGAGGCCGAAGGTGCGTGGTGATCCAGAAGCTGCCGCAGATGATAAGAAAGGCGGCGGCACTCAATCCTATTTCAAACCGCCATTTCTCAATATGGGAGGCTCCAAACGATAGGATGACGCCCAGGGAAAAGAGAACGCCTTGTCTCGCCAGCGGCTGGGCAAGGTAGCTAAGACGGGAGCGATCATAGAGGGGGCAGTGCAGGAGAAAGTGCTCCTCAGTTTCCTCTTGACCGCAGTGGACGCACGCAGGAGAGCGGCTGACACCCGCATGGTGTAAATAAAAGTTCAGGGGAAGGGCTAGGCAGCGCAGACGAGTCAGAAAGACTTCAACGTGACGGGAGATGCAGCGGTCAGTCTGCCAAGCGTGGGAAATGTTCGCATACTGGGCTGGCAGCAAGCGGAGAGCAGTCAGCCCCTGTAGCCTTCTATACCTCGCCCGCGTGATATAGAGGGCAGGGGCGAAAGAGCATCAATGAATGAGATTTTATCCAGACTGTCCGCCAACAAGTTGGGAGAGAAGCCTCAGTGACCCGGGGTCCACGTCAGAGCTTCATCCGTGATGTAGCTTGGACTCAGGGCCTGCAGCAGCTGAAGCCACTCGCAGGAGGGGCTGGCTAGGGCGGTGATGACCCATAGGGAGTCGAACAAGAGCAGGGTATGCACGGGACACCATTCTGAGGGCCAGTATGGCGAAGAGTTCGCTCTCGAACACTGGAGTTGTAGTCTGAGAAGCGGATGGGCCAGTGACAGTCCAGCTGGGGGAAGACGGCGCCGGCACCCTCCAGCTGAACCGACACAGAGGCATCGGCCGCGACGACAAAGCGAGACGGGAACTTGTTGGCGTGCGCCGAGAGGTGACCTTCAAGCCCGGGAGACGGAGCGTAGGCAAGGCCGTGCTGGAAGGCGTCGGCAACTCGCATGGCCGTGGTCGAGAGGGAGTGGTGGACACAGGAAGAGCAGTCAGAGGGGCATTCAGAGAGGACAGAAGGGATCCGACAAAGACGACCTGCGGGGTGTCGGATTTTCGCCATCGCCGGGCGATCCACTGGGTCCGATGCCTGAGAGACTGGTTCCCCCTGGTTGGTAAAGGGCTCTGGCAGAGCGAAAAGAAAGTGTTCACTGTGAGTAGGCGGAACTAACCTTCAGAGGGGGAATGCGGGCTTCTGCACAAAGCGCCTGGTTGGCCGTATACTTGGGGAGACGTATGCAAAGGCGGAGGGCTCTTCTTTCTACGGCGAATAGCCTGCCCAGGCTATGGCTGAGGCCTGTTCAGGCTCACGATAGCCAGAGAGGTGCGAGAAAAAACATTTCCAAACTCAAGAATTAGCCGCATGTAGCACTTGTACAGGAAGAGCCGGGCGCTCCTGCGCATACCACAGCGGAGGATGGTGCCAATTGCGTTCGAAGCCTTCTGGCTTATGACTTTGACATGATGGCACCAGTGAAGCATGTCATCATACCGGACACATAAGTAGCGCAGCAGGTTGGTCTCGCGGATGCTCTGGCCGGCAACATTCAGAACGATGGTCAAGGCCAGTCCGGATATTATGGGGGAACAGCAGGACTGCAGATTTCTGGACGTTCAACGTGAGGTGGACGGAGCGCATCCAGGACGACGGCGCGAGGAATTACCTATAATAGTCACCGTCATAGTTCACGTGGGTTAGCAGACGACGAAACTCGAAGACCACGATGACTATTAGCGTCACCCAAGTGGCTAAAACCGCGATTTCCTAGCACTCGCGCGGCAACGGTCACGTGATCCAGGGCGGGCAATTTCTGTGCGCCAGGCCATCTTGACATGAAATCGCCAGACAAACCCGCCATAAGTGAACTCACCTATTCCCGCGCCACCCATTTGAAGCAGAAGAAGAAGAAGCGGTGGAGACTTGCAAGATGACGAAGAGACGAAGATCTGCGTTCGTTTGGCGCATATACTGTATATGTCATTAGGGATGTAGTTCCGTAGCCGGGCTTATGGCTTTTTCTTGAAGAAAAAAACAAACAAAAATATAAAAATAGCACCACTCGAAAGAGCGAAAAATTAGGCAATTAGGCAAGGAAAAACAACCTGGAATGTTAAAAAAATGTATAGAAATCGAACTCAACAGACTCTTTTTTTAACCAAAAAGTCCGCCATAAAAGGAGATGATGGCGTGAGCCACTAAGGCAGAATCGGCCAGGACAAATGGCGTAATTAGGCTAGATGAGACGCAGGTAACTAATGACGGGTGTAGTTCCGTAGACGGGCTTATGGATTTTTTAAATTAGCCATCGCGTTTGAAAGTTAAATAACGCTTGGGAATGAACTAGGGTGATGGATCGGGAAATACAAGAATTATGAAAAAGTGTTGGGTAGAAAGTTGTTTATGAGCGTTTGTAAAATACCATTCAAAGCCGTACATTCACAGTGGCGGCCTTGTTAGGCCTAACACAGGTGGAGGCCGCCATCTTAGTAAGGCAGGGGAGCACTAAGGGCCACCTGGGGAGTGAAGCATGTATGACAGAAGCCGTCTGCTAATGAATTTCGCGGTCTTTTACGATTTGAAAGAAGAGAAAAGGTTGTTCTGTTTTGAAGCAGGGGGGGGGGGGGGGTGGAGAAAAATTTGGCATTAGCCAATCTGGATCTAAAAGCACGTTGAAAGAGTTTTATTCAACAAAATACAGGAATGTCGAGTTAGGGAGGAAATGTTGAAAATAGAGATGAAAAAGTGAGAATGTGTGCTATTGGAGGCTGTGTTTATGCAGAGTGTCCGTGACTGTAATATGAGGTTTAGTGAGGTTAGGTCAGGCCAGGGTTTTACATATTTCACTTGCTGGAGGCTGTGTTTGCGTAGACTGTGCAACCATCACCAAGGTTAGGTCAGGCCAGGTTTCTACGTATTTCACTTGCCGGAGGCTGTGTTTGTGTAGACTGTGCAATCGTCACCAAGGTTAGGTCAGGCCAGGTTTCTACGTATTTCACTTGCTGGAGGCTGTGTTTGTGTAGACTGTGCAACCGTCACCAAGGTTAGGTCAGGCCAGGTTTCTACCTATTTCACTTGCTGGAGGCTGTGTCTGCGTAGACTGTGCAACCGTCACCAAGGTTAGGTCAGGCCAGGTTTCTACGTATATCACTTGCTGATGGAGGCTGTGTTTGCGTAGACTGTGCAACCATCACCAAGATTAGGTGGGTTGAGCCTTTGTGTTTGACGTGGTGAAGATGTATGTAGGGTGAGAGATGTGCACCTGAAGGGCTTGTCAGTGAGTAAAGCACTGGAAAAGGAAAATGTGCATTATTGTGGTTGACATTATTCCATAATGTGAGAAATATGTAATGGTAAGTACTCACCACAGCCTGCTGGAAGGTTGGAGTTGTCCTGGATGGCCTATCAGAAAACGAATTTGGTGTGTTCTTGAGGTGATGTTTTTTAGTCCAAACCTGGATATGCTACGCTAATGTCATGCAAAATGTTGTCCAATGTGTCCTGATTGTTGCGCCTGTAATCACGGCGCCATAAAAACTCTAACAGATGCTCCCCCATGCTGTCATTTTTGACGCCCCGCCTTGCCAATTGTTGTCTGAGGGGCCTCCACTGTGACTCAATTTGGTTTGTGTTGGCCCCTGTGTCCGGATCGATGTAGTTTAAGCTATGGTTGACTGTCAAGTGTTCAAATCCATTCTGATCGAGCCCCATGTAGCCTTTCCAGCAATCAGTGATTATTACAGACTTCTCTTCTACATTGTTTTTGATTTGCGATAGTAGTGTTATCGCATCGCGCTTGTTGTCCCGACAAACTTCCAATCGTAGGTCATTAGTATGGATGTCAATCATGCCAATTACCCATGTCCCCTCTACGAGCCTCCCCTTACTGAATTTTCGCCTCCCAATTTTGCATTCATCTACCTATACGACATGGCCAATCATGTCGCATACCATGGCCAATCTTCCCCATGTCCGAATAGGTAGTTTTTAGAATGTTACCACACAGCTCCCTGCAATAGTTGTACCAATCTGCGACAGTTTCTCGTGATGTTTTTTTGCCGTCGAATGATGACTCTATGACAGCCGTGTCGTAGTTGTAGTCCCTAGCGTAAGAGTAAGTCAGTGCTATCACCTGTCTTGCTGACATACGAGTGCCTTCAAGCCAGGTGTTCGCCGTCACTGATTGTCGAAAAGACCCATTATCCCCGGGATTTTTTTGCCACCTGAACTTGCCGTATTCACTTTCCAATAGGTTTACCGTTAGGACCGTGCCGCAGTAGGGACACTTTCGTGTTTTCGGGAGGATGCCGTTGGATTGGAGCCATTCCAGCGACGATTCCTTTGTCGCAAGTGCGACTCCGAGCTGCATCAGGTTGATGGGCATGGCGAGAGAGCGAATGCCTGCGTCCAACTGTTTGAGAATCGAGAGTACGAAGCGTGCAAGAAGCGTCTTCTGCGTTTGTCGTCTGCGGTTTTCGCGCCTTTTGCCTCCGGTGATTTGGCAAGAACGGGGCGCTGTCGCGCTTCCGGTATGAGACTTCCGTTCTTCCGCCGCCGATCATCTGTGTGCTTTTAGTGTGCTGTGTGTATAAGAAGAAGACGAAGAAGGTGGTATGACCCTTAGTGGATAACGGTGTATAAGTGTGGCTATCCTCCGCGAATCCCATACCTACCGTTAGTCCGACAAGCCTCAACCTCCTCCTCCTCCTCACATATATAGCTAGCGTTCAGGAAAATCCACGCCTATGATCCTCATCCGGTACTGGCCAATCGCCCTTAGTGGATAACGGCCATTTCCCCGAGGATGAAGAAGAAGAAGAAGTGAGGCTAAGGGCCATTTCCTTTGTGGCAGAAACCCTGGCCAATCGCCCTGTGTGGCTGGTGGCCACTGTTCCTAGTGGTGGAAGAAGAAGAAGAAGAATTCTTGTTCTTCTTCTCGGCCTCGGGGAGTGACCGTTCAAGAAGGGATGGCGGATTCGGAAGCTTTCATCGTTGTCCAGGAAGCCAACGGTTCTCCGTGGAATTCCTCAGAGGTATGTGCACAATCTTTTCTGTGACCTTTTTGGACGCCGTAGAACTTGGGTCCTCACTTTGAGGCGACTCATAGTTCCATTACCACTAGCGATATCGGGTCGAGTATCCCGCCTGGGCGATGGTATTCCCCAGTCACCGTCATTATAATAAAGAGGTGTAGCTCCGTATCGGGACCACTGACTTTTTAAAACAAGAATCAATAAAAACGAAAATCGAATGCTTCCACCTAAAAGAGGAACTGATTATGAAGGAAATTAAACGGGAATGACCCTCGTATATTGCGTGAACCGTATGCAATTTTAACGCCCGTGTCGTGAAGACCATCTTCTGACCTAACCGGTGGCACATTCTCATGCCCGCACCGCCTAGTGCGTGGCTGGAGGGCGTGCTCATCAAGTTTTATCCCATCGGTCGTGGGGAGCCGACAAAGTCACATTGTTGAGCGTCTACGACTCGGTTGTGCGATCGGTAATTGAGAAGGGGAGTGTTGTGTATGGCTCGGCGCGGCCTTCGGCATTGAAGGTGTTGGACCCTATCCACCACGAAGGCATCCGACTCTCCACCGGTGCCTTCCGGATGTCCCCTGTGGAGAGTTTGTATGTTGAGGGCAATGAATGGTCGCTGGAGAGACGGAGACAATTTGAACATGTGAAGGCTGCGCTAAAGTACAGATGCCAGGGTGATGACCCAGTTCTACACTGTAGTGTGAACCCCGCTCTGGAGTGAACCTTCCTTACAAAGCCCTCTGTTGTACCCTCGTTTCCGTTTCGTGTGCAGGCGGCTAGTTCCCGTGTGGGATTCAGTCCCTTTGACGTTCCCCTGCAGCAGGCAGTCCTCGATGCTACCCCTTGGCAGAGACACCTAATAAAATCCAACTTGAAAATGACACAGTTTGACAAACAATCCACACACTGTCATTCTCCATGACTTCGGGAACCACCATGCCATCTACACTGATGGGACCAAAGTAAGCAAGGGTGTGGCGGCCGTTGCCCTTGAAGGTGATTCTATTATGACTGCACGCCTGAACGCGAACGCCACAGTTTTCACCGCAGAGCTTTACGCGATGCTCCTGGCTATGCGGCACATTCAACAAAACGAGCTTCAAAATTCAGTAATTTACTTCGATTCTCTAAGCTCTGTGCGTGCGCAGCTCTAGGACTACCCTTCCAAGACATCCTGTCGGTGTTAAAGAGAGCTGTCTACGCACAGTGGCAGCAGGAGTGGGACATGAAAGTAAATAACAAGCTATTCGTCACACAGCCACACGTTTTCCCTCCGCATCGGACTGAACACATCAACAGATCCTCCCAAGTTCTTTACCCGAGATTGAGGATTGGGCACACATGGCTCACGCATCACCACCTACTCAGGGGTCAGGATCCGCTAGCTTGCGCGCACTGCGGTGACACCTTGACTGTCTTTGACGTACTGACATCCTGCCCTCACTTCGAACACCAACGCCAACAGTATTTCACCGCATTCTACAGATACCATGTCCCACTCCACCCTGCCCTTCTACTGGGTGACACTCCTCTTGTGCCGTTTGATAATGTCATCCAATTTTTGACCACGTGCGGGTTACTTAGTCATATGTAGGTGTTCAGCATTCCTCCGCTTTTAGCCTTTGTCACTCAACTAGATCAGCGTTTCCCAAACTTTTGGCGGTGACGGACCCCCGGAAGCGATGAGAACCAATTCACGTCCCTCCCCCCCCCCCCCACACACACAAATATACCGGTATACGTGCTGTGTACACTGCATTGCAGACTGCGTTTAATATGTGCGACAGGGTATAACAAGGAACGAAATAAATGGAATCTCTCAAGATTGATAATACCAAACAGAGGTATCATCTGTAGGGCCACCATCGCTGCAAGAGGTCCGCAGGCTGCCAAATATAAAATGCGCTAAACACAGGAACACTCTCAGTCAGTTCGAACTCGAAGCAAAACGATATGACGCACTGTATTTCCCATGCTAGCCAGTGCATAACCAGCAACCTCGTCAGCTGCTGCGTTCTTTCAATACAGCTTCAGAAACGATTCCGGACTGGTTTCTTCTTCTTGTTTGTATGTGTATGACTCGGACAAACGTGCATTGCAGGACTTTTCTATCAGAAATTTGAAGCTAGCCGTTGAAGCATGCTTGTAGCAATTTTGGAAGTTCTGGATGTTTGGAAATCGTGCAGCATGTACGAGCGCGTGTTTGTGGGGACGAAAATCCTCACTGAAATGTGAGAGACGGTCGCGGACCCCCACGGACACTCTCGCGGACCCCCAGGGGTCCGCGGACCACACTTTGGGAAACACTGAACTAGATCATCATGTAAATCTCTCATCGCTCGCACTTGCAGATAGCTATTAACTACCACACTCACTTGTTATTAACATTTGTTGTTGTTATCGTCCCACATATCTCCCACATCGTCTCTCCCATCATCATCTCCCACACACTTACCATTGTTTTGGCGCTCTTTGGCCTTTGTTGCCTTTGTGCCATTAAACGCATAATCTCTCTCTCTCAAAATGAATGGACCTGTCCGCTCCCGCCAACTTCCGGCCGCCGCTAGGCTGGCGCGGAGAAAAACGCCGCTCGCGTGGTCCGTGGACTTTTGGCACAAGCTGTACGTGACGTACAGGCGTCGCCACCCTTAACCGTAGCTGCTTGCATGGCAGCGACGCCTTGCGCCGATGCTGGGGTGGAGGGTCTAAGACCATGGTACACGTGCGCCTCCTTTCGGTCGGTTGAGCTCAGAGTAATCGGCATGGTACGAATGGATCACCTGCTGTATAGTATCACCTTACGCCCTCGCAAAACAGGCACCATAACCGCGCGTGTGCGTTATCGACCACGCTTTATCTAAATGCCGAAGGGCGAGCTTCAGGGGCACAATATTCTGAAATAAGTTGGAGGCATATGCAAACACTGTAGGCTCACCCATGTTTGCTCTGAGCGTTCTCTTCACTATGGTATGTGTTATCACAGAATTTTCGTTTGGTCACGTGTTTGTGTGGATGCAAATACGCAAAAGGAAACACCGATATTTTTGCTCGTATACTGATTCTCTTATCGCTGAAGTGTCCTGAAGTGATTCGTGCGTGCTTGCCATGCCCCCGCCGAGAGTGGGCGCTTGTGCACCAGGGCCCCAGAGTCTCCTCCCCAAGCAGCACAATGTACTGAAAGTCGAGTGCAATAGGGGTGGACGGGTATGTGGAAGGCCTTGAACAGACCCGTGAAACTAAAGAACATGGATAAGACACATACCGTCCACCCCTATTGCACTCGACTTTCAGTACATTGTGCTGCTTGGGTCCCCATCGACACATGGCGGCGCTGGCATGCAAGCAGGCCACGCGCTCCCGCGATACTGTTAAGGTGGGCGACGCCTGTACGTCAGAACGCTAGGGGAACTGAATGGCCAATGCTGGATAGTTTATTTGGTCACATGCCCGGTGTTCCTATATTTTTATGAAAGCGCTATAATGCGCGTGCTGAACAAGAACTGCAGAGAGTGGTACTTGTATTTTGTGTAAGGCTCACCACACTGCCGCGAAACAAATTCTGTTTCAAAAACAATCCAGGGAAAAAACGTGCTGACGCCAGGAATCGAACATGGTTGCCAGATATGCTACACCGCACTAGCACGCAGTTTCCCTTACGCCTCAAGTAATAGGGGGCCATTCCTGGTGTCAGCGCCTCTTGTCCCTTAGTTCTTCGAATTCGCTAATTTCTGGGCGTTTGAAACATAACGTGTCTGTGTCGTTGCTGCCTCGGTCACTTCGCGTTGTTTACGTCGTTTATAAATTCTCTCTTCCCAGCAGGGGACGACGGCCGGACAAGCCAGCAACAAAACCTACGCTATAGTGGCTTTGATGGTTTTCGCCGTCTTGGTCCTGGGCATCGCTTCAGCAGCTGTCTGGGTTCTGGTTAACAAAGAACAAAGTACGACGGAGAAAGCTCACACACCGCTATCTCCCGGAAACGTAAAGATTCGAAAACTCTCGCCGAAGCCGAGACCTCCTGAAGCGAACTACGGAGATTATGAAGATACCAACGCGACGCCCACGGAAAGAACCAGCCCGCTGAGCGAAGACGTCTGCGACAGCGATCATTGCCGGTACGTCCGCGAGTACTTTGAGGCTATCATAGACACGGACAAGGACCCGTGTGACAACTTCTACGCGTTTACCTGTGGCATGAGTGAGCAGCTGAGAAAGAGCGGCGTGTACGTAGATAAGAGGTATCAGAATGTTGCTACACGAAATTTGACTGAAGCTATACAGAAAAATTTGGAGAAAGAACACATTCCCGCACGTGGGAGAACTCCTTTTCAGCAGTCCGCAGCGCTGTTCAGACATTGCACCCAAGTTGACAAAAATGAGTCTGCGAAAGCCGCCTCAGACTTCTTAGCTCAACATCAGATGGATCCAAGAGGAAGCATGTCCTTTGACCCGTTGGACGTCATGGTTAAATTCATATTCGAAACTAACATTCCGTTAATTTTCAAGTTGGAACAAGAAGATTTCGGTTCTCCAAATTTTACGCTGCGGCAGATCACGAAGGTCTCACTGTTGTTGGAAGGTTCGAGTATAGGCGAAATCATGTCGGAATTATTCTTGACGCCCGTCAGCGATGACCTTGTCCAACGCATCACTGAGGCAGAGCACAAGAGAAGTGAAGTCAGCAACATGTCAAGAACTGGCAGCCCAGTGTCAAATGGCAGCAACGCTGTCAAGGTATTGGAGTTGGGGAAATTAGGTCTGGAAAACGGGGACGACACTCTCTCAAAGGCATGGACTAAAGCTCTCGAGCGCTACGAATCGTCTCGCCCCCTTCAAAACATGAAGATAAGCATGACCGAGGCCGACTTTCGATTTTTTCATCGCGTCTTCGGAAAACAAAGGCTCATTTCGGATGAGGAACTGAGATGGTTATTCGCCTGGAGATGCATCCTCTACCTCTATGAAGTGGCGGTGTACAAGACCTTCTGGTGCATTAACACGGTCCTCGGGGCCATGTCAGTCGCTGCGGGTTCTACAACGGTCTTTCCGATACTTGACGAAGAAACAGTTAGCGCTGCCAGAGAAGTGGCCGAAAGAATCGTGAACGAAATTAAAGAATCCTTTAAGACCTGCTCGTGGCTCGATGAGGAAACACGCTCCGGAGCCTTGCAGAAAATATCCAAGATGAAGGTCCGCCTGGGATACCCGCCTAAACTGAATACGTCCCAAAAAGTCGATGCGTTCTACAAGGACTTCCCCGACTTAAACGGCCCTTTTGTCCTGGATTATCTAAAGCTGAACGCATTTCAAACAAAGAAGGACTGGAAAGGTGCAGCGGATGGTTTCTCCGATTATTTCTACGACCTGGCGGTCCCTCTGAACGCGAACGAAGCCAATGGCTTCAACATGATTAGCTCCAACTTCATCTCAGTGGGTGTCCCTTTCCTCATGAAACCGCTCTTTAGCGCAGGTGGCCCCCCTGAGATCAACTATGGCATGCTGGGATTCATAACGACGCACGAGATAATGCACGGCTATGATCAAGGGGGCCGTCTCAGGGATGGCACCGGGGCCTTATCACCGTGGTTTACGCGGAAGAGTCTTGCGGAGTACAAGATCCTGGAGCGGTGCTATGTAGAACACATAGACAGTGTCCCGAAAGCGAGGGCACTCGTTGCTTTCGCGCAGGAATACCAGGCAGACGCCCTCGGCACTTTATCCCTCTTAAGGGCGTACCAGAAGGCTGCCAGAGAATCCAGGGTACATCTGGGTGACGTGAAAGGCCTGTCGAGAGATCAGCTTTTCTATGTCGCACTCTGTGTACAATGGTGCGGACTACCACCTACTACATCTGAGGGAGAGACACACCCACCTCCGGACGAGAGATGCAACGTGCCTCTCATGAACTCTGCGTACTTTAGCAGGGCGTTTTCTTGCCCACCCAACTCTCCGATGAATCCGCCGCAAAAATGCTTATTTTGGTGAATGGCGCGCTAAAAATGGGCGCCATTTCCGAACAATGCGGCGTTTATTAAAGCACGACCATCGACGGAGCTGGTCTCGTTATTGGTACAACGTTTTTGTGCTTTAATGACTCCAAGGTTTTTGTCCCAACTCCCATCCACGAGGGTGGTGAACACAGATTTAAGATTTCGGAGGGACACCCTAGATGTTCGAGTGCTCGGTTACATCCGCATGTAGTTTTTTTTTTTGGTTCGCGAGTTTCGAAATCTTGAAAAAACATTCCTGATGTGAAGGGGAAAAAAATTATAGGACTGTTACGACTGGTGTAATGTGAAATTCAGCATAAGCTGTGCGTGTGGTGAAATGAGGCCGGGTGAAAGAGCGTTGAGAAATCGACTCCCTGATTGACTGATTGATTGACTGGCTGACTAATCGGCCTGGATTGATTGACTGGATTGATTGATCGATTTATTTGTGGTCGCTCGCTGAAATTGTCGGCGAGATGAGCGGTGTCCTGAACGAGGGTTGTGCTGCCGCGTACGAGGCCCTGGTTTCGTTTTTTTGCTGCGCACTCTTCGTAGCAGTCGAAGAATCGCACAAAAACGCAGATTGGAGGAAACCATAACATGCCACCAATCTCTATCTCCGGCGTTGATGCAGTTCCAAGAACCTCCGTCTGACTCCACGGACCATATAACCACACGTGTGAGGTTTAAACACGGCAGCGCTATACCGTGCTCTGGGAAGACGAGGTTGGTGTACAACGAGACAAACAAGCACTACCGAAAGAAAAAAAACTACGAGGGATATACCACGATATCGCACCGTTTAAAATCCCACATGTTCAAAATCCCCGATTTCTACGTTAAAGATTCTATGTGAAAAATCGTGCGACGATAGCGTTGAATAATACTGACAAATGGCTCAGTTTTGCGTGATGACGTCTTTAAGAAGTGGTTGTCGTGAATAAAAACCAGTGTTTTTGGCGACCGTTAGGCTTAGCACGGCGGCCACATCAGATCGGCAGCTATAGTAGGAATTTGGTTAGGCTAAAAAAATATATATATAATTTTTTTTAGTGTTCCTGACGGGGCTATATATATAGGAGGCTCCGCGTAGTTGGGCACGTGCGCGCAAGGTTACGCTACAGCGTCGTTTGGAATTTTGAACGTATGGGATTTTAAAGGGCGGATCCTTAACGGCGGCATTTCGTGATATATACCCTCAAACTAGTATATCACTCTCACAACACGGCTTGACTGCAAAGCACGCAGCTAGCCAACCATCATCCCGAATGACATCGTTGTCTCTCTCTCTCCCGATTTGTTGAAAATGGGCTTATTCAGTTACACTAATCGTTTCAAAAAGGCTTTCCGCAAATGCGCAACAAACTTGAAGGCAAAGAATTCCAGTCAGGAATGCAGGACAACCGAGGAGAGTTTGCTTTAATATTCACTGTGACTAAAAGGAATATGTAATCAATGTGGATGGTACGGATGCGGTCAGACGAGAAATATGCGCGGGAAATGTACTCGTGTTGTTCATTTTAAAGCTGGTACAGCTCCGGTCAACCTTAATAATGACACTGGGGGGAAAAAAATCTCCGTTCTCATTTCTGAGTACGATAAAAGCCACCCTGAGGGCATGAGGGGGGAATAAAATCATCGGGTAAAATTGTCGCAATAATTTAGGTGGATTAATATTTCTTCAAGGCCTCCAGGGTCGCCGTAATCGCGCTCGAGAACGAGGCCATATTTTGTTTTTCTAGTGTTATTATTAAGGTTGACGGGAGCTGTACACATTCATAGATGGTCCCTTTTACTGTGAGTCCGTGCCAGAATAAAGCAAAATCATCCCTCGCGGAGTTGGAATGGTACCGCAAGGGAAGCGGATGTTAAATAAACTGTAAAGTGAAATTTTACCCCCCTGTTTCTGTGTGCGACCTGGTAGTGTTTGCCTGTGTGATGCCTCACATAGAGCCTAAGCACTCAAAGCGCGTTAATTATTACAGAGCATCAATTAGAAAAAATTAAATCGGGCGGCGGCGGGTTGCGCCCCGCAACAGCTAAAAAAGTCATGATGGGAGTATACTCCCGTCACGTGATAGCTAAGTAATACACAATGAACTTATGACCGACTACTAATCTCCAATAAACATTACTTTTAGAATCACAAGAATTACTGGGACAGTTCTTGAAAATATCGAAGAAACAGTATTATTAACAGTATTAAGAAACAGAGATTATCGGATAAAAATAGTTACCGCGATCAAAAGGCATCCAGAACGTCGCGCAGGAACAGCACCCGCATTGCTTACAAACCGTTTGGTCGCCGATCACGGGAACCGCCACTTTAAGGTCACGTGGTGCGCCTTGACGTTTGTTGCGACGTGCGACCAGAACCTGTCCAGGATGCATTGCGTTCGCCCAACGCGCTTTCGTCTACGGAGCAATGCATAGGATGTCACCCCTGTGCTCAGAATGGAGCCCGTACTGAGAACTTCTATGAGAAACTCTACTATAACACGTAATCTCAGTTCAGTCAGTAGGAAGACTTACTTCTGTTGGCACGTGTTGTTGCCCATTGCTGGGATGGTTTCTAGCCCAGCTGATTCACTCGGATTATATTAACTGTCAAATAAAATAATACAATTTCACCCTCAGCTTTGTGTACTGGCGTTCATGCACAGCAATGGAATACCTGTGGCATCGGGAACAGCCTGGAAAAAGGGGGAAGCAGTGACATAGTCGTATAAGCAGTGTATAAGCCCCGTTCTGGACTTGTATGCGAAAGCTTATCTAGGTTATCCCTAGGTTATCGTGCGTATATCGGAGCCAATCACGGTGGTGTGTGAGTGTTACGGGGAATCTTATCTACTGAATGGTTCCGACTGATACGGTTCCACGTATACAACCTTATCGACGGTTTCCTAAAAGTTTCTAATGCCTCTATACCACCACATTTCAAAGCGCGAATGTCCTACTGTCATAGTCATATCTGCTAAGTGTGACGTATATCAGCACGGCCACATCCCCCCCTTATCAGACGTTGATTGCTTCAATTTCGCCCATCGCGGGTACTCCCTAGCGGTACCAGGTGCCCTTTTGCACATGGGGTCATGTGGCCATGACGGTGCGATGAGCGGCAGTGAGCCCTTGGTAGCGCCCACATGGCCTTTCTTGTCGTATATAATCGCCGTTCAGCACACCATTCATTCTAGTTCACCATATCGATGATGCGGCCAAAATATTTTTTCTTAACGCCAAACCCCCACATTGCGCTTTCTCTTTTGTAGCATTACATCGTAGCACTGGTGCTTCTATGTTTGACTCATTTCCGTTACACGCAATTTGAAACTACCGGAATGTGGCAGATAAAGGCAATTTGAGGCTTCTGTTGTGTTTGTCTGCCTGTTTGCCTCTGAACGATTCATTACTTTCCATCGCGTTAAAACGATCCCCGCACTTTATCGGCAGTTCAACGATTGCCATCGGATTACTGCATGTTACACCACAAGAGAGACAGACCGCTTTTGTTTGTGTGTGTCTATGTAAACTAGCAAAGTTTCAGAAGCACTTCTGTATATGCGAATCATCACGTTCTTATACATACGCTTTACACGTTACATACACTTTAGACCGTCTAGCTGGACAGACGTGACGTATAGGAAACGTCAGCGCAGCGTGTGCTTACATTATTCCTCCCGTTTCTTGCAATGTTCAGTATACTTTCGGTCATGCACTTATATGGAAGTTTTTACCGCACTGACGTCAATAGCATTCTTCAGTGTGTCTGTCCGCCGAGAGTCGCTTTATAAGAAGCGAGCATTCTCCGACCAAGCATTCACGACCCGAACAACATGAAGATCGTCCTATGTTTTGGCTTGGTCCTGCTTCTGCTTTCGTGCAATGTCCTACAAGCCTTCTATCTGCAGGACACCACAGCCACGAACGAAGAACCGGTATGTATATAGCCAAAATTTCAACAAGCTTGCCCTGTATGGGTACTTGGTCTGAATCTTCGTTACCTCAGCTATGTCACGTTGTACGTATTTGATTTGTGCTTATACATTAAGCCCTACGTACTTTTCTTTTAAGCATGGCGGTGTATCAATATTTTTGTGCGGAAACGCCAAGAATTGAGACATAGGAAACACAGGACGGCACAGCCGAATCGGTATAAAAGGCAGCCAATAGGGTGAGATAAATCAGCCGCTCATCTAGATTTTGTGTCATCGTAGCGGTATGCGGGCGTTTCGGCACAGGACATTCCGGTACGGGACTTGAACGCGTTTCGTTACAAGCTGCCTGCAACATTGAGACATATCGAGCCTGTCGATGCCATTGACCCACTTGGAAAGTATCTGCTATTAGATGAATGGATTCATGTAAGGTTAATGATATTGGGTTAATGTTTTTGTGCCACCGTTGCAGTTCGCGCTTCGTTGGCGGAGTCGGTCACGGGCTGGACAAAGTTCACTGGTTCATGAGAGTGGGGTGGGGCATATGTTTAATGACATGAAAGAGAAGGAAAAGAGATTGTGAAATATTATTCCAATTATACAGTGGAAGGTGGAAATATATTATCCACCACAAATAGCTTGCTGCTTCCGAAAACGGGGACAAAGAACAGGATCAAAAGAAGAAAAGGTGCAAATAAATACAGTCTCCTTCATAGTAATAATAAAAAGAAAGAGAGAGAGAGAGAGAAACTAGGCGAAAGAGATATTATATAGGTGCTTCCTCAGTGTTGCCAGCTCGGGTTGTCACTTCCAGAGTTCCAAATCTTTTACAGGTTGGAAGTAGAGCTGTGGTCCCAAGGGAATTGTAGCGGCGCTCATATTTCGTTTAGTGTATTAAAAAATCCTGCTTTGTCATACGCTGGTCGTGCGACTGCTCTGAAAATGGGTCGAGGTTTTTACTGTCTGCAGTATACTCGTCGATGTCAGTGAGGGTCACCTTTTCTTTGCATTGGGTCAAAAGGAAAGAGAGGCCTCCTTCAGCGATATATCCATGATTGTTATCTCAGGGCGTGGTGTCGTACTGTAAAGGGGGGGGGGGGCTGCTTGATTTGTTTTATTTTATTAATTTATCCGGAATACAGTTGGCTGATTTTCTCCGCATTTTCTCGGGAATACCCCCCAATGTGCGAAAATACGGTCTGTGGTTTTTTTTTATTTACTTATTTATTTATTTTTTATTTTTCAGTTTGATTTGGAATTATTTTCTGGCGCGAGGATACGTGAGATAATGCTGCGCCGCACTAATTATGTCGATATGTTGGAGGCTAGCTGGCTTGATTCACTGCCCGTAACGTTGTATCACTGGGTGTTTTTTCGGCATATTTTGGAGAAGAGCACATGCCATATATATATGCATTCCTAAATCTTAGGCGTAACCGAATAAAGCCCTGTTGGGTACCCCGATAGCCATTCTCAGTTTATTTGCCAGCTCGTTTTTGACCCGCGTACTTCTTGGGGACGCTGCCAAAAACGTGCGTTCGTGTACATCGCCGTTCTCTTCTTTACAATACGATCGTCCCGTTACGCCATCCGTAACCGTCAGTTAACGGAAGCTCTATTCCCCCGATATGCCTGAAATTGTAAGAATAGTCACTCCGATACCGAGAAAATAAGCCGTATTAATAGCGCTGTTTTTAACATATAATAATACACACATAATTTGTTCCAGAAGATAAAAATAACGAAGACGGTTAAGAGCATCAACTGTTCACTATGTACACATTAAAAACAAGACTTTCGTGCAGTAGGCTGCACTTGTTCAAGTTTGAGGACCTGTTACAAGTGGTGAAGCATATATCAAAGAACAAGTCACATGGTACAAGAAAAAGGGTGAGAAGTACGCAGCACCATCAAGGTGCTGCTTGTCCTCAATCCTTCGCCCTTGAGCCCTAATTCCTCGTACGCATTCTAAAGCTCTTTGTGCCAACCATGGCTGCTGTGCCTATTCATGTGATGAACAAGAGAGAACTGATGTTCTGAGGCTGGGACAACATAGAAGGGACAATCACATACAAGTTGCCTAAGAAATTAACAATGAAAGATGGAAGTCACTGAAAAGGTTATCACTGAAGAAGTGCACGAAAGTCTTGTTTTCAATGTATATAGTAAACAGTTGATGCTCTTAACCGTCTCTGTTATTTTTATCTTCTAGAACAAAATATATGTTACTACAGACACATGCTGTCCTTCAATGCAGCTTATGCTTTCATTGCAGGAACACCTCGGACGCATAAAGTCCACGCCGCAGGACACGTCGTACCAGGGCAACGGACATCATTGGGCGCGAATGGTTCTCACTGGACGTCAGCAAAAACGCGAAGCATGTCGCAACCGGTTTTGTGCAAATCTCTGTTCGGTCGCGCCAAACCTAGTTTACGGTGGGTGTGTTGATCTTTGTGTGAAGCTGAATGTTGACATACCATTATGTCCAAAAGGGAAATAACAGCGATGACACTCTTATCACCTGGAGAAATTTGTGATTGAGTGCAATAAAATTAGAGAATGCAGTAATAAGAGCAGGCCCCTGTAGCACAATGTTCACCTAAAGACACGGATAAAACCTTTTAGTGACATGGATCAGCTTGAAGCACCCATTTGCCTGAAAATCATCCAGCGTGACAGCGCTCCTGTACTGCTCTCTAATAAAAATATCAAGGTAACTGTGTGGATTGTCACTGAAATGCGACAGCATTTACGAGCTCATCACGGGCATTTCCTAACAATGTACAGTATAGAAGCCTGTGGAGACTGGAGAAACTGGTGCCCTGACAACCACAAGAAGGCTTTACCCCAGACGAAGACACGATCCATAACACGTCCCGTACTGGCATCGGGAAGTTTATCGTCATTGCCTATAGATGCAAATCGAAGACTTCCTTCGTGAAGTCCGCGAACAACAGGTGCAGGAGTCGTCAACGCTGAACTCGAAATTAAGTAAGGAACAGAAAAGAAACGTAGGGGAAGCAACAAAACTAACTAGGCTTAATTATATTCAGTATATTACGTATTGCGACGTCCTCGTTGTTGTGATTCTGGACAAACCGGTACACTTTTTCTACTTTTTTGTTCAAGGACATCCAGTCGAGGCATACGGCACTATTCCGATTCAGCGCTCAATGATAATCTCTGATAATCTCTCTCTAAACATAACCCCCCATCATCCTTCTACCTGGTGGAGCAAGGCTTGGTCCTTTATGCGACGTGAGCATAAAGAATTCAACCACCATTTGTGTCACTTCTGCATTAGAACGAGTTCTCACCTTCTTGTCACAGTATCCTCAGACGCTTTCAGACATATGTCGCACAGTTCTCTTAGAAGTCGGCCCAGGACGCACATTGCCCCAGAACGTCAGTCGTGACGTTGCCCACGTCTGTGAGCCCTGTCTTCTTCTTCTTTGTCGTCCCAAGGAGAATAGCCATTAGCCACAGGGGAGGTCGGCCATAGGGCTATCAGGTTGCCTAAATATAAATGGTAAAATATAAATACACGTATTTAAATAGAGGCAAGAAAAATGTATTTATATTTATATTTAAATACCATTTTAGGGATATTTTTATTTAGAATAGACTTAAATACATATGGCCCATCTTCCCATATTTGTGGGCTTCTCCACATTAATAACCTCCCGTGATGAAGGATATCTTGTCAGAGGCTACAGGTCACTAATCCCCACGTGTTCGGGGATTTCAAGTCTTTCTAGAAAACAGTACGATGCGCGAATGAGGGCGTTGTTGCCCCCGTTGCTTCAGTCTTAGAAGCGAGGAGAGAAATGAGAACACCAGTTTGGAAAAAATGTGATTCATAACCCTCTTGTGATACTTGACAAAGCCTGGTGCCTAAAGGGAACCCTTAAAATGCAACCGTTAGCGGCAATTCTACTCAGTCATTCATTGGGAACTCCGGGCAATGGCGAGACAATTTTTGACGGGGAGTTTTTCACAATCGTTGGTGAAGATAGAAAGTCGATGAACCCACATCCTCTGGATTACCTGTCCAGGGCTCTACCAACTGAGCATCGTAACATCAGTTCTTTCATGCTCAAGAAGATGTTTCCGTTCAATGGAAAGTCGACCCACGCACGATGCTGAAATCATTACACTTCACCACGGAAAAATGAACAAATATGCGGGCACAATGTGCAGCTGATGTGCATCCACAGGTGGCTCTATTTACACAATAATTTAAAACAATAGTGTGCCTGGACTGCTCAAAATATTTACGGAAGTACTTACAGTATTTAAATACTGTCTTAATGTATTTATATTTTGTATTTAAAGCATGAAAGCGTGTAGTATTTTGTATTTATATTTAAATACACAAGAAGTGTATTTATGCCCATCCCTGCTACCTGTACTATGACTTGGCGATGAGAGTCTGGGTGGAGAATGTGACCAGCAGAGCAGAAGGATGAGCGATCACAGAGGAAGGCCACGACCCAAGCAGTCAGGTAAGGGGGAATGTTAGCATTCACTACCTCCTGCAGGAGCATAGAATGCTCTACGCTGTCATAGGCTTTAGCAACATCTATAGAGCCACCAGCGCAGAGAGAAATTCCCTCTCGCGGGTGAGGCGGATCTGGCACCCGAGGCTGGTGTGGGCCAACCGAATAGAGCAGTGCGAGCGAAAACCAATTTGTGTTCTGTTGAGAACAACAGAGGACTCTACAAACGCCGACAGCCGGCGGTGAATGATACGCTAGACAGTCTCACAAAGGATTGACGTCAGTGCGATTGACCTAGTATTGTCGAGAGAGAGGCCTCTGGAGGGCACCTTCTGAACGACGACAATTCGAGACCGCCTCCAGTCCTGGGGGATCCATGCGTGCTCCAAGGACGAATTCACAATATTCAGCAATACGCATCGATGGTTAAAGCAATGTGTCTGTGTAGCGCTTTCCTGCAGCTCGGAGCTGAGAGGAATGAGTTGCGACCCGTATAAAAGTCATGTTTGACCCAACCACCACCACCACCACCACCACCTTCTTCTTCTTCCACCACTAACCACAGTGGCCCCAAGCCTCACAGGGCGATTGGCCATGGTTCCGTGCAGGGTAATCACTGGGGGTTCATAAGACCCACGGCTTCACACGCGGGCCAAGGAGGATGGTAGAATAGTATGATTCCAGCCATAGTAGCAGGAAGGAAGGAGGCCGAAGGTGCGTGGTGATCCAGAAGCTGCCGCAGATGATAAGAAAGGCGGCGGCACTCAATCCTATTTCAAACCGCCATTTCTCAATATGGGAGGCTCCAAACGATAGGATGACGCCCAGGGAAAAGAGAACGCCTTGTCTCGCCAGCGGCTGGGCAAGGTAGCTAAGACGGGAGCGATCATAGAGGGGGCAGTGCAGGAGAAAGTGCTCCTCAGTTTCCTCTTGACCGCAGTGGACGCACGCAGGAGAGCGGCTGACACCCGCATGGTGTAAATAAAAGTTCAGGGGAAGGGCTAGGCAGCGCAGACGAGTCAGAAAGACTTCAACGTGACGGGAGATGCAGCGGTCAGTCTGCCAAGCGTGGGAAATGTTCGCATACTGGGCTGGCAGCAAGCGGAGAGCAGTCAGCCCCTGTAGCCTTCTATACCTCGCCCGCGTGATATAGAGGGCAGGGGCGAAAGAGCATCAATGAATGAGATTTTATCCAGACTGTCCGCCAACAAGTTGGGAGAGAAGCCTCAGTGACCCGGGGTCCACGTCAGAGCTTCATCCGTGATGTAGCTTGGACTCAGGGCCTGCAGCAGCTGAAGCCACTCGCAGGAGGGGCTGGCTAGGGCGGTGATGACCCATAGGGAGTCGAACAAGAGCAGGGTATGCACGGGACACCATTCTGAGGGCCAGTATGGCGAAGAGTTCGCTCTCGAACACTGGAGTTGTAGTCTGAGAAGCGGATGGGCCAGTGACAGTCCAGCTGGGGGAAGACGGCGCCGGCACCCTCCAGCTGAACCGACACAGAGGCATCGGCCGCGACGACAAAGCGAGACGGGAACTTGTTGGCGTGCGCCGAGAGGTGACCTTCAAGCCCGGGAGACGGAGCGTAGGCAAGGCCGTGCTGGAAGGCGTCGGCAACTCGCATGGCCGTGGTCGAGAGGGAGTGGTGGACACAGGAAGAGCAGTCAGAGGGGCATTCAGAGAGGACAGAAGGGATCGACAAAGACGACCTGCGGGGTGTCGGATTTTCGCCATCGCCGGGCGATCCACTGGGTCCGATGCCTGAGAGACTGGTTCCCCCTGGTTGGTAAAGGGCTGTGGCAGAGCGAAAAAGAAAGTGTTCACTGTGAGTAGGCGGAACTAACCTTCAGAGGGGGAATGCGGGCTTCTGCACAAAGCGCCTGGTTGGCCGTATACTTGGGGAGACGTATGCAAAGGCGGAGGGCTCTTCTTTCTACGGCGAATAGCCTGCCCAGGCTATGGCTGAGGCCTGTTCAGGCTCACGATAGCCAGAGAGGTGCGAGAAAAAACATTTCCAAACTCAAGAATTAGCCGCATGTAGCACTTGTACAGGGAGAGCCGGGCGCTCCTGCGCATACCACAGCGGAGGATGGTGCCAATTGCGTTCGAAGCCTTCTGGCTTATGACTTTGACATGATGGCACCAGTGAAGCATGTCATCATACCGGACACATAAGTAGCGCAGCAGGTTGGTCTCGCGGATGCTCTGGCCGGCAACATTCAGAACGATGGTCAAGGCCAGTCCGGATAGTATGGGGGAACAGCAGGACTGCAGATTTCTGGACGTTCAACGTGAGGTGGACGGAGCGCATCCAGGACGACGGCGCGAGGAATCACCTATAATAGTCACCGTCATAGTTCACGTGGGTTAGCAGACGACGAAACTCGAAGACCACGATGACTATTAGCGTCACCCAAGTGGCTAAAACCGCGATTTCCTAGCACTCGCGCGGCAACGGTCACGTGATCCAGCGCGGGCAATTTCTGTGCGCCAGGCCATCTTGACATGAAATCGCCAGACAAACCCGCCATAAGTGAACTCACCTATTCCCGCGCCACCTATTTCAAGCAGAAGAAGAAGAAGTGGTGGAGACTTGCAAGATCTGGGCAATGTGACGAGGAGACGAAGATCTGCGTTCGTTTGGCGCATATACTGTATATGTCATTAGTTACCTGCGTCTCATCTAGCCTAATTACGCCATTTGTCCTGGCCGATTCTGCCTTAGTGGCTCACGCCATCATCTCCTTGGTAGAAGAAGAAGACGAAGAAGGTGGTATGGCCCTTAGTGGATAACGGTGGATAAGTGTGGCTAAGGGCCATTTCATTTGTGGCAGAAGAAGAGGAACGGTCACTCCCCGAGGCCGAGAAGAAGAACAAGAAGGGATGGCGGATTCGGAAGCTTCCATCGTTGTCCAGGATGCCAACGGTTCTCCGTGGAATTCCTCAGAGGTATGTGCAGAATCTTTTCCCTGACCTTTTTGGACGCCGTAGAACTTGGGTCCTCACTTTGAGGCGACTCATAGTTCCATTACCACTAGCGATATCGGGTCGAGTATCCCGCCTGGGCGATGGTACTCCCCAGTCACCGTCATTATAATAAAGGGATGTAGCTCCGTATCGGGACCACTGACTTTTTAAAACAAAAACCAATAAAAACGAAAATCGAATGCTTTCAGCTAAAAGAGGAACTGATTATGAAGAAAATTAAACGGGAATGACCCTCGTATATTGCGTGAACCGTATGCAATTTTAACGCCTGTGTCGTGAAGACCATCTTCTGACCCAACCGGTGGCACATTCTCATGCCCACACCGCCTAGTGCGTGGCCGGAGGGCGTGCTCATAAAGTTTTATCCCATCGGTCGTGGGGAGCCGACAAAGTCACATTGTTGAGGGTCTACGACTCGGTTGTGCGATCGGTAATTGAGAAGGGGAGTGGTGTGTATGGCTCGGCTCGGCCTTCGGCATTGAAGGTGTTGGACCCCATCCACCACGAAGGCATACGACTCGCCACCGGTGCCTTCCGGATGTCCCCTGTGAAGAGTTTGTATGTTGAGGGCAATGAATGGTCGCTCGAGAGACGGAGACAATTTGAACATGTGAAGGCTGCGCTAAAGTACAGATGCCAGGGCGATGACCCAGTTCTACACTGTAGTGTGAACCCTGCTCTGGAGTGAATCTTCCTTACAAAGCCCTCTGTTGTACCCTCGTTTCCGTTTCGTGTGCAGGCGGCTAGTTCCCGTGTGGGATTCCGTCCCTTTGGCGTTCCCCTGCAGCAGGCAGTCCTCGATGCTACCCCTTTGGCAGAGACACCTAATAAAATCCAACTTGAAAATGACACAGTTTGACAAACAATCCACTGCACACACTGTCATTCTCCATGACTTCGGGAACCACCATGCTATCTACACTGATGGGACCAAAGTAAGCAAAGGTGTGGCGGCCGTTGCCCTTGAAGGTGATTCTATTATGACTGCACGCCTGAACGCGAACGCCACAGTTTTCACCGCAGAGCTTTACGCGATGCTCCTGGCTGTGCGGCACATTCAACAAAACGAGCTTCAAAATTCAGTAATTTACTTCGATTCTCTAAGCTCTGTGCGTGCGCAGCTCTAGGACTACCCTTCCAAGACATCCTGTCGGTGTTAAAGAGAGCTGTCTACGCACAGTGGCAGCAGGAGTGGGACATGAAAGTAAATAACAAGCTACACGTTACACAGCCACACGTTTTCCCTCCGCATCGGACTGAAAACGTCAACAGATCCTCCCAAGTTCTTTACCCGAGATTGAGGATGGGGCACACATGGCTCACGCATCACCACCTACTCAGAGGTCAGAATCCGCCAGCTTGCGCGCACTGCGGTGACAGCTTGACTGTCTTTGACGTACTGACATCCTGCCCTCACTTCGAACACCAACGCCAACAGTATTTCACCGCATTCTACAGATACCATGTCCCACTCCACGCAGCCCTTCTACTGGGTGACACTCCTCTTGTACCGTTTGATAATGTCATCCAATTTTTGACCACGTGCGGGTTACTTAGACATATGTAGGTGTTCAGCATTCCTCCGCTTTTAGCCTTTGTCACTCAACTAGATCATCATGTAAATCTCTCACCGCTCGCACTTGCAGATAGCTATTAACTACCACACTCACTTGTTATTAACATTTGTTGTTGTTATCGTCCCACATATCTCCCACATCATCTCTCCCATCATCATCTCCCACACACTTACCATAGTTTTGGCGCTCTTTGGCCTTTGTTGCCTTTGTGCCATTAAACGCATAATCTCTCTCTCTCTCTCTCAAAATGAATGGACCTGTCCGCTCCCGCCAACTTCCGGCCGCCGCTAGGCTGGCGCGGCGCGGAGAAAAACGCCGCTCGCGTGGTCCGTGGACTTTTGGCACAAGCTGTACGTGACGTACAGGCGTCGCCACCCTTAACCGTAGCTGCTTGCATGCCAGCGACGCCTTGCGCCGATGCTGGGGTGGAGGCTCTAAGACCATGGTACACGTGCGCCTCCTCTCGGTCGGTTGAGCTCAGAGTAATCGGCATGGTACGAATGGATCACCTGCTGTATAGTATCACCTTACGCCCTCGGAAAAGAGGCACAATAACCGCGCGTGTGCGTTATCGACCACGCGTTATCTAAATGCGGAAGGGCGAGCTTCAGGGGCACAATATTCTGAAATAAGTTGGAGGCATATGCAAACACTGTAGGCTCACGCATGTTTGCTCTGAGCGTTCTCTTCACTATGGTATGTGTTATCACAGAATTTTTGTTTGGTCACGTGTTTGTGTGGATGCAAATACGCAAAAGGAAACACCGATATTTTTGCTCGTATACTGATTCTCTTATCGCTGAAGTGTCCTGAAGTGATTCGTGCGTGCTTGCCATGCCGCCGCCGAGAGTGGGCGCTTGTGCACCAGGGCCCCAGAGTCTCCTCCCCAAGCAGCACAATGTACTGAAAGTCGAGTGCAATAGGGGTGGACGGGTATGTGGAAGGCCTTGAACAGACCCGTGAAACTAAAGAACATGGATAAGACACATACCGTCCACCCCTATTGCACTCGACTTTCAGTACATTGTGCTGCTTGGGTCCCCATCGACACATGGCGGCGCTGGCATGCAAGCAGGCCACGCGCTCCCGCGATACTGTTAAGGTGGGCGACGCCTGTACGTCAGAACGCTAGGGGAACTGAATGGCCAATGCTGGATAGTTTATTTGGTCACATGCCCGGTGTTCCTATATTTTTATGAAAGCGCTATAATGCGCGTGCTGAACAAGAACTGCAGAGAGTGGTACTTGTATTTTGTGTAAGGCTCACCACACTGCCGCGAAACAAATTCTGTTTCAAAAACAATCCAGGGAAAAAACATGCTGACGCCAGGAATCTAACATGGTTGCCAGATATGCTACACCGCACTAGCACGCAGTTTCCCTTGCGCTTCAAGTATAGGGGCCATTCCTGGTGTCAGCGCCTCTTGTCCCCTAGTTCTTCGAATTCGCTAATTTCTGGGCGTTTGAAACATAACGTGTCTGTGTCGTTGCTGCCTCGGTCATTTCGCGTTTTTTACGTCGTTTATAAATTCTCTCTTCCCAGCAGGGGACGACGGCCGGACAAGCCAGCAACAAAACCTACGCTATAGTGGCTTTGATGGTTTTCGCCGTCTTGGTCCTGGGCATCGCTTCAGCAGCTGTCTGGGTTCTGGTTAACAAAGAACAAAGTACGACGGAGAAAGCTCCCACACCGCTATCTCCCGGAAACGTAAAGATTCGAAAACTCTCGCCGAAGCCGAGACCTCCTGAAGCGAACTACGGAGATTATGAAGATACCACCGCGACGCCCACGGAAAGAACCAGCCCGCTGAGCGAAGACGTCTGCGACAGCGATCATTGCCGGTACGTCCGCGAGTACTTTGAGGCTATCATAGACACGGACAAGGACCCGTGTGACAACTTCTACGCGTTTACCTGTGGCATGAGTGAGCAGCTGAGAAAGAGCGGCGTGTACGTAGATAAGAGGTATCAGAATGTTGCTACACGAAATTTGACTGAAGCTATACAGAAAAATTTGGAGAAAGAACACATTCCCGCACGTGGGAGAACTCCTTTTCAGCAGTCCGCAGCGCTGTTCAGACATTGCACCCAAGTTGACAAAAATGAGTCTGCGAAAGCCGCCTCAGACTTCTTAGCTCAACATCAGATGGATCCAAGAGGAAGCATGTCCTTTGACCCGTTGGACGTCATGGTTAAATTCATATTCGAAACTAACATTCCGTTAGTTTTCAAGTTGGAACAAGAAGATTTCGGTTCTCCAAATTTTACGCTGCGGCAGATCACGAAGGTCTCACTGTTGTTGGAAGGTTCGAGTATAGGCGAAATCATGTCGGAATTATTCTTGACGCCCGTCAGCGATGACCTTGTCCAACGCATCACTGAGGCAGAGCACAAGAGAAGTGAAGTCAGCAACATGTCAAGAACTGGCAGCCCTAGTGTCAAATGGCAGCAACGCTATCAAGGTATTGGAGTTGGGGAAATTAGGTCTGGAAAACGGGGACGACACTCTCTCAAAGGCATGGACTAAAGCTCTCGAGCGCTACGAATCGTCTCGCCCCTTCAAAACATGAAGATAAGCATGACCGAGGCCGACTTTCGATTTTTTCATCGCGTCTTCGGAAAACAAAGGCTCATTTCGGATGAGGAACTGAGATGGTTATTCGCCTGGAGATGCATCCTCTACCTCTATGAAGTGGCGGTGTACAAGACCTTCTGGTGCATTAACACGGTCCTCGGGGCCATGTCAGTCGCTGCGGGTTCTACAACGGTCTTTCCGATAGTTGACGAAGAAACACTTAGCGCTGCCAGAGAAGTGGCCGAAAGAATCGTGAACGAAATTAAAGAATCCTTTAAGACCTGCTCGTGGCTCGATGAGGAAACACGCTCCGGAGCCTTGCAGAAGATATCCAAGATGAAGGTCCGCCTGGGATACCCGCCTAAACTGAATACGTCCCAAAAAGTCGATGCGTTCTACAAGGACTTCCCCGACTTAAACGGCCCTTTTGTCCTGGATTATCTAAAGCTGAACGCATTTCAAACAAAGAAGGACTGGAAAGGTGCAGCGGATGGTTTCTCCGATTATTTCTACGACCTGGCGGTCCCTCTGAACGCGAACGAAGCCAATGGCTTCAACATGATTAGCTCGAACTTCATCTCAGTGGGTGTCCCTTTCCTCATGAAACCGCTCTTTAGCGCAGGTGGCCCCCCTGAGATCAACTATGGCATGCTGGGATTCATAACGACGCACGAGATAATGCACGGCTATGATCAAGGGGGCCGTCTCAGGGATGGCACCGGGGCCTTATCACCGTGGTTTACGCGGAAGAGTCTTGCGGAGTACAAGATCCTGGAGCGGTGCTATGTAGAACACATAGACAGTGTTCCGAAAGCGAGGTCACTCGTTGCTTTCGCGCAGGAATACCAGGCAGACGCCCTCGGCACTTTATCCCTCTTAAGGGCGTACCAGAAGGCTGCCAGAGAATCCAGGGTACATCTGGGTGACGTGAAAGGCCTGTCGAGAGATCAGCTTTTCTATGTCGCACTCTGTGTACAATGGTGCGGACTACCACCTACTACATCTGAGGGAGAGACACACCCACCTCCGGACGAGAGATGCAACGTGCCTCTCATGAACTCTGCGTACTTTAGCAAGGCGTTTTCTTGCCCACCCAACTCTCCGATGAATCCGCCGCAAAAATGCTTATTTTGGTGAATGGCGCGCTAAAAATGGGCGCCATTTCCGAACAATGCGGCGTTTATTAAAGCACGACCATCGACGGAGCTGGTCTCGTTACTGCTACAACATTTTGTGCTTTAATGGCTCCAAGGTTTTTGTCTCAACTCCCATCCACGAGGGTGGTGAACACAGATTAAGATTTCGGAGGGACACCCTAGATGTTGTGCTCGGTTACATCCGCATGTAGTTTTTTTTTTTGGTTCGCGAGTTTCGAAATCTTGAAAAAAACATTCCCGATGTGAAGGGAAAAAAATTATAGGACTGTTACGACTGGTGTAATGTGAAATTCAGCGTAAGCTGTGCGTGTGGTGAAATGAGGCCGGGTGAAAGAGCGTTGAGAAATCGACTCCCTGATTGACTGATTGATTGACTGGCTGACTAATCGGCCTGGATTGATTGACTGGATTGATTGATCGATTTATTTGTGGTCGCTCGCTGAAATTGTCGGCGAGATGAGCGGTGTCCTGAACGAGGGTTGTGCTGCCGCGTACGAGGCCCTGGTTTCGTTTCATTGCTGCGCACTCTTCGTAGCAGTCGAAGAATCGCACAAAAACGCAGATTGGAGGAAACCATAACATGCCACCCATCTCGATCTCCGGCGTTGATGCAGTTCCAAGAACCTCCGTCTGACTCCACGGACCATATAACCACACGTGTGAGGTTTAAACACGGCAGCGCTATACCGCGCTCTGGGAAGACGAGGTTGGTACAACGAGACAAACAAGCACTAACGAAAGAAAAAAACTATCGGGTATATACCACGATATCGCACAGTTTAAAATCCCAGATGTTCAAAATCACCGATTTCTACGTTAAAGATTCAATGTCGAAAAATCGTGCGACGATAGCGTTGAATAATACTGACAAATCGCTCAGTTTTGCGTGATGACGTCTTGAAGAAGTCGTTGTCGTGAATAAAAACGAGTTTTTTTTGGCGACCGTTAGGCATAGCACGGCGGCCACATCAGATCGGCAGCTATAGTCGGAATTTGGTTAGGCTAGAAAAAATATATATATAATTTTTTTTAGTGTTCCTGACGGGGCTATATATATATAGGAGGGCTCCGCGTAGTTGGGCGCGCGCGCGTGCAATGTTACGCTACAGCGTCGTTTGGAATTTTGAACGTATGGGATTTTAAAGGGCGGATCCTTAACGGCGGCATTTCGTGATATATACCCTCAAACTAGTATATCACTCTCACAACACGGCTTGACTGCAAAGCACGCAGCTAGCCAACCATCATCCCGAATGACATCGTTGTCTCTCTCTCTCCCGATTTGTTGAAAATGGGCTTATTCAGTTACACTAATCGTTTCAAAAAGGCTTTCCGCAAATGTGCAACAAACTTGAAGGCAAAGAATTCCAGTCAGGAATGCAGGACAACCGAGGAGAGTTTGCTTTAATATTCACTGTGACTAAAAGGAATATGTAATCAATGTGGATGGTACGGATGCGGTCAGACGAGAAATATGCGCGGGAAAGGTACTCGTGTTGTTCATTTTAAAGCTGGTACAGCTCCGGTCAACCTTAATAATGACACTGGGGGGAAAAAAATCTCCGTTCTCATTTCTGAGTACGATAAAAGCCACCCTGAGGGCATGAGGGGGGAATAAAATCATCGGGTAAAATTGTCGCAATAATTTAGGTGGATTAATATTTCTTCAAGGCCTCCAGGGTCGCCGTAATCGCGCTCGAGAACGAGGCCATATTTTGTTTTTCTAGTGTTATTATTAAGGTTGACGGGAGCTGTACACATTCATAGATGGTCCCTTTTACTGTGAGTCCGTGCCAGAATAAAGCAAAATCATCCCTCGCGGAGTTGGAATGGTACCGCAAGGGAAGCGGATGTTAAATAAACTGTAAAGTGAAATTTTACCCCCCTGTTTCTGTGTGCGACCTGGTAGTGTTTGCCTGTGTGATGCCTCACATAGAGCCTAAGCACTCAAAGCGCGTTAATTATTACAGAGCATCAATTAGAAAAAATTAAATCGGGCGGCGGCGGGTTGCGCCCCGCAACAGCTAAAAAAGTCATGAATGGAGTACTCCCGTCACGTGATAGCTAAGTAATACACAATGAACTTATGACCGACTACTAATCTCCAATAAACATTACTTTTAGAATCACAAGAATTACTGGGACAGTTCTTGAAAATATCGAAGAAACAGTATTATTAACAGTATTAAGAAACAGAGATTATCGGATAAAAATAGTTACCGCGATCAAAAGGCATCCAGAACGTCGCGCAGGAACAGCACCCGCATTGCTTACAAACCGTTTGGTCGCCGATCACGGGAACCGCCACTTTAAGGTCACGTGGTGCGCCTTGACGTTTGTTGCGACGTGCGACCAGAACCTGTCCAGGATGCATTGCGTTCGCCCAACGCGCTTTCGTCTACGGAACAATGCATAGGATGTCACCCCTGTGCTCAGAATGGAGCCCGTACTGAGAACTTCTATGAGAAACTCTACTATAACACGTAATCTCAGTTCAGTCAGTAGGAAGACTTACTTCTGTTGGCACGTGTTGTTGCCCATTGCTGGGATGGTTTCTAGCCCAGCTGATTCACTCGGATTATATTAACTGTCAAATAAAATAATACAATTTCACCCTCAGCTTTGTGTACTGGCGTTCATGCACAGCAATGGAATACCTGTGGCATCGGGAACAGCCTGGAAAAAGGGGGGAAGCAGTGACATAGTCGTATAAGCAGTGTATAAGCCCCGTTCTGGACTTGTATGCGAAAGCTTATCTAGGTTATCCCTAGGTTATCGTGCGTATATCGGAGCCAATCACGGTGGTGTGTGAGTGTTACGGGGAATCTTATCTACTGAATGGTTCCGACTGATACGGTTCCACGTATACAACCTTATCGACGGTTTCCTAAAAGTTTCTAATGCCTCTATACCACCACATTTCAAAGCGCGAATGTCCTACTGTCATAGTCATATCTGCTAAGTGTGACGTATATCAGCACGGCCACATCCCCCCCTTATCAGACGTTGATTGCTTCAATTTCGCCCATCGCGGGTACTCCCTAGCGGTACCAGGTGCCCTTTTGCACATGGGGTCATGTGGCCATGACGGTGCGATGAGCGGCAGTGAGCCCTTGGTAGCGCCCACATGGCCTTTCTTGTCGTATATAATCGCCGTTCAGCACACCATTCATTCTAGTTCACCATATCGATGATGCGGCCAAATATTTTTTCTTAACGCCAAACCCCCACATTGCGCTTTCTCTTTTGTAGCATTACATCGTAGCACTGGTGCTTCTATGTTTGACTCATTTCCGTTACACGCAATTTGAAACTACCGGAATGTGGCAGATAAAGGCAATTTGAGGCTTCTGTTGTGTTTGTCTGCCTGTTTGCCTCTGAACGATTCATTACTTTCCATCGCGTTAAAACGATCCCCGCACTTATCGGCAGTTCAACGATTGCCATCGGATTACTGCATGTTACACCACAAGAGAGACAGACCGCTTTTGTTTGTGTGTGTCTATGTAAACTAGCAAAGTTTCAGAAGCACTTCTGTATATGCGAATCATCACGTTCTTATACATACGCTTTACACGTTACATACACTTTAGACCGTCTAGCTGGACAGACGTGACGTATAGGAAACGTCAGCGCAGCGTGTGCTTACATTATTCCTCCCGTTTCTTGCAATGTTCAGTATACTTTCGGTCATGCACTTATATGGAAGTTTTTACCGCACTGACGTCAATAGCATTCTTCAGTGTGTCTGTCCGCCGAGAGTCGCTTTATAAGAAGCGAGCATTCTCCGACCAAGCATTCACGACCCGAACAACATGAAGATCGTCCTATGTTTTGGCTTGGTCCTGCTTCTGCTTTCGTGCAATGTCCTACAAGCCTTCTATCTGCAGGACACCACAGCCACGAACGAAGAACCGGTATGTATATAGCCAAAATTTCGACAAGCTTGCCCTGTATGGGTACTTGGTCTGAGATCTTCGTTACCTCACCTATGTCACGTTGTACGTATTTGATTTGTGCTTATACATTAAGCCCTACGTACTTTTCTTTTAAGCATGGCGGTGTATCAATATTTTTGTGCGGAAACGCCAAGAATTGAGACATAGGAAACACAGGACGGCACAGCCGAATCGGTATAAAAGGCAGCCAATAGGGTGAGATAAAATCAGCCGCTCATCTAGATTTTGTGTCATCGTAGCGGTATGCGGGCGTTTCGGCACAGGACATTCCGGTACGGGACTTGAACGCGTTTCGTTACAAGCTGCCTGCAACAATGAGACATATCGAGCCTGTCGATGCATTGACCCACTTGGAAAGTATCTGCTTATTAGATGAATGGATTCATGTAAGGTTAATGATATTGGGTTAATGTTTTTGTGCACCGTTGCAGTTCGCGCTTCGTTGGCGGAGTCGGTCACGGGCTGGACAAAGTTCACTGGTTCATGAGAGTGGGTGGGGCATATGTTTAATGACATGAAAGAGAAGGAAAAGAGATTGTGAAATATTATCCAATTATACAGTGAAGGTGGAAATATATTATCCACCACAAATAGCTTGCTTGCTTCCGAAAACGGGGACAAAGAACAGGATCAAAAGAAGAAAAGGTGCAAATAAATACAGTCTCCTTCATAGTAATAATAAAAGAAAGAGAGAGAGAGAGAGAAACTAGGCGAAAGAGATATTATATAGGTGCTTCCTCAGTGTTGCCAGCTCGGGTTGTCACTTCCAGAGTTCCAAATCTTTTACAGGTTGGAAGTAGAGCTGTGGTCCCAAGGAATTGTAGCGGCGCTCATATTTCGTTTAGTGTATTAAAAAATCCTGCTTTGTCATACGCTGGTCGTGCGACTGCTCTGAAAATGGGTCGAGGTTTTTACTGTCTGCAGTATACTCGTCGATGTCAGTGAGGGTCACCTTTTCTTTGCATTGGGTCAAAAGAAAGAGAGGCCTCCTTCAGCGATATATCCATGATTGTTATCTCAGGGCGTGGTGTCGTACTGTAAAGGGGTGGGGGGCTGCTGATTTGTTTTATTTTATTAATTTATCCGGAATACAGTTGGCTGATTTTCTCCGCATTTTCTCGGGAATACCCCCCCAATGTGCAAAATTACGGTCTGTGGGTGTTTTTATTTACTTACTTAATTTATTTTTTTATTTTTCAGTTTGATTGGGCATTATTTTCTGGCGCGAGGATACCTGAGATAATGCTGCGCCGCACTAATTATGTCGATATGTTGGAGGCTAGCTGGCTTGATTCACTGCCCGTAACGTTGTATCACTGGGTGTTTTTCGGCATATTTGGAGAGAGCACATGCCATATATATGCATTCCTAAATCTTAGGCGTAACCGAATAAAGCCCTGTTGGGTACCCCGATAGCATTCTCAGTTATTTGCCAGCTCGTTTTTGACCCGCGTACTTCTTGGGGACGCTGCCAAAAACGTGCGTTCGTGTACATCGCCGTTCTCTTCTTTACAATACGATCGTCCCGTTACGCCATCCATAACCGTCAGTTAACGGAAGCTCTATTCCCCGATATGCCTGAAATTGTAAGAATAGTCACTCCGATACCGGAGAAAATAAGCCGTATTAATAGCGCTGTTTTTAACGTATAATAATACACACATAATTTGGTTCGAGAAGATAAAAATAACGAAGACGGTTAAGAGCATCAAACTGTTCACTATGTACACATTAAAAACAAGACTTTCGTGCAGTAGGCTGCACTTCTTCAAGTATGAGGACCTGTTACAAGTGGTGAAGCATATATCAAAGAACAAGTCACATGGTACAAGAAAAAGGGTGAGGCACCATCAAGGTGCTGCGTGTCCTCAATCCTTCGCCCTGAGCCCTAATTCCTCGTACGCATTCTAAAGCTCTTTGTGCCAACCATGGCTGCTGTGCCTATTCATGTGATGACAAGAGAGAACTGATGTTCTGAGGCTGGGACAACATAGAAGGACAATCACATACAAGGCCTCAAGTTGCCTAAGAAATTAACAATGAAAGATGGAAGTCACTGAAAAGGTTATCACTGAAGAAGTGCAGCCTACTGCACGAAAGTCTTGTTTTCAATGTATATAGTAAACAGTTGATGCTCTTAACCGTCTTTGTTATTTTTATCTTCTAGAACAAAATATATGTTACTACAGACACATGCTGTCCTTCAATGCAGCTTATGCTTTCATTGCAGGAACACCTCGGACGCATAAAGTCCACGCCGGCAGGGACACGTCGTACCAGGGCAACTGGACATCATTGGGCGCGAATGGTTCTCACTGGACGTCAGCAAAAACGCGAAGCATGTCGCAACGGTTTTGTGCAAATCTCTGTTCGGTCGCGCCAAACCTAGTTTACGGTGGGTGTGTTGATCTTTGTGTGAAGCTGAATGTTGACATACCATTATGTCCAAAAGGGAAATAACAGCGATGACACTCTTATCACCTGGAGAAATTTGTGATTGAGTGCAATAAAAGTAGAGAATGCAGTAATAGAGCAGGCCCCTGTAGCACAATGTTCACCTAAAGACACGGATAAAACCTTTTAGTGACATGGATCAGCTTGAAGCACCCATTTGCCTGAAAATCATCCAGCGTGACAGCGCTCCTGTACTGCTCTCTAATAAAAATATCAAGGTAACTGTGTGGATTGTCACTGAAATGCGACAGCATTTACGAGCTCATCACGGGCATTTCCTAACAATGTACAGTATAGAAGCCTGTGGAGACTGGAGAAACTGGTGCCCTGACAACCACAAGAAGGCTTTACCCCAGACGAAGACACGATCCATAACACGTCCCGTACTGGCATCGGAAGTTTATCGTCATTGCCTATAGATGCAAATCGAAGACTTCCTTCGTGAAGTCCGCGAACAACAGGTGCAGGAGTCGTCCAACGCTGAACTCGAAATTAAGTAAGGAACAGAAAAGAAACGTAGGGAAGCAACAAAACTAACTAGGCTTAATTATATTCAGTATATTACGTTTTGCGACGTCCTCGTTGTTGTGATTCTGGACAAACCGGTACACTTTTTCTACTTTTTTGGTCTAGGACATCCAGTCGAGGCATACGGCACTATTCCGATTCAGCGCTCAATGATAATCTCTGATAATCTCTCTCTAAACATACCCCCCCCCCCCTTCTACCTGGTGGAGCAAGGCTTGGTCCTTTATGCGACGTGAGCATAAAGAATTCAACCACCATTTGTGTCACTTCTGCATTAGAACGAGTTCTCACCCTTCTTGTCACAGTATCCTCAGACGCTTTCAGACATATGTCGCACAGTTCTCTTAGAAGTCGGCCCAGGACGCACATTGCCCCAGAACGTCAGTCGTGACGTTGCCCACGTCTGTGAGGCCAAAAACTGCGAGCCCTAACTTCTTCTTCTTCTTCGTCCCAAGGAGAATAGCCATTAGCCACAGGGGAGGTCGGCCATAGGGCTATCAGGTTGCCTAAATATAAATGGTAAAATATAAATACACGTATTTAAATAGAGGCAAGAAAAATGTATTTATATTTATATTTAAATACCATTTTTAGGATATTTTTATTTAAAATAGACTTAATTACATATGGCCCATCTTCCCATATTTGTGGGCTTCTCCACATTAATAACCTCCCGTGATGAAGGATATCTTGTCAGAGGCTACAGGTCACTAATCCCCACGTGTTCGGGGATTTCAAGTCTTTCTAGAAAACAGTACGATGCGCGAATGAGGGCGTTGTTGCCCCCGTTGCTTCAGTCTTAGAAGCGAGGAGAGAAATGAGAACACCATTTGGAAAAATGTGATTCATAACCCTCTTGTGATACTTGACAAAGCCTGGTGCCTAAAGGGAACCCTTAAAATGCAACCGTTAGCGGCAATTCTACTCAGTCATTCATTGGGAACTCCGGGCAATGGCGAGACAATTTTTGACGGGGAGTTTTTCACAATCGTTGGTGAAGATAGAAAGTCGATGAACCCACATCCTCTGGATTACCTGTCCAGGGCTCTACCAACTGAGCATCGTAACATCAGTTCTTTCATGCTCAAGAAGATGTTTCCGTTCAATGGAAAGTCGACCCACGCACGATGCTGAAATCATTACACTTCACCACGGAAAAATGAACAAATATGCGGGCACAATGTGCAGCTGATGTGCATCCACAGGTGGCTCTATTTACACAATAATTTAAAACAATAGTGTGCCTGGACTGCTCAAAATATTTACGGAAGTACTTACAGTATTTAAATACTGTCTTAATGTATTTATATTTTGTATTTAAAGCATGAAAGCGTGTAGTATTTTGTATTTATATTTAAATACACAAGAAGTGTATTTATGCCCATCCCTGCTACCTGTACTATGACTTGGCGATGAGAGTCTGGTGAGAATGTGACCAGCAGAGCAGAAGGATGAGCGATCACAGAGGAAGGCCACGACCCAAGCAGTCAGGTAAGGGGGAATGTTAGCATTCACTACCTCCTGCAGGAGCATAGAATGCTCTACGCTGTCATAGGCTTTAGCAACATCTATAGAGCCACCAGCGCAGAGAGAAATTCCCTCTCGCGGTGAGGCGGATCTGGCACCCGAGGCTGGTGTGGGCCAACCGAATAGAGCAGTGCGAGCGAAAACCAATTTGTGTTCTGTTGAGAACAACAGAGGACTCTACAAACGCCGACAGCCGGCGGTGAATGATACGCTAGACAGTCTCACAAAGGATTGACGTCAGTGCGATTGACCTAGTATTGTCGAGAGAGAGGCCTCTGGAGGGCACCTTCTGAACGACGACAATTCGAGACCGCCTCCAGTCCTGGGGGATCCATGCGTGCTCCAAGGACGAATTCACAATATTCAGCAATACGCATCGATGGTTAAAGCAATGTGTCTGTGTAGCGCTTTCCTGCAGCTCGGAGCTGAGAGGAATGAGTTGCGACCCGTATAAAAGTCATGTTTGACCCAACCACCACCACCACCACCACCACCTTCTTCTTCTTCCACCACTAACCACAGTGGCCCCAAGCCTCACAGGGCGATTGGCCATGGTTCCGTGCAGGGTAATCACTGGGGGTTCATAAGACCCACGGCTTCACACGCGGGCCAAGGAGGATGGTAGAATAGTATGATTCCAGCCATAGTAGCAGGAAGGAAGGAGGCCGAAGGTGCGTGGTGATCCAGAAGCTGCCGCAGATGATAAGAAAGGCGGCGGCACTCAATCCTATTTCAAACCGCCATTTCTCAATATGGGAGGCTCCAAACGATAGGATGACGCCCAGGGAAAAGAGAACGCCTTGTCTCGCCAGCGGCTGGGCAAGGTAGCTAAGACGGGAGCGATCATAGAGGGGGCAGTGCAGGAGAAAGTGCTCCTCAGTTTCCTCTTGACCGCAGTGGACGCACGCAGGAGAGCGGCTGACACCCGCATGGTGTAAATAAAAGTTCAGGGGAAGGGCTAGGCAGCGCAGACGAGTCAGAAAGACTTCAACGTGACGGGAGATGCAGCGGTCAGTCTGCCAAGCGTGGGAAATGTTCGCATACTGGGCTGGCAGCAAGCGGAGAGCAGTCAGCCCCTGTAGCCTTCTATACCTCGCCCGCGTGATATAGAGGGCAGGGGCGAAAGAGCATCAATGAATGAGATTTTATCCAGACTGTCCGCCAACAAGTTGGGAGAGAAGCCTCAGTGACCCGGGGTCCACGTCAGAGCTTCATCCGTGATGTAGCTTGGACTCAGGGCCTGCAGCAGCTGAAGCCACTCGCAGGAGGGGCTGGCTAGGCGGTGATGACCCATAGGGAGTCGAACAAGAGCAGGGTATGCACGGGACACCATTCTGAGGGCCAGTATGGCGAAGAGTTCGCTCTCGAACACTGGAGTTGTAGTCTGAGAAGCGGATGGGCCAGTGACAGTCCAGCTGGGGGGAAGACGGCGCCGGCACCCTCCAGCTGAACCGACACAGAGGCATCGGCCGCGACGACAAAGCGAGACGGGAACTTGTTGGCGTGCGCCGAGAGGTGACCTTCAAGCCCGGGAGACGGAGCGTAGGCAAGGCCGTGCTGGAAGGCGTCGGCAACTCGCATGGCCGTGGTCGAGAGGGAGTGGTGGACACAGGAAGAGCAGTCAGAGGGGCATTCAGAGAGGACAGAAGGGATCCGACAAAGACGACCTGCGGGGTGTCGATTTTCGCCATCGCCGGGCGATCCACTGGGTCCGATGCCTGAGAGACTGGTTCCCCTGGTGGTAAAGGGCTTGGCAGAGCGAAAAGAAAGTGTTCACTGTGAGTAGGCGGAACTAACCTTCAGAGGGGGAATGCGGGCTTCTGCACAAAGCGCCTGGTTGGCCGTATACTTGGGGAGACGTATGCAAAGGCGGAGGGCTCTTCTTTCTACGGCGAATAGCCTGCCCAGGCTATGGCTGAGGCCTGTTCAGGCTCACGATAGCCAGAGAGGTGCGAGAAAAAACATTTCCAAACTCAAGAATTAGCCGCATGTAGCACTTGTACAGGGAGAGCCGGGCGCTCCTGCGCATACCACAGCGGAGGATGGTGCCAATTGCGTTCGAAGCCTTCTGGCTTATGACTTTGACATGATGGCACCAGTGAAGCATGTCATCATACCGGACACATAAGTAGCGCAGCAGGTTGGTCTCGCGGATGCTCTGGCCGGCAACATTCAGAACGATGGTCAAGGCCAGTCCGGATAGTATGGGGGGAACAGCAGGACTGCAGATTTCTGGACGTTCAACGTGAGGTGGACGGAGCGCATCCAGGACGACGGCGCGAGGAATCACCTATAATAGTCACCGTCATAGTTCACGTGGGTTAGCAGACGACGAAACTCGAAGACCACGATGACTATTAGCGTCACCCAAGTGGCTAAAACCGCGATTTCCTAGCACTCGCGCGGCAACGGTCACGTGATCCAGCGCGGGCAATTTCTGTGCGCCAGGCCATCTTGACATGAAATCGCCAGACAAACCCGCCATAAGTGAACTCACCTATTCCCGCGCCACCTATTTCAAGCAGAAGAAGAAGAAGTGGTGGAGACTTGCAAGATCTGGGCAATGTGACGAGGAGACGAAGATCTGCGTTCGTTTGGCGCATATACTGTATATGTCATTAGTTACCTGCGTCTCATCTAGCCTAATTACGCCATTTGTCCTGGCCGATTCTGCCTTAGTGGCTCACGCCATCATCTCCTTGGTAGAAGAAGAAGACGAAGAAGGTGGTATGGCCCTTAGTGGATAACGGTGGATAAGTGTGGCTAAGGGCCATTTCATTTGTGGCAGAAGAGAGGAACGGTCACTCCCCGAGGCCGAGAAGAAGAACAAGAAGGGATGGCGGATTCGGAAGCTTCCATCGTTGTCCAGGATGCCAACGGTTCTCCGTGGAATTCCTCAGAGGTATGTGCAGAATCTTTTCCCTGACCTTTTGGACGCCGTAGAACTTGGGTCCTCACTTTGAGGCGACTCATAGTTCCATTACCACTAGCGATATCGGGTCGAGTATCCCGCCTGGCGATGTACTCCCCAGTCACCGTCATTATAATAAAGGGATGTAGCTCCGTATCGGGACCACTGACTTTTTAAAACAAAAACCAATAAAAACGAAAATCGAATGCTTTCAGCTAAAAGAGGAACTGATTATGAAGAAAATTAAACGGGAATGACCCTCGTATATTGCGTGAACCGTATGCAATTTTAACGCCTGTGTCGTGAAGACCATCTTCTGACCCAACCGGTGGGCACATTCTCATGCCCACACCGCCTAGTGCGTGGCCGGAGGGCGTGCTCATAAAGTTTTATCCCATCGGTCGTGGGGAGCCGACAAAGTCACATTGTTGAGGGTCTACGACTCGGTTGTGCGATCGGTAATTGAGAAGGGAGTGGTGTGTATGGCTCGGCTCGGCCTTCGGCATTGAAGGTGTTGGACCCCATCCACCACGAAGGCATACGACTCGCCACCGGTGCCTTCCGGATGTCCCTGTGAAGAGTTTGTATGTTGAGGGCAATGAATGGTCGCTCGAGAGACGGAGACAATTTGAACATGTGAAGGCTGCGCTAAAGTACAGATGCCAGGGCGATGACCCAGTTCTACACTGTAGTGTGAACCCTGCTCTGGAGTGAATCTTCCTTACAAAGCCCTCTGTTGTACCCTCGTTTCCGTTTCGTGTGCAGCGGCTAGTTCCCGTGTGGATTCCGTCCCTTTGGCGTTCCCCTGCAGCAGGCAGTCCTCGATGCTACCCCTTTGGCAGAGACACCTAATAAAATCCAACTTGAAAATGACACAGTTTGACAAACAATCCACTGCACACACTGTCATTCTCCATGACTTCGGGAACCACCATGCTATCTACACTGATGGGACCAAAGTAAGCAAAGGTGTGGCGGCCGTTGCCCTTGAAGGTGATCTATTATGACTGCACGCCTGAACGCGAACGCCACAGTTTTCACCGCAGAGCTTTACGCGATGCTCCTGGCTGTGCGGCACATTCAACAAAACGAGCTTCAAAATTCAGTAATTTACTTCGATTCTCTAAGCTCTGTGCGTGCGCAGCTCTAGGACTACCCTTCCAAGACATCCTGTCGGTGTTAAAGAGAGCTGTCTACGCACAGTGGCAGCAGGAGTGGGACATGAAAGTAAATAACAAGCTACACGTTACACAGCCACACGTTTTCCCTCCGCATCGGACTGAAAACGTCAACAGATCCTCCAAGTTCTTTACCCGAGATTGAGGATGGGGCACACATGGCTCACGCATCACCACCTACTCAGAGGTCAGAATCCGCCAGCTTGCGCGCACTGCGGTGACAGCTTGACTGTCTTTGACGTACTGACATCCTGCCCTCACTTCGAACACCAACGCCAACAGTATTTCACCGCATTCTACAGATACCATGTCCCACTCCACGCAGCCCTTCTACTGGGTGACACTCCTCTTGTACCGTTTGATAATGTCATCCAATTTTTGACCACGTGCGGGTTACTTAGACATATGTAGGGTGTTCAGCATTCCTCCGCTTTTAGCCTTTGTCACTCAACTAGATCATCATGTAAATCTCTCACCGCTCGCACTTGCAGAT
Organism: Ornithodoros turicata; assembly: GCF_037126465.1. NCBI lineage: Eukaryota > Metazoa > Arthropoda > Arachnida > Ixodida > Argasidae > Ornithodoros > Ornithodoros turicata. Next base: position 146,217,911 of record NC_088202.1, on the reverse strand, counting down.
AGCTATTAACTACCACACTCACTTGTTATTAACATTTGTTGTTGTTATCGTCCCACATATCTCCCACATCATCTCTCCCATCATCATCTCCCACACACTTACCATAGTTTTGGCGCTCTTTGGCCTTTGTTGCCTTTGTGCCATTAAACGCATAATCTCTCTCTCTCTCTCTCAAAATGAATGGACCTGTCCGCTCCCGCCAACTTCCGGCCGCCGCTAGGCTGGCGCGGCGCGGAGAAAAACGCCGCTCGCGTGGTCCGTGGACTTTGGCACAAGCTGTACGTGACGTACAGGCGTCGCCACCCTTAACCGTAGCTGCTTGCATGCCAGCGACGCCTTGCGCCGATGCTGGGGTGGAGGCTCTAAGACCATGGTACACGTGCGCCTCCTCTCGGTCGGTTGAGCTCAGAGTAATCGGCATGGTACGAATGGATCACCTGCTGTATAGTATCACCTTACGCCCTCGGAAAAGAGGCACAATAACCGCGCGTGTGCGTTATCGACCACGCGTTATCTAAATGCGGAAGGGCGAGCTTCAGGGGCACAATATTCTGAAATAAGTTGGAGGCATATGCAAACACTGTAGGCTCACGCATGTTTGCTCTGAGCGTTCTCTTCACTATGGTATGTGTTATCACAGAATTTTTGTTTGGTCACGTGTTGGTGTGGATGCAAATACGCAAAAGGAAACACCGATATTTTTGCTCGTATACTGATTCTCTTATCGCTGAAGTGTCCTGAAGTGATTCGTGCGTGCTTGCCATGCCGCCGCCGAGAGTGGGCGCTTGTGCACCAGGGCCCCAGAGTCTCCTCCCCAAGCAGCACAATGTACTGAAGAGTCGAGTGCAATAGGGGTGGACGGGTATGTGGAAGGCCTTGAACAGACCCGTGAAACTAAAGAACATGGATAGACACATACCGTCCACCCCTATTGCACTCGACTTTCAGTACATTGTGCTGCTTGGGTCCCCATCGACACATGGCGGCGCTGGCATGCAAGCAGGCCACGCGCTCCCGCGATACTGTTAAGGTGGCGACGCCTGTACGTCAGAACGCTAGGGGAACTGAATGGCCAATGCTGGATAGTTTATTTGGTCACATGCCCGGTGTTCCTATTTTTTATGAAAGCGCTATAATGCGCGTGCTGAACAAGACTGCAGAGAGTGGTACTTGTATTTTGTGTAAGGCTCACCACACTGCCGCGAAACAAATTCTGTTTCAAAAACAATCCAGGGAAAAAACATGCTGACGCCAGGAATCTAACATGGTTGCCAGATATGCTACACCGCACTAGCACGCAGTTTCCCTTGCGCTTCAAGTATAGGGGCCATTCCTGGTGTCAGCGCCTCTTGTCCCCTAGTTCTTCGAATTCGCTAATTTCTGGGCGTTTGAAACATAACGTGTCTGTGTCGTTGCTGCCTCGGTCATTTCGCGTTTTTTACGTCGTTTATAAATTCTCTCTTCCCAGCAGGGGACGACGGCCCGGACAAGCAAGCACAAAACCTACGCTATAGTGGCTTTGATGGTTTTCGCCGTCTTGGTCCTGGGCATCGCTTCAGCAGCTGTCTGGGTTCTGGTTAACAAAGAACAAAGTACGACGGAGAAAGCTCCCACACCGCTATCTCCCGGAAACGTAAAGATTCGAAAACTCTCGCCGAAGCCGAGACCTCCTGAAGCGAACTACGGAGATTATGAAGATACCAACGCGACGCCCACGGAAAGAACCAGCCCGCTGAGCGAAGACGTCTGCGACAGCGATCATTGCCGGTACGTCCGCGAGTACTTTGAGGCTATCATAGACACGGACAAGGACCCGTGTGACAACTTCTACGCGTTTACCTGTGGCATGAGTGAGCAGCTGAGAAAGAGCGGCGTGTACGTAGATAAGAGGTATCAGAATGTTGCTACACGAAATTTGACTGAAGCTATACAGAAAAATTTGGAGAAAGAACACATTCCCGCACGTGGGAGAACTCCTTTTCAGCAGTCCGCAGCGCTGTTCAGACATTGCACCCAAGTTGACAAAAATGAGTCTGCGAAAGCCGCCTCAGACTTCTTAGCCCAACATCAGATGGATCCAAAAGGAAACATGTCCTTTGACCCGTTGGACGTCATGGTTAAATTCATATTCGAAACTAACATTCCGTTAGTTTTCAAGTTGGAACAAGAAGATTTCGGTTCTCCAAATTTTACGCTGCGGCAGATCACGAAGGTCTCACTGTTGTTGGAAGGTTCGAGTATAGGCGAAATCATGTCGGAATTATTCTTGACGCCCGTCAGCGATGACCTTGTCCAACGCATCACTGAGGCGGAGCACAAGAGAAGTGAAGTCAGCAACATGTCAAGAACTGGCAGCCTAGTGTCAAATGGCAGCAACGCTATCAAGGTATTGGAGTTGGGGAAATTAGGTTTGGAAAACGGGGACGACACTCTCTCAAAGGCATGGACTAAAGCTCTCGAGCGCTACGAATCGTCTCGCCCCCTTCAAAACATGAAGATAAGCGTGACCGAGGCCGACTTTGGATTTTTTCATCGCGTCTTCGGAAAACAAAGGCTCATTTCGGATGAGGAACTGAGATGGTTATTCGCCTGGAGATGCATCCTCTACCTCTATGAAGTGGCGGTGTACAAGACCTTCTGGTGCATTAACACCGTCCTCGGGGCCATGTCAGTCCCAGCGGGTTCTACAACGGTCTTTCCGATAGTTGACGAAGAAACAGTTAGCGCTGCCAGAGAAGTGGCCGAAAGAATCGTGAACGAAATTAAAGAATCCTTTAAGACCTGCTCGTGGCTCGATGAGGAAACACGCTCCGGAGCCTTGCAGAAGATATCAAAGATGAAGGTCCGCCTGGGATACCCGCCTAAACTGAATACGTCCCAAAAAGTCGATGCGTTCTACAAGGACTTCCCCGACTTAAACGGCCCTTTTGTCCTGGATTATCTAAAGCTGAACGCATTTCAAACAAAGAAGGACTGGAAAGGTGCAGCGGATGGTTTCTCCGATTATTTCTACGACCTGGCGGTCCCTCTGAACGCGAACGAAGCCAATGGCTTCAACATGATTAGCTCGAACTTCATCTCAGTGGGTGTCCCTTTCCTCATGAAACCGCTCTTTAGCGCAGGTGGCCCCCCTGAGATCAACTATGGCATGCTGGGATTCATAACGACGCACGAGATAATGCACGGCTATGATCAAGGGGGCCGTCTCAGGGATGGCACCGGGGCCTTATCACCGTGGTTTACGCGGAAGAGTCTTGCGGAGTACAAGATCCTGGAGCGGTGCTATGTAGAACACATAGACAGTGTTCCGAAAGCGAGGTCACTCGTTGCTTTCGCGCAGGAATACCAGGCAGACGCCCTCGGCACTTTATCCCTCTTAAGGGCGTACCAGAAGGCTGCCAGAGAATCCAGGGTACATCTGGGTGACGTGAAAGGCCTGTCGAGAGATCAGCTTTTCTATGTCGCACTCTGTGTACAATGGTGCGGACTACCACCTACTACATCTGAGGGAGAGACACACCCACCTCCGGACGAGAGATGCAACGTGCCTCTCATGAACTCTGCGTACTTTAGCAGGGCGTTTTCTTGCCCACCCAACTCTCCGATGAATCCGCCGCAAAAATGCTTATTTTGGTGAATGGCGCGCTAAAAATGGGCGCCATTTCCGAACAATGCGGCGTTTATTAAAGCACGACCATCGACGGAGCTGGTCTCGTTACTGCTACAACATTTTGTGCTTTAATGGCTCCAAGGTTTTTGTCTCAACTCCCATCCACGAGGGTGGTGAACACAGATTAAGATTTCGGAGGGACACCCTAGATGTTGTGCTCGGTTACATCCGCATGTAGTTTTTTTTTTTTGGTTCGCGAGTTTCGAAATCTTGAAAAAAACATTCCCGATGTGAAGGGAAAAAAATTATAGGACTGTTACGACTGGTGTAATGTGAAATTCAGCGTAAGCTGTGCGTGTGATGAAATGAGGCCGGGTGAAAGAGCGTTGAGAAATCGACTCCCTGATTGACTGATTGATTGACTGGCTGACTAATCGGCCTGGATTGATTGACTGGATTGATTGATCGATTTATTTGTGGTCGCTCGCTGAAATTGTCGGCGAGATGAGCGGTGTCCTGAACGAGGGTTGTGCTGCCGCGTACGAGGCCCTGGTTTCGTTTTTTTGCTGCGCACTCTTCGTAGCAGTCGAAGAATCGCACAAAAACGCAGATTGGAGGAAACCATAACATGCCACCAATCTCTATCTCCGGCGTTGATGCAGTTCCAAGAACCTCCGTCTGACTCCACGGACCATATAACCACACGTGTGAGGTTTAAACACGGCAGCGCTATACCGCGCTCTGGGAAGACGAGGTTGGTGTACAACGAGACAAACAAGCACTAACGAAAGAAAAAAACTATCGGGTATATACCACGATATCGCACAGTTTAAAATCCCAGATGTTCAAAATCACCGATTTCTACGTTAAAGATTCAATGTGAAAAATCGTGCGACGATAGCGTTGAATAATACTGACAAATGGCTCAGTTTTGCGTGATGACGTCTTTAAGAAGTCGTTGTCGTGAATAAAAACGAGTTTTTTTGGCAACCATTAGGCTTAGCACGGCGGCCACATCAGATCGGCAGATATAGTCGGAATTTGGTTAGGCTAGGTGTGGTCTTTTCTTTCTTTCTTTTTTTTTTACTGTTCCTCACGCGGCTATATATATATAGGAGGGTTCCTGCAGCTGGGCGCGCGCGCGTGCAGGGTTACGCTACAGCGTCGTTTGGAATTTTGAACGTATGGGATTTTAAAGGGCGGATCCTTAACGGCGGCATTTCGGGATATATACCCTCAAACTATATCGCTCTTACAACAGAGCTTGACCGCAAAGCACGCAGCTATAGCCAACCATCATCCCAAATGACATCGTTGTCTCTCTCTCTCCCGATTTCTTGAAAATGGGCTTATTCAGTTATACTAATCGTTTCAAAAAGGCTTTCCGCAAATGTGCAACAAACTTGAAGGCAAAGAATTCCAGTCAGGAATGCAGGACAACCGAGGAGAGTTTGCTTTAATATTCACTGTGACTAAAAGGAATATGTAATCAATGTGGATGGTACGGATGCGGTCAGACGAGAAATATGCGCGGGAAAGGTACTCGTGTTGTTCATTTTAAAGCTGGTACAGCTCCGGTCAACCTTAATAATGACACTGGGGGGAAAAAAATCTCCGTTCTCATTTCTGAGTACGATAAAAGCCACCCTGAGGGCATGAGGGGGGAATAAAATCATCGGGTAAAATTGTCGCAATAATTTAGGTGGATTAATATTTCTTCAAGGCCTCCAGGGTCGCCGTAATCGCGCTCGAGAACGAGGCCATATTTTGTTTTTCTAGTGTTATTATTAAGGTTGACGGGAGCTGTACACATTCATAGATGGTCCCTTTTACTGTGAGTCCGTGCCAGAATAAAGCAAAATCATCCCTCGCGGAGTTGGAATGGTACCGCAAGGGAAGCGGATGTTAAATAAACTGTAAAGTGAAATTTTACCCCCCTGTTTCTGTGTGCGACCTGGTAGTGTTTGCCTGTGTGATGCCTCACATAGAGCCTAAGCACTCAAAGCGCGTTAATTATTACAGAGCATCAATTAGAAAAAATTAAATCGGGCGGCGGCGGGTTGCGCCCCGCAACAGCTAAAAAAGTCATGATGGGAGTATACTCCCGTCACGTGATAGCTAAGTAATACACAATGAACTTATGACCGACTACTAATCTCCAATAAACATTACTTTTAGAATCACAAGAATTACTGGGACAGTTCTTGAAAATATCGAAGAAACAGTATTATTAACAGTATTAAGAAACAGAGATTATCGGATAAAAATAGTTACCGCGATCAAAAGGCATCCAGAACGTCGCGCAGGAACAGCACCCGCATTGCTTACAAACCGTTTGGTCGCCGATCACGGGAACCGCCACTTTAAGGTCACGTGGTGCGCCTTGACGTTTGTTGCGACGTGCGACCAGAACCTGTCCAGGATGCATTGCGTTCGCCCAACGCGCTTTCGTCTACGGAACAATGCATAGGATGTCACCCCTGTGCTCAGAATGGAGCCCGTACTGAGAACTTCTATGAGAAACTCTACTATAACACGTAATCTCAGTTCAGTCAGTAGGAAGACTTACTTCTGTTGGCACGTGTTGTTGCCCATTGCTGGGATGGTTTCTAGCCCAGCTGATTCACTCGGATTATATTAACTGTCAAATAAAATAATACAATTTCACCCTCAGCTTTGTGTACTGGCGTTCATGCACAGCAATGGAATACCTGTGGCATCGGGAACAGCCTGGAAAAAGGGGGAAGCAGTGACATAGTCGTATAAGCAGTGTATAAGCCCCGTTCTGGACTTGTATGCGAAAGCTTATCTAGGTTATCCCTAGGTTATCGTGCGTATATCGGAGCCAATCACGGTGGTGTGTGAGTGTTACGGGGAATCTTATCTACTGAATGGTTCCGACTGATACGGTTCCACGTATACAACCTTATCGACGGTTTCCTAAAAGTTTCTAATGCCTCTATACCACCACATTTCAAAGCGCGAATGTCCTACTGTCATAGTCATATCTGCTAAGTGTGACGTATATCAGCACGGCCACATCCCCCCCTTATCAGACGTTGATTGCTTCAATTTCGCCCATCGCGGGTACTCCCTAGCGGTACCAGGTGCCCTTTTGCACATGGGGTCATGTGGCCATGACGGTGCGATGAGCGGCAGTGAGCCCTTGGTAGCGCCCACATGGCCTTTCTTGTCGTATATAATCGCCGTTCAGCACACCATTCATTCTAGTTCACCATATCGATGATGCGGCCAAAATATTTTTTCTTAACGCCAAACCCCCACATTGCGCTTTCTCTTTTGTAGCATTACATCGTAGCACTGGTGCTTCTATGTTTGACTCATTTCCGTTACACGCAATTTGAAACTACCGGAATGTGGCAGATAAAGGCAATTTGAGGCTTCTGTTGTGTTTGTCTGCCTGTTTGCCTCTGAACGATTCATTACTTTCCATCGCGTTAAAACGATCCCCGCACTTTATCGGCAGTTCAACGATTGCCATCGGATTACTGCATGTTACACCACAAGAGAGACAGACCGCTTTTGTTTGTGTGTGTCTATGTAAACTAGCAAAGTTTCAGAAGCACTTCTGTATATGCGAATCATCACGTTCTTATACATACGCTTTACACGTTACATACACTTTAGACCGTCTAGCTGGACAGACGTGACGTATAGGAAACGTCAGCGCAGCGTGTGCTTACATTATTCCTCCCGTTTCTTGCAATGTTCAGTATACTTTCGGTCATGCACTTATATGGAAGTTTTTACCGCACTGACGTCAATAGCATTCTTCAGTGTGTCTGTCCGCCGAGAGTCGCTTTATAAGAAGCGAGCATTCTCCGACCAAGCATTCACGACCCGAACAACATGAAGATCGTCCTATGTTTTGGCTTGGTCCTGCTTCTGCTTTCGTGCAATGTCCTACAAGCCTTCTATCTGCAGGACACCACAGCCACGAACGAAGAACCGGTATGTATATAGCCAAAATTTCAACAAGCTTGCCCTGTATGGGTACTTGGTCTGAATCTTCGTTACCTCAGCTATGTCACGTTGTACGTATTTGATTTGTGCTTATACATTAAGCCCTACGTACTTTTCTTTTAAGCATGGCGGTGTATCAATATTTTTGTGCGGAAACGCCAAGAATTGAGACATAGGAAACACAGGACGGCACAGCCGAATCGGTATAAAAGGCAGCCAATAGGGTGAGATAAATCAGCCGCTCATCTAGATTTTGTGTCATCGTAGCGGTATGCGGGCGTTTCGGCACAGGACATTCCGGTACGGGACTTGAACGCGTTTCGTTACAAGCTGCCTGCAACATTGAGACATATCGAGCCTGTCGATGCCATTGACCCACTTGGAAAGTATCTGCTATTAGATGAATGGATTCATGTAAGGTTAATGATATTGGGTTAATGTTTTTGTGCCACCGTTGCAGTTCGCGCTTCGTTGGCGGAGTCGGTCACGGGCTGGACAAAGTTCACTGGTTCATGAGAGTGGGGTGGGGCATATGTTTAATGACATGAAAGAGAAGGAAAAGAGATTGTGAAATATTATTCCAATTATACAGTGGAAGGTGGAAATATATTATCCACCACAAATAGCTTGCTGCTTCCGAAAACGGGGACAAAGAACAGGATCAAAAGAAGAAAAGGTGCAAATAAATACAGTCTCCTTCATAGTAATAATAAAAAGAAAGAGAGAGAGAGAGAGAAACTAGGCGAAAGAGATATTATATAGGTGCTTCCTCAGTGTTGCCAGCTCGGGTTGTCACTTCCAGAGTTCCAAATCTTTTACAGGTTGGAAGTAGAGCTGTGGTCCCAAGGGAATTGTAGCGGCGCTCATATTTCGTTTAGTGTATTAAAAAATCCTGCTTTGTCATACGCTGGTCGTGCGACTGCTCTGAAAATGGGTCGAGGTTTTTACTGTCTGCAGTATACTCGTCGATGTCAGTGAGGGTCACCTTTTCTTTGCATTGGGTCAAAAGGAAAGAGAGGCCTCCTTCAGCGATATATCCATGATTGTTATCTCAGGGCGTGGTGTCGTACTGTAAAGGGGGGGGGGGGGCTGCTTGATTTGTTTTATTTTATTAATTTATCCGGAATACAGTTGGCTGATTTTCTCCGCATTTTCTCGGGAATACCCCCCAATGTGCAAAAATACGGTCTGTGGGTGTTTTTATTTACTTACTTATTTATTTTTTTATTTTTCAGTTTGATTGGGCATTATTTTCTGGCGCGAGGATACCTGAGATAATGCTGCGCCGCACTAATTATGTCGATATGTTGGAGGCTAGCTGGCTTGATTCACTGCCCGTAACGTTGTATCACTGGGTGTTTTTCGGCATATTTTGGAGAAGAGCACATGCCATATATATGCATTCCTAAATCTTAGGCGTAACCGAATAAAGCCCTGTTGGGTACCCCGATAGCCATTCTCAGTTTATTTGCCAGCTCGTTTTTGACCCGCGTACTTCTTGGGGACGCTGCCAAAAACGTGCGTTCGTGTACATCGCCGTTCTCTTCTTTACAATACGATCGTCCCGTTACGCCATCCATAACCGTCAGTTAACGGAAGCTCTATTCCCCCGATATGCCTGAAATTGTAAGAATAGTCACTCCGATACCGAGAAAATAAGCCGTATTAATAGCGCTGTTTTTAACGTATAATAATACACACATAATTTGTTCGAGAAGATAAAAATAACGAAGACGGTTAAGAGCATCAACTGTTCACTATGTACACATTAAAAACAAGACTTTCGTGCAGTAGGCTGCACTTCTTCAAGTTTGAGGACCTGTTACAAGTGGTGAAGCATATATCAAAGAACAAGTCACATGGTACAAGAAAAAGGGTGAGGCACCATCAAGGTGCTGCGTGTCCTCAATCCTTCGCCCTTGAGCCCTAATTCCTCGTACGCATTCTAAAGCTCTTTGTGCCAACCATGGCTGCTGTGCCTATTCATGTGATGAACAAGAGAGAACTGATGTTCTGAGGCTGGGACAACATAGAAGGGACAATCACATACAAGGCCTCAAGTTGCCTAAGAAATTAACAATGAAAGATGGAAGTCACTGAAAAGGTTATCACTGAAGAAGTGCAGCCTACTGCACGAAAGTCTTGTTTTCAATGTATATAGTAAACAGTTGATGCTCTTAACCGTCTTTGTTATTTTTATCTTCTAGAACAAAATATATGTTACTACAGACACATGCTGTCCTTCAATGCAGCTTATGCTTTCATTGCAGGAACACCTCGGACGCATAAAGTCCACGCCGCAGGACACGTCGTACCAGGGCAACGGACATCATTGGGCGCGAATGGTTCTCACTGGACGTCAGCAAAAACGCGAAGCATGTCGCAACCGGTTTTGTGCAAATCTCTGTTCGGTCGCGCCAAACCTAGTTTACGGTGGGTGTGTTGATCTTTGTGTGAAGCTGAATGTTGACATACCATTATGTCCAAAAGGGAAATAACAGCGATGACACTCTTATCACCTGGAGAAATTTGTGATTGAGTGCAATAAAATTAGAGAATGCAGTAATAAGAGCAGGCCCCTGTAGCACAATGTTCACCTAAAGACACGGATAAAACCTTTTAGTGACATGGATCAGCTTGAAGCACCCATTTGCCTGAAAATCATCCAGCGTGACAGCGCTCCTGTACTGCTCTCTAATAAAAATATCAAGGTAACTGTGTGGATTGTCACTGAAATGCGACAGCATTTACGAGCTCATCACGGGCATTTCCTAACAATGTACAGTATAGAAGCCTGTGGAGACTGGAGAAACTGGTGCCCTGACAACCACAAGAAGGCTTTACCCCAGACGAAGACACGATCCATAACACGTCCCGTACTGGCATCGGGAAGTTTATCGTCATTGCCTATAGATGCAAATCGAAGACTTCCTTCGTGAAGTCCGCGAACAACAGGTGCAGGAGTCGTCAACGCTGAACTCGAAATTAAGTAAGGAACAGAAAAGAAACGTAGGGGAAGCAACAAAACTAACTAGGCTTAATTATATTCAGTATAGTACGTTTTGCGACGTCCTCGTTGTTGTGATTCTGGACAAACCGGTACACTTTTTCTACTTTTTTGGTCTAGGACATCCAGTCGAGGCATACGGCACTATTCCGATTCAGCGCTCAATGATAATCTCTGATAATCTCTCTCTAAACATACCCCCCCCCCCCTTCTACCTGGTGGAGCAAGGCTTGGTCCTTTATGCGACGTGAGCATAAAGAATTCAACCACCATTTGTGTCACTTCTGCATTAGAACGAGTTCTCACCTTCTTGTCACAGTATCCTCAGACGCTTTCAGACATATGTCGCACAGTTCTCTTAGAAGTCGGCCCAGGACGCACATTGCCCCAGAACGTCAGTCGTGACGTTGCCCACGTCTGTGAGGCCAAAAACTGCGAGCCCTAACTTCTTCTTCTTCTTCGTCCCAAGGAGAATAGCCATTAGCCACAGGGGAGGTCGGCCATAGGGCTATCAGGTTGCCTAAATATAAATGGTAAAATATAAATACACGTATTTAAATAGAGGCAAGAAAAATGTATTTATATTTATATTTAAATACCATTTTAGGGATATTTTTATTTAAAATAGACTTAATTACATATGGCCCATCTTCCCATATTTGTGGGCTTCTCCACATTAATAACCTCCCGTGATGAAGGATATCTTGTCAGAGGCTACAGGTCACTAATCCCCACGTGTTCGGGGATTTCAAGTCTTTCTAGAAAACAGTACGATGCGCGAATGAGGGCGTTGTTGCCCCCGTTGCTTCAGTCTTAGAAGCGAGGAGAGAAATGAGAACACCAGTTTGGAAAAAATGTGATTCATAACCCTCTTGTGATACTTGACAAAGCCTGGTGCCTAAAGGGAACCCTTAAAATGCAACCGTTAGCGGCAATTCTACTCAGTCATTCATTGGGAACTCCGGGCAATGGCGAGACAATTTTTGACGGGGAGTTTTTCACAATCGTTGGTGAAGATAGAAAGTCGATGAACCCACATCCTCTGGATTACCTGTCCAGGGCTCTACCAACTGAGCATCGTAACATCAGTTCTTTCATGCTCAAGAAGATGTTTCCGTTCAATGGAAAGTCGACCCACGCACGATGCTGAAATCATTACACTTCACCACGGAAAAATGAACAAATATGCGGGCACAATGTGCAGCTGATGTGCATCCACAGGTGGCTCTATTTACACAATAATTTAAAACAATAGTGTGCCTGGACTGCTCAAAATATTTACGGAAGTACTTACAGTATTTAAATACTGTCTTAATGTATTTATATTTTGTATTTAAAGCATGAAAGCGTGTAGTATTTTGTATTTATATTTAAATACACAAGAAGTGTATTTATGCCCATCCCTGCTACCTGTACTATGACTTGGCGATGAGAGTCTGGGTGGAGAATGTGACCAGCAGAGCAGAAGGATGAGCGATCACAGAGGAAGGCCACGACCCAAGCAGTCAGGTAAGGGGGAATGTTAGCATTCACTACCTCCTGCAGGAGCATAGAATGCTCTACGCTGTCATAGGCTTTAGCAACATCTATAGAGCCACCAGCGCAGAGAGAAATTCCCTCTCGCGGGTGAGGCGGATCTGGCACCCGAGGCTGGTGTGGGCCAACCGAATAGAGCAGTGCGAGCGAAAACCAATTTGTGTTCTGTTGAGAACAACAGAGGACTCTACAAACGCCGACAGCCGGCGGTGAATGATACGCTAGACAGTCTCACAAAGGATTGACGTCAGTGCGATTGACCTAGTATTGTCGAGAGAGAGGCCTCTGGAGGGCACCTTCTGAACGACGACAATTCGAGACCGCCTCCAGTCCTGGGGGATCCATGCGTGCTCCAAGGACGAATTCACAATATTCAGCAATACGCATCGATGGTTAAAGCAATGTGTCTGTGTAGCGCTTTCCTGCAGCTCGGAGCTGAGAGGAATGAGTTGCGACCCGTATAAAAGTCATGTTTGACCCAACCACCACCACCACCACCACCACCTTCTTCTTCTTCCACCACTAACCACAGTGGCCCCAAGCCTCACAGGGCGATTGGCCATGGTTCCGTGCAGGGTAATCACTGGGGGTTCATAAGACCCACGGCTTCACACGCGGGCCAAGGAGGATGGTAGAATAGTATGATTCCAGCCATAGTAGCAGGAAGGAAGGAGGCCGAAGGTGCGTGGTGATCCAGAAGCTGCCGCAGATGATAAGAAAGGCGGCGGCACTCAATCCTATTTCAAACCGCCATTTCTCAATATGGGAGGCTCCAAACGATAGGATGACGCCCAGGGAAAAGAGAACGCCTTGTCTCGCCAGCGGCTGGGCAAGGTAGCTAAGACGGGAGCGATCATAGAGGGGGCAGTGCAGGAGAAAGTGCTCCTCAGTTTCCTCTTGACCGCAGTGGACGCACGCAGGAGAGCGGCTGACACCCGCATGGTGTAAATAAAAGTTCAGGGGAAGGGCTAGGCAGCGCAGACGAGTCAGAAAGACTTCAACGTGACGGGAGATGCAGCGGTCAGTCTGCCAAGCGTGGGAAATGTTCGCATACTGGGCTGGCAGCAAGCGGAGAGCAGTCAGCCCCTGTAGCCTTCTATACCTCGCCCGCGTGATATAGAGGGCAGGGGCGAAAGAGCATCAATGAATGAGATTTTATCCAGACTGTCCGCCAACAAGTTGGGAGAGAAGCCTCAGTGACCCGGGGTCCACGTCAGAGCTTCATCCGTGATGTAGCTTGGACTCAGGGCCTGCAGCAGCTGAAGCCACTCGCAGGAGGGGCTGGCTAGGGCGGTGATGACCCATAGGGAGTCGAACAAGAGCAGGGTATGCACGGGACACCATTCTGAGGGCCAGTATGGCGAAGAGTTCGCTCTCGAACACTGGAGTTGTAGTCTGAGAAGCGGATGGGCCAGTGACAGTCCAGCTGGGGGAAGACGGCGCCGGCACCCTCCAGCTGAACCGACACAGAGGCATCGGCCGCGACGACAAAGCGAGACGGGAACTTGTTGGCGTGCGCCGAGAGGTGACCTTCAAGCCCGGGAGACGGAGCGTAGGCAAGGCCGTGCTGGAAGGCGTCGGCAACTCGCATGGCCGTGGTCGAGAGGGAGTGGTGGACACAGGAAGAGCAGTCAGAGGGGCATTCAGAGAGGACAGAAGGGATCCGACAAAGACGACCTGCGGGGTGTCGGATTTTCGCCATCGCCGGGCGATCCACTGGGTCCGATGCCTGAGAGACTGGTTCCCCCTGGTTGGTAAAGGGCTGTGGCAGAGCGAAAAGAAAGTGTTCACTGTGAGTAGGCGGAACTAACCTTCAGAGGGGGAATGCGGGCTTCTGCACAAAGCGCCTGGTTGGCCGTATACTTGGGGAGACGTATGCAAAGGCGGAGGGCTCTTCTTTCTACGGCGAATAGCCTGCCCAGGCTATGGCTGAGGCCTGTTCAGGCTCACGATAGCCAGAGAGGTGCGAGAAAAAACATTTCCAAACTCAAGAATTAGCCGCATGTAGCACTTGTACAGGGAGAGCCGGGCGCTCCTGCGCATACCACAGCGGAGGATGGTGCCAATTGCGTTCGAAGCCTTCTGGCTTATGACTTTGACATGATGGCACCAGTGAAGCATGTCATCATACCGGACACATAAGTAGCGCAGCAGGTTGGTCTCGCGGATGCTCTGGCCGGCAACATTCAGAACGATGGTCAAGGCCAGTCCGGATAGTATGGGGGAACAGCAGGACTGCAGATTTCTGGACGTTCAACGTGAGGTGGACGGAGCGCATCCAGGACGACGGCGCGAGGAATCACCTATAATAGTCACCGTCATAGTTCACGTGGGTTAGCAGACGACGAAACTCGAAGACCACGATGACTATTAGCGTCACCCAAGTGGCTAAAACCGCGATTTCCTAGCACTCGCGCGGCAACGGTCACGTGATCCAGCGCGGGCAATTTCTGTGCGCCAGGCCATCTTGACATGAAATCGCCAGACAAACCCGCCATAAGTGAACTCACCTATTCCCGCGCCACCTATTTCAAGCAGAAGAAGAAGAAGTGGTGGAGACTTGCAAGATCTGGGCAATGTGACGAGGAGACGAAGATCTGCGTTCGTTTGGCGCATATACTGTATATGTCATTAGTTACCTGCGTCTCATCTAGCCTAATTACGCCATTTGTCCTGGCCGATTCTGCCTTAGTGGCTCACGCCATCATCTCCTTGGTAGAAGAAGAAGACGAAGAAGGTGGTATGGCCCTTAGTGGATAACGGTGGATAAGTGTGGCTAAGGGCCATTTCATTTGTGGCAGAAGAAGAGGAACGGTCACTCCCCGAGGCCGAGAAGAAGAACAAGAAGGGATGGCGGATTCGGAAGCTTCCATCGTTGTCCAGGATGCCAACGGTTCTCCGTGGAATTCCTCAGAGGTATGTGCAGAATCTTTTCCCTGACCTTTTTGGACGCCGTAGAACTTGGGTCCTCACTTTGAGGCGACTCATAGTTCCATTACCACTAGCGATATCGGGTCGAGTATCCCGCCTGGGCGATGGTACTCCCCAGTCACCGTCATTATAATAAAGGGATGTAGCTCCGTATCGGGACCACTGACTTTTTAAAACAAAAACCAATAAAAACGAAAATCGAATGCTTTCAGCTAAAAGAGGAACTGATTATGAAGAAAATTAAACGGGAATGACCCTCGTATATTGCGTGAACCGTATGCAATTTTAACGCCTGTGTCGTGAAGACCATCTTCTGACCCAACCGGTGGCACATTCTCATGCCCACACCGCCTAGTGCGTGGCCGGAGGGCGTGCTCATAAAGTTTTATCCCATCGGTCGTGGGGAGCCGACAAAGTCACATTGTTGAGGGTCTACGACTCGGTTGTGCGATCGGTAATTGAGAAGGGGAGTGGTGTGTATGGCTCGGCTCGGCCTTCGGCATTGAAGGTGTTGGACCCCATCCACCACGAAGGCATACGACTCGCCACCGGTGCCTTCCGGATGTCCCCTGTGAAGAGTTTGTATGTTGAGGGCAATGAATGGTCGCTCGAGAGACGGAGACAATTTGAACATGTGAAGGCTGCGCTAAAGTACAGATGCCAGGGCGATGACCCAGTTCTACACTGTAGTGTGAACCCTGCTCTGGAGTGAATCTTCCTTACAAAGCCCTCTGTTGTACCCTCGTTTCCGTTTCGTGTGCAGGCGGCTAGTTCCCGTGTGGGATTCCGTCCCTTTGGCGTTCCCCTGCAGCAGGCAGTCCTCGATGCTACCCCTTTGGCAGAGACACCTAATAAAATCCAACTTGAAAATGACACAGTTTGACAAACAATCCACTGCACACACTGTCATTCTCCATGACTTCGGGAACCACCATGCTATCTACACTGATGGGACCAAAGTAAGCAAAGGTGTGGCGGCCGTTGCCCTTGAAGGTGATTCTATTATGACTGCACGCCTGAACGCGAACGCCACAGTTTTCACCGCAGAGCTTTACGCGATGCTCCTGGCTGTGCGGCACATTCAACAAAACGAGCTTCAAAATTCAGTAATTTACTTCGATTCTCTAAGCTCTGTGCGTGCGCAGCTCTAGGACTACCCTTCCAAGACATCCTGTCGGTGTTAAAGAGAGCTGTCTACGCACAGTGGCAGCAGGAGTGGGACATGAAAGTAAATAACAAGCTACACGTTACACAGCCACACGTTTTCCCTCCGCATCGGACTGAAAACGTCAACAGATCCTCCCAAGTTCTTTACCCGAGATTGAGGATGGGGCACACATGGCTCACGCATCACCACCTACTCAGAGGTCAGAATCCGCCAGCTTGCGCGCACTGCGGTGACAGCTTGACTGTCTTTGACGTACTGACATCCTGCCCTCACTTCGAACACCAACGCCAACAGTATTTCACCGCATTCTACAGATACCATGTCCCACTCCACGCAGCCCTTCTACTGGGTGACACTCCTCTTGTACCGTTTGATAATGTCATCCAATTTTTGACCACGTGCGGGTTACTTAGACATATGTAGGTGTTCAGCATTCCTCCGCTTTTAGCCTTTGTCACTCAACTAGATCATCATGTAAATCTCTCACCGCTCGCACTTGCAGATAGCTATTAACTACCACACTCACTTGTTATTAACATTTGTTGTTGTTATCGTCCCACATATCTCCCACATCATCTCTCCCATCATCATCTCCCACACACTTACCATAGTTTTGGCGCTCTTTGGCCTTTGTTGCCTTTGTGCCATTAAACGCATAATCTCTCTCTCTCTCTCTCAAAATGAATGGACCTGTCCGCTCCCGCCAACTTCCGGCCGCCGCTAGGCTGGCGCGGCGCGGAGAAAAACGCCGCTCGCGTGGTCCGTGGACTTTTGGCACAAGCTGTACGTGACGTACAGGCGTCGCCACCCTTAACCGTAGCTGCTTGCATGCCAGCGACGCCTTGCGCCGATGCTGGGGTGGAGGCTCTAAGACCATGGTACACGTGCGCCTCCTCTCGGTCGGTTGAGCTCAGAGTAATCGGCATGGTACGAATGGATCACCTGCTGTATAGTATCACCTTACGCCCTCGGAAAAGAGGCACAATAACCGCGCGTGTGCGTTATCGACCACGCGTTATCTAAATGCGGAAGGGCGAGCTTCAGGGGCACAATATTCTGAAATAAGTTGGAGGCATATGCAAACACTGTAGGCTCACGCATGTTTGCTCTGAGCGTTCTCTTCACTATGGTATGTGTTATCACAGAATTTTTGTTTGGTCACGTGTTTGTGTGGATGCAAATACGCAAAAGGAAACACCGATATTTTTGCTCGTATACTGATTCTCTTATCGCTGAAGTGTCCTGAAGTGATTCGTGCGTGCTTGCCATGCCGCCGCCGAGAGTGGGCGCTTGTGCACCAGGGCCCCAGAGTCTCCTCCCCAAGCAGCACAATGTACTGAAAGTCGAGTGCAATAGGGGTGGACGGGTATGTGGAAGGCCTTGAACAGACCCGTGAAACTAAAGAACATGGATAAGACACATACCGTCCACCCCTATTGCACTCGACTTTCAGTACATTGTGCTGCTTGGGTCCCCATCGACACATGGCGGCGCTGGCATGCAAGCAGGCCACGCGCTCCCGCGATACTGTTAAGGTGGGCGACGCCTGTACGTCAGAACGCTAGGGGAACTGAATGGCCAATGCTGGATAGTTTATTTGGTCACATGCCCGGTGTTCCTATATTTTTATGAAAGCGCTATAATGCGCGTGCTGAACAAGAACTGCAGAGAGTGGTACTTGTATTTTGTGTAAGGCTCACCACACTGCCGCGAAACAAATTCTGTTTCAAAAACAATCCAGGGAAAAAACATGCTGACGCCAGGAATCTAACATGGTTGCCAGATATGCTACACCGCACTAGCACGCAGTTTCCCTTGCGCTTCAAGTATAGGGGCCATTCCTGGTGTCAGCGCCTCTTGTCCCCTAGTTCTTCGAATTCGCTAATTTCTGGGCGTTTGAAACATAACGTGTCTGTGTCGTTGCTGCCTCGGTCATTTCGCGTTTTTTACGTCGTTTATAAATTCTCTCTTCCCAGCAGGGGACGACGGCCGGACAAGCAAGCAACAAAACCTACGCTATAGTGGCTTTGATGGTTTTCGCCGTCTTGGTCCTGGGCATCGCTTCAGCAGCTGTCTGGGTTCTGGTTAACAAAGAACAAAGTACGACGGAGAAAGCTCCCACACCGCTATCTCCCGGAAACGTAAAGATTCGAAAACTCTCGCCGAAGCCGAGACCTCCTGAAGCGAACTACGGAGATTATGAAGATACCAACGCGACGCCCACGGAAAGAACCAGCCCGCTGAGCGAAGACGTCTGCGACAGCGATCATTGCCGGTACGTCCGCGAGTACTTTGAGGCTATCATAGACACGGACAAGGACCCGTGTGACAACTTCTACGCGTTTACCTGTGGCATGAGTGAGCAGCTGAGAAAGAGCGGCGTGTACGTAGATAAGAGGTATCAGAATGTTGCTACACGAAATTTGACTGAAGCTATACAGAAAAATTTGGAGAAAGAACACATTCCCGCACGTGGGAGAACTCCTTTTCAGCAGTCCGCAGCGCTGTTCAGACATTGCACCCAAGTTGACAAAAATGAGTCTGCGAAAGCCGCCTCAGACTTCTTAGCCCAACATCAGATGGATCCAAAAGGAAACATGTCCTTTGACCCGTTGGACGTCATGGTTAAATTCATATTCGAAACTAACATTCCGTTAGTTTTCAAGTTGGAACAAGAAGATTTCGGTTCTCCAAATTTTACGCTGCGGCAGATCACGAAGGTCTCACTGTTGTTGGAAGGTTCGAGTATAGGCGAAATCATGTCGGAATTATTCTTGACGCCCGTCAGCGATGACCTTGTCCAACGCATCACTGAGGCGGAGCACAAGAGAAGTGAAGTCAGCAACATGTCAAGAACTGGCAGCCTAGTGTCAAATGGCAGCAACGCTATCAAGGTATTGGAGTTGGGGAAATTAGGTTTGGAAAACGGGGACGACACTCTCTCAAAGGCATGGACTAAAGCTCTCGAGCGCTACGAATCGTCTCGCCCCCTTCAAAACATGAAGATAAGCGTGACCGAGGCCGACTTTGGATTTTTTCATCGCGTCTTCGGAAAACAAAGGCTCATTTCGGATGAGGAACTGAGATGGTTATTCGCCTGGAGATGCATCCTCTACCTCTATGAAGTGGCGGTGTACAAGACCTTCTGGTGCATTAACACCGTCCTCGGGGCCATGTCAGTCCCAGCGGGTTCTACAACGGTCTTTCCGATAGTTGACGAAGAAACAGTTAGCGCTGCCAGAGAAGTGGCCGAAAGAATCGTGAACGAAATTAAAGAATCCTTTAAGACCTGCTCGTGGCTCGATGAGGAAACACGCTCCGGAGCCTTGCAGAAGATATCAAAGATGAAGGTCCGCCTGGGATACCCGCCTAAACTGAATACGTCCCAAAAAGTCGATGCGTTCTACAAGGACTTCCCCGACTTAAACGGCCCTTTTGTCCTGGATTATCTAAAGCTGAACGCATTTCAAACAAAGAAGGACTGGAAAGGTGCAGCGGATGGTTTCTCCGATTATTTCTACGACCTGGCGGTCCCTCTGAACGCGAACGAAGCCAATGGCTTCAACATGATTAGCTCGAACTTCATCTCAGTGGGTGTCCCTTTCCTCATGAAACCGCTCTTTAGCGCAGGTGGCCCCCCTGAGATCAACTATGGCATGCTGGGATTCATAACGACGCACGAGATAATGCACGGCTATGATCAAGGGGGCCGTCTCAGGGATGGCACCGGGGCCTTATCACCGTGGTTTACGCGGAAGAGTCTTGCGGAGTACAAGATCCTGGAGCGGTGCTATGTAGAACACATAGACAGTGTTCCGAAAGCGAGGTCACTCGTTGCTTTCGCGCAGGAATACCAGGCAGACGCCCTCGGCACTTTATCCCTCTTAAGGGCGTACCAGAAGGCTGCCAGAGAATCCAGGGTACATCTGGGTGACGTGAAAGGCCTGTCGAGAGATCAGCTTTTCTATGTCGCACTCTGTGTACAATGGTGCGGACTACCACCTACTACATCTGAGGGAGAGACACACCCACCTCCGGACGAGAGATGCAACGTGCCTCTCATGAACTCTGCGTACTTTAGCAGGGCGTTTTCTTGCCCACCCAACTCTCCGATGAATCCGCCGCAAAAATGCTTATTTTGGTGAATGGCGCGCTAAAAATGGGCGCCATTTCCGAACAATGCGGCGTTTATTAAAGCACGACCATCGACGGAGCTGGTCTCGTTACTGCTACAACATTTTGTGCTTTAATGGCTCCAAGGTTTTTGTCTCAACTCCCATCCACGAGGGTGGTGAACACAGATTAAGATTTCGGAGGGACACCCTAGATGTTGTGCTCGGTTACATCCGCATGTAGTTTTTTTTTTTTGGTTCGCGAGTTTCGAAATCTTGAAAAAAACATTCCCGATGTGAAGGGAAAAAAATTATAGGACTGTTACGACTGGTGTAATGTGAAATTCAGCGTAAGCTGTGCGTGTGATGAAATGAGGCCGGGTGAAAGAGCGTTGAGAAATCGACTCCCTGATTGACTGATTGATTGACTGGCTGACTAATCGGCCTGGATTGATTGACTGGATTGATTGATCGATTTATTTGTGGTCGCTCGCTGAAATTGTCGGCGAGATGAGCGGTGTCCTGAACGAGGGTTGTGCTGCCGCGTACGAGGCCCTGGTTTCGTTTTTTTGCTGCGCACTCTTCGTAGCAGTCGAAGAATCGCACAAAAACGCAGATTGGAGGAAACCATAACATGCCACCAATCTCTATCTCCGGCGTTGATGCAGTTCCAAGAACCTCCGTCTGACTCCACGGACCATATAACCACACGTGTGAGGTTTAAACACGGCAGCGCTATACCGCGCTCTGGGAAGACGAGGTTGGTGTACAACGAGACAAACAAGCACTAACGAAAGAAAAAAACTATCGGGTATATACCACGATATCGCACAGTTTAAAATCCCAGATGTTCAAAATCACCGATTTCTACGTTAAAGATTCAATGTGAAAAATCGTGCGACGATAGCGTTGAATAATACTGACAAATGGCTCAGTTTTGCGTGATGACGTCTTTAAGAAGTCGTTGTCGTGAATAAAAACGAGTTTTTTTGGCAACCATTAGGCTTAGCACGGCGGCCACATCAGATCGGCAGATATAGTCGGAATTTGGTTAGGCTAGGTGTGGTCTTTTCTTTCTTTCTTTTTTTTTTACTGTTCCTCACGCGGCTATATATATATAGGAGGGTTCCTGCAGCTGGGCGCGCGCGCGTGCAGGGTTACGCTACAGCGTCGTTTGGAATTTTGAACGTATGGGATTTTAAAGGGCGGATCCTTAACGGCGGCATTTCGGGATATATACCCTCAAACTATATCGCTCTTACAACAGAGCTTGACCGCAAAGCACGCAGCTATAGCCAACCATCATCCCAAATGACATCGTTGTCTCTCTCTCTCCCGATTTCTTGAAAATGGGCTTATTCAGTTATACTAATCGTTTCAAAAAGGCTTTCCGCAAATGTGCAACAAACTTGAAGGCAAAGAATTCCAGTCAGGAATGCAGGACAACCGAGGAGAGTTTGCTTTAATATTCACTGTGACTAAAAGGAATATGTAATCAATGTGGATGGTACGGATGCGGTCAGACGAGAAATATGCGCGGGAAAGGTACTCGTGTTGTTCATTTTAAAGCTGGTACAGCTCCGGTCAACCTTAATAATGACACTGGGGGGAAAAAAATCTCCGTTCTCATTTCTGAGTACGATAAAAGCCACCCTGAGGGCATGAGGGGGGAATAAAATCATCGGGTAAAATTGTCGCAATAATTTAGGTGGATTAATATTTCTTCAAGGCCTCCAGGGTCGCCGTAATCGCGCTCGAGAACGAGGCCATATTTTGTTTTTCTAGTGTTATTATTAAGGTTGACGGGAGCTGTACACATTCATAGATGGTCCCTTTTACTGTGAGTCCGTGCCAGAATAAAGCAAAATCATCCCTCGCGGAGTTGGAATGGTACCGCAAGGGAAGCGGATGTTAAATAAACTGTAAAGTGAAATTTTACCCCCCTGTTTCTGTGTGCGACCTGGTAGTGTTTGCCTGTGTGATGCCTCACATAGAGCCTAAGCACTCAAAGCGCGTTAATTATTACAGAGCATCAATTAGAAAAAATTAAATCGGGCGGCGGCGGGTTGCGCCCCGCAACAGCTAAAAAAGTCATGATGGGAGTATACTCCCGTCACGTGATAGCTAAGTAATACACAATGAACTTATGACCGACTACTAATCTCCAATAAACATTACTTTTAGAATCACAAGAATTACTGGGACAGTTCTTGAAAATATCGAAGAAACAGTATTATTAACAGTATTAAGAAACAGAGATTATCGGATAAAAATAGTTACCGCGATCAAAAGGCATCCAGAACGTCGCGCAGGAACAGCACCCGCATTGCTTACAAACCGTTTGGTCGCCGATCACGGGAACCGCCACTTTAAGGTCACGTGGTGCGCCTTGACGTTTGTTGCGACGTGCGACCAGAACCTGTCCAGGATGCATTGCGTTCGCCCAACGCGCTTTCGTCTACGGAACAATGCATAGGATGTCACCCCTGTGCTCAGAATGGAGCCCGTACTGAGAACTTCTATGAGAAACTCTACTATAACACGTAATCTCAGTTCAGTCAGTAGGAAGACTTACTTCTGTTGGCACGTGTTGTTGCCCATTGCTGGGATGGTTTCTAGCCCAGCTGATTCACTCGGATTATATTAACTGTCAAATAAAATAATACAATTTCACCCTCAGCTTTGTGTACTGGCGTTCATGCACAGCAATGGAATACCTGTGGCATCGGGAACAGCCTGGAAAAAGGGGGAAGCAGTGACATAGTCGTATAAGCAGTGTATAAGCCCCGTTCTGGACTTGTATGCGAAAGCTTATCTAGGTTATCCCTAGGTTATCGTGCGTATATCGGAGCCAATCACGGTGGTGTGTGAGTGTTACGGGGAATCTTATCTACTGAATGGTTCCGACTGATACGGTTCCACGTATACAACCTTATCGACGGTTTCCTAAAAGTTTCTAATGCCTCTATACCACCACATTTCAAAGCGCGAATGTCCTACTGTCATAGTCATATCTGCTAAGTGTGACGTATATCAGCACGGCCACATCCCCCCCTTATCAGACGTTGATTGCTTCAATTTCGCCCATCGCGGGTACTCCCTAGCGGTACCAGGTGCCCTTTTGCACATGGGGTCATGTGGCCATGACGGTGCGATGAGCGGCAGTGAGCCCTTGGTAGCGCCCACATGGCCTTTCTTGTCGTATATAATCGCCGTTCAGCACACCATTCATTCTAGTTCACCATATCGATGATGCGGCCAAAATATTTTTTCTTAACGCCAAACCCCCACATTGCGCTTTCTCTTTTGTAGCATTACATCGTAGCACTGGTGCTTCTATGTTTGACTCATTTCCGTTACACGCAATTTGAAACTACCGGAATGTGGCAGATAAAGGCAATTTGAGGCTTCTGTTGTGTTTGTCTGCCTGTTTGCCTCTGAACGATTCATTACTTTCCATCGCGTTAAAACGATCCCCGCACTTTATCGGCAGTTCAACGATTGCCATCGGATTACTGCATGTTACACCACAAGAGAGACAGACCGCTTTTGTTTGTGTGTGTCTATGTAAACTAGCAAAGTTTCAGAAGCACTTCTGTATATGCGAATCATCACGTTCTTATACATACGCTTTACACGTTACATACACTTTAGACCGTCTAGCTGGACAGACGTGACGTATAGGAAACGTCAGCGCAGCGTGTGCTTACATTATTCCTCCCGTTTCTTGCAATGTTCAGTATACTTTCGGTCATGCACTTATATGGAAGTTTTTACCGCACTGACGTCAATAGCATTCTTCAGTGTGTCTGTCCGCCGAGAGTCGCTTTATAAGAAGCGAGCATTCTCCGACCAAGCATTCACGACCCGAACAACATGAAGATCGTCCTATGTTTTGGCTTGGTCCTGCTTCTGCTTTCGTGCAATGTCCTACAAGCCTTCTATCTGCAGGACACCACAGCCACGAACGAAGAACCGGTATGTATATAGCCAAAATTTCAACAAGCTTGCCCTGTATGGGTACTTGGTCTGAATCTTCGTTACCTCAGCTATGTCACGTTGTACGTATTTGATTTGTGCTTATACATTAAGCCCTACGTACTTTTCTTTTAAGCATGGCGGTGTATCAATATTTTTGTGCGGAAACGCCAAGAATTGAGACATAGGAAACACAGGACGGCACAGCCGAATCGGTATAAAAGGCAGCCAATAGGGTGAGATAAATCAGCCGCTCATCTAGATTTTGTGTCATCGTAGCGGTATGCGGGCGTTTCGGCACAGGACATTCCGGTACGGGACTTGAACGCGTTTCGTTACAAGCTGCCTGCAACATTGAGACATATCGAGCCTGTCGATGCCATTGACCCACTTGGAAAGTATCTGCTATTAGATGAATGGATTCATGTAAGGTTAATGATATTGGGTTAATGTTTTTGTGCCACCGTTGCAGTTCGCGCTTCGTTGGCGGAGTCGGTCACGGGCTGGACAAAGTTCACTGGTTCATGAGAGTGGGGTGGGGCATATGTTTAATGACATGAAAGAGAAGGAAAAGAGATTGTGAAATATTATTCCAATTATACAGTGGAAGGTGGAAATATATTATCCACCACAAATAGCTTGCTGCTTCCGAAAACGGGGACAAAGAACAGGATCAAAAGAAGAAAAGGTGCAAATAAATACAGTCTCCTTCATAGTAATAATAAAAAGAAAGAGAGAGAGAGAGAGAAACTAGGCGAAAGAGATATTATATAGGTGCTTCCTCAGTGTTGCCAGCTCGGGTTGTCACTTCCAGAGTTCCAAATCTTTTACAGGTTGGAAGTAGAGCTGTGGTCCCAAGGGAATTGTAGCGGCGCTCATATTTCGTTTAGTGTATTAAAAAATCCTGCTTTGTCATACGCTGGTCGTGCGACTGCTCTGAAAATGGGTCGAGGTTTTTACTGTCTGCAGTATACTCGTCGATGTCAGTGAGGGTCACCTTTTCTTTGCATTGGGTCAAAAGGAAAGAGAGGCCTCCTTCAGCGATATATCCATGATTGTTATCTCAGGGCGTGGTGTCGTACTGTAAAGGGGTGGGGGGCTGCTTGATTTGTTTTATTTTATTAATTTATCCGGAATACAGTTCGCTGATTTTCTCCGCATTTTCTCGGGAATACCCCCAATGTGCGAAAATACGGTCTGTGGTTTTTTTTTATTTACTTATTTATTTATTTTTTATTTTTCAGTTTGATTTGGAATTATTTTCTGGCGCAAGGATACGTGAGATAATGCTGCGCCGCACTAATTATGTCGATATGTTGGAGGCTAGCTGGCTTGATTCACTGCCCGTAACGTTGTATCACTGGGTGTTTTTCGGCATATTTTGGAGAAGAGCACATGCCATATATATATGCATTCCTAAATCTTAGGCGTAACCGAATAAAGCCCTGTTGGGTACCCCGATAGCCATTCTCAGTTTATTTGCCAGCTCGTTTTTGACCCGCGTACTTCTTGGGGACGCTGCCAAAAACGTGCGTTCGTGTACATCGCCGTTCTCTTCTTTACAATACGATCGTCCCGTTACGCCATCCGTAACCGTCAGTTAACGGAAGCTCTATTCCCCCGATATGCCTGAAATTGTAAGAATAGTCACTCCGATACCGAGAAAATAAGCCGTATTAATAGCGCTGTTTTTAACATATAATAATACACACATAATTTGTTCCAGAAGATAAAAATAACGAAGACGGTTAAGAGCATCAACTGTTCACTATGTACACATTAAAAACAAGACTTTCGTGCAGTAGGCTGCACTTGTTCAAGTTTGAGGACCTGTTACAAGTGGTGAAGCATATATCAAAGAACAAGTCACATGGTACAAGAAAAAGGGTGAGAAGTACGCAGCACCATCAAGGTGCTGCTTGTCCTCAATCCTTCGCCCTTGAGCCCTAATTCCTCGTACGCATTCTAAAGCTCTTTGTGCCAACCATGGCTGCTGTGCCTATTCATGTGATGAACAAGAGAGAACTGATGTTCTGAGGCTGGGACAACATAGAAGGGACAATCACATACAAGTTGCCTAAGAAATTAACAATGAAAGATGGAAGTCACTGAAAAGGTTATCACTGAAGAAGTGCACGAAAGTCTTGTTTTCAATGTATATAGTAAACAGTTGATGCTCTTAACCGTCTCTGTTATTTTTATCTTCTAGAACAAAATATATGTTACTACAGACACATGCTGTCCTTCAATGCAGCTTATGCTTTCATTGCAGGAACACCTCGGACGCATAAAGTCCACGCCGCAGGACACGTCGTACCAGGGCAACGGACATCATTGGGCGCGAATGGTTCTCACTGGACGTCAGCAAAAACGCGAAGCATGTCGCAACCGGTTTTGTGCAAATCTCTGTTCGGTCGCGCCAAACCTAGTTTACGGTGGGTGTGTTGATCTTTGTGTGAAGCTGAATGTTGACATACCATTATGTCCAAAAGGGAAATAACAGCGATGACACTCTTATCACCTGGAGAAATTTGTGATTGAGTGCAATAAAATTAGAGAATGCAGTAATAAGAGCAGGCCCCTGTAGCACAATGTTCACCTAAAGACACGGATAAAACCTTTTAGTGACATGGATCAGCTTGAAGCACCCATTTGCCTGAAAATCATCCAGCGTGACAGCGCTCCTGTACTGCTCTCTAATAAAAATATCAAGGTAACTGTGTGGATTGTCACTGAAATGCGACAGCATTTACGAGCTCATCACGGGCATTTCCTAACAATGTACAGTATAGAAGCCTGTGGAGACTGGAGAAACTGGTGCCCTGACAACCACAAGAAGGCTTTACCCCAGACGAAGACACGATCCATAACACGTCCCGTACTGGCATCGGGAAGTTTATCGTCATTGCCTATAGATGCAAATCGAAGACTTCCTTCGTGAAGTCCGCGAACAACAGGTGCAGGAGTCGTCAACGCTGAACTCGAAATTAAGTAAGGAACAGAAAAGAAACGTAGGGGAAGCAACAAAACTAACTAGGCTTAATTATATTCAGTATATTACGTTTTGCGACGTCCTCGTTGTTGTGATTCTGGACAAACCGGTACACTTTTTCTACTTTTTTGGTCTAGGACATCCAGTCGAGGCATACGGCACTATTCCGATTCAGCGCTCAATGATAATCTCTGATAATCTCTCTCTAAACATACCCCCCCCCCTTCTACCTGGTGGAGCAAGGCTTGGTCCTTTATGCGACGTGAGCATAAAGAATTCAACCACCATTTGTGTCACTTCTGCATTAGAACGAGTTCTCACCTTCTTGTCACAGTATCCTCAGACGCTTTCAGACATATGTCGCACAGTTCTCTTAGAAGTCGGCCCAGGACGCACATTGCCCCAGAACGTCAGTCGTGACGTTGCCCACGTCTGTGAGGCCAAAAACTGCGAGCCCTAACTTCTTCTTCTTCTTCGTCCCAAGGAGAATAGCCATTAGCCACAGGGGAGGTCGGCCATAGGGCTATCAGGTTGCCTAAATATAAATGGCAAAATATAAATACACGTATTTAAATAGAGGCAAGAAAAATGTATTTATATTTATATTTAAATACCATTTTAGGGATATTTTTATTTAAAATAGACTTAATTACATATGGCCCATCTTCCCATATTTGTGGGCTTCTCCACATTAATAACCTCCCGTGATGAAGGATATCTTGTAAGAGGCTACAGGTCACTAATCCCCACGTGTTCGGGGATTTCAAGTCTTTCTAGAAAACAGTACGATGCGCGAATGAGGGCATTGTTGCCCCCGTTGCTTCAGTCTTAGAAGCGAGGAGAGAAATGAGAACACCAATTTGGAAAAAATGTGATTCATAACCCTCTTGTGATACTTGACAAAGCCTGGTGCCTAAAGGGAACCCTTAAAATGCAACCGTTAGCGGCAATTCTACTCAGTCATTCATTGGGAACTCCGGGCAATGGCGAGACAATTTTTGACGGGGAGTTTTTCACAATCGTTGGTGAAGATAGAAAGTCGATGAACCCACATCCTCTGGATTACCTGTCCAGGGCTCTACCAACTGAGCATCGTAACATCAGTTCTTTCATGCTCAAGAAGATGTTTCCGTTCAATGGAAAGTCGACCCACGCACGATGCTGAAATCATTACACTTCACCACGGAAAAATGAACAAATATGCGGGCACAATGTGCAGCTGATGTGCATCCACAGGTGGCTCTATTTACACAATAATTTAAAACAATAGTGTGCCTGGACTGCTCAAAATATTTACGGAAGTACTTACAGTATTTAAATACTGTCTTAATGTATTTATATTTTGTATTTAAAGCATGAAAGCGTGTAGTATTTTGTATTTATATTTAAATACACAAGAAGTGTATTTATGCCCATCCCTGCTACCTGTACTATGACTTGGCGATGAGAGTCTGGGTGGAGAATGTGACCAGCAGAGCAGAAGGATGAGCGATCACAGAGGAAGGCCACGACCCAAGCAGTCAGGTAAGGGGGAATGTTAGCATTCACTACCTCCTGCAGGAGCATAGAATGCTCTACGCTGTCATAGGCTTTAGCAACATCTATAGAGCCACCAGCGCAGAGAGAAATTCCCTCTCGCGGGTGAGGCGGATCTGGCACTCGAGGCTGGTGTGGGCCAACCGAATAGAGCAGTGCGAGCGAAAACCAATTTGTGTTCTGTTGAGAACAACAGAGGACTCTACAAACGCCGACAGCCGGCGGTGAATGATACGCTAGACAGTCTCACAAAGGATTGACGTCAGTGCGATTGACCTAGTATTGTCGAGAGAGAGGCCTCTGGAGGGCACCTTCTGAACGACGACAATTCGAGACCGCCTCCAGTCCTGGGGGATCCATGCGTGCTCCAAGGACGAATTCACAATATTCAGCAATACGCATCGATGGTTAAAGCAATGTGTCTGTGTAGCGCTTTCCTGCAGCTCGGAGCTGAGAGGAATGAGTTGCGACCCGTATAAAAGTCATGTTTGACCCAACCACCACCACCACCACCACCACCTTCTTCTTCTTCCACCACTAACCACAGTGGCCCCAAGCCTCACAGGGCGATTGGCCATGGTTCCGTGCAGGGTAATCACTGGGGGTTCATAAGACCCACGGCTTCACACGCGGGCCAAGGAGGATGGTAGAATAGTATGATTCCAGCCATAGTAGCAGGAAGGAAGGAGGCCGAAGGTGCGTGGTGATCCAGAAGCTGCCGCAGATGATAAGAAAGGCGGCGGCACTCAATCCTATTTCAAACCGCCATTTCTCAATATGGGAGGCTCCAAACGATAGGATGACGCCCAGGGAAAAGAGAACGCCTTGTCTCGCCAGCGGCTGGGCAAGGTAGCTAAGACGGGAGCGATCATAGAGGGGGCAGTGCAGGAGAAAGTGCTCCTCAGTTTCCTCTTGACCGCAGTGGACGCACGCAGGAGAGCGGCTGACACCCGCATGGTGTAAATAAAAGTTCAGGGGAAGGGCTAGGCAGCGCAGACGAGTCAGAAAGACTTCAACGTGACGGGAGATGCAGCGGTCAGTCTGCCAAGCGTGGGAAATGTTCGCATACTGGGCTGGCAGCAAGCGGAGAGCAGTCAGCCCCTGTAGCCTTCTATACCTCGCCCGCGTGATATAGAGGGCAGGGGCGAAAGAACATCAATGAAGGGGCCAGAGAATGAGATTATAGCCAGACTGTCCGCCAACAAGTTGGGAGAGAGGCCACAGTGACCCGGGGTCCACGTCAGAGCTTCATCCGTGATGTAGCTTGGACTCAGGGCCTGCAGGAGCTGAAGCCACTCGCAGGAGGGGCTGGCTAGGGCGGTGATGACCCATAGGGAGTCGAACAAGAGCAGGGTATGCACGGGACACCATTCTGAGGGCCAGTATGGCGAAGAGTTCGCTCTCGAACACTGGAGTGTAGTCTGAGAAGCGGATGGGCCAGTGACAGTCCAGCTGGGGGAAGACGGCGCCGGCACCCTCCAGCTGAACCGACACAGAGGCATCGGCCACGACGACAAAGCGAGACGGGAACTTGTTGGCGTGCGCCGAGAGGTGACCTTCAAGCCTGGGAGACGGAGCGTAGGCAAAGCCGTGCTGGAAGGCGTCGGCAACTCGCATGGCCGTGGTCGAGACCGGAGTGGTGGACACAGGAAGAGCAGTCAGAGGGGCATTCAGCGAGGACAGAAGGGATTCGACAAAGACGACCTGCGGGGTGTCGGATTTTCGCCATCGCCGGGCGATCCACTGCGTCCGATGCCTGAGAGACTGGTTCCCTCTGGTTGGTAAAGGGCTCTGGCAGAGCAAAAAGAAAGTGTTCATTGTGAGTAGGCGGAACTAACCTTCAGAGGGGGAATACGGGCTTCTGCACAAAGCGCCTGGTTGGCCGTATACTTGGGGAGACGTATGCAAAGGCGGAGGGCTCTTCTTTCTACGGCGAATAGCCTGCCCAGGCTATGGCTGAGGCCTGTTCAGGCTCACGATAGCCAGAGAGGTGCGAGAAAAAACATTTCCAAACTCAAGAATTAGCCGCATGTAGCACTTGTACAGGAAGAGCCGGGCGCTCCTGCGCATACCACAGCGGAGGATGGTGCCAATTGCGTTCGAAGCCTTCTGGCTTATGACTTTGACATGATGGCACCAGTGAAGCATGTCATCATACCGGACACATAAGTAGCGCAGCAGGTTGGTCTCGCGGATGCTCTGGCCGGCAACATTCAGAACGATGGTCAAGGCCAGTCCGGATAGTATGGGGGAACAGCAGGACTGCAGATTTCTGGACGTTCAACGTGAGGTGGACGGAGCGCATCCAGGACGACGGCGCGAGGAATCACCTATAATAGTCACCGTCATAGTTCACGTGGGTTAGCAGACGACGAAACTCGAAGACCACGATGACTATTAGCGTCACCCAAGTGGCTAAAACCGCGATTTCCTAGCACTCGCGCGGCAACGGTCACGTGATCCAGCGCGGGCAATTTCTGTGCGCCAGGCCATCTTGACATGAAATCGCCAGACAAACCCGCCATAAGTGAACTCACCTATTCCCGCGCCACCTATTTCAAGCAGAAGAAGAAGAAGTGGTGGAGACTTGCAAGATCTGGGCAATGTGACGAGGAGACGAAGATCTGCGTTCGTTTGGCGCATATACTGTATATGTCATTAGTTACCTGCGTCTCATCTAGCCTAATTACGCCATTTGTCCTGGCCGATTCTGCCTTAGTGGCTCACGCCATCATCTCCTTGGTAGAAGAAGAAGACGAAGAAGGTGGTATGGCCCTTAGTGGATAACGGTGGATAAGTGTGGCTAAGGGCCATTTCATTTGTGGCAGAAGAAGAGGAACGGTCACTCCCCGAGGCCGAGAAGAAGAACAAGAAGGGATGGCGGATTCGGAAGCTTCCATCGTTGTCCAGGATGCCAACGGTTCTCCGTGGAATTCCTCAGAGGTATGTGCACCATCTTTTCTGTGACCTTTTTGGACGCCGTAGAACTTGGGTCCTCACTTTGAGGCGACTCATAGTTCCATTACCACTAGCGATATCGGGTCGAGTATCCCGCCTGGGCGATGGTATTCCCCAGTCACCGTCATTATAATAAAGAGGTGTAGCTCCGTATCGGGACCACTGACTTTTTAAAACAAGAATCAATAAAAACGAAAATCGAATGCTTCCACCTAAAAGAGGAACTGATTATGAAGGAAATTAAACGGGAATGACCCTCGTATATTGCGTGAACCGTATGCAATTTTAACGCCCGTGTCGTGAAGACCATCTTCTGACCCAACCGGTGGCACATTCTCATGCCCACACCGCCTAGTGCGTGGCCGGAGGGCGTGCTCATAAAGTTTTATCCCATCGGTCGTGGGGAGCCGACAAAGTCACATTGTTGAGGGTCTACGACTCGGTTGTGCGATCGGTAATTGAGAAGGGGAGTGGTGTGTATGGCTCGGCTCGGCCTTCGGCATTGAAGGTGTTGGACCCCATCCACCACGAAGGCATACGACTCGCCACCGGTGCCTTCCGGATGTCCCCTGTGAAGAGTTTGTATGTTGAGGGCAATGAATGGTCGCTCGAGAGACGGAGACAATTTGAACATGTGAAGGCTGCGCTAAAGTACAGATGCCAGGGCGATGACCCAGTTCTACACTGTAGTGTGAACCCTGCTCTGGAGTGAATCTTCCTTACAAAGCCCTCTGTTGTACCCTCGTTTCCGTTTCGTGTGCAGGCGGCTAGTTCCCGTGTGGGATTCCGTCCCTTTGGCGTTCCCCTGCAGCAGGCAGTCCTCGATGCTACCCCTTGGCAGAGACACCTAATAAAATCCAACTTGAAAATGACACAGTTTGACAAACAATCCACACACTGTCATTCTCCATGACTTCGGGAACCACCATGCCATCTACACTGATGGGACCAAAGTAAGCAAGGGTGTGGCGGCCGTTGCCCTTGAAGGTGATTCTATTATGACTGCACGCCTGAACGCGAACGCCACAGTTTTCACCGCAGAGCTTTACGCGATGCTCCTGGCTGTGCGGCACATTCAACAAAACGAGCTTCAAAATTCAGTAATTTACTTCGATTCTCTAAGCTCTGTGCGTGCGCAGCTCTAGGACTACCCTTCCAAGACATCCTGTCGGTGTTAAAGAGAGCTGTCTACGCACAGTGGCAGCAGGAGTGGGACATGAAAGTAAATAACAAGCTACACGTTACACAGCCACACGTTTTCCCTCCGCATCGGACTGAACACGTCAACAGATCCTCCCAAGTTCTTTACCCGAGATTGAGGATGGGGCACACATGGCTCACGCATCACCACCTACTCAGAGGTCAGAATCCGCCAGCTTGCGCGCACTGCGGTGACAGCTTGACTGTCTTTGACGTACTGACATCCTGCCCTCACTTCGAACACCAACGCCAACAGTATTTCACCGCATTCTACAGATACCATGTCCCACTCCACGCAGCCCTTCTACTGGGTGACACTCCTCTTGTACCGTTTGATAATGTCATCCAATTTTTGACCACGTGCGGGTTACTTAGACATATGTAGGTGTTCAGCATTCCTCCGCTTTTAGCCTTTGTCACTCAACTAGATCATCATGTAAATCTCTCACCGCTCGCACTTGCAGATAGCTATTAACTACCACACTCACTTGTTATTAACATTTGTTGTTGTTATCGTCCCACATATCTCCCACATCATCTCTCCCATCATCATCTCCCACACACTTACCATAGTTTTGGCGCTCTTTGGCCTTTGTTGCCTTTGTGCCATTAAACGCATAATCTCTCTCTCTCTCTCTCTCTCTCTCTCAAAATGAATGGACCTGTCCGCTCCCGCCAACTTCCGGCCGCCGCTAGGCTGGCGCGGCGCGGAGAAAAACGCCGCTCGCGTGGTCTGTGGACTTTTGGCACAAGCTGTACGTGACGTACAGGCGTCGCCACCCTTAACCGTAGCTGCTTGCATGCCAGCGACGCCTTGCGCCGATGCTGGGGTGGAGGCTCTAAGACCATGGTACACGTGCGCCTCCTCTCGGTCGGTTGAGCTCAGAGTAATCGGCATGGTACGAATGGATCACCTGCTGTATAGTATCACCTTACGCCCTCGGAAAAGAGGCACAATAACCGCGCGTGTGCGTTATCGACCACGCGTTATCTAAATGCGGAAGGGCGAGCTTCAGGGGCACAATATTCTGAAATAAGTTGGAGGCATATGCAAACACTGTAGGCTCACGCATGTTTGCTCTGAGCGTTCTCTTCACTATGGTATGTGTTATCACAGAATTTTTGTTTGGTCACGTGTTTGTGTGGATGCAAATACGCAAAAGGAAACACCGATATTTTTGCTCGTATACTGATTCTCTTATCGCTGAAGTGTCCTGAAGTGATTCGTGCGTGCTTGCCATGCCGCCGCCGAGAGTGGGCGCTTGTGCACCAGGGCCCCAGAGTCTCCTCCCCAAGCAGCACAATGTACTGAAAGTCGAGTGCAATAGGGGTGGACGGGTATGTGGAAGGCCTTGAACAGACCCGTGAAACTAAAGAACATGGATAAGACACATACCGTCCACCCCTATTGCACTCGACTTTCAGTACATTGTGCTGCTTGGGTCCCCATCGACACATGGCGGCGCTGGCATGCAAGCAGGCCACGCGCTCCCGCAATACTCTTAAGGTGGGCGACGCCTGTACGTCAGAACGCTAGGGGAACTGAATGGCCAATGCTGGATAGTTTATTTGGTCACATGCCCGGTGTTCCTATATTTTTATGAAAGCGCTATAATGCGCGTGCTGAACAAGAACTGCAGAGAGTGGTACTTGTATTTTGTGTAAGGCTCACCACACTGCTGCGAAACAAATTCTGTTTCAAAAACAATCCAGGGAAAAAACGTGCTGACGCCAGGAATCTAACATGGTTGCCAGATATGCTACACCGCACTAGCACGCAGTTTCCCTTGCGCTTCAAGTAATAGGGGGCCATTCCTGGTGTCAGCGCCTCTTGTCCCTTAGTTCTTCGAATTCGCTAATTTCTGGGCGTTTGAAACATAACGTGTCTGTGTCGTTGCTGCCTCTGTCACTTCGCGTTGTTTACGTCGTTTATAAATTCTCGCTTCCCAGCAGGGGACGACAGCCGGACAAGCCAGCAACAAAACCTACGCTATAGTGGCTATGATGGTTTTCGCCGTCTTGGTCCTAGGCATCGCTGCAGCAGCTGTCTGGGTTCTGGTTAACAAAGAACAAAGTACGACGGAGAAAGCTCACACACCGCTATCTCCCGGAAACGTAAAGATTCGAAAACTCTCGCCGAAGCCGAGACCTCCTGAAGCGAACTACGGAGATTATGAAGATACCAACGCGACGCCCACGGAAAGAACCAGCCCGCTGAGCGAAGACGTCTGCGACAGCGATCATTGCCGGTACGTCCGCGAGTACTTTGAGGCTATCATAGACACGGACAAGGACCCGTGTGACAACTTCTACGCGTTTACCTGTGGCATGAGTGAGCAGCTGAGAAAGAGCGGCGTGTACGTAGATAAGAGGTATCAGAATGTTGCTACACGAAATTTGACGGAAGCTATACAGAAAAATTTGGAGAAAGAACACATTCCCGCACGTGGGAGAACTCCTTTTCAGCAGTCCGCAGCGCTGTTCAGACATTGCACCCAAGTTGACAAAAATGAGTCTGCGAAAGCCGCCTCAGACTTCTTAGCCCAACATCAGATGGATCCAAAAGGAAACATGTCCTTTGACCCGTTGGACGTCATGGTTAAATTCATATTCGAAACTAACATTCCGTTAATTTTCAAGTTGGAACAAGAAGATTTCGGTTCTCCAAATTTTACGCTGCGGCAGATCACGAAGGCCTCACTGTTGTTGGAAGGTTCGAGTATAGGCGAAATCATGTCGGAATTATTCTTGACGCCCGTCAGCGATGACCTTGTCCAACGCATCACTGAGGCAGAGCACAAGAGAAGTGAAGTCAGCAACATGTCAAGAACTGGCAGCCCAGTGTCAAATGGCAGCAACGCTGTCAAGGTATTGGAGTTGGGGAAATTAGGTCTGGAAAACGGGGACGACACTCTCTCAAAGGCATGGACTAAAGCTCTCGAGCGCTACGAATCGTCTCGCCCCCTTCAAAACATGAAGATAAGCATGACCGAGGCCGACTTTCGATTTTTTCATCGCGTCTTCGGAAAACAAAGGCTCATTTCGGATGAGGAACTGAGATGGTTATTCGCCTGGAGATGCATCCTCTACCTCTATGAAGTGGCGGTGTACAAGACCTTCTGGTGCATTAACACGGTCCTCGGGGCCATGTCAGTCGCTGCGGGTTCTACAACGGTCTTTCCGATAGTTGACGAAGAAACACTTAGCGCTGCCAGAGAAGTGGCCGAAAGAATCGTGAACGAAATTAAAGAATCCTTTAAGACCTGCTCGTGGCTCGATGAGGAAACACGCTCCGGAGCCTTGCAGAAAATATCCAAGATGAAGGTCCGCCTGGGATACCCGCCTAAACTGAATACGTCCCAAAAAGTCGATGCGTTCTACAAGGACTTCCCCGACTTAAACGGCCCTTTTGTCCTGGATTATCTAAAGCTGAACGCATTTCAAACAAAGAAGGACTGGAAAGGTGCAGCGGATGGTTTCTCCGATTATTTCTACGACCTGGCGGTCCCTCTGAACGCGAACGAAGCCAATGGCTTCAACATGATTAGCTCGAACTTCATCTCAGTGGGTGTCCCTTTCCTCATGAAACCGCTCTTTAGCGCAGGTGGCCCCCCTGAGATCAACTATGGCATGCTGGGATTCATAACGACGCACGAGATAATGCACGGCTATGATCAAGGGGGCCGTCTCAGGGATGGCACCGGGGCCTTATCACCGTGGTTTACGCGGAAGAGTCTCGCGGAGTACAAGATCCTGGAGCGGTGCTATGTAGAACACATAGACAGTGTTCCGAAAGCGAGGTCACTCGTTGCTTTCGCGCAGGAATACCAGGCAGACGCCCTCGGCACTTTATCCCTCTTAAGGGCGTACCAGAAGGCTGCCAGAGAATCCAGGGTACATCTGGGTGACGTGAAAGGCCTGTCGAGAGATCAGCTTTTCTATGTCGCACTCTGTGTACAATGGTGCGGACTACCACCTACTACATCTGAGGGAGAGACACACCCACCTCCGGACGAGAGATGCAACGTGCCTCTCATGAACTCTGCGTACTTTAGCAAGGCGTTTTCTTGCCCACCCAACTCTCCGATGAATCCGCCGCAAAAATGCTTATTTTGGTGAATGGCGCGCTAAAAATGGGCGCCATTTCCGAACCATGCGGCGTTTATTAAAGCACGACCATCGACGGAGCTGGTCTCGTTATTGGTACAACGTTTTTGTGCTTTAATGACTCCAAGGTTTTTGTCCCAACTCCCATCCACGAGGGTGGTGAACACAGATTTAAGATTTCGGAGGGACACCCTAGATGTTCGAGTGCTCGGTTACATCCGCATGTAGTTTCTTTTTTGGTTCGCGAGTTTAGAAAATCTGGAAAAAAAACATTCCTGATGTGAAGGGAAAAAAATTATAGGACTGTTACGACTGGTGTAATGTGAAATTCAGCATAAGCTGTGCGTGTGGTGAAATGAGGCCGGCAAACAAGCACTAACGAAAGAAAACTATCGGGTATATACCACGATATTGCACCGTTTAAAATCCCAGATGTTCAAAATCACCGATTTCTACGTTAAAGATTCAATATGAAAAATCGTGCGACGATAGCGTTGAATAATACTGACAAATCGCTCAGTTTTGCGTGATGACGTCTTTAAGAAGTCATTGTCGTGAATAAAACCCCCTTTTTTTTTGGCAACCGTTAGACTTAGCACGGCGGCCGCATCAGATCGGCAGCTATAGTCGGAATTTGGTTAGGCTAGATTAGTTTAGATTTTCTTTTTTTTTTTAGTGTTCCTCACGTGGCTATATATATATATATATATATATATAGGAGGCTCCCCGCAGCTGGGCATGCGCGCGCAAGGTTACGCTACAGCGCCGTTTGGAATTTTGAACTTATGGGATTTTAAACGGCGGATCCTTAACGGCGGCATTTTGGGATAGACCCTCAAGCACTATCGTTCTCACAACAGAGCTTGACTGCAAAGCACGCAGCTAGCCAACCATCATCCCAAATGACATCGTTGTCTCTCTCTCTCTCCCGATTTGTTGAAAACCGGCTTATTCAGTTATACTAATCGTTTCAAAAAGGCTTTCCGGAAATGCGCAACAAAATTGAAGGCAAAGAATTCTAGTCAGCATTGCAGGACAACGAAAGAGAGTTGCTTTAATATTCACTGTGACTAAAAGGAATGGGTAATCAATCTGGATGGTACGGATGGTGCGGTCAGACGAGAAATGTGCGTGGGAAAGGTGCTCGTGTTGTTCATTTTAAAGCTGGTACAGCTCCGGTCAACCTTAATAATGACACTGTGGAAAAAGAATATCCGTTCTGCGATAAAAGCCACCCTGAGCGCACTGGGGGATTTTTAAGTGAATAAAATCTGAGAAAATAAAATAAAATTTCCTCAAGGCACCAGGGTTGCTGTAATCGTGCTCGGGAACTAGGCCATATTTTTTCCCAGTGTTATTATTAAGGTTGACGAGAGCTGTACACATTCATAGATGGTCCCCCTTACTGTGAGTCCGTGCCATAATAAAGCGAAATCATCCCTCGCGGAGTTGTAATGGTACCGCAAGGGAAGCGGATGTTAAGAGCAAAATCTCTCCCTGGGGCTAGTC
The DNA here is from genome assembly GCF_037126465.1 of Ornithodoros turicata. Taxonomy (NCBI): domain Eukaryota; kingdom Metazoa; phylum Arthropoda; class Arachnida; order Ixodida; family Argasidae; genus Ornithodoros; species Ornithodoros turicata. The sequence goes on along the minus strand of NC_088202.1, from coordinate 146,179,283 downwards.
CGAGGTCAAGTGGTGGTGAAGTGTGAAGGGTGGTCATGATATACCATGTGTTTGACCCTACTATGACACAAATCGTCTCGCAATGGGTCGTGAAAACGATGTGGACTTAGATGGCAGCGAAACGGTTCTCAAGGAAAGATGTCATATAAAACGACAATGTCTGATTAACGGGAGTCACACTAACGGGGGTTCACCTTGCAATAACGATCGTAGTTTTCGGGTGGCGAGACAACTATGATCACGAACGGCGCCGTGGATGCTGGCTGTGAAGGGACCCGCCATCGTCGGCCGTCGGAGATTGTGCGTCCTGGGCCGACTTCCAAGGGACCTGTCCCTACATATGTCTGAAAGCGTCTGAGGAAAATCCAGGCAAAGTGCCAGACGAGGATTCGATCTCTGGTACCTCCCAGCCGCGACGTGACACGGTCAGCACGCTAACCGGTGTGGTGAGCTGGTGTGGTGGATATTGTTACGCTACTGCAGCCACACCGCTTTTCGGCGAACGAACCAGAAAGCTGTATATACTGCAGCTATTAGCAGCCACACATATCGTAAACCTCAAAATCACCTAAATGAGATGGAGCTGCAGGCCCCTTAGGGCAGTGTTTCCGAAACTTTTGGCGGTGACGGACCCCCGGAAGCGATGAGAACGAATTCACGGACCCCCCCCCCCCCCCACACACACACACCGTCACAGCCAGTGCATAACCAGCAACCTCGTCAGCTGCTGCGTGCTTTCGATACAGCTTCAGAAACGATTCCGGACTGGTTTCTTCTTCTTGTTTGTATGTGTATGACGCGGACAAACGTGCGTTGCATGACTTTTCTATCAGAAATTAGAAGCTAGCCGTTGAAACATGCTTGTAGCAATTTTGGAAGTTCTGGGTGCTTGGAAATCGGGCAGCATGTACGAGCGCGTATTTGTGAGGAATAAAATCCTCACTGAAATGTGAGAGACGGTCGCGGACCCCCACGAACACTCTCGCGGACCCCCAAGGGTCCGCGGACCACACTTTGGAAAACACTGCCTTAGGGCAGCCACACTGCTTCAAGTCTTTTCCCCCTTGTTCCTTTTTTTTTGCAGTTAATTATTACTACTACTACTAACGAACCAGCTGGAACCACCATCTACGAGAAAGAAGAACGATCAGCGGTAGTGGCTGAGGGCGTGCCCTGTAGAAGACGACAAAGAAGAAGAAGAACACTGGCGTGCCTGCATACCAGAGTCAATCACCGATGAATTCTATTTCCAGACGAAGGCGCCGGAAGGCCCGAGGAAGCGTACGGCATGAGGTAAGCACGGCTCAGTATTCATCATCAACGCCATCTTCTACCGGAAATCGCGAGGTTGGAATCTGTCTTTCGTCATAGGTCACATAGGCGTACAAGTAGCTTCACTCAGTGTTGTAGTCTGGGTGGCTGCTCTAAAAGGTCAGTCACATATCTTCGTGCAAGACATGATACCTCCTCGACGGGATACCTGCTTAACGCACAGACTTATTCTGCCTCAGAGTAAAGAATTTGTGCCAGAAAAACGTACGAAAAAAATGTTGCTACCAAGCACTGTGCATCAAAAAAATAAATAAATAAATAAAACTTTGTTTTCAGCCATTCGTAATGCGCATAGGAGAAACATGAAGACGAAAGTTTGCGTGGCCGTAGTTCTTTCGTTACGCAGTGGCTGACAACCACGATTTTTCGTAGGTTTCTTTGTCGTAAGTTATTCGCAGCGTGGCAGTCTGTCTGCCAAGTAGTATAGCGTCACGCGCGAAATTATCTCCACTTGTGAAATCCTGCACTCAAGGTTTAAGGCGGACTCATGCGATACAGTTAACCTACGCTTCCACCGCCCCAGCATTGTTTCTTTCGCTTTGCTTTTCTCACGCGCTCTATGGAAGTAATATGTTGGGCGCCAGCGTGCAGAACATGCTAGCGAACGACAAAGCCATTATTTTCATTCCTAGGGATCTGGAAAATAGCAGCGAGCTTGTCGAATTTGTCAATTACAATCAATTCCTAGACTGCTTCTCTAGGGAATGACATCATTTTGGCCCAAATATCTCGGGCGGGCGGGCAGAGAGAAGCGATTTTGTTGCATCTCCCATAGACTCCCATGCATTGAAAATTTGAGGGACTTTAATTCACCAAAAATCAAGAGATCGCGTCAGGCTTTAAAAAAACGTATCGTTCCCTAGAGAAAGTCGAGGAGAACACGCCTGTACTTGTCTCCTGTTAAAGTTTAGCGCAGTTTACAGTAACCGTGCGAACACAAATTCTCCATGGACTTAAGAACTGAGTCCAACTTAAGTGAAGCACGTGCAATAAGTGCGGTAAAAATGGGCTGAAACGGATGCAGTTGAAGAAGGTCCGCTGTCCCTTAGGGTGGAACTACTTGGGTGGAGGAACGTGCAGACTGCCCTCTGGAGTGTGCACAAGACGCATACTTCTCTCACTCCTTTCTGTTCATCTATCGACGCCTATACAGCGCTCAAAGCCACTGTCGCTTCGCGGTTCTAACACGGCTTCGAAAAACAACTACTGCTACAGAAATCTCGTCCTATGTCTTTTCTTTATCATGAATATCGGTAATGTCTAGTGATCACGATAGCATGTAGACACGGCAAGTGTTAAGCAAAATCCTGTTCCTTTCGTCTAATTTTCGAGTGACCACGTTCCTGTTTATCCCTACGCAGGTTTCGCCCGTGAAGAATGCCAATAACAAGTGCATGGGAGCGACTCTGTTGTCTGCAACCATCGTTACGTTTGGATTCCTCCTCGCTGCCTACAGTTCAGCGCTGACAGCAAAATCCAAGCAGTTCTCGTCAAACTCATTACGACCTGTGGTACGTGGCTATGTCGTGGACACCAGTGCCTGCAGAATCCCCGACTTTAGCCCTTTCGACCCCTCCGTAGCAAAGTATTATGACAGAGTCAAATACTACAAGTGCTTCCACAGGCCTTCCTTCGTAGAACAAGAGAGGAATATTCTCTCCCTCAACACCGACGTACTTACGCAGTACTACAATACCAGCCCTGAAACCCTCACTTGTTCCTACCGTTACGTTAAGAGGAACGAGTCCAGTAAAGCTGCAGACTTTACGGTGTATTTTAGCGCCCCTCACATCTTGCGCTTCGGGAGGCCGATAAAGTTTGAGCAGATCAAGGTGGAATGCAAGCTAGAAGGTAACTCGACCTTTCACGACTTCTTCCTGATCCCGATGCTCAAGCAGAGAGTGGAGCGTCGCTGCAATAAAATCTCATCAAGAAAAACAGATGGAGTCAGCCGAATGAACATAATCTTTCTCGGTGTCGACAGCATCTCTAGGCTGAACTCTCTGCGCCACCTGGAGATCACAAGAAACTACCTGTTCCGCAATTTTCATACGATCGAGTTATTTGGGCTTACCAAAGTGGGCCCCAATTCTTTTCCTAACCAAGTCGCCATGCTGTCCGGAATGAACTATGATGAAGGATGGAGAACTTGTGAAAGGGATGCCATAGAGAATGTACGCTTCCTCTGGGACACCTATTCTGACATGGGCTACAGGACAATGTTCCTGGAAGAGACGCCCGAATCTGGACTGTTCACAATGTTCTGTACTGGTTTTCGTAGTGCTCCTACACACTACTACCCACGACTGCTGATGTTAGGAGTTTACAGCACGAACTATACAGACTACTGCATGCATCAGCGCTTACGAACGGAGGCTTACCTACAGTACACATCATCTCTGCTCACACTGCTGGCTGACCGGCCCTCTTTCATTTACTCGTGGATGTCTGATCTCACACACGACTCTTTCAACGATGCTGGCTACGTCGATCTCCCATTTCGACGTACTTTCGAGACACTCACGAAGTCCGGCGTGATGAACAGGTCACTGGTCGTCTTCGTAAGCGATCATGGTATGCGTTATGGCGACTTCCGCCAGACCCTCATGGGAAGCTACGAGGACCGCCTGCCTCTGTGCATTATGATGTTCCCGCCCGCTTTTCGCGCAATGTACCCAGAAATAATGGAGAACCTCCGCGTCAACCAGCACAGGCTGACCACGCCTTTCGACATACATGCCACCCTAGTGGAATTGGCTCGGCTTCCGCGTTCCCGTTACCAGTACCGTACGAGGTACGGACTCAGTCTCCTGCATGAAATACCAGAAAATCGAAGTTGCAACGACGCCTTTATAGACCCCTACTATTGTTGCTGCCACGAGCTACAGGACGACAACACGACCGGAGCCGCGCATTTATTGATGGCCAACTTTATTGTAAAGACAGTGAATGAATGGTTGATGAATGGCGCGCCAGGAATGTGCAAGATGCATGTACTGAAAGAAATAACCGACGTCCGTAAGATCTCCGGCGTAGCCACAATGAGTTCTTCCTATTATTGGATTACGATCGTCACTAGGCCTGAAGACGTCGTCCTTGAAGGTGCCGTGAGAGTTTTTCAAAATGGCACAATATCCTTGGAGAAGCTAAGCCGGCTTAATGTGTATAAGTATCTGTCGCTCTGCGTTGAATCTTGGACTATGAAGCAGTACTGTGTATGTAGGTAGGGAGAACCTGGTTGCGCGTTTTCTTTACTTTCATTTTTTTCCTTCATTTTCTTTCTTGCGGATGGATCTCTTGGAGGACGCAGATGTCCGTTCTTGGAATAAAGCTGCCTAAAAAGATCTGTCTGTGATGGAATTGAATATGAAAAGTGCTGACTCAAGGAACCGAACCTTGCCGCACCGTGCCTTTTTCCTTGATTTGTGATCGCTGGAGGCATATGTCCGTTTTTACCCATAAATGTCGCCTGTCTGAGGTAATTCTCGTTGTTTATCTGCTCAGCCTGATACAAGCTCTGCTGTTGGAAGATTCTCTCTGAATTTTTTTTCACAGGCTGGATCTCAGCATAGTTCCCCTAGCGGCGTAACCCGAAAAAAAAAAATCTCCGAAAGGGTTCGATGGAGGCTGCATGAGAGATGAGGATTACCCGCCTCGTTTCCCTTTACGAAATGTGCAACCAAAGGTACTGTTTCGAGGCGTTTGAACACGCAGGACCCCCTCTGCTGGCTACGCTAGTGGTTCCCCTGAACTCTGCACGGTACGCAAGTACTAGACCTCTCTGTCTGCCACGCTTTCGTGTTCTCCATGCTCCAGCTCTTGACGTGTGTACACCTCTGATAGCCGCAGCTGACTCGTGGGGCTAACACGGACTGCGGAAGCTTGTGGCGTGGGTGGTGGTGGTGGTGAAAGGGCTTGCCGTTGTCGGTCTCACGTATGTGGGAACGTCACGACTAACGCCCTGGGGGAATGTGCGTCCTGGGCCGACTTCTAGGGGAACTGTGCCGACATATGTCTGAAAGCGTCTGAGGAAAAACCCGAGACAGCACAGCCGGCACCGGGATTCGAACCCGGGTACCTCCCAGTCTCGACGTGACATGGCCAGCACGCTAACCACTGAGCCATGGGATGGCGCTGCTGCAACCACGCTGCTTTTCGGTGAACGAACCAACTTTGAACCTCTATCTGTGTGAAAGAAGAAGAGGGAACTACGTTAGCCGATGAACGCTTGCGCTGTAGAAGATGAGAAAGAACACTTGCGTGCCTGCATCCCGGAGTCAATCGACGATGAATTCTATTCCACTGGCCACTGTGGCCACTGTTCCTAGTGGTGGAAGAAGAAGAGAATTCTATTCCCGGACGGAGACGTCGGAAGGCTCGACGAAGCGTACGCCATGAGGTAAGCACAGCTCAATATTCATCATCAACTTGACTGGAAATCGCGGGGTTGGAATCTGTCTTTTGTCAAAGGCCATTCTTTAGTCTAAGAGGCGTACAAGTGGAGGCGTTCAGTGTTGTAGTCTGGGTGGCTGCTCTAAAAGGTCAGCCACGTATCTTCGTGCAAGACATGATACCTCATCGACGGGATACCTCCTTGACTCAGAGTTATTCTGCCTCAGAGTAAAGAATTTGTGCCAGAGAAACGTACGAAGAAATTGTCGTTGCCAAGCACTGTGGAAAAAAGAAAGAGAAAAATGACCACGCAAACCTTCGTTTACAGCAATATGTATAGCGCATAGGGGAACCATCAAGACGAAAGTTTACGTGGCCGTATTTCTTTCGTTACGCAATGGCTGACAACCACGATTCTTTCGTAGGTTTCTCCGTTATAAATTATTCGCAGCGTGGCATCGTAAGTCTGTCTGCCAAGTAGGTATAGCGTCACGCGCGAAATTATCTCCACTTGTGAAAACCTTCAGTCAATGTTTAAGGCGGATTCATGCGATCTAGATAACGTTCGCTTCCACCGTCCCAACATTGTTTTCTTCGCTTTGCTTTTCTCACGCGCTCTATGGAAGTAATATAATGGGCGCCACCGTGCAGAACATGCTAGCAAACGACAAAGCAGTTATTTTCATTCCTAGGAATCTGGAAAATAGCAGCAAGCTTGTCGAATTTGTCAATTACAATCAATTCCTAGACTGCTTCTGTAGGGAATGACATCATTTTGGCTCAAATATCACGGGCGGGCGGGCAGAGAGAAGCGATTTTGTTGCATCCCGCATAGACTCCCATGCATTGAAAATTTGAGAGACTTTCATTCACCAAAAATCAGTGGATCGCGTCAGGCCTTCAAAAATGTGTGGTTCCCTAGATAAAGTCGAGGAGAACACGCCTGTACTTGTCTCCTGTTGAAGTTCAGCGAAGTTTACAGTAACCGTGCGAACACAAATCCTCCATAGACTTAAGAACTGAGTCCAACTTAGGTGAAACTCGTGCAATAAGTGCGGTAAAAACGGGCTGAAACGAATGCAATTCATATGTACATATTTCAGTTGAATACTGGTAGTTGAAGAAGGTCCGCTGTCTTAGGTGTTCCGTCAGTATTTCATTAGGGAGAACAACTTTGGTGGAGGAACGCGAAGACTGCCCTCTTAAGTCTGCACAGGAGACATAGTTCCTCACTCTCCTTTAACTCTACTCTCAGCATCTATCGACGTCTATACAGCGCTCAATACCACTGTCGCTTCAAGGTTCTAACACGGCTTCGAAAAACTAGTACCGCCACAGGAATCTCGTCCTATATCTTAACGTCGACTCCTAACGACTGCAAATAGAGACACAGCAAGTGTTAAGGAAAATCCTGTTCCTTTGGTCTCATTCCGAGTGACCACGTTCCTCTTTATCCCTACACAGGTTTCGCCCGTGAAGAACGCCAACAACAAGTGCATGGGAGCGACACTGTTGTCTGCAACCAGTGTAACGTCGTCGGCGTCAGCTCTTGCGGTGTCGGCGGCGGCCCCACGCCGATCCTTCTGAATAGGCAGCGACGGCGAGGCTTATGCACTCGGCGGCGGCGCATCGGCGCGGCGGCACACACCTCTATGGGCGTTTATGTTTATTCGCTCGGAGCAAAGCCCGAGCTGAGCGGAAGTGCGTCACCGAACCGGAAATCGATCGGTCGGGTGTAAAGCGAGGAGAAAATTAAATTCCATACGCGACTGAGCGACAACGGCTTTGCGCTTGCGCAGTATGAATTGCTGTGTCGTCTGCTTCCGTTGGTGTTCGTCGTAGGGCACCGTTTAGTGGCTTGAAGGTTTCGCTTCTGTCAGTTTTTCTGATTTTGTGTTCCTTCTTTTTTCTTTTTTACATCATTTCACGTTTCATTCCATGTTGCACGTAGTGTGTGGAAGACGACGACGACCGATTTTCTTGTCGTTCACGCGGGGCCACTCGCGCGTTCGTCCATCATGACGCTGGCTGCAAACTCTGCATCAAAGCCTGTGTTACATAAAGTTTCTCGACATCTGTCAGAGAGTTTTGCATTTTCAAGCACTAATTCCACAACTGGTTCGTGTGGTACGCCGGTCTAGATTGTCTGGATGAAAGCCACCTCAAAATTTCAAAATAGCCGCCATCTTCTAGCTCAGGAATTGTGGGAAGGATCTGCGAGCTCGCCCTCCAAGCTCCGAGCGAAGCGAGCTGCCTCGGATGTGACTCTGAGCGAATAACCAAACACAAAGCGGGCGGATCTGAGCCAATTCTCATACGCCCTCGAGCCAGATCTGTGACGACATATCCGCTCCGAGCGCCTCCGGGCGATTAAACATAAACGCCCTATGTGTGATGCAACGTAGCGCTAGCGATGAGTCTTTGGTATTCCCTGCGCTCGAAACGCGGCGCTCGTAAAGTACGGTGTCGCTCACGGGAACGATAGCGTCTACCCTGTCGTGATGATGGGCTATACTGTCGTTAAGCGGAGCGAGAGCTGTCAAGAGAGCTGCAAGTTACTTCGCGTGTGGCCCCTATCAACACAACCACGGCTGGCGCCGGTGCTTCGATCGCGCGTTTGTATCAAATGAGACGTCTGTCGTGAAACTACTTTGCCGCGGAGACTATGCCTCGCTATCCTCCACGTGCAGATTATCAGTAGCTGTCCCGACATCATCTTCGCCGGAACTCGATATCGCGACGAAACCTGCCCATTTAGCACGTGGTGGAATAATAGACGTCTAACCCAGGGATAAGTTGAGACTTTAAGGGGTAGGTGTAAAAGTAGACGTGTACTAGACCTCTACAGGGTTAGATGTTTCGTGAATGTCTGCACCTAGAGGTCTACTAGAGCTCTACGGGGTTATACGTTTAGTAGACATTTCAATTTGGATGTGTACTTGACCTCTGCAGTTTTAGCTGTTATTTAGACATGTACTAAAAATGGCCCACGAGACACCCCCGGCGCGTTCCAGGCTAAAGGCTTTCATCGTTAATAATCTCCCTTTCGCGTCGTATAGCGCCTCGTATGAATTGTGGTTTTTCTCTTTTTTTTTTGCTTGTGCAGGGGGACATGTAGAGGCAAAATACACGAAAAAGTTGCCAGGTTCGTGCAGGCTACGAAGACCTGCTGATCCGCTTTCGTTTGCTGAGGCTGCAGGCAAGGCCGGTGTGAGTTGGAGGGCAGCCGGGGATGGGGCCCGCAGAACCAAGGCCTGTGGTAATCATACAAAGAAGTAGTAGTGAACTGTGTTATCACAACGGTATCGTGAGGACGGGGGGGGGGGGGGGGCATGACCCATCCCCGGGGCCTGTAATTTCGCTCGCCGTCCCTGGTTGCAGGCAGTGCACACTGAAATACGTGGTCACTGGGACACTGGAGTAGTCAGTCAAAGAGTGACAGTTAACGTCGAGCCCAGACTGTGTCTGTCAGAAACCGTTGCAGGGCGTGTGCCGCAAAGCGTTAGGATGGTGGATTGTTCCATAGCCCTAGAAGAATTTTCAGACACTTTCGTATGCGGGTGCTATTTCGTATTTGGAATTAACGTTGAAATTGTTCTACTCTGTCTGGCTACTTCTGTCTCCTATAGCTGCTGCACTGATCCCCACGGGTGATGGAGGAGTTAGTAGACAAGCTTGACCACAGCCGTGTAGTCAGTATTTTTTGTAGCTCCCCCTCTCTCCCCCTCTTCCCCACCCTCCTCCTGCGTATGGCCTCTCAGGGGAAACCAGTTCCATCACGGAGCTCGGAAATGCGACGCGTAATAATTGTAGAAGAAACATTAGCTTTTTCTCTGACTTTTTTGAAGAAAGCAAGTGGTTCAGGTAGCATACGCAGTAAAAGTTTTCACACAAAGCGAAGTACCTGAAGCAGAAGTGGAGACGAAAGAGACCATTTGGAGCAATACGCAACGTAATTAGCTTGTGAGCCGTTCTTGTGCTCTCCCATTTTTTAAATGTAAATAGTGAGCACAAAGCACACATGAGAGAGAGGCAGAAGGAAATCATCGTAACGCTCATTTCAGAGCGCCGCACGTTCAATTGGCGTCTTCGCAATTAACGCCGAAGTTTAAAAGAAATGGAGCTGCAGGTGCCCGCCAGGGAGGACACATAGCTCCAGAAACCATCGTGTTACTAGAAGGAGGAGGAGGTAGCTGAAAGAAGACAAAACGCACACATATTTGCTGCGTGTTACACGAGCACATCCACAGCTTTCGATGCACTAGGAGCACCTGAAGGTAGTCAATGAAATAGTGTATATGCACTGCGGATGAAATTACAAACGTCAAGATGCCTTTCAAAGTAGCCGCCCACAACCAGCAAACCTCCCACAGACTGACGGAGCTTCCAAGCTTCGACGCTTTGACAGAACAGAAGAAAAAAAGCCGAACTCCTCTCTGACTCCTTGCCTCTCCTCTCCTCTCTGGTTTGCCCTCTCCTCCTCCCTTTCGGTCGGCGCAGCGCCACCTGACTTCTACACCACGTGACCCTCTCCTTTTGAATTTGCAAGTCGGTACCCGCGGTTTTCGCGCTCAGAGTCACCTCGTCCGCGTTGGAAAAAGTTCGCGTGATTTCAAATGTTTGTGAGCAATTCCTTGATTGTACAGGTTCTGTTGTAACTTCATACTGAACCTCTTACTTCTAGCTATTGTTTTTGCAATCCATGCAACATTGTACTCCATGTACGTGAAAGCGCTTCGGGCCAGTCGCGTGCGGTTTAATCTGTCTAATCCGTCGGTTGTGCAACGGCGGAGTTTGCGGTTGTCTTGGGTGCTAGTTCCGAATCTGAAGCTATTTCCCGGGTTCGTTTACATGATTTCAGCATATATTTCAGGTACGTAGACGACGTATCGGGTATGCTTTTATGAATGTCAGGCACTCCCGTTATTTATTTATTTATTTTTACTTTTATTTCTTCTTCCAGGCATTGTGAGCGCCAACTCTGAGATCGCAAGATGCAATGCGGTGCGACTTTTACTTACTGCTCTCTGTGCAAACGGTATGTTACATGTTATCATGATGACTCTTTCGCACTGACATGCAGTTCTAGCAATGTATTTTTGAAATGGTCTTTCTTGCAGGTCAAGTCCGTATGAAGCGGCAGGCAATGGATGGAGTCGTCGCGAGCTGGTAATGAAGGTCTTTCTCCCCGACGTTGAATGAAAAAGGCAAACTGGACGAGAAATTACGAGCTTGCTGTCGCCGATCGGTGTTGACCACGACTATACCCGGTCTATCCAGCGCGGGCAGACGACCGTCTCGAGCGTATACACCACGGAAGAGTGCCGAAGTGTAGTCGTTGTACTTTGGGAGTCTCTCGATGTCTTGCTCGAACATCGCTAATCTAGTGACGTTCCTGTTCTTATCGATGGACATGATTCTCACACTCTCGAACAGTATCAATACGGTCGTGGGTTCGGCCAAGGCGCGTCGGAACTTGAGTTGCAGACGAACGTTTTCATGCCAAATCGGGGCCAGGTGGACGGAGGATTGATCGGGACCCAGGTCGTAGTACAGTAGGAACTTGTTTCCAACGTAGTGGTCGTATTCGTAGGAGACGTGCTTCTCACACAGCTGCTCCAAGAGGTTGAAGTAGCTTCGGTGGTTCAGGTTATTGCTGAAGTACTGCTGCAGGATTGCTGAAGCACGAATGCGACCACCACCATAGACGGTATCTTCTCTGGAAATCAATCTTCCTGGCATGCATCCAGGTTTCCAACAGCTACCGAACGAATACGCGATTCACTTCCGGCCAGTGTGTAGAGAGCTTTGCGCTGCTGCAATTCCGTTTCGTGTCCGAGGAATAGGCTGGGAGACACGGTGATTTTCTCTATGTACAAGGCGGCACTCATGATTTCGACTTTATGCGTGTGCTGCTCCTGATCGGTCTTCATAATACGGAATTAGTCGGAGCCTTGATAACAAACAACCTTAATTTCTACTCCTGACATGAGTAGCTTTTGCTGCAGGAAAATGTCCGAGTTGATCTTGCCACCCCGTGTAAGATTGTATCGCTCGGTCGGTCCACGAGCGCGAATTTTGTATTCCGATTGACGCGCTTGGTCTTGCGTGTACAGACCCGCTTTATGCACAGTATTTTGCTCCGGCGTGAAGCAAAATATCCAGGTAACTTCTTAGCTATACAAATCATTATTCGTAATCATGATCTGATTCAAGAAGACGGCTACGTTCTTGAAAAGCGAGCTGGCGAACGCGTTGACAAGGTATACCTCGTCGTATGTCGTCCAATCACCAGTGTGTGTTTCCGGTAGCGACCCATCGTCACGTACGATGCGGACTTTCGCCACTATGTACGCGGAGTACAAATAGAGATAGTGATGCCCCAAATTCTAAAGCTGGAACTCTATAACGAAGGATATGTCAGCGACCGGGTAGAAAAACTTTATTCCCCCCTCAGTATATGCCATTGCATTCCCGGCATGGAAAATAACTGTGTTTCCACTTATCCAACAGAGGAGTGTCGGGGTGTACGACGTTAATCGTGTCCATCTCGCAACTAAATGGACCTTTTCCATATCCGCGTCGCCCCTGGCGGTGGAATGTCGGACGTCATGCCTTTCCCCTCAATAATGGTGACGCTTTACGAACTGGCACATACGTTGCGTGGGAAAGTAGCAAAAGAAGATTGGAAGAAAAATGCGGAAAGAGTGAAAGCGCATTGTACTGATTACCAGACCTCAAGCGTCCGCGTAGCCTTGCAACCGATTATTTCCCCACAATGAACATGACAGTCTCCCGCAGGTGGGTCCATGGCGATGTTTTCCGCTCAAAGATGGTGGACTCAAGGGCTGGGCATGCGCAAACGTGTTGTCGGAAATGGTCCATTGTGGCCGCGCAACCGGCGTGATTTATGCTGTTGAAGAAAGAAAACCGGATGTTCAGTGGGCTTAATCAGCCAATCAGTGGGCTTAGAACGGGCCAGTCGGTAGGCTTAAATTGGAGACGGCTAACCAGAGGGCTTAGAAAGTCTGGAAAATGTGAAGAGTGGTCAGTAGGCTTAGAATGGGGGGACCAATCAGCGTGGAGTGGGCGGAGCAACGTAATTAGCATAAAAGGGGCGGCGCTATGGTCAACCAATCAAAGATCAGTAGGCTTAGCACAGGCCATTCAGCGTGAAGTGGGCGGAGCCGAGCCAACTAATTAGCATAAAGGAGCAGCGCAATGGTCAACCAATCAAAGATCAGTAGGCTTAGCATGGGCCAATCAACGTGAAGTGGGCGGAGCTAATGGCGGCCAATCAGATGGCTTTGGATTTGGCTTGTGTTCGATTAGAAATGGATTATGGCTTAGAATGGGATTCGAATTGGATTAAAAAAACTCTTGGCTATAGGATACATTTCTATACTACTTGCATGAGAGAATCACGCAGGCAAGATTCCAAATTGTGAAGCACGTTTACAAAGACAGACTGTGTGGCCTCCAAGAACCATACGTCGATGGCGTAATCTGTACATTTATTCTGTTGACACGAACCTCTAAATTCCTTCAAATTGTATTTTTTTTTCATCCAACTTCATATACATAGTTTTCTTCAAGTATGCAGAATTATTCTTATGCAGAAGAATATACGGCGTCGGAATATAACTTTAATGAAACCTACATCAGTCTGCGAAAAACACTTTATTTCGTTTAAACAGTTCGGCCCGCAGTCTCCTGTGCGTTCACTGCATAGTTCATTTGTTCATATGCTTTCATAGATGGGCTGCAGTTCATGGCGTCTGATACGTCTGTGTCACTGCACAGTTCGCTTCGTTATGGCATACACTAAATGAATATACTTGGCTGCGTAATGCAATAAGTACAGGTATACAATAACTGACAATCAGGGCCGGTGGTAGGGGTGCGCCGGGCCTGAGGCAAAGGCACATCGCGGGGCCTGTTTCACGCCAGCAGTAATGAAGAGATAAGAAACTAAGATTTTTGCAGTGGGACATTTTAGCAGTACGGGAAAGGGTAGCAGGAGAGACGGGTGCGAAATCCTCAGTATAGCTTGCAGGGTTGGTGGATTCTTCTTAAAACTTTTTAAAACTGGACTTTTTCTCATTACATGACGGAACGGCATATAACACATTCTTCTCTCATTTCTGTTTTAGTCGAACATCCCGCGTGCGGTTAAGTGCATTCTTGACATTTAAAAAAAAAGTAATACCTGGTTGAGGGCCTTGTGCGCGGGGCTTAAGGCGGTCGCCTTTCTCGCCTAACCCTATCGCAGGCCCTGCTGACAATATAACAAACAAAGTATAGCGTCGGCACGTATCCAGAACACTTTCTGGGCCCACATCCTGCGAACTCTACTCGGAAACCCAAAGATGTCAGACATGCGCATCAGGACAGTGTCCTTCGGTTTGCAAAAATATTCCAAAAGCCGGGAGACGACATAACTGGACAAAAAAGCAGAGAAACTCCGACTTAAAGGTGTTCTGACAGTTGGTTTCCAGCTTTCCCAGATAAATACAAAGAACTATTCTATCACCTGACATCATCCCATATTCAAGTTTTCAGGTCCATGACGTGAGCAGGTACGGAGAAAAACGGCCCCAAAGAAGCGACATTGGTGACGTCACACGGGAGCAGCGAGGGAAGACGCGCGTCTCCGAAGCCAAATGGGGGAGAGGGGTCCGTGAGGTCACACCGTGGGTCGTCGTTTTTGCTGCACCTATTTTCCGAACCAATCTAGCGAGATGAAAAATTTTTTTCCTCGGTGTTCTCATAATGAGTACGATACATATATATTATGCTTCAACACATCAGAGAAAGTGTCGCAACACCTTTAACATAACAAAGTAACGAGGTTTACTCAGACGTTTCGTCCGTCATGCGACGGACATCATCAGCGCTAAACTGAATGAGAGATTCCACAACTGGTCGCTATTTAAGGAGATGGGAGTAGTGTTCGGGAAGGGGTTACGGGTGTTGTTACAAACCGAGGGGTCACCATGTATGTACCAATACTCTAAAAGCTTTTAGAGTCTTGGCACATACGTGGCGATCCCTCGGTTGGTAACAAAAACCGTGGCCCCCTTCCCGAACAATACTCCCATCTCCTTAAATGGCGACCGGTTCTGTAATCTCTCAGTCAGTTTGGCGCTGATGATGTCCGTCGCATGACGGACGCAACGTCCGAGTAAACCTTGTTATTTTAGTTATGTTAAGTCGGAGTTTCACTACTTTTTTTGCCCGGTCCTTTGGTTTCTCCAATAATTTAGATACTTTGGAGGATGGTAGAACATCGGTACGACTGTTGGCGCTTCTCTTCCTGAACATACCCGGGGATGACATCAGCGGGGTGCCTTTTAGTGGACAAGGGTTGTTGACATCATGAGTATCATAAGTGTGAAATACATGATCATGACTTCCTGCCATGCTTCGATCGTCCTCAGTGGAAACATCTGAATGCGGTCGCAAAATATTTAGAGGCTTTTGCGTCTTTTGTTCTATATACCTGCGCGTCTATATAATGGACCAACACTCTTCTACAATACACATCTATAGCATTCGTGTGTGAATGGAGTACTAAGAGTTTCGCACACAGCTTCGTTTTGCGACTTCCATAAAGGAACTCCATATTGCGAGGAAAATCGTGGAACACCGGTAAATTCGCGACATCATAATCGCAATCACGATCACAAAAATAAGGCAGTAAGGTGACCAGTTCTTCACTCACGAGACTTTGAGACGTGAGAGACGTATATCGCACGGATGTCACGCCGTGGATATCAGGACAATTGACGAGGGAGTGTGGGATTAGACATTTCATAATGTTCACACTGTTTCCCTGCACGGAAAGATGCAAGCACGTTTGACCAGAGAAGTTGCGCATCCTGGCGAACGAGTGGGGTAAAATGAAGTCCACGACATGAAGGGCACCACATCGAGAGGCCGCGTGAAGAGGCGTGTCACTCATTCCCGAGCGAAGGAGAAAACCTTACGACGTCCAGGTGTCCATATTGGGCGCACGTGTGCATCGGCGTATACTGCAGCGCATTGGGCCCATGGACTGAAGCACGAGAAGGAATTACAAACTTGACCACATCGGCGTGTCCAGACTTTGCAGTCAAGAGCGATAGAGAGTCCACAGCGTCATCTGTAACTCACACGCATGATCGTGAGACGTGATACTTCACCGCTTCCACAGTACCCTAGTTTCCTTTAAAGGACAATACCGATCTGTCATCATCATCGAGGATTCCACTATCGGCATCGCCCGCGTCCGAATCATCGATGTCAGCCACGTACGCCATCATCCTCACGCATTTCCTTAGCTTCAACATCTTGAGCACGGTGACTTAAATGTGGCAGGAGCAGCTTCCTGTAATTCACTTGTGCCGTAGGATGTAACTTACGCAGTGCAATGTGACGTAGCAGTGTTTCACCATAACAATCGGCAGCAATGACATTTAAGTGGAGGAGAAGGAGTTTCAGACACCAAATTTCTCCTTGGGGATCGCCATTCATACTCGGCAACAGTTCTCTGGTTCCCATGGTAGACAGCCGTATAAGGTGACGTATGAGGCAAAAAAAGACAACAAAAAAACAAAAAAACACATCGCGATATTGAGGGCACCATGTACAGGGACAAGCTCGTAATCCAAGGCGCGCAGGAGTAACAACTTTACGGTCTCTAACCAGCACCGTGTGACAGTTTCTTGAGATGAACCGAAAATACTCATCGGGTTTCCCCCGACAGCTGCTTGCGTCAGTGTTTCCCGACCAAAGTTCTGAACATTCACTGAAGCATAAAAAGGGAGCAGCAGCTTGACGACCTCTGCACATCGTTCACGTGCACTCAAGTGCATAGGAGTGTCAAGGTTTCTATTTCTGAGGTGAATGGACGAATGTGCAAGATGAAACTTGGTTGTTTCCAGGTTTCCTTTTTCCTCGCTAATGTGCAACATTGTATTGCCATGCTTGTCAATCATTCCCATATCGCAGTAAGGAATCAGCATTTTGCAAACAGCCTCGGACTGTGCGAAGAAAGGAACAGTTCTATTATGTATTCCTCTGAATCTATCGAGGTACTCAATTACGGGAAGCTCCGAAGAGCATCTGGATCTCCTAAGCTTTCGTGCGTTCAACTTATCCAGGGTCTCTCTGTCCAAAGCTCCTGTTCTTTTTATTGGGGACACATAGCTGAGGTATACGTCCAAAACGCCCTGTAGGTCCTGTCTGACAGCTTCGAATATTGTTCGCTTTACAAAACGTCTCTTTTCCGTCAAGGTTTCACATGTGCGTAGAATTGCGTCGGAATGTTTCACTGCTTCCTCGCTACATCGAGTGTATAATATGTTAAGTTTATGTAGGTCAATGGAACTCCACATATATGGGTCAAACGTCCTACCGAGCTCTCTGAAAGAGTCACTCACTGGAAGCTTCTGCACGTATTCGAACATCGTCATACCGAAGATATCGCGTGTGATTAGGTCATCATCCATTGGAAGCCTCTCCAATACTGTTTCATCGGCATACACGGCCGCCACGTGCAATGGAGTCCTTTTGAGTTCATCGACCTTACACATATCTTCCCTTCCGATAACATGTTGCTCAAAATACGAAGTGTCGTTGTTCATAACAGCAGAGTGAAGTGGAAAGGACGCCGACGCCAGCCCATCGAAAAACAGCCTAACACTCCTGTAATCTTCTGTACAGTCCGGTCTCCCAATGATCTTCCAGAGTAATGAATAATGAATCTCCCTGGCTTTTGCTTTCTGCAGAAGGTAGTCAGCTGCGAAGAATTCAGCGAAAGTCTTGTGGACGAACATTGGAACTCCGTCGTTAATTCCGTCCACAAAACCTTCTTTAAGGCGGTTGGCAGCTAGGTCCTTGAACAGAGTTCCACCGGGCTTTAACTTTTCTAATTCATCCTCGTTCAACAGAGATGCCAATTCATCTCCACGAAACACGCACTTCATAGCAAGCAGACCATGACTCGCATAGAACGCAAGCTTCGCGTCGTCTTCGTCCTGTTGCACGTGATATAGGCGGATGTTTTCTTTCCTTTTCTCTCTTCTGTATACGAGGTATTTGTACTCTACAAACACCTTGTAAATATGTATAGGGTACACACTTGTACCAGCAGGGGTGTCAAGTAGTGAAGAGTAATCATCTGCAATTTTCCCGCTCTCCATCTCAGCCATCATGCGAAGTAGGAGAGGGGCTTCGAGGATCGTTTTGTTTGTCTCCTTCAAGGACGTGAACAATCGCTCCCACAGCTGAGAAACTGCAGCGTTCCTCGTAAGTGAATGTTCTCTTTGTTCCCTGTATTTCGTAAGGAACTCCTCCTGGTTTTCTTCAGAAAAGGGAGCGAGTTTATACGCCACTGTGTGCAGGGCATCTTGTACTTCGGACTTAAACACGGTACGAGTAAATATGTACAACTTATATACTTTCTTCTCACTCAGAAATGATACAAGATCTAGGACACGTTTGCGGCATCTCGCGTTGATTCCATCGAACGCGTCGAAGATGACAACAACTTCGAAAGGGCTTCCGTTGTTCAAGCTTTTCTCGAACAAAGCAAACTCCAGCCCGTCTGTTTGTACTTGGCACAGATCCGCTAGAAATGTGAGACTGGGCAGCTTGTCTTTAACGGATGCCATTCTCTGGGGAAGGTCGACGTAGAGCACCCACCTCTTCCAGTGTTGTTCCTTTATTGGTGAGCACATCCGAGACGCCAGCACACTCTTTCCTATCCCGGGCGAACCACAAACCACGACGTCCTTCTCGTTCACCTCCAAGAACATTTCCAAGGTGTACTCGTTATTTCCGGTCATTGGAAGGTGACTGAGACGACCATTTGATTTCGTCCACACGAGTCCGTCACGTTCTTCATTCAGCTGGAGTAGGTGCACTACTTTGTTCCTGTAATAGGTGACTTCCGTGAGATCTTCGTAGTCACGCGACTCTCGGAGGACTACGAATTTTTCGAATTTATGCAAATCATTGATGTCTTTTGCCTCATAACCACAAGGAAGAAGTTTGGTCACGGGGTCATGCGGACACCCCAGAAGTGCGAAAGCCTCGTTGTCGTCATCTAATTCACACTGTTTCAGGTCTATTTCCGCAGTCCTTGTGCACAGTCGTTCTACATAATAATTCTTAACATGTCCTTCTAGTTCATGAAGATGCGGTCCCACGTCAATGTAGCTCGATTCGCACATGTTTAGGAAAATCGCAATGTGTATGCAACGGAAGAAGCTGTCGAAGTTCATTGCTTCTGGGAGCGCACAAGCATCTTGCGCTTGAAGTTTTACGCGAGATTTTTGAAAAACAACTGTTTTGCATTTCTCTGTGAGGTGCTCGAAGCCTATTGAGAGGTTGCTGCGAACGTCGTGTCTCTCGGCGAAGAAGGTATCTTCCCGCACTAGATTCATCAGGTCTTCTTCGCCGTTCTTCTCTACCAGCAAGACAACTTTCACTCCTGTCTCGGAGGAAGCAATAGCCAGAAGTTCGAGGATATCTCGGAAGTCCTTTGTCAGGTTTACTGTCACGAGTGCAAATGCACATTTGTAGTCGGATAACACATCGCTGAGCCTTAAGTCCCACTGGATTGCTTCGAAAAACAAGTATGGTTGTAGACTAGACCGTACAGCGTTGTGAACCATTACTTCGAGAAGCCTGAGTTCCGCACTCGTAAATATAAGAAGAGGCGCATTTTCCAGGTCGTCCGGGCGAAGTGGTTCCTTGAACGCGAGGTTGAGTTTGGCTGTTTCGGAAGCCTTTCGTAACCTCGCATTTTCAGTTTCGATTTTGCGAAAATCCGTCAACGAGGTCCTGTTGTGAATGTACGTCTGCATGTCTGGAACGACAACGTCCTTAAAGAAACCATATAGTTCCGGTACTTCCTGTTGCAGAATCGATTCTCCAGGACTTGTGCCATATTGAGCCAGTACGTGAGGAACGCGAACGATCGCTTCTTCTTCCTCATCCTGACCAAGAGCTTGTTTTATGATGAAGTGTAATTGTTTCTTCTTTCTGACGTCGTCGACGACCCTCTTGTACAGCTGTTCCTTCTCCGTATCAAAGCCAAGATATGGCTTGCCACTGTTTCCGTACACCAGATGAAGCGCGAAATGGCACAGTTCGTGGGCCAGCGTTCCCAAGACTTCGTCTTCTTTTTCACTCTCCATGATAAAAATCGTTTGTTCTTCGGAAAAGGTAGCACCGAGTATTGATCCAGTCGTACGCCTCGTAACATGCTGCAGGTTTTCACTCTTGCAGTCGAATACTATTGCTAGGTGTTCCGCTGTTGCCACCGCCTTCAAAATTGGCTGTATCAAATCTACATTGAAGAGCTTCTTAAACATACTCTCCAACCGTATGTCGAAGTCATCACGACTGTTTCGGCTACGACTTCTGCATTTCAAATATGCAATATAGGGATCATCGCGTTCAGTAGGGTGCGGGGTGTTGTAACACGACAATTCGCTTTCTTGTATGGTACAGTTACGTGATATTAGTAGACGCTGAATATGGAAGTCTTTCACTTGAATCGCCCTGCAACAGGCTGATACATCTTGCTCGGGGTCCAGCCACAACCTGAGTGCAGGCACGGCGTCGAGGCACCGAAGAACACCAGTCCAGTCTCCGTGCATAATGGCTTGGTGCATCTCCCTCCTGAGATCTTCCCACTGCTCTGACCGTTCCGTTTTTAAATCAAATTCAGATGATGAAGCCATTCTTCTCGATGCGTTCCTGCAATTTTGAAGGAGCCGATTAGAAGCACATTTATTGAAACAGTGCAATACTAGTACGTTACAGTTTCAAAAATTTCGGAATTAATGTGCTTTAGACAAAGATGGGGAATTACTCGACTGAAAGATTTCGTTACAGGTCGATCTAATGTGTACAAAAAGTAAGATGTCAACAAAGTTACTATAGTTATGGAAATGAAATTGAAATTACTTTCACGTTACTGGCTACCTTTTTAGTTCTTGACCTGTCTATCAGTCCTTCAGACCTGCAAGTCACGGGGCGGCATTTGAGTGTCTCTTCATGTTGCACTAAAATTATTCAACCGATCAGAAAGCAGGCATCGGAATTTTAGGTGGCCGCGAAGCGCTGTGCGCGTACATCGTAGAAACGCCCAGAGTGCGTATTATAAATACCCTGCTCGTCGCTATGATGAGCCTCACCTGAGTCTCCGTACACAATATATAGCGCTCATCGCGCAACAGCAACTTGAAGCTGCAGCGCCGTGCACGTATACCACCGACAAGCACATGACTCTCGTCTAATGGGCGGGGGAAGACGTCCCATGTATTATTTGTAGACCAGAATTAATGAAAGGAACTTAAAACTTACCTCATGTTGCTTTGAGAAAGTCGCTTTAAAAAGGAGGAACGAGTCCCTCAAGAAGTTACTAGAGCTCAGTAGTAGTGTATCAGCTCAAGAAGCCGGCAAGTCACACAGTCGCCTGGACGCCATTAATTAGCAATTAGAGCAATTTGGGACCCCCCACAGTAATTAGGATAATTCAAGGAGTCATTACACCAATTGGGGATCATCTAAGACACGTCCAGACCACTGTGTGAGTTGCCGGCTTCTCGAGCTGATAAAAAATAAAAAACTAGGTAGAAAATAAAATGAAAAGATAGAAATAGAGTGAAGAGAAGGAGTTTAGTTGAAGATCAACGACATCATCTTGAAAAAAGTGGCCCGGAACGGCCGCTGACCGTCGCTGGGCGACGGAGCACAGAGGCAGGTTGCAAAGCATCGCAGCACCAGTTCCGGACATCCTGTGACGTCAGCTGTGACGTCATCATGGCACGTCTGGGCAAGTTAGGACAGCTCTGGACATGCAAGGAGAAAAACACTCGTAATACAGAGGCTGGGAAAGCAAGAGTATGCAAACCATCAATAGCTAACAAGAAAAAACAATTAGTTACACAACAAATTAACCCACCAAAACAGGAGCACAGAACCATGCGACTGCTCCATCCGAGAAGCAGGCAGAAACTGACTCGTAATGCTTTTTTGTCCTGTATAAAGCCCCGCAGCTGCATCCCCTAGCGGTTACTTTCTCAACTAATCTCACAACAAAATTATTAAGAATCACGCCAGCGCTACTGCCATTCCCAAGGCAGAAGATGATAGAAAATGCCGGGGATGCCCGGACAACAGCAACCAGCACTGGCACGAAAATCGCAAACAAAGCGGGAACAAAGTTGACGTAAGCATTAGTTACGCAACAAATCACCTCACCACAGCAGGAGCGCAGACCGATGCGACTGCTCTCCGTGACAACCAGCCAGAAACTGAGCGAGCGCGGGGAGCGCACGTCTGCTTTCTGCGACAGCCGGAGAGAAACTGACTGGGGCGCCGCTCCGCGGCCGCTACGCATACGCGCTCCTAGCGCCCTCTGGGGCGACCACCTCCGAGAGGCTAAGAGTGAAGAGCATTCCTGCGCCCCCTGCTGGCCGTTCTCATTGGTCGTGAGGCTAAGAGAGAAGAGCATTCCTGCGCCCCCTGCTGGCCGTTCTCATTGGTCGTGACGTCATCCTATTGTATCAGGGCTACCCTGTTTTTTTCCACTAATGCTTCTTTGGTCAATCTACAATGAAGCCACAGTATGACGTCATCATGCACCTGCGTGGCTCAAGGACGCATACGCTGTAGACAGGGGACCTATTATTTATTGAATCACTATCCCATGATTATTTCCTTTATTCTTCTATAACGATTGAATAGGAAACTATTGCAGAAGAGCACCATGCATGAAAGCTGATCGTAGGAATTCCAAAGTCTTACTAAATGAGACTTGCAAAAGAACAAAATATCCTAACACGTAACTCCAAGCAAGCTTGGATACCCTGCTTGGGTCTGCTGGCGCTGGAATAAAAGATTTATCGCGAGGGTACTACAATGGTGAGCTCTGCTGCTGTTTAAGTGATAAAACAGTGCGCCTGCTCGGGGGAAGGGATCGCGCGCGTCCAAACCGCGAGCCCCGCGTTGCGCTCGCACGGGGAATCACGCGCGTCGCGTCCCGAGAACGGGTCCGCGCGCGGCTCGCGTGGGGCGCGGTTCGGGAGCACTGTTTTATCACTTAAACAGCAGCAGAGCTCACCATTGTAGTACCCTCGCGATAAATCTTTTATTCCAGCGCCAGCAGACCCAAGCAGGGTACCCAAGCTTGCAGCCAGCGATGCTGGAATGATTATTTTGTTTGATTTCATTTCATTTTGAGTCATTATCGGCTCACCTATTTAGTGAAGACCTATGAACACATGTTAAGTGGTTTGGTTTAAAAATGATGAGAGCTACAGTGTGTAGCGAATGATGTTCACATTTGTCCGTTCTGCTCTATAGTATTCTTGCAAAATATATGGGTGCAAGAAAATAAAAGGAAAACGAAGAAGACAATTCACTCCTGTATGATGAGCGCTGCGTAGAAGCACGGCACCGTTTTCTTTGTGGAGGTATAGCGAACGCGCATTCTTTTCTTTCTTTTTTGGTTCGCGTCGGCCGAGTGGCGATATCCTATTACATCCGGAACGAGGACCTATCGCTTTGCGATCGCATACAAGAGTGAGCCATCTTTTGACGATGGTAGGATAATTATTGACCTGAGGAATAATATGGATTTATGTGGTTGTGAGAATAGACTTTGTGTTTGTGAGTGTGAAAATGTGAGTGTGTGTCTGTGTATGTGTGCGCGCGGGCGCGCGCGCTTTCCTGAACCAGGGATCCCACTTGACAAGTAAGTTCTTTGTGTGTGCCTTTCCATGTGACACGAGTGATACATTTATGTACTATTGCGTGGAATAGTGGCTTAAAAAATAAGGGTAGCAGCGCTTGCATTGCTATCTGTAGGATAGACCGAGAGCGTTCTTAATGGAATTACCTCGCGAACCTGGTGAAGTCTTCGTTTTGGGCAGGCTATTTTATGAGAGCCGGTCCTGTTGCGATGCATTTGATACGCTTTCCTGAAGCAGCGTGCTTTGTTCTTGTAGTGTGGTTTACGCCTTTATCAATAGAAATGAATAGAAGTGTTTGTTTGTTTGTTTGTTTGTTTGTTTGTTTGTTTGTATGTTTGTTTGTTTGTTAGTATGTATCTGTCACGTTCGTAGCGCTGTTCAAGCGCTAGCCGCGTAGCGATAAGCGGTGATTCTCCGATTATTCCTGAGCGATACGACTTAAGCCTTTTCCCTGCTCACTTAAGGAAATTTGTGTATCCCTGTCCTGTGACACAAATGCGTGTAATTTTTCGCGGTTCTTTTCTTCTGTCACTGCTTTTACTCAGAATGTAGGTGAGGGGGGAAAAAGTCAGCATCCAGGTAGAGCAGGAGAAAGCCGCTCGGCAGAGGAGAGTTCATGAGAATGGAACTTGTTTGTGTTTTGTTATATATCGTTGAGTGTCAGTATTCACTAGAGGTGTGCGAATATTCGAAATTTCGAATATTGTTCGAATATTGCTGATATTCGAACCCTATTCGGTATTCGAAAATTTGATAATCGAGAAATTCGAATATTCGAAAATTTCGAATAATGGAGCACAAGCGCCAGCATTCCCGCTAAAATGGACAGAATTCCAGGTATTTGGATTAATCTTGCGAAAATTCCACGTTTGGCACGTCCTTAGCGCGATTTCCAATTGGAATCGGACTTCATGTGCATCCAGCAAAACCGCAAGTTGGCTTCACAGCATGCTTCCGCGCATTGCGTGCAGCTAACTTTAAAGGAGCATGGAAATGATCGGAATAAAATATGACGGGAGAAGTAGAAATTATGATTCTGAGCCCTGTGATACATATTCGCACAAAAAGTTTGAGCGTAGCGCGCAATCCTGGAGCGCGAGGGAGCTTTGAATCTCGCAGCAGAAATGACCCCTCACTCGGCTGTCAGCCGCTGACGTCATGTGACCGCGCCGTCTTTTTCCTTATTTTTTGCGATTTCTCCGGCGCGCGCTGGCAAGCCGACCGGGAAGGAAGCGTTGTTGCTCATCGGACGCCGTGCGAAGGACAGGTGATGAATTGAACACTCTTTAGGCGACACGTCTGCTCTTCTCGACGAAACGTTTTATGGAGTTGGAGGCTAAGTTCCTCGAGCTTCGATTTCGCCACACGAATGTACCGGAGGCTGGTAAATGATGCTGCTAAGTGTGAACGAACATTCGGATTGAAATATAGTGCTTCTTCTTGTTTACAAATGCATAGTCATGAAGACGCGGCGCAGTGACCAGTGTTTTCACTTGGAGATGTTGCCGACCATCATGACTTCTCCGTGTTGTGGTCAACACTATGGGCTCTGAACCGCATGGACACTGGCATCTCTGAGGCGAAAGAGCGGACCGATGAACGCATAGCTGTGTAACATTGCGCTTACCATATCTTAGTGATACCAGGAGCGTAACGTCTCCACAAACACTACAACATGAATACCAAAATAAAGTTAGTAAAGTTCATCTGCTAGCGATCTGTGGGAAACCCCAAAATACATGGTCAAATAATCATTTTCTTTTTTGAATGGTCATACGCAGAATACAACACTGGCACATGGAATAAATCTCCAACTGACAGGAACGTATTTAGTCGTATCACATATATATATGCTGCACACACAGGCACAATACTGTTCACTAATGAACGACACCTCAGCACAATCGGAACAGAAATCACAACCGCGTACGATCCACCTCAACCCGGGCCGTCACTGCAACACAGAGGCCTGGCTACACCTTTTACACTGCCCGCAGTCTTGTTTTATGCAAAACTTACGAGACAAATCATGTAAGAACGCAAGTGAATGTCAAACGCAAATAAATAGCAACAGCGTCTCAGTCGGTAAGTTGCCACGATTCCTGAGCTAGCAGACGATTCTGGCGGGGAGCGGACGCTTCCGGCAGCCAATGAAGTGCTCGGACGCCTGACGTCACCACACGCCAGACTCGGCTTGGGGGAGACTGTCGCCGCGGAGCGCATTCTTCCAAACTAATTTTCTCAGGAAATTCGCGCTTTTCGAAGGAAATATTTTCCGTAACAGTTTATGAAGGTAGTATGTTCATATCAAGCGGTGAAAAAATATATGTTCCAAATTATTTCCATGCTCCTTTAAGGCACAACGTCTGGTAGGCTACCGAGCCGATTTGATTTTTTTTTATGTGTGCTTTCGTTATTTTTTAAAAGATAATACAGACTCGAAGAAGTGTTTGTTTGTTTGTTAGTATGTGTCTGTCACCTTCGTAGCGCTGTTCAGGCTTTCTTTGCAAAAATTCAGACTTTATGGTATTAAGCTGTTCGAGTAGAAGTGACTTTCCGTGCTCGCTTAAGATAGATTGTGTATCCCTGTCCTGTGCTTTCTTCACGCAGGGCCAATGCAAATGAGTATTTAGCATTATGCAATAATTATCTGATAGCAGAAAAGGGTGTCTTTGTCACAGTTTATTAGCGTGTGCGTCGTTCTTTTATTTATTTTTTTCTCTTATAGCTATGCGAGCAAAAGTGCGTGTAATATTTCGCTTCTCTTTTCTTATTTTCTCTACTCTTTATGTAGAAGAAAGCCTCCTGCGTAAAAGCTGAATAGTGTTCTACCAGTGGAAGTGGGGTTGTTTGTTTGATTTTGTTGGGTGTTCGATATCTTGACGAAGTAAGCAGAGCTTAATTTTGCAGGTTTTTGAGCAGAAATGCTGGTATCTGAGCACGGAGTACAAATTTATATATTTCTCTGCTCCCTAAGAAAATTTGTAGGTCGTTTTCCAAGCAGACCGCGTTTAGTTTACGCAAAATAGAAAAATGAAGTTGTGTATGCTCTATGATGATCCGCCGCAGGCTTAGGCCTTTTCCCCGATCACCAGTGTTTTCGCATTCGATTTCGCATGTCTAGACTTGTTCAGTAGTGTTGCAATTTTTACCCTTCGCTAATATCTTGTTGCTGCCGTCTTGTGTTAGACGTTGAGCTTCGTAGCGATGTGCGGTAACGCTACGATTATTCCTGAGCGCTCCGTGTGTTTAATGCGTTTTCCTCTGTGCGTGCATGCGTGTGCTTTTTCCCCCTGATTTGTGACGTCATCGTGGCATGTCTGGACTTGTTTAGCAGTGTTGCAGTTCTTCCCACCGCTAGTATGTTGTTGGTGTCATGTTGTGCTAGCTGCGTGGCGATGTGTGGTGACCTGAGGTCTTAAGCCTTTTCCCTGCTCACCTAAGGAAAGTTGTGTATCCCTGTCCTGTGCTTTCTTTGCGACAATGCGTCTGTGTATGTGGCACTATCAGATAGCAGACATGAGTGTCTTTTTCTTGGTTTATTGGCATATGCTTCAGGTTTTTTAAGTCAAGCACAAGTGCGCGCAATTTTTCGCTGCTCTCTTCCTCAAATCACCGATTTTACGCAGAAGAAAGTCGCATGGTACAGCTGAGAAGAGGGTTTCTCTGATTGTTTGTTTGATTTTGTTGGGTGTTCGATATGTTGAGGAAGTCAGCTGTTAAAGGTATCCATGAAGAAATGCTTGCATCTGAGCGCAGGATAGGAATTCCTGAAGCACGGCACCCTCAGTGTAAATTAATTATTTTGGATGTGAGTCTGCTTCCCTGCATGACAAGGCTGAAATGGGAAGAGAGAAAAAATTGGAGCGCTTCATTAATAGCGATCCAAGTAATAGGGCAATTATAGTTTCCATAGAAAGTAGAATTTTAATGGACTCCTAAAATTATAGTTTAGTTGTAGTTTTTCTAAACTGCAATGCAATAATCATTAATATAGTATAGGAATGCCATCGTGTTCCCGTAAAGGCGTTCTGTCTTGTGCTTTCGCGCCTTTTTGCTCGCAATGCGCGAATGGAACTTTGCCCCCGGCTTTCGAGCCTTTTTGCACGCAGGTGTAGCCTCAGACAACGAATGTATGAGCATAGAAAGGGTCATGTATTACATAAGCCTGGAGGTGATGTTGAGTGGTCTCACTTATTATTTTAAAAGAGCAGTGGCAGTTTACTGTAATTCTAATGACCATGATGAGCCTTTGGAGTGAAAATCGTTAATATGCGGGGTGCTTTTTTTGTTGAATTTTAATGAGAGAATCAATGTCATTAAGAGTAGGACAATGGAAATAATCTTGGGATTCAATAAATAATAGGAGTCTTTGCCGGTGTCTTCTTCAGACAGGATGTGATGACGTCACGCAGTCTGTAGCAATGCATTGACCGTTACTGGAAGAAAGTGTGACAATAGAAAAATAGTGTGTATTGTCCTGGGCAGATTTATGATGAGTACTGTTTTTGAATAAGAGGAGTGCGTGTGCTTAGAAATAGTTTGATGCTGGTTTCCTTCTTTGCTTCTTTTCGCTTTTTCCCCCCTTGCCTGACAAACATGTACTGACATGCCTGGGCTTGTTCTGACATGCTTTCCTTCTACATGTAGTTTTTTTCTTTTTGTACAAGGAATATTCTTGACGATAGTGCTGCCTTGAATGGGAGTAGAGCTATTTTTAATAATTTTGCGATTCATTTAGTTCAGAGAGTAACCGCGAGGGGGACAGGTGTGTGACTTTATGTCTTGCTGAACCTTTTTTTTTTTCCTGTACAGTAAGACTTTGGGAATGAAATGCTACAATCTCCTCTTGTCTATGGTGCTTTTCTGCAATAGTTCCCTATGCAATCATTATAGTAGAATAAAGGAAATAATCTAGGGATAGTGATTCAATAAATAACAGGTGCCCTGTCTAGAGCGTACGCGTCCTTGAGCCACGCACCTGCATGATGACGTCATACCGAGAGACTATTGTTTCAGGTTGACCTTGTCTAGAGGAGCATTAGTGGAAAAAAACTGTGTAGCCCTGAGACAATAGGATGACGTCACGACCAATGAGAACGGCCTGCAGGGGGCGCAAGGATTCACTTCTCTCTTGGACACTGACGGGTCTCGACACGCAAATTCTGCTCCTGGCGTTGGCCGTCAGTGGAAGAGCGTAGCTTCGGTGGGGTTCTGTCTGTCTGCCTCTGATGGGGTGCGGATGTGTGGTTCGTCACTGGTGAATGGTGTACGACGATGCAGGTGGATTTTGTAACGAGCGGATTTACAATGAGGGAATGCTGTGAACGGGAAAAATGATGGTGAGTGCCTTTTTCACTCTGTTCAAGTGTTTGTTTTCCTCTGTTGCCCAGCAGTCGTACGATTTGTCCTGACATGCCCCGATATGCATGCTTTCCTTTGTTGACGCTTAGTATTTTTTTCTCTTTTGACAAGGAACATTGTTGTCTTGACGATAGTGCTGCCCTGAGTTCTGCGCTCCTGGCTACCCGTACTCTGTGTTGATTTGTTGAGTGTCTAGTGCTCTTATTTGTCGTTGATGGAGTTACGTGTTAGGATATTTTGTTCTTTTGCAAGTCTCATTTAGCAAGACTTTGGAATTCCTACGATCAGCTTTCATGCATGGTGCTCTTCTGCAATAGTTTCCTATTCAATCGTTATAGAAGAATAAAGGAAATAATCATGGGATAGTGATTCAATAAATAATAGGTCCCCTGTCTAGAGCGTACGCGTCCTTGAGCCACGCAGGTGCATGATGACGTCATACTGTGGCTTCATTGTAGATTGACCAAAGGAGCATTAGTGGAAAAAAATAGGGTAGCCCTGAGACAATAGGATGACGTCACGACCAATGAGAACGGCCAGCAGGGGGCGCAGGAATGCTCTTCTCTCTTAGCCTCACGACCAATGAGAACGGCCAGCAGGGGGCGCAGGAATGCTCTTCACTCTTAGCCTCTCGGAGGTGGTCGCCCCAGAGGGCGCTAGGAGCGCGTATGCGTAGCGGCCGCGGAGCGGCGCCCCAGTCAATTTCTCTCCGGCTGTCGCGGAAAGCAGACGTGCGCTCCCCGCGCTCGCTCAGTTTCTGGCTGGTTGTCACGGAGAGCAGTCGCATCGGTCTGCGCTCCTGCTGTGGTGAGGTGATTTGTTGCGTAACTAATGCTTTCGTCAACTTTGTTCCCGCTTTGTTTGCGATTTTCGTGCCAGTGCTGGTTGCTGTTGTCCGGGCATCCCCGGCATTTTCTATCATCTTCTGCCTTGGGAACGGGAGTAGCGCTGGCGTGATTCTTAATAATTTTGTTGTGAGATTAGTTGAGAAAGTAACCGCTAGGGGGTGCAGCTGCGGGGCTTTATACAGGACAAAAAAGCATTACAAGTCAGTTTCTGCCTGCCTCTCGGACGGAGCAGTCGCATGGTTCTGCGCTCCTGTTGTGGTGGGATCATTTGTTGTGTAACTAGTTCTATTTTCTTGTTAGCTATTGATGGTTTGCATACTCTTGCTTTCCCAGCCTCTGTATTACGAGTGTTTTTCTCCTTGCATGTCCAGAGCTGTCCTAACTTGCCCAGACATGCCATGATGACGTCACAGCTGACGTCACAGGATGTCCGGAACTGGTGCTGCGATGCTTTGCAACCTGCCTCTGTGCCCCGGTTCCCCAGCGACGGTCAGCGGCCGTTCCGGGCCGCTTTCTTCAAGATGACGTCGTTGATCTTCAACTAAACTCCTTCTCTCCACTCTATTTCTATCTTTTCATTTTATTTTCTACCTATTTTTTTATTTTTTATCAGCTCAAGTAGCCGAAAACTCACACAGTGGTCTGGACGTGTCTTAGATGATCCCCAATTAGTGTAATGACTCCCTGAATGATCCTAATTACTGTGGGGGGTTCCAAATTTCTCTAATTGCTAATTAGTGGCGTCCAGGCGACTGTGTGACTTGCCGGCTTCTTGAGCTGATACACTACTACTGAGCTCGAGAGCAAAAAGTTAATAGTTTCAAAAAAAAAAGAAAAGAAAAAGAAAGATTGCCTAATACAGCCTACAGTAACGAGTTACCCGGAACACTGGTACTATAGTGATATCAACCAAGTAAAAATCAGACGCGGGTTTAGAGAGTAACCGGCCTTTACAGACCAGTGACAACAAGTTTTGATCACTAACCAACGAAAGATAAAACTGCAAGAGTATAAAATCAGACGACTTAAGCCCCGCGGGCCACGGTTACGGTTCGATTACATTGCGTCGCACAATGCAAAAGCGCTTCATATATTCGAGGCTCACTAACCTTTCTGTCCTCTATGACGTCAGATTTGTTCAAGTCTCAGGTATAGGTCACGTGACGATAGCTCCAGTCATATTATCCTTTCAGTGTGCCGCCAAGCGCTTCTCCTAGAACCTGGCGTCCTGTCTTCCACCTGCAATGTGTGTTGTCACTTACAAGTCAACCCTCATCATTTTCCACCGTTGGAGACCTGACATGACGCTACGTGTGTGTTGGTTCGTGTCAACCCACCTGTCTTTTTAAACAGTTCTTAATTTTTTTGCTGTTGTCTTCCCTTTTGCTCGTATCCTCATGTATGCTCAGATCAATT
This sequence comes from Ornithodoros turicata, assembly GCF_037126465.1. NCBI lineage: Eukaryota > Metazoa > Arthropoda > Arachnida > Ixodida > Argasidae > Ornithodoros > Ornithodoros turicata. Next base: position 146,148,178 of record NC_088202.1, on the reverse strand, counting down.
ATTTTTTCTCGCATGTCAAGCGTTTGGGAGCTGGGAACTAGTCAAGCTAGCTGTAGCTTTTTTTCCTCAGTTTTCCCCATCAAATATGTTTCGATGAAAATAAACATTCAATTCAAAAACCCAGGCAGCACAACATCTCGGCCCAATATTTGCCCGATATTGGCAATGCCGCGGCCCAGGATTGGTCTAAGATTGGGCTAAGATGCCGTGCTGCTTGCGATATATCCCATAATGTTTGTTCCATGCTTTGTGCGATAAGTTTGCCTCCCATCGATAAATTCGTTTGATCTTTATTTATTTATTTATTTATTTTTTTTGCAATGACCAGTACGTTTGCGGTACCCCAAATCTGCATGGCTCATACTGCTGCGTCTTTGCAGCTCCGAGGACCAAAGCAAGTATGAGGTTTTATCGTTTCCCCTGCCCGGCTGTACAAGCGTGACCGGGGGTATCGCTGTATACACGTCATTCGGCGCGATATGTCCTGCAAATTCTACTGATGTGATACAGGCAAGTGTCCTGTTCTACAGTAAATGTGAACGCCTTAATTTCTACAGTCTGCATATCATTTATTTTAATACGTTGTATCAAAAGCATCGAGGTGAAACCTCTTTATAACACATGTCATCTGCTGTACATATTGTTTGTACAAAAGTTTCATCGTAGCAAAAAAAAAAAAAAATGACTGGTGTTGAAAACAATAAGACTCCTGTTAGTTCCTTTCGAAACTATGACTGTTCCCCCCACCGTGGAAAATTGGCGTCGATTGAGGAATATGACCAGTGCAGCACCGTGTTGACATTTTCCGGCCGTTCCCGCTTTACACTCGCAGTGTCCTTTCATGGGTTTGTGGTTTTCGGCATTTACTTTCATGCCGATTCAGGGTGTGTTTATCCACATTGATATGGTGTATTAAATATAGGATTCTTCCTGCAGGGCGTTCCGTCGAGACGGACGGGATGTCCGAATGAGAGCGTTTCGAGCGTTTCTATTGCACGCGAAGTGTCATGAGTGAGGGAAACAACCAACAACCAAAAGTGAAATACTAAATGAACAATGCCGTTTATAGTCAGTACGCAGTGATGGCCACTAACTACTTCTACAGTAATTTAACTATAACTACTAACTACTTTGTGATTGAGTAGTTTAACTAGTAGTTCCAACTATTTTTCAGGGGAGTAGTTAAAACTACTTTTTTAACTACTGCAATGTAGTTTAACTACATCTATAACTACTTAACGTTGTCCAACAACACCAATCCCTTGTAGTGTACTTGGACACCTAAGTATGAATCACGAGCAATAATAAACTTTGGCTCAAGCCATTGCTACGATCGTCAAATACAAAGCTTGCGGCGGGATTTTTTCTGTGCCTACGCGATAAACTTAGTTGCAGAATTATTTCGCAGCAAATGAGGCTTCACTAGACAAGCATTAAAAGTGAAGATTTAGTACACATGCACGGCACAATTGCTCTGCACCTCCGTTCTCATCAAACAAAGTCGCTCAAGGTAAAAGTCGGAAGCACAATCGTGCCGTAAAGCTTGCGGCACAATCGGAAGTAGTTGGCGCCATCAGTAACCTAACTACTGTAGTTAACTACTTAAAATAGTAGTTTAACTAGTAGTTGCCACTACATTTCTGCAAGTAGTTGATAACTACTTTTTAACTGCAATCAGGTAATTGAACTAGTAGTTTAACTACATGTAGTTAACTACTGGCCATCACTGTCAGTACGTAACAGGCAAACGAGGAAAACCTATCTTTTGTTGTAATAAATGCCCCTGCTCGGTTTCCCTCGGCCGAGTGACATTCTGTTTGATGTCACACCCCTTTCACACCCCTTCGATTCTCTCTTTCTCCTTGTGAATAAATACAGGGTAATGAAAAAAAATGGCTAAGAAGTAAGCGAGCTGGTAAAGATGATGCATAATGTAAAACCCCGAGACTCTAGAGAACACGCCAGTCCTTTCGTGTTCCCTAAGTCGCGGGAGTTTTACATTATGCATTAAGTACAGGGTGTTTCACCTAAACTGATAAAATGTCTAACTGATAAAATGATAAATGTCTTCCGCATTTCCTTCTGCAGCCTTTGGCCGCTGCTTAGGAAGGCTTTGGACCGTTTCGTAATTGAGGCAATTTTTTTTTTGTTCAACCGAACTCTGAAAATTGCCGAGCGAAAGTCACCTCCTTTGTTTAGTTTTTTGTTTTTCAAAAATTTTGAGCCCTCCACGGATAACCGGAGACCCAACAAACACTGTGCACAGCATATCGTCAGAAATAGTTGAAAAAAAAAGTTAGTAACATTGCTGATGTAGCCCCACCTGCTTTATTGACGCCAAAAAGCGCGAAGTGTGTGCCAAGAGGAGGTAGCGTCCGCACCTTCATTTGTTTTACTTTCTTCGTGATAAGACCGTCGCCTTATTTTCTTTGTGATAAGACTGTTGTCTCCAGCGTAAAGGTCAAACGCGCGCGCGCGCGAACGGGGAGTAACGGTGACGCAAGAGGTGAGAACTAGAGTCACTAAATATAGGGAGCAGAGAGGCGGTACCCGAGACGGGGAGGGAGAGAGACGACACAACAAGAATTCTCGATTCTCGATTCGAGAATTCTTGTTGTGTCGTCTCTCTCCCTCCCCGTCTCGGGTACCGCCTCTCTCATCATGCACCAGCTTGTCAGCGCCCTGTCACTTCTTTCGATAGGGAGCAGAGTACCGACACACAGCCACGCCGGCGAGCGAGTCCGACGCGGCTGCGTCGTCTAGCAACGGGACTCCAATCTCCCCCCTTCTCCGATGTCGAACAACGCACTGTCGAGCCAGCTCGCAACCCAGGAAACCGGTTTTGCATGGAGGTGATTCAACATGGTCGGCGAGTTCTTGGAAGGAGAAATCACGTGACACGATTGGCCCAATCGCGGACACCGCACGGTGGCTGCGGCGCGGGAAAAGGAAGGCGATACTCTGTACCCCTATTTAGTGACTCTAGTGAGAACTTCCTCCTCTCGCAGCATCTTTTGCGCGCGCTCTTTCGCGACGAGCAGGCGGGACCACAGCAGCACAGTTACTAATACTTTTGACTATTTCTGTTGCTTTACTGCGCATAGTTTTTTGTTGATACTGCCGCTGTCCGTAGAGGCATTCATATTTATGTGAAAAACCAAGTGAGGCTCGCGCGGCAATTTTCACGGTTCGATTGAAAATACAAAAAACAAACTAAAAATAACTCAATTAAAAGGTGTCCAAATCATTCCTAAATGGCGCTGGAAGTTTCCTGAAGGTAATGGGCGATAGTGCCACTCTGCAAGTGGACAAGTACGTCGCCGGTGATAATTTTCTTATCATTTTAGATAAAACACCCTGTATAACGCTCATAGTGACCCTACCAGTCTGGTGTTGACAAAGCAGGTGATAAGCTTCAAGAGGCATCTCACGTGATGCCTTCGTGCGTCCTCAACGTCTTATCAGTTGTTTTTCTGTACCTGCGGGCCCCAAGGTGACCTTTCATATAATGGAGAGAACATTGTACTTAGCAATTTTTAATAGGCGGCGAACTAGAAACTGTCCTGGAAGGGTAGAAACAGCGTGTATTTCGACAACCACAACATCTCCTACAAGTACAAGACGAGCTTGTATGCATGGCTTAGTTCCACCACCGACAATGTTTCATATTGCGTCGAAACACCTCGGCCGGTACGGCGGATCTACAGAGTGTGGAGCCTTAAATGACCTGGGAAAATGAAAGGGATACGTTGGGACATGGATGAGGCCGTCTCAGAGATCACGGGTGAAGATGATGCTTCATGGATTAATGGATTCATCCGTGCTAACCCCGTCATTAACTGTTGCCAAATGTAAGAAGAAAAAACAAGAACATGGGAGGGAGTTTATCACTGTAGCAGCATAAGACTAATATCACATATCACTAACCAAGATACACATATAGAGTATAATTGCTCAAAAGCGATATGATATTGCAGCAAGGGGAAAGGCTAACCAAATTAACAGAAGACACACTGGGATTACTAGCGTGCAAATATCTCACCTCAATTTTGGCCTTCGGACGTCCACTAGAACTTCCATGTAGAGATGGAGACCGATTACAAGGCCGGTTTTAAAGCAACGCTGTTATGCCACACCTGCTTATCTGGAAGGCTGATGACCGTTATCGTTCGCTGCGTGCATATAAGTGTAGCGCCCTCTTGTTTGAGAAATTCGGACTAAGCTGAGAAAGGAGAAATGGAGCTCCGCCAGGTGACGGAAGCGTGTATTATGGAAATGGCGTTAAACAACAGTAGGATTAGCCCACAGGGGTGACACTCAGGCTGCGTTCCAATACCCCGGTTAGTCGACTGCCTAGCGGTCTAACCATGGAGGAAGGAAACACAGGAGCGGCCGTTTCGAACAGATTTCCGTGGGACCCCTCTGGCGGTCGCTTCTGTCAAATCCGCCATTACTTCCTGTCCACCACGTGATGCTCTCTAAAGTTTCGGTTTCGCAACGCTTTGTTGCTCGCGCTGCTTTCCGTGCTTTTATGCATTTCAAACGTCATTTATTCTTAAAATGTGAGCACCATTGCGGAGACAACGTTATGTTAACGTATTCTGCACCACGGCTGCGGCTGTCGTTCAACAGAAAGCAGCTTTGTCATGGGATTAACGTTTCATTCGTCAGTACGTACTTGATCGGTTGTTTCGTACCTCTGTCTGTGGTAGTCATCTTGAATCGTTCGTTTGCAAGTTGGCGCTGTGCTACAGCTGCAGATTAATTTGATTTCCTCCATTGTTGTGCAAGTTTGATTACTGGCATGCTTTACCACTTCAGCAACAACGACACAAAACGTAGCGACGTCGTTACACAAACGTCGCTGCCACAGATGATGTTTCTGGTACTGCGTGCTTGTCCTACAGACCGTGACCGGTCTCGTAGTGGAAGAAAAAACCAAGAGTAAACCTCTGAACACACACAAATAAAACTGCACGCGCGGCGTTCATCACAATGCAACTGCAATAGAATCACTACTCCCGTCGTCTGCTCAGACTCAGACAGCTGGCCCGCGCATGCTCTTGGGGTCACGTGAGCGGTCACATGGTAGACAGGAGCATCCCAGAATGCAATGCGAAGGCTGGCACGCTCTTCCCAATGGCAGAAAGTTGGAAGGGCCGCTCCTGTGTTTCCTTCCTCCATGGGTCTAACCCAGTCTAACCGGAAGTGCCGCCATGTTAAGTCTCGTTCCAAATCTCGCCAAGTCCGCTATTCCGTCGGCTACCGCCTAGTGCGCATCGATGCAGTCTAGTTATACGCCTGACCATCTGACAGCCGGGCTGGAGACGTGCGTTGACGGTACCAGCGTGCTCGCTGTTTCTGCTGGCTTTAAATGTAAAGTTACACATAGTGGTATGTTCTTTAAAACTGCGTAGAGAGTTGCAACAGATGTTTAGTTGTGAAGGTGACAGTTTATGCACGATGTCCTACAAACTTAGCGCATTAGAGTCCTGCTGCGCTTGCGCCGTACGCATTTCTTGCGTGAGCAACGAGATGGCGCCACAGGCGCCTCGGCTAGGCAAGCCTGTTCCAATAGTGGCAAGCAAAGGGGTGTACTCAGCTGCCTAGTGAGCTGCCTGGTCAGACGGCTTCGCGGGCGCGAGGTATTCGAACGCAGCCTCAGCGTATTGCTCCATAGACAAAAGCGTGCTGGGTGAACGCAATGCATCCTGGACAGGTCCTGGTCGCACGTCACAGCAAACGTCGAGGCACAGGTGACCTTAAGGATGGCGGCGCCCGTGACCGGCGAAAAAAAAAACGTTTGTAAATAATGCGGTTGCTGTTTCTGCGCGACGTTTTGGATATCTTCCGATCACGGTAATTATTTTTATCCGATAATCTCGCAGTAAAACGTGTAGTTTTGCACATAAGGCCTCGGACTGTTCACAACTTTCAAAGATGTGATGACGGTCACGCGTCAAGACTCACCGAGCCAATGCGATGTACTTAAACCAAGGAGAAATGTTGCGGAAGAAGCACCGCATGGTTTGCGCTGGCAAAATATGTTCATTTCTTGGCTTTATGACGAAGGAGACATGTCGGTAAGCGGCAAAACGAGATCTAAACAAAGTCACATGACCTCAAAATGACGTTTTCTATGACGTACGACCAGGACAAGATGGCAGTTTTGCTAAAGGCACACGCTTGAGAGTAGTTAGGGCCAGTTCTCACTTTGCGACGCCCGACGCGGCGTCGTGAGCGGGTGGCGAATATAGTCGCGCATTTCCGGAGTCGGGAGAGGAGAGACGTCGAGCCAAAAAAACTGCCATGCCGACCTTCTTTCACGACGTTGGCGAGAGTTGCCGAGAACGACGGCTGGCGACCAATTAGGTGACACAGAAAGGCCACGCCTCCTGATTTTCCGCCTGCTTTGGACGACGGAATGCCACTGTGGTGGGAACATGAAAATCGTGCGCGCTGACGGGGTGGCGGAAATGCGCCTCTGCTTCCGCCGCCCGCTCACGACGCCGCGTGTGTTACGGAACTTGCGAGGTTCCTAGGAATGATGAATCATGTTTCGCGGTTCTTGCCCCAGTTATCGCACGAGTCCCACCCCAAGCAGCACAATGTACTGAAAGTCGAGTGCAATAGGGGTGGACGGTATGTGTCTTATCAATGTTTCTTAGTTTCAAGAGTCTGTTCAAGGTCTTCCACCTACCCGTCCACCCCTATTGCACTCGACTTTCAGTACATTGTGCTGCTTGGGACCTCGACTGTGACGTCATGCACAAGACATGTACAAGAGCTTCAAGACACCCTTCTAATCTCTTAGTCCTGACGAAGGCGGAGCTTCCACCGCAACGTTGACCATAGCCCAAGATACCTTTCTATTAGTTTAGATTGTAAAAAATCACCCTGTTTTTTACTTCCCCTACCTTCGTTGTTTGCCTTTCATGCCTTCATAACTGTATTTACTTCGTGACCTTCTGAACTTTTATTCTTCAGTATACACATATATATATATATTTCGTTCGAAATGTGAGTCGATTTCCGCAACTTGCTCAATTTGAACAATGCTTTGACCTTACTAAGGAAGACATGACAGCTGTGTCATGTAAGGCCTTAGTAAGACCGCACTGCTTTTTGGTCCGGCTTCCTGGAAACTTTTAAACAAGAACAATGTACTGACGCGAGGAAAGATCAAAACATAACTGCACGTACCAATCATTTGGCCTTTTCCAGTCCTGCCGCATGCACCTGGATTACGGTGACCTGGATGCACATGTTACCGGGCCACAGCGAACTCAGTTGTCGATAAAGTCTCAGTAATGCGTCTTGTCATTTGGAAACTGCTTAACATCGAGATGCACATATTCGTTGCGATTGTCAACGTACTCATGCTCTTCGATTACGGTGAGTCACTATTCATGTACTCGCTAACCCGCACGTCCGATGCTTTCGGGTCCTATCCGTTAATGTCAGTTTGTACCTACCATAATGTGCTGTCTCCTGGTGACTTCTCATCTTCCATCTCGACATCTAACTGTGGCTTCAAGAGAGCCCAAAAAAAGGCGGGAAAATGTGCATTCTGCGAAGGCATTTCGCACTGCCTTGTGGCCACACGGAGTATTTTTGAACTTACCAACTGCCACTGGGGACAATAGCGCGCCGAGGTCGTGGCCTTGTTGCTTCTCCAGATCGATATTTTCAAATTGTTTCTTCCTTCGACTCGTAGACTCAACGGCGGCTCGAGTCACACTGATAGAGAAGTTGAACGCAATGAGAAATGTTTACCCGCGCTGGCGCATCCGGAAAACATGAAAGAGAAAAACATGAAGATGTGCCCGTTGGTGGTTTTCTATGTTACCAAGCGCTACAGCTAGCGCTTGGAACAAAGCGCTACAAAAAAACGCTACAAAAACGCAAGGCACACGAAGACGTGGGGGAAGCGCAGAGCAACTGGCACTCTTATTGCAGCCGCACAGAACGTCTGCAAAGGGAGGCATTTGTGTTGTGTTGTGTGGCGCTTGAGAACATGGAATTCCTATCGCATGTGTCACTCAACATATGTCCCTTTTGTCTCCTGTGGCCACCAAGATGGTATACAGGACTCCTCACATATGTGGGAAGTTGAAAATCGGACAAACCGGTGGGGGGGGAACTCGTTTTCGAACGCCATTTGAATGGCGAACATTTCCAGTAGCAGCTTACAAAGGGTTGGAATAGAGGGACCTCCCTTCGTCAGCTGTTCTGGTAAGAGAAAAGTTATGTTTTTGTTGAGCTGCTAACGTTCTTAAAACATTACAAGGTTGTGCGAGACAACGAGACCATAACAATTTGCATTTTGTGTTCCGCATTCCTGCGGTGCTTGTACCACCGTATGCAGACGTGCATCTTTGTATTGCCTAAGTCACGCGCAGTGTTCGTCTTGGTGCTCCGTATGCATATTTTCAGGTCACACATATGAAGCGAATATATGAGGTATCTGTGGCATGCACCAACATATTCCTCCATGTCTACCCTTATAGGAGCGACGGCAAACGAGATTGTCTACCCAAGTCTGGTAGAAGGTAGGGACTCCAATGGAATCAAAGTGGTCCGCATCAATGATGACCTGACACTCAATCTGCGAAGAAGCGACTTTCTAGGAAGCGAACTGATCACGTCCTACTGGAAAGATGGAGAATTGCACCATGACGCTGTACGCAAGTTTACCTAATACTGCGTGCATGGGCTGACTTGTATTGTACACGCGGAGGAGAACTGCTTACAATCGATGGAGACACATCTGATCTTGATGTCCTACACCGCTCAGGTAACATCATCTATGTAATACCTTGAGAACCACGCTTGGTTGAAAACGTGCTCCGGTTTGGAAGCACACCATAGCGGCTACGTCACCCTATAAAAGCGATTGCTGCGTGAGTGGTGGCACCCGCGAGGCTGCCCAGCAGCGGTATTGCTGGCCATGAAAAATATACCGTTGCAAAATATATCGTTAAAAATAAACTGTTTCAAAATATATCCTGTAGTCCAAAACGACAGCATAGTGATAGATATGTATCTCTACGCCGAGGATAGTGCACTGTCCCTGTGCTTGCGTAGACTATGTACTCCCCCTTCGGGTATGCTTAGGTCCCTCTAGGTCAGGCTGAGTGAGGTCAGGTAAGTGGGCTTAGGTTAGGCTGGGGTAGTTGTCGAAAGTCAGGAAGATTACATAGCTTGACCTATTGACAGCCTCGCTAGGTTCCAGGTTGTGACGCCGTGACGCCAACCTTCAAAAGTGATTGCAGTGACTCCATGATCTATAGCTTGCATCTTCTGGAACGTTGACACTCCTGATGACTTACCCTATCAGTCGTTTTAATAGTTACTCTCAGATGCGTTTTCTTCACGTTCCCTACTAAGTACTTATTTTTGTCGATTCCGTTATTTGCGCAAAGTCCAAGCTTAGTTGACAGCTCAGACCGCAAAGAACTACTGCTGACACACGGTAGAACCAAACACACACACAAGTCAAACGATCCCAGCGCGGTATCAGAAGGCCCGCCGGCCCAAAAGGAAACCCAGGCAGCACAATGTACTGAAAGTCGAGTGCAATAGGGGTGGACGGTATATGTCTTATCAATGTTCCTTAGTTTCAAGAGTCTGTTCAAGGTCTTCCACCTACCCGTCCACCGCTATTGCATTCGACTTTCAGTACATTGTGCTGCTTGGGAAGCCACTTCCACCGCTCTGAGCGCACCCATCGGCTGGATGAAAAAGCGTTTCTCAAACAGCGCCGCGATGATGCCGGACGAAGCGCTTATCGAAACGAGTCTGGAACCGCCGCGCCACCGCTGCCTCGCGATCTCAGAGCGCGGGGTGCCTCCTCAAGAAACGCATATGTGAACGATTCTTAAAGCGGCACTAAAATACAAAAACAAGTTCACTTCAAATTACGTTACGCGCTATGTTAATTTCGCACTTGTTATCATAATTATCATAATTCAAAACTTTGGTTCCGCTAGAAGCTACAATCAAAATTATACCTGACTCTTTCTTGCTTCGACGCTAAGCAATGTACGTGGTCTCAGCTCGTGCATCGGCGTTTTTAGTCCATGCTGCGCGTGCACGCATGTGTCGCGCCATGCAGCAGTCCAGGTGAAAAACATAGTGCACCTTTGAAGATAAATGTTGTCAGTGGAGCATTCGCGAGAACTGTTGTGGACTACAATAGACGATTTCAGAAATTGCATGGATGGCCCACCAGAGAGCGCCGTGTTGCGAAAGCCCCGCCGCACCTTGGGATTTAGTTTTCATGAGTCAGAGAGAAGAAGAAGAGCGCAAACGGTTTCGGTTTTCTCTCTCCTTCACCTCCCGCACCTTCGAGCAACAGGCAGACGAGTACGAATATAAACTGTTTCCCACGACGCATTGCGCGATGCGCGTGACTTGGGCGACGGAGGGCCCCCGTGCGGAGCACAAGGGCAATATCTGAAATCGCCTATTCAGTGAATCGGTATTGAAAAATGCAGCAGTGCGCATCATGCCGCGCATATACGGGACACTACGGTCGGACCCGTTCCATATCCACACGCGTGCGATATAGGCATGCGCGCACCTCTCCCTTATCTGATTGGATGGCACCAATATTTCCCTCCTGGGGATCCCATACGTGGCCGCCGAAGACGGCTCTGTTTTCATTGCGTTTTTCTTCTAAACGGTTGCGTTGTGTGAACTAATTTTTTTTGGGAATTGTAGTAATTAAAACACGAACTTTCATTTGATGGCAAGGTATTGTTTTTGCACTTTCGTGACCCTTTAAAGGGACTATGAAATTTCCCGAACCCCCATACTTTTTTTCGATGGAAACTGTTCTTCCCGCAGAGAAACTAATATGCCACAAATTTTCCGGACGAAATCACTCCACTCTGCGAGGAGCGCGCGCTGGAAATGTCTCTTCCGCGTTCCTCCTCTCCCGCGCATATTTCCCTGCCGATGGTGTAACTGTACGGACCGCTCTTCGGTTCCCCGTTACGTCACTGGTGTTGCACAATGGCAAGTAATGCCGCGAGCTCGCGCTGTGGCTGCCGCCACTGCCGAAATCTGCCGATCGCGCGAAAGCTGCTGTCATGGAGATTTCCACTCCCGATGAACGCATACTCGGGATCCTACGGCGCATGCTCCTGGCGGGATTCCTCGGCTCGGCAACACGTCACGATGACGTGTTGCTGAGCCGGCCGTGGTCGCGTCAAGTTACCCGTTGTGTCTCCGCTCGGCAGCTCGTCACGGCGCGGCGCCAGCTGTCCTCCCTTCGCCGCTCCGCTTAAATTCGCTCCCGAGAAATCCGCTCGCGCGACGAAAGTAAAATTTCGGTTCTAGACTCAGAAAAATGTCTTTTTTCGAACGAAACCAAGAAAAAAATCGTTTCATAGTCCCTTTAAAGGAGATTTACAATGTTTACGTCGCAACAGCTGCTCCGCCTTCGTCCTGACAAAGGTAGAGCATCCGTCATAACGTAGACATTATCGTAAACCTCCCTTGGCGTTTTTTTAATTAATTAGTTTAGCTCTTAATAAATATAATTTTAATTGATATTCCCACATCTGTTGTCTGTGTCTCATTTTTGTTCTGTATCACTGTTTATCTGCCCCACTTATACAGTGTTATATACATATACACTTATTATCTTACGTTTATGTCAGCTTGCATTTTCATTGTCAACTAGGTGAACTCTGCTATTTTCGGCTTGCACGATGACCCTGAGCACTTCTCCGCCGTTCTGCTGCACGAGCTGCAACGTGGTGTGCAATTGGTGAGTTACCAAATATCCAGTGCGGACTAAGACAGCGTAATTTCGTGAATGCTTCAGTGCGGGTGAACGGAAGGAGTGAGAACTGTTTCTGTTGTACTGAGGCCTTGTCAGAAGTGGTAAGGACTACGCCACGCGTCTGAACGGCGAGAACCTATTTTATAGGAGTATAATTTTCGCACGGATTAAATACTATATCGAATACGTTCATGTGGGCTAACCAAGCGTGTGAAGCCTGGCGCAGAACGCGGTTTGGACTAAAAACCACGCTCTGTCGTGCTTTTCTAGCGAGGCCTTCTGACACCATCCCTCTACATTGAACCTCTCTACACCATGGAACGCTCTGACGCTGGTAGAATGGCGCACAAAATTTACAAAGTGCGCGAACAGAGTCCAATCGGTAAGATACGAGTTGACGAAATCAATGTCGTTATGTCCCGTTCTGTCTGTTATGGAATATGTGTACTGGTTTCCTATCTACCCTCTATGTACCACAGGAGTACCATATTGATTCATGCATTTGAATCGCTTGCCACCCATATTCAGCCATTTGATTGGGTTTTCCTGCCACCAGGAGCTAATAGAGCGGTCCCTAGATTAGCCACTGGTGTCAGACAATCACTATGCCAAGATGCAGATTGCATTTCCCACGACAAGAGGGAAAAATATCAACGAGCTGAGTACTAAACGACTTGATCTCTTTGGAAAAAAGTTCGCTTCAGAAAGACGAACATATTGATCGATCTCTAAACGGCCTGTATCTTCAGCGAAACCTTAGGTCAAAATGGTACCCCTCTCGGAATGCATGCATCTCACGAGTATGTCCACTGAAGTTGTTCTTTGCATAATACAGCGATGTGATACCCGCCATTAGCACGTTCATTATTCTATCCTTGTTATAGGAACAGGGTGGACAGCAGGAGTGGAGGTGTCAGGTAGGAATAGGACCATTCCGGACAATAATTGTCGCCGCGCTTGATCAACAATATTAATCGATTTATGTGGATCACATTGATGCCTATGGGTTGGTTAACTTGTATTAGGTATTATTGAGGAATATTACTCGTCCTCGCTTCAATTTATTCCCCTGTTAGAGCGCTCCTACCGGTGGGGTCCTCACGGTCCACAGCTACCGGTGACGGTTCCAATCGACGTGGGTGTTGTTTGCACCACCAGGCATCGTGCGGAATTCAAGACTGATAGAGCACACATAACCTACGTCGTAGTCTTCATGAGATCGGTGAGTCTTGTAGTACCTTGAGCCTTGTAGTATACTTTGACGGACAGGGAATCATCTGATTGGAAGGCCGCATAATTCAATCTGGAGGTCGTTCTTCTCGTTTGCACAATTCTGGCCATTTCCATGGTAGGTATAGGGCCGCCGTGCGTCGAATCTTGTATTGGCAGAAAATTTCAACCGCTGGACCCTGGGACTAAGGTGAAGACCTTCGTCCTTGGGAGCTTTGTTATGGCGGTAACGCGGGTTAATGTGGAATGCACCAAAGCAAATAACAGCGTGAAAAATTGACGTGTGACGTGTTGAAGATGACGTGACGGTTGAAACGTATACCACTTGCAGGTAGGGGTGCTTTTTCCTAATACAAGGACCTTAAGTAGTCAGCATGGTCGTGCTCAAAACGTCGACAGTTCCCGTTCTGAAGCTTATCTATTTCCCTTCCTTTGGTATCGCTTGATAGCTGATTGTGGATTGTTTGCGTATGCTTTCAACTTTCAACGGCCTCTTGCCTGTGTCCATCGTTTGATGTAGCTGCGTATTTCCTGGCCATCTGGTGCATCAGAGGTGTAACGACATGGCTAGGGTACTGTGATGCTGTTACAACATGGTACGTTGTCAATGTCTTTGTATCACTCCAGGTCTCTTTGAGGTTCACCGCATTCATACCCAGGATAAAGTTTAGGCTTGTGGGTCTACATGTGGCATTGGTAAGGAAGATTCTTGACTAAACAAATTATTTTATGTTTCTGGTACCATTCATTGGATCCGGATGAATGACACACGTTGTGGATTACGCCTTTCGCGTTAAGTTGAAACGGATGCCTGAAAGGCAAATGGAATTCGGGGCTAAGGGGTCGCTGTACAGCACATTTATCATCATTCAGCGCAATGAACTATTCGTTACTGCTAGCGTAAGCAATATGGGATGGCAATAAATTGCAATGTGATGTACACAGCAGGGACGGTGATTGTAAATTATATTGAGCTTTGCAAATGGGTACTTCATCTTAAAATTCTTCTCCGGAAAAAATGTAGTGCCTTACAAATATTTTCAAATTTATGCCATTATAATCTACGCGTCTCACTTAGGAATCTCGCGGGATACCGATCCTGTATGTGACACGGAGCGCAAGCAGCACAACGTACTGAAAGTCGAGTGCAATAGAGGTGAATGGGTAGGTGGAAGGCCTTGAACAGACAACTAAAGGGCATCGACATACCGTCCACACCTATCGCACTCGACTTTCAGTACGTTGTGCTGCTTGGGAGGTCACTCAAAACTAATTTTAAGAAATATGTCGTAAACAGGCGCGCGATTTGCCTCTTTCTTGGGAACATTGTTCCTCCAGGTTCGCGTTCCGTCTCCAAACGAAAGCCAAAGGTTGTCCTGGAACGTGTCGGAGGAACACGTACCGAGAGAACACATCTTGCGCCATTGCTAGGAGACGAAATCTTCGCTAGCGTGGTCTGTTCACCTGTTTTTCTTCAAGTCAAAACTTGCGCAAGATCACGTTGTCTTAAGAAATTGACTGGAACTAGCGTTCACTAAGCTCATTTATAGTATGAGTGTCGTAGATTTAAGTGCCTTTGGTTTATACCATGAAATGAATACCATATTTGTCTTCAAAGTGGTCATACTATGCTCAAACTATTTTGCCACCAAAGCAACTCTCGACGTCAAAAGCCCTATCGGCGCAGGCGAGCTGGTACCATAGAGATCAGTGGCTGGTACATTGCAAAAGAAGAAAAACCCGAGATAGCGAGCACGAAGACGTGCATGCCTTGTCCTTGTGCTCCCTGACTCGGGTTTGCCTTCATTTGCATCTCCTGGCGACTTTAACTATACGATGATCCTGCAGAGAACCATTCACCATTATTCTCCAGCACAGAGTTGTAGTAGTGGTCGCTATGTGCTTGCAGTCTAGTGAATAGCACAATGAGCGTACGCCACATCTGCACAATGATTTCATGCCGATGTCTTCCGATTGGTATGTCTTTATTTTTATGTTTGGCGAAACATTGTCCGCGCATGGTACGAATGCTCTTGACGATTCCGTAAACACATTATCACCTGTTTCTTATCGGTAACATGCAGCATGTCCGTCTTCAGGTGTATACTCAGAGACAACACAGGAATTGCAGGCAGAGAACGTAATCCGAGCGTCGGGTCTTAACAGGTGGTGGTGGTGGTGGTGGTGATAGGGCTTGCCGTTGTCGGCCTCACGTATGTGGGCAACGTCACGACTCACGCCCTGGGGGAATGTGCGTCCTGGGCCGACTTCTAGGGGAACTGTGCCGACATATGTCTGAAAGCGTCTGAGGAAAACCCAGGAAAAACCCCAGACAGCACAGCCGGCACCGGGATGGCTCTAGGATGGCTCTAACAGATGGCTCTAGGACATACAAGAAGGCAGCGAATGACGAAGACGATCGCCACGTTTTGTTAGCGCGAATATTTTATGTGTGTTTGCTTTAAAAGCATCCAAATGTGCTCGACGTACACCGTATCCGAGGGATGTTTTCGCAACACGATTAGTATACAAGAAACGGTTTTAAGCATGTGCGGGCGCACTATGTTGTGACTCGGAGGCGTTATGCACCCGTCTAAGCCAATCACGGACGTCTTAAGATTTGTGGGCAGTGTTGAACTGCAGTGCTTAACCTCTCTCTCGTGCTTGCTAGGAAAACGAAACTCAATATTTGCTGGGATCAGGCAATATAGTAGTGAGCGAGGTCAACAATCCTAACTTTATTCAAGTGGATGGTGAATGGACACTTGAAAGGCTCAGAGGATTTTTTAACCAAAGTGCCACTGAGAGTACACCAAACCCGCACATTGTGTACCTGATCACAAAGTAAGTAACGCGCCTACTTGTATCCGTTCGAAATAACAAAGCATACCGATACTCGATCTATCCTTCCAATCTATGTGCACTATATTGCAGGGAACACTTAATCATGGACTGGGAAGAGAAGATTTTTGGTACGCCGATTTTTACGATTTATTCTCCAAATATCATTTAATGTCTCTACACACGTAGTATAATCTAGTTGAGTATAGCGGGCAATTAGATTCCTAGATCACGACCTACTAGATTATAACGACCATGTCATAATCAGCAAACCCTATGAGGAGCCCGTCCGCGCGATCCGCTAGGGGTGCTACTCTTCGCGCGCGAGATCTGCACCACGATTCCCAGGCAAAAATCTGGAGTGGGACCCCTTCGAAGTGGATTATCGGACAGGAACCACTTGGAATGTGGAACCATTCACAGGCTGGGACCAGTTAAAAGTGGAACCAGTTTCACGGTGGTGCCACTTGAAGTGGAACCAATGGAATTTATCCAGTGGTCCCCTCTGCTAAGTGGTCTCGGATCCGACCACTTAGCAGATGGGACCACTGAATGCATGACCGAAAGTAATGCGTAGAAAAGCACATACAGTTCAAGTAACTATTGTTTATTCTGCTATGAGCATACACTAAGGATAAAGAAATAATCGATACATCTCTCACGTGCTTAGTCGCACACGGGTAATCACTCACTGCGTTCAGACGAGGCATGTGCTTGTGTTGAATTTGCGGTGCACTCACGGACAACATGAACAACAGGGAACACGGCGTTTTGTTGACCACCTCACACCTGTATTTTCTGAGAGAAGATGACAGCTCCGTCCATGTAGGTCGCGGCATGTACCATTTTCCTCTTCACCAAACGATCCTAATCTCTATACTCGTCTTAACCATGTCTCTCAGGTTCCTCTAGCTCCTGAAATAAAACATATAATCAGTAGTAATCGAAGCACCACGGTAAGCACTTATACCTCTTAACATCGGAAGAAGCATTTTGTGCAGTCCGTTTGGCGTTTCATCGTCCGGTTCTTCTGCGGACGCCGTGTCTTCCTGGCGTCGAAACTTCTCCGAGATATCGCCAATATGTTTCACATGACTCATTGTCATCACGATGTCTTAGAAAACGCACTAAAACCACGTAAATAGTGCACAGGAGATGCCCGATCTCTGCCACGGCAACCGAAGAGAAAAAACGACCTCGCAACGACGCGTCAAAGTTCAAACTGACGTCTGCGCCCTCTCTGCTCCCTCTCCCCTCTCGAGGCCCGCCGTTAGAATTTGAATTGAAAGCCTCCCGCTCTGCCTCCCGCCGCACCGGAGCGCCCTCATATAATTATTGCATCTGCTTTGGGTCAGCCCGTGCAATTACCTCTTTGTTTTTAGTTCTTCTAATTATTTGGCGGAGTGTGTCATCTTTTGATTGTGCATTTTGGCATTTTGCTGGTACATTTTATGACATTTGCCTTTAGATGAGAATATGAGCACGAATTGAAGTTACAGCATATATTTTATCGAAGACGTAAACGGATAAAAAACAAGAAATATAGATCATACGTATACTAAAATACATCAAAATAATGACTAAAAAAAGCAAAAAAAAAACAGAAGGGTATATGGCAAGAGTGGACTCTTCTTCCCCTAACGGATCTCAAAGGGGGAAGCTGCCCAGCTTGGAATCTCAAGTGGTTCAATTGACCAGTGTGGGAACAAAATGGTACCTGTGAGGCTCCCACTGTAAGTTCTGGAACCATTTGAGGCCAGAGTGGTACCACTGATTTCACCAATGTGGAACCAGCCACCCCACTTGCGAGTCCAGCTGGGACCATCAAGATTCAACTGGAACCATTCCGGGACCATCCACATTCGAATGGAACCAGTCCAGATTCAAATGGAACCATTCTGGAACCAGTCCAGATTTTTGCCTGGGTTGGACGATGGAAATTTGAATTCTGAACGCGCAGAAGCGTATGTACGACTCCCGTAGCAGACGACAGCAATAGCTCCTATGAAAACGCGTAGAATGATGATGATAATCAACTTCAGAATGAAACATCCACCGCTTGTACAGAAATACTAAGGTAAGCTGAAGTACAAAGTATTGTAGAAGTTGATGAAGCAATAATTGGGACGATGTGTAGCGCCACCGCTACCTTCCAAAAATGCGGCGCCGGGAAGAGGTGCCTACGACATGGTTGTTATATTCTAGTAGGTCGTGTCCTAGATACGACAAGGTGTTCACCGCGATATAGGTCACCCCCCCCCCCTGCCTCCTGCACCTGCCCTCTGCACCTGCGCCTCCCAACCGCGTCGACACGCACATGCCATTGTGCAAGTCTTATTAGAGCGCAGCTCTGAGGCGTTCTTCCTGGGTTGAGCGGCATCCGCGTTGTAACTGGCAGAGCGGACGAGGAGCGATGCGAAGGATGAAAGTACGGAAAGGCATGAGGAGGAGGCATGAGGAGGAAGGGGAGGAGGAAGGCATGAGGAAGCCGAAAAATGAGGAGGGAACCAGCGGGCGAGCGTACGGTGAGAGTAAAGAGAAGAGGAGGAGGAAAGCCAGGCATCAAAAGGGAAGAGAATGCGAGGAGGAAAGAGACGGAGTAGGATGCTACGAAAACAGTCGAATGAGCCACGCTCGGTCTGCGGCTTCTGCCTATATATACGAGGGGTGTTCATGTCAAACCGGGACCTTTCATTTTTCGCAAAGGTAAAATGAACTTACAGGCGAGAAATTCGTTTTATTCTTCAACGTAATCTCCAGCTGCACTAATGCACTTGTCCCAGCGTTTCACGAGGGCTTGGATGCCAGCAGCGTAGAAATCCTTCCCGGCGCGTAGCAGCCATGATCGGACCGCATTCTTGACCTCGTCGTCGCAGCTGAAGTGGCGGCCCCCAAGGAACCCCTTCAGTGGCCCGAAGAGATGGAAATCGCTGGGGTCGAGCTCTGGACTGTAAGAGGGATGTGGCAGCAGCTCCCAGCCAAGTTCCTGTAAGGTGCGTGTCGTAAGATGCGTGGAATGCGGGTATCGTCCTGTAGGAGGAGGACCCCTTTGCTGATGAGGCAAGACCGCTTTTGCTTCAGCGCTTTATGCACACCTGGCAGTGATATGCACTATTGATGGTGGTACCACTGGGCAGAAGATCAGCGTGAACAACTCCAGCCTTGTCTCAGAAAACCGTGGCGATGACCCTACGAGCAGATGGGGTGCTTCGGAACCTCTTGGGAGCTGGTGAGCCCAGATGCTTCCACTGTTTTGATGCGCGTTTAGACTCAGGAGTGAAATAGTGTCCCACTTTTCATCACACGTGATGATCCGATCAAGGAACGGCTATCCTTCAGTGTCGAAACAGTACCTTAGCTCTTGGAAGAATTCTAGTCTTCTCTGCCTGTCAAACACGGAGAGCTGCTTCGGGACCCAACGGGCACTAACTTTCCGAAACTGGAGGTGTTCATGAATGACAGTGTCCAACGCTCCTACAGAAAGGTCCGTCTTTCGAGCCAGTTCGGGACATGTTGAACATCACATGAACATGAACAAAATAAAGAAAAAATTGTTTTCCTTCACGATTTTTTTGCGGGCGATCTATCGAACGGATGTTTGTTCTGAAAACGGCTACGATATTAGGTGACCGAAAGGAACAGATGGTCTCATTGGGACAGCTTCGTAGCTTTTATAATTAAAAAGTTAATTAATGAAAGTTAATTAAGACATTGCCTTAGGACTTTGCTAATGCCCTCCAAAGGAGTGCCCTTCAGCATATGCTATATTGCCATTGATTTCATCTTGGAGAAAGTGTTATATATATTTTAAAAATATGTTCGCAGTTAGCTGGGACACCCTGTATATATACCAGGGGAAAAAATAACCGGAGATCTTTGGCTGCACGTATTGCATATGTTTGTAAGTCAAACGTCGCCATGCCAGTACTGGACAGCTGTTCCGTCCTTCTTGGGACTCATCAGTAGTACGCAGGCAGGCAACGTTTGAGCGGATGGCGTCAGAAGGTCGCGTAACACGTGATTCCTCCCGTCAGGGTGAGCTACCTCACCAGTGAAAGCCCAGTGCAAAGCCAGTGAAGAATACTAGGGGAAAAAATAGCCAGAGCTCTTTGGCTGCACGTATAGCATATGTTTGTAAGTCAAACGTCGCCATGCCAGTACTGGACAGCTGTTTCAGCCTTCCTGGCCCTCATCAACAGTACGCAGGCAGGCAACGTTTGAGTGGATGGCGTCAGAAGGTCACGTAACACGCCATTCCTCCCGTCAGGGTGAGCTAACTCACCACTGAAAGCCCAGTGCAAAGCCAGTGAAGTATACACGTTGAGCATATGTTTACAATTTGATCGTGCACTCCCAGTGAAGGACAGCTGTTTCACTCTACTTGGAGCTCGTCAGCCTGGCGCAGGGAAGTGACACGATCTTGGGTGGGCGCTAACAGTTTGTCTCGACGAGACCACAATGTTCCATGGTTACACATACAAAGTGAAAAGAGCCGAAGCTTCGTAGCTGCACGTTTAGCATATGTTTACCAATGTGATCGTGCACACCCAATTCAGTACGTGGTTACATCCAAGAACTTCCCGCACATGATACACATTGTTTGAAACAGTTAACATACGTGGCAATCCCATTGTAACGTTCACTGGAACTCAACAACTAGCTGGATAGCACAGGACTTCGATCCTTATTGTGAGGGGGTTCATTATTTCATTCCCCACGTCACCACCAGCAATGGGATAGAGTATCACCCCAGGCGATGAAATTCCCCACCCATCATCCCGCAATAAAGTTGTTTAACTCTACAACTAAACTTTCCACGTTCTGGAGGTATCCGCCATTTTGCTTCGCGACGCCAATGTCAACCGGTTGAGCCGACTGAGAGCGGGCGTGGTCGTTTGAGCGAAATCACGCGTTCTACAACCAATCCGCATGCGTGAGAGTCTGATCGGACGTTTCATACGAGATAAAATGTCGCTGGTTGCTGTAATGATAACGGAATTGCGGCGGGTCAAGTAAAAAAAAAACGTTTGATAGGAAGGGATGGCTATTCTGTAAAGTTAGGCGCTTTCAAGTTGCTGCAAGCAGTGTGAGTTGCTCTGCCGTACGTCCGTCACCGTCACGAAAGTGTCCCGTTCTTTTGTGCTCTAGGAGCGGGTTGTAAATTTTTGGTTCATAGACAATTGTGATCCCAATGAAGGCTTCTGAGGGATGTTTGGCATTGGAGGTTCCGTGGGACAGCTTGTGTCCTTCAGCAAGGTGGGTGTAGCACCCGTTCTTCGTTTTTGGACGATGCAGCATTTTTTTTTAATTGTATGCGACGTGGATCGATGAGATCTGCAAAATGAAAAATAAAAAAAGAGAGAAGTAACTTCAGTGGTGAATATTAAACAGAATAATGCTTTATTATTACACGGGCTCCTTGTTGGTGTTATCACATGAATATTGCTAATATTTGCGCAAAATGTGCTTGCCAGTATGGGCAGCCCATATGGGTCCAATATGGAGCCTGGTTGCACTCCCCATATTGGACCAATATTGGATTGGCCAACACTGGATATTGGCAATTGGCAGCCAATATAAGTCCAATTTTGGCGTGCTGCTTGGGTTGTCACAGTTGCTTAACAAAGAAAAGCTTCAACTCTAAGAAAGCTAAAAAAGTAATAAAGAAATAAAGAGAAAGCTTCAACAGGCTTGTTTTGAGTTCCATTTAGAGATCATCAAAATGCAACTCAGTATTACATATGCTTTCGTTGTTCATTCCATTGGTCATGGTGGGAAGATGCAAAGGGGAACGGGCAGCTTAAAGGCCGCTAATAGCGGAAGAAGGATGCTCATAAGTCTACCTGTCACAGTTCCAGGAATGGCCTTTCCTGGTGGAATTTGTACAGACTACAACGTCGGTATGGGCTGGGACGATGCGAAGTACTATCTTGGAATAGAGATAGCTGTACGGATGATGGCCCACTTGTGAGTTCACTTCCACCTCGTGGTCAAACGGTCGACCGTCTATTTTATTGCGAATCTAAGTAATCAGCATGCTGCACTATGGATCAGCTCAGAACAACACATTAGCCGACTTCCGTGTCAGCCGAGTTATTCCAATGGCCTTTGGAATGTACATGTGCAGGCATTTTTGTAACGCGCCAAATTTCTTGTACCTCGCCTCCTGCGATATGTCCCCTATCTCCGAAAATGACCATGTCTACGACAGGCTGAAAAAACAGAAATGGACAGTATCATTGGGTGGGTCTTTTTTAGAACAGCTTCATTTCATGTCCTCTCATGAGGTGTGATGATGTGTGTATGGCTTAAGGTAACCGAAAATGATGATGTTTCCATTATAGTGCAGCTTTTTCTTCTGTCTCCATGATGCTTCTGCACTTACTGAAGCAGTAGGGTTTCATTGTATACCTCGATCCCTACAAATAACAGTCGCTCGAAATAACACGAAGGAGGGCGAGAGAAATTAAGGACCCGTGAATGAATCCTGCCCGGGCCCCTCCTCACGTCTGCCAGCAAACGTCAAGCCTTGGTTCAGGAACGGACCCTGAAGAGGCCCCAGATGCGATAACGAATTTGATTCACAATCTGGAATCCTGTGCAAAAACTATACGAGAAAGTAAAACTTGTGGAGCAGCGTGCTTCTAATGCGTATAGAATATTCGATATAATGCACTGGTGCTCAATGTTGCGCTCGGCTGCGCACCCCATCTTCAATAAACCGCACAGGTCTTAACGTGGCGCACTAGGATGCACGAGATCCATTTATAAGGAAAGTTTGACCATTACCTGCTCTTTTGCAGCCTCGTGGATTGAGTCTGTTTTGAGGTCAGAGTCGTCCGCCCAAAAAATCTGAATCTAAGCGGAATCCGCTTATTAGCCATCTGGCGGGCGCCATTTTGATGCTGTGCACGAGCTGGTCGACAGCTTTGTGGTCGCGCTGAATGTAATCTTAAAGGAGTTCTGCACAGAGAGACCGAAACTTTTCTAATGTTGGGTGCATAATGCTTGCGTGAGCTCAAATCTCATATTCCTCTATATTGGTTTCTGTCGTTGTTGCAGAACACTGGTAATTAACTGTGTGTAACCGTTCGGTTTCGGTTTTGCCGTTTGAAAAGAAGCGACATTTTCGTGTATAATACGACGTCACACCTCCACGCGAGCCGTCAGGCGTGCGTTCTTCAGATCACGGGGTAGCCGGTGGTGGTCAAGGTGAGCCGGACTGGAATGCCATTTCGCAGGAGAATGTCGCTAGTCGAAGTCGCAGCGGAGCCAAATAGCCGGTTGCGGCCGACTGCGATGACGCGAAGGCGGCAGCTTCCGTTCGTGCAGGACAGCTTGCCAACAGCTGAGAGACAGCGAGTTTTTACATACTTGGGAATGATTTTAAAATATGCTTGCGTCTACTAAATGCGACAAAACTTTGCAGAGTTGTTCCCTTTCAGGGACTTTTTGAGATGCATGAAACAGTAGCAGCATTTTTCGGACTGTGCAGAACATCTTTAATGAATAACCGTCCTATGACCCACAGCCGCCTGTGATTAGGAAGCTCTGCTGCCAAACTGAAAGACTTCAAGGACAATGTTCCTTAGGACGAAGTACGCACGCACCTTCCCTGCTTCCATCGTAAAGAAAGCTCTGCATCAAAATGGTGACTGCGGCCGGCTGACGACGGGGCAACAATACAACATGAGGAGGGAGGCTGTGACGTCGCATTACGTGCTTGAAGTTGGGCTCCTCCCAATGGTCAAACTTTCTCTATAAACGGCTTGGGTACACCCGCTTAGTGCGTCCCAGAGCCGCCGCGACACGCACCTAGGCGCTTCAGCTAGGCGATGGAAGGCAATCCCAATGAGCATTGCGACATGCGAAAGTAGCAGGCGCCATAGCACAAGTACATTATGGCATCCGTACGTACTTACACGCTGCTTGGATCGCCGTGTCCTTGTGTCAAAAGGACTCCCCGCCTCTCCGCTCTGGAGACGAGGATAACAGAGTAACAGATGCGCACGCACGTGTGGGAAGGGCAAGCGGAGCTAGAGAGCGGTATCTGCTTGTGTAGCTGAGACATCCAAAACAAGCACACATTATGTGATTTTAACAGATGGAAGTTGTTCCACGGAAATAAAACAAAAAAGCAAAAAGCTTTCAAACCCGAGACCAGCAGCGTGATGTCAACCACTGCAGGGGAATCGGGTGCTTGGCATACCCTGTTTTCGGAACTGTTATCGTATCTGCTAAATCTTTTACAATCTTTCTCATTTTTAACATTCCCACTGAACAGGAGTAGTAAGCACTGACCACTCACTGCCAACATCAAACCAAGGGGCGAGGAGGAGGAGTGTCGTTGGGAGGAACCCGAGAGGTCTGCCTGTCTGATTAGGCGGCATGTTTCTCGGGAAGGGAAAGGTGGTGGAGAGGAGGAGAGGAAAGGGTGAAGTGGAAGACCGAGCGGAATCCGCTCGGGGGGAGGATAGCTGCGTCCATGGGCCGACTTCAGGGGAACTGTGCCGGCATACG
This sequence comes from Ornithodoros turicata, assembly GCF_037126465.1. Classification (NCBI taxonomy): domain Eukaryota; kingdom Metazoa; phylum Arthropoda; class Arachnida; order Ixodida; family Argasidae; genus Ornithodoros; species Ornithodoros turicata. Next base: position 146,123,793 of record NC_088202.1, on the reverse strand, counting down.
CCTATTACACATCTGAGGGAAACCTAGGAAAAACCCCAGATGGCACAGCCGGCCCGCGGATTCGAACCGCGGACCTCCCAGTCTCCAAGCGCACACGTTACCGCTGCGCCACCGGAGCTGGTCAAACCAAGGGGCCTGGACACAATTAAAAGCATTTAATTAACAATTACCCTAGTAGCACAAAACGACGCAGAAACGTCTTTATTTGGTCAAATTAGGATAGAAGACGACCAGGACGTCAACGCGACGTCTAGAAGCCGTAATTTATAGTACGTTTATAAGACGCGCCGATTTAACGTTTATAATATGTCTTCAGCATCTCTGTTGAAGAGATATAGTAAAGGAAGACCTCCCGTAAACTTTTTCCGTTCACGTTTGCAAGAAGTACCGAGTTTCCGTTTATAATAAGTCTTCGACATCTCTGTTGAAGAGGTATCCTTAAGGAAGACATCCTGTAAATATCTTCTGTTCACGTTTGCAAGATGTACCAACTTTCCATCTATAATCCGTCTTTGCCAACTGTGTTCAAGACGTATCTTAGACGAGGACGATTTGTGTACACTGAATAAGTTTACTTTCGGTGGACCTACTGACTGTCTCAAACCAAAAGCAGTAGTAAACACAGGCGTTGACTTAATAATCCCATAAATTTCCCACTTCAGTGTTGTTTGTGTGTGTAATTGAAATAAACTTAGACGCCTCACCCTCCATTTTGACTCAAAGGTGAGCACGGCTATCGAGTTTATGAGGGATTCTAAGGCGAGAAATGTATAGTATCTGTTTTCCCTTTGCAAGGGAATAGAATACCTCTACGCTCTGGTTCTCCCACGTGTAACGCCGTGGAGGAACACGGTGTTCTTACGGTGGGAGCACCTCTGCTAACGCGATTCACCTTGGTGAACCGCGTCTTCGATTTTGGCTGAAACGCCACGTGACAGTGTTGCTTGCAGTTCTGCTTGGAGAAACAGAAAATGGAACGTGTGGTAACGGTGACTGAGATTGAAAAATGAAAAAAAAGAGGCAGATCTCGAATCCGGTGGATATCCACAGGGATGAATTTTGTGTTCTAAAAATTTTTTGAACGTCTTCAAGACGGCCACAAACACATCTTCAAGATTCGGGAAAGCGTCAACTTATCCTGGGGTAGAAGACGTTATGTAGATCAGATTGAAGACTTCTCCTAGATGAAAATATCGTTGTGGCTAGACCTTTCCTGGACGTTTACAAAACGTTTTGTGCTACTAGGGTAGGACCCTTTACAGTAATTAGGATCATCTTGAGAGTCATTACAGTAATTGGGGAGCATCTCACTCGTGTCCAGATCACCCTGTGTGTTACTGGCACCTAGCGGTCATAAAAAATAACAAAATAGATAGAGTTACAGTGGAGAAAAACAGAAAGATACAAAGGCAGAAAAATAGGCGATGTCAAGTTGCCGGTGGTGAGACAATCACAGAGTGATAGTAAACGGTTTAATATCACTTTGGAGATAAACAGTTTGATATCATACACGTCATTTTGAAGAAAGGGGTCCAGAATGGCTGCTGACCATCACGTGGTGTCAACACAAGAATGATGAGCAAGAACCTTGTGTTGTCTAAAAAGGAAAAAATATTGAGTTAGATGTGTCAACAAACAAAGCATGCCCAGACCAGTTCTGTCTTATGAAAGACAGTGCAGGTCTGGCCACGTCAGGACATTGCTCGAGAGTACAACCACACGAGGAAAAGATCAAACGACAGCTGGGCAACAAAGGAACACAACCACAGAGAAACACTTGAACAAAGTGGAAAAGACACTCACCAGCATTGAAAAATTTTCACATACGGAGCACTACCTCATCTGAAATCCGCTCCACACAAAATCGTCCAGAATCGTCGCACACCACCCACCAGTGACGAGCCACACGTTCATACCCCGTGAGAGGCAAACTGAATCGCACTGAGGCTAAACCTTTCTACTAACGGCTAACGCAACTGCTACAGACAGAATCAGTACACGTGATACACTAGTAACTGTGATTCACGTCATTCACCAGGCAAACTGAATTGCACTGAGGCTAAACTTTTCTACTAACAGCTAACGCAACTGCTACAGACAGAATCAGTACACATCATTCACCAGTAACCCGTCCATACTTGAGAGTGGCTAAGACAAAAGCGAATCCTTGTGCCCTTTGCAGGCGACCTATAGGTGACCTATGTAGCTAGGAGGCATATTATTTATTGAATCACTATTCCAAGGTTATTTCTTTTATCCCACTATCATGACTGCATAAAAACAGAAAAACTATTGGAGAAAAGCATAAAGCACCATGCATGGAAGCTGAATGTAGCACTTAAGCATTTTAAACTCAAAGACTTTCTAAATGATGTAGTCTTACCAAAATTAAGAGAGAACAAACTATCCTAACAAGGAGCACCATGAATAACTAATAACAACTAGCTCAGTGAGGCACGTCCGCTCCATCCGAGAGCCAGCCAGAGAACAGAATAATGATGCCTTTTTCCTTCTGAATAAAGTCACATATCTATCACACCTGAGGTTACTTTCTGAACTGATTGAATAGCGAAATTATTAAGAATCATACCAGCGCTGCTCCCATTCAGATGAAGGCTGTGGCAGCACCATCGTCATTGTCAAGACACTGCTTCAACAGGAATGTTTCTTGTCAAAAAAAGAAATATACAGAACTAGATGCATCAACAAAAGGAAAGCATGCATGCATCTGCATAACTGAGCACGACTGGGCACGTCAGGTAATTGCTCAACGAGCACTGTCACACAAGGAAAAATCATGCGACTGCTAAACAGAGGTAAGCAAGTACAGAGGAACACTTGAACAAAGTAGAAAACAAACTCTTCAGCATCAAACTATTTCTAAACACACACACACACACTCCTCTTACTGAAAGAGTCCTTGTCATAAATCCGGTCACCACAAAGTCCATAAAGATGCACACCATCGATACCACGATACCAATACCACCGATACCACGACCACGATAACCAATCCTCACATTTTCTCAGGTTCCACTTTTTTTCCTCAAATGGTCACGCAACTGCTACAGACACCTGAAACAATGGAGCCGCTACATGACAATATCACATCCTGTCTGAGGACGCGCTTGGCAGCGGCAAACCACTTATAGAAGCCCTCCTATCATTTATTGAATTGCAAGATTATTTCCTTTGTCCTACCCTTAATGATATTTGCTCTTATATTAACATTCAACAAGCAAAAGAGAAGAAAGACCATGCATGAAATCTGATCTTGGCAATCAAGAAGCAAAATCGAATACATTCCACAGAAACAAAAAAAGAACAGCGTCAGCAATAGTGGCTAACAGCTACCACTGGAAATCGCAGCACCTTTTTGGATATTGGGATGTTCAGTTTCCTGTACTAGATTATTGTTCGTGTTCATCTGAAGTACGAACAATCAAAGATGTTTATTTCGCAGTCAATTCTAGTCAACAGCATTGCACTCTAAGGAGAAGGGTGTCACAGGTCCCCTTTGGAGAAGTCAAAAACCAGACACACATACTGGGTGTTTCACAAAGGTCCCATGGCTGAATAATTCGTAAACAGGTGGCGCTATTGACAACCTTTATTTTTAGACATCATCCATGCGACACCAGTCATGAACTGAGCAGAGAACGGCTCACTTGCATACGCGCATTTATTAAATGAATTCCCTAAGTTTTGAATTTTACTTCAGATGCTTTCCGAACCTCTGTTTTACCGATCGGGACCTCCACCAAAAGATATTCAATGAAAAAATCTGCGTTGACACAAGTGATCTTTAGAGTAATGAATTGGTTTTGGTTTACATATTCCTTGCGTGAAGCAGCCTAACAATGCGCTCTTTCGGTCAGCTGTCCAGTTGTCAGTAACATGTTCATCTGCCTGGTTCACACGTCAGGGGGATGAAAGATAAGAAACAGACAGAAGAGGTGGATCGGTGCATTCATCACTGTCAGGATAAAGGCACGCCCTGTGGCAGCTCCTTAATGTTAGGCCACTCCTGTGTGCGAACAACGCAGATGAACTTGTATTCCATAACACGTTGTTTGTGTCCTGTGCTTCTCTCTTTATCCCACAGTGTTGTGAGCTGCATACCTACATGGATGCGTTATACCAACGTGCCCAAATTAACACGGTTGTCTAGATTGGGTCCTTGCAGCGGATAGCGTTTGTGGTTCTGCGCACTGGGCGGAGCTCTCTTTCTGTTATGGGCGTGCAAAAGAACCATCAACGCTATGCCTTTCGTATGCAAAGGCAATAGCATATGATATACTAGAACCCCGTGATGGATCGTTGGTTTGACAGCCTCCTTTTTTCCGTCCACCTTCCTGTATAGAAGAGTTTTTGTGCATCGGCATTTCTAAAACACTATAAGCCAATCGCTCTGTTTCTTTGGTGATATATCACATTGGTATGCTTGGATTTGATAACTTTCTTTATCGTGGTCGTTTTTGTCGAGCCCTTCCCCTGTATTAAAACGTTATGATAGAGAGTCGTACACTATCGCCTTTCCGTATAGCGTTGGTGTTTCTGTGCACGTGCTAGCCACAAGCAGTGCTTCGTGCATTGCGCAGAACCGCCACGCTATCCCACGCTATCCCTTGTGGGCAGAAGCGACAACGTACGTTATACTAAAACTCAGTATTGTTTTGTCCTTCATTGTATCGTTTTCAAAGAGGGGTTGCGGTCTGCTGAAACTTCCTAGTGTCTGCATGGTACGTTTCGTGTAATATCGTCACTGTCGTCCAATACCACGGATGGCACGGATTTACAGCGTAGGTGACGTAATGTGGAGCATTCACGCATCGCTGGAATTGAAGATCATGCAGACGGAATCTTCCAAGTGATCGTGTACGGTATTTTAGCAGTTCAAAGGGTCTTTAAGGTAATGCTCTGGAAATCATGACTCCTTTTAAGTGACTGACATCGAGTTGTAGATCATTGATTTTACAGCTTCCTTTATCGTTCTGTAGAGTGCTGTCGTCTCTGCTAAAATTCCCAAAAATGTGCTTTTTCTTGGAGTGTGCTGCACTTCCTCGGAATTAGAAAATTTCTGTATGCATCTAAACTGCATGCCAGCATTGGCGTATACGAGATTAATGTGTTTGATCTCTAGGCGTAAATGTGTCTTAGATCTAGATTTGTTTTAATAGCCAGCCTACATATTTTAATGAAGCTTCCCCTTCAATTCCCAAGTATTTATGCATGGGTGAATGATCCAGAAAATCTTTGGAAGCATAAGCAGTTTGATTGTGAGACATCTTTCTGCACACTGTCATATGCTTCGATGAGCGTTTTTATAGAATTGTTCGCATAATGTTCATTATCAAATTGTTTCTCAGGCTAGGTGCCCCCTTTGACAACGTCACGGAAGGGTGTGAATGGAATAAGGGATACATCATGGGAAATTATACGGTGTTGACTATAAATATGTACAAGTTTTCTGACTGCAGCATGAAGGGGATGATGGAGACGTTAAGGTAAGTACACCTTTGTGGGTTAGGAGGTGCATAATAAGCTGCACACTCTTGAGTGTCGGAATTGACCTTCTGGTTGAATGGAAACATATAGCTATCAATAAAAACAAAGAGCGTCCGACTAATAATCAAGTGGTCGATGAGCGAATTCTACGTTTTGCATCACACTAGCGTGCTACAGAAGACGATATGCTCAGACTGGAGCCGAACGATAATTATTCGTACAGTTCTGTGAATTCCCCTGTGCTGTTGTACCGGAAGATTGCTACTTAAACAGTCGAACGCATTAGTCTCCTTGCACCGCATGTCAAGAATGAAACCCAGATGAAGGGACGTTTCGACAAAGAACTTCCATAAGCCTTTCCACAAAATTCCTTAAAACAAATTGGAAATCGAAGTCTTATGGTTATCTTTGAATTTCAGGAGTCGCTTGCTCACAAATTTCTAGTTGAAGGAAAATAAATCTCGACTAACGTTTCAAGCACTTGCTCTACATCGGAACCGGGGAAAAAGATTCGGTCGGACATCGGAGACATCACATTGCATCACAAATCGTTAGAACATCATTGGCTACTCTAGGTTAGGTTAAGTTGGGTTAGATTAGGGCCCCCCCCCCCTCCACCGTGAGGGACTGCCGGCGCCACTGGTTTCAGCGAAGAACTTCCATAAGGTTTTACACAAGCCGGATGTTAAAGTGTTATGGCGTTCTTTGAATTTCAGGCGTCGCTTGCTCACGAGTTTCAAGTTGAAGGAAAATAAATCACTGGACACTGACGAAAGCGGAGAGACGATATGCTTTGAGTCGCCTTATAGCTCCATGGAATCTATCAGTGACAAATTGCCTGGCCAGACAGTCGACGAGAATGAGTTCTGCAAATATCTCATGCAGGCACGCGACGATAAATATGTCTTCCTTTGCGGGGTAAGCAAATACTTATGCGTGCAATCGAGATTTGCTGGCATTTGGAAAGGCTATTTACTTCTCCGGCGGAAAAGGGAGAGATTGGCGTCCCATTGCTACGCGACCCAGCCGCGCCGGACCCAAAATGGCGGTTTCGCTCCCCGGTTTGGTTCGGTGTCGCTACTCTGCTCCCTATTTAGTTACCCTACTCTAAAGCGCCCACGCGATATCAGGTACTGTTTATCACCAGCGTCATCATGGTGGTGATTCCTGGGGTGAGCCCAGAGGGGTGTGGCCCTACAAGATGGTTCACAAACGCGGGAGGAGACAAGGAGGCTCTATTCGTAAAGACGTGGTTGGCATCACGTCGTTGTAGCGTGTTTTCCCGCTTCGTTGTTGTTTCTTCTTCTCCTACTGATTTGCCTCTGATTTAGAGCAATCAACCTGTTAATAATGTGACTTGGACAACATTTGTGTCGCCCTTTTGCAGAACTATTACAACCTTATGGGATGGAAGCCTGACGAGTGCTTTACTCGTTGATGCCACGGATCCTACTGGAGCCTGTACCATCAAATTCCCTACAAGTCGCTAGACGGGTTCAGATGTCACAACAGCAAAATGGTGATCCAGACCTCATTTATTTAAGGAACCTGTATTCGCGAATGGTTTGCGTTTGGAAATATTGTGTGACTGGGTCATCGCTGTCATCCCCATCGTTCGCCTGTTCATTCTAGGCATTCACAGGCATTCGCCTGTTCAGTCTACCCTTGCTCTTTCCTGTCTCTTACAGGAGTCCTGCACAGAGAGACCGAAACTTTTTCTAATGTTGGGTGCATAATTCTTGCGTGAACTCAAATCCCATAGTCCGCTACTATTGGTTTCTGTGATTGTTACAGAACACTGGTAATTAACTGCGTTTAACCGTTCCGTTTCGCCGTCTCAAAAGAAGCGCCATTTCCGTGTGTAATACTACGTCACACCTCCATGACAGCCGTCAGGCGTGTGCTTCTGATCTCGGGGTAGCCGGTTGCGGTCAAGGTGAACCAGACTGGAAGGCCATTTCGCAGGAGAATGCCCCGAGTCAAAGTCGCAGCGGAGCCAAATAGCCGGTTGCGGCCAACTGCGAAGACGCGAAGGCGGCAGCTTCCGTTCGTGCAGGACAGGTTGCCAACAGCTGAGAACCAGCGAGTTTTTACATACTTGGGAACAATTTTAAAATATGTTTGCGTCTACTAAATGCGACGAAACTTGCAGAGCTATTCTCCTTCTGGGACTTTATGAGATGCATGAAACAGTAGCAGCGTTTTTCGGACTGTGCTGAACACCTTTAACAATATTTCTAAACTATAATACGTTAAACTAAAGACTGGGTTAGACAGACAGAAACAGCAAGCACTGGTGAAATCAGGAGGATGGTACAAATCCTAGCGACAGTAGCATATATAAAATTTCTGGTGAAGTACTTGTAATTTGCAAAGGAATGTGAACCAATTACCCATTTATTTCTGCGTAGTGGCATGAAAAGCAATTGTGTCATCGAAGACATGAAACGATCTTTGAGTGCGAGAGGGACACCTCATGAAGCGATATGCTCTCAACACAGCAATATCAATAATTCGTGGCGTCAGTTTACGTGACGAGACAACTGTGATCATCAGTGACGCAACAGTCCTCGGTTCAAGTAGTAGTTTGGTGTTTCGTCCATATGAGGGTTCCTTAACGGGGTCCCAAATCTCAGCACAGCGTATTTGACGTCCCTCGCGGAAGGCGGCGTGTCTAAGCAACTTGTATATGTACCCTGCCACCAACCTGTATACCTGATATGTACCTGATATGTACCTGGCGCTCTCTCTCGGTATCGACCCCGCAATTGGGATCAGTAGGGGGACACGCTAAGAACTGATCCACTGAAGCATGTGACAGCAGTATTGCTAGATAGTGAGGTCAAAGGAGGCAGGACAGATTTATTCTGGGTGTGGAGCGTGGGGGATGGTGTTGGGGGAAGTGGCTGTCAGCCCGCTCAGAGACAGCGGTCTGGTGCACCCCCGGTGCCTGTACCACTGCAACTGCCAGGATGTTACCGCATGTCAGACATGTCAAACTGTGTATTCCGCGTCCAGAATGATCTGATGCGGGCGCCCGCGCTGATGCCAAGAGAATCTTTCTCAATCTCTTCAAGGACGCTTCTTAACAATACCGTCCGGCTCGACGAGTCCACATTCTAATAGACCTCTCCCTGTCTGTAAACAAATGGCGTCATAGTGTTCGACAGCGCGACCAGTTTGGTAGGCTTGAACTATGCTCGGAGCTAGGGGGCGAACAAGGTCGCGCCTGAAAGCCACGGTCTTGAGGGGATTACGATAGACCCTGAAAGGGGCGCGACCTTCGGTCCTACTTTTTTTTCTAGAGGAAGCAGCAAACAGGTGCCCGTTCGTGGAACCCAGCCCTCCTCTTCCGATTTGTTTCGGTTTCAGTCTGTCTACCGCCTTGATGATGACGTCTCTTGGGTAGAAGTGTCTTCGACCTGGTAATCGAGGTCCGAATGTCCTTGTGCGGTTCCGTGTATCCCGGCAGGAGCTTTTCAGTAAGGCCGGTCTGACGAATGGAGGTCCACAAAAGGACACGAGATCGGCTATAGCGTTAACGACACGCTTCAGTGGAAATCGTTGGAGCGGTCGCTATGATCATCCTGGGATAAGAAGGTTCGGCATATGGCGAGTTGCCAAGCTCCTCAGCTTTATGGGTGGACGCAGCAGAGAACGGATGCAGTTGGAAGTTTTCTGGTTAAGTAAGGAAGGCATCACGTATGAGGGCGTTCGAGGCGGCAGTCTTACAGAAGCAAAAGGGGCGAAAACCCAGTGGTGGATTGACGGGCAGTGTCGTAAGGGTACGCCACACACTGAAGGATGCCGTTCCAGTTTCGATGGTCAGCAGTGACGTACACTGATATCATCTGGGCAATGGTGCGATTCAGCCGAGCGGTCTGAGGATGGTAAGTGTGGGCGTTCGGTGGATGTTGCGGATCGGGAATTCTTGGCAACATGTAACAAGAACTGTGCGCCGCGGTTACTGAGAAGGGTTTGTGGTGTTACGTGCCGTAAGAAGATGACTCAGAGCAGGAATTGGACTATTTCAGTGGCTGTGCCAGATAGAACAGCTTTAGTTTCGACATACGGAGAGAAGTGGTCAATTAGGACTATTGTTCATGGTTTACAGAAGAGAACTCGGGGAAGGGTACCAGTAAACCAACGCCAACTCGATCGAATGGAGCTTCTGTGGCTGCGTGTGGCTGGAGAAAGCCGGCGGGGGCAGGAGTGGGTGCTTGTCTCAGCTCACACGGCTTGCAGAATCTTATATACTTTTCTACAGTTTTATGCATGCCGGAACAACGGAACCATTCTCGTAGCCGGCCATTGGCTTTGGCTATACCCATGGTGGTTTGCGGAGATGACATCATGTTGTAGGCGGCCTGGTACGACGAGTGACACAGAGGAGAACCGTAGTTCCTAAATTATGTTTGTTGAGTACGCCATCAACAATGATGAACTGTCCTGTTGTTGAAGATGCGCGGTGTGTTTCGTCAGTCAATGTTCCAAAGAGCGAAGTAAGGGTAGGATCACAACGCTGTTCTTGCGTAATGTTCATAAGTCCATAGCCGAGGCTACAACTGCTGCCATCATTGGTGAAAACGACGGAGGTGTACAACGTAACAATACGTCGGCATTCATACGCTCGATACCAGACTTGTGGTGAAGTAACCTTGAAGTTTAAGAATCCAACTTCATAGTCGACTGGTGGGATTCTTGAGGCGAGTCAAACTAGCATAGAGCGTGGTGATCGGTGACTACATGAAAGTGACGGCCATGGAAGTATGGCCTGAATTTTGATATAGCCCAAGCGACGGCATGGCATTCTGATGGGGGTAATTGCGCTCTGGTGGTGAGATTGACCGGCTAGCACGGACCTGCTGGATTGCAGAAAAATAATCTTAGGGCCTACGTTTGCGAAGAGAATATGCGCCAATGCATAACCTAACCGCTTGTGTCTTCATGCTTCGATCGATGCCAGCGCTCCGCGTCCCATACGAAAGGCACGTGATTTCTTGGAAATTTGGTGCACGACTTACTTAAGAAGACCGCCCTTGGGAGTTCTCCTGTGAAGGCATCTCTGTGGAGCCTGTCCACTTGGAACTGGGGGGCCACTGAGACAAAATAACGCCAGGTCCTCGATCAGCGTGAAGAAGTGAACTCACAATCTCACTCCTCTTAACCAGCCTAGGCTCACGATGCGGCATGTTTTCGGCTGTACCACCGACCTCGGTGGATCAGTCTCGGTACGCGGTCTTCATTCTCAATGGCTGACCTGGACACAGCTGTGGCTGACCGGGAAATGGACCTGACGTCATCCTGGGACTATTTCCTGGGAATGTTGAAGTGGACTCTTAGTATAGTCGAATTAAGATACGGGATAACACAGTGTTGCCCGATACTCCAAGGAGTGCAACACGCTCTGCTGTGCTTCGTGTCCCTGCAGTGTGAATATAGTGAAACTGTAAAGGGCAAATAAAGTATTCTCGTTAAAATAAAACAAAAACAAGGCCTTGGTGGATATCAATTGGTAGCGCGTCCGCCTTCTGATCCTAAGGTGCGGGTACGATCACGACCGAGGACGCCTGCGACTTGGTGGCAGTGTACAAGTAATTTAGATACGCAGTCTTCTGCTAGAGACGTAAAACACGGTTGCTGTGCGCCGAAATTTCTGTCCGCAGGCGAATCCGAGATGAACAGTCGAGCTAATTCGATGATGATCCAGGATAAATTTCAAAGATAATTCTGGATCTTTGCCAAAGTAGCTGGACTTTTCATTTGACTCGCCTGTGAACAATTTCCTGGACTGTGTTCAGTAATTTGCGTTTGGAAGCAATCGTACCTCATTATGGGAATATTTCGTGATCAAGTTAGCTGTAGCAAGATCGGCAACTCACCTTCAAGCCTATCATTGCCTTTGTTTTGTCTTTTAGAGGTTAGGCTTATGTGACTTACGTGCTCTTCTTGGTATTCTCGAAAAACATGTACATTTGTAGTTTTCATTTGTATTTTTCCCTCTGCACCCTCCTCTCCTGGAAGTTCCATATTTATATGCCGTGCCTTGTAGTGTACGATAACATGAAGAAGTGCAGGATCTGCACAAAAGCAAGAAAAGGCGAGTGCCTTAAATTTCTGGCGTTTAATTATCTTTAAAGCTGATTTCAAAGCACGTCAAAGAAAACTCAGGCGGACAAAATTAATCCATATATACAGACAGCTGTGGCATCGCTCATGACCATATTTCTTGACCACGCTATATCCTTATTACTCCCGACTGTATCCAGCTCATAAACCGTAAAGCAATAAACCAAATAATAGACGTAATACACTACCCTACAACCCTAACGTCAAACAAGGGCTCTTGTAACCATCATGTTTCTCCAGTCTTTCTTCTTCATAGTGCAACGTATGTTCTCTCTCATTCAGGTCTGCTATGACGGGCAGTGCGTGGACCCTGCTACAGACGTGAGCAAATACTGGTGAATAAATGTGTGCGGTGAAAAGAGTTCCAGTGCTGTGACACACCCAAGCACAAAGCACTGAACTGGCAACAAAGATTTTGTTTCCCGAAACAGCTTGCGTTTGTTGTCTCTGTTTATAGTCTGTATATATATTCCATAGCCTGTGTTCCACGACTTGCATACTGCTGCAAACTTGTTCAATACCAATGCGTGCATCGCATGGGCGTTCCCGGGATTTTTTTCCAAGGGGGGAAGCGTGCGAACCCCCACCCCCTAGCAAATGTTTGCTGGAGGCGGACATTGCGCACTATATGAGTGTCCAGAGGTTTCAATTATGACACCTTAGAACAATGATTACGACCTATGACTAAAGAGCGATCTATTTCCACAAGCGACCTTGGATTTCCAGGGGGGTCAAGGCCCCCATGCCCCCCTCTCGGTACCCCAATGGTCCATCGACCTGTTCATCCACATGGCTAAGAACGACGACGCTCAGTTTTGGTGACTCTGTGTGGAATGCTTTATCGTGACAGGTACACTCCTACAGTGGCAGGCATAGGCGTAGACTACAGGGGCAGCCGGACTCGTGCCCCTTCCTCCGGCGCGTTAGTTCGAAACGCCTCCACCCTCCTTTCACCATGCGGGGTTTACATGAACCCACATGACGAAACGAAGAGCGCGACGACGAAATGAAGACACAGGTGTGTCTTCGTCTCGTTGTCGCGTTTTCGTTCACCAGCTTTCGCTCGACATTCTACCCTCTTAACACAGACCCAAACGTTTGTGAGATTCCGGTGTCGGCGTCCGCATCGTTTCGCGACGGCGAGGAATGTACAGCTTGGCCGCTCGTCTGATGAGCTGGAGACACCCGCTGCTTGACACGTCAGTCTACAAGGAGGGATGTATGTGCAATGAACACATATATATTCAAGGGATCACTGTTGCGCAACTGCGCACTGTTGCGCAACTAAAGCATCTGAAACTCCCAGCTCTGGAGATGCGCATGCCAGTGTTTCACCGAACAATGACAACGCCTGCAGTCCCTTTATGGCTGACATGCCCGTTGGTGCTGGCCGGTCAGCAGCTAACGCAGGCGATATTCTGGGGCAGTCTCCAGCTACCGTGTCGTCTGTTCGCTTTTTGGCAAACGAAGCACTCGTGGCTGTCATGAAAAGTCTGTGCTGCCATCCACCAAAAGGTACGGCTGGCGGGCCTAGAAGAATAGCTTGGAATACAGCACCTACAAGTGGCTTTCGTGCAATACAAAGACCAGTAAGGTGCATTGTGCCATCCGTGTCACTGCCGGGGACAAAAAAAAAATATCCGCTGCCATGCACATCGCGAGACAAGGATTTATACATCGCATTTGTTAGAAGTGGTGGTTTCCACAGCTGAAAAAAAAAAAAGCACTACGCGCTTCAGAAGCCAGGAAAATTCATCGCTTCATCGCGCACCTTTCGGTTCGACATTGAGAACTACAAGCACAGGACTCAACGTAGCGTCTGCGCTCTTACGGTCAAAGCTTTGGATAGTCGCCGAAGTCTGTTGGCAGTATTGTCGTCTGTTCGCTTTTTGGCATGCCAAGGTCTCGCACGGCGCGTTCACAATGAAGACGAGGGGTAGTTGAGGCAACTTTTAATGTTCCGCGAAGCTGATGTATACCAGGTATATGGGCACGGCTCAACAAAACAAGGTATAAGCGGATTTCCCAGGAAGTGGAGAACGATAAGCTAGAGCTGTTTACCCGGAACATGCTTCGCTCCCTATAATGAGAGACGTCCAGGATGCAGGGTTTTATGCGGTGATTGCTGACGAGGCTTCTGACATAAGCCCGCAAGAACCGAGCTACTATTTCGCCTCAGGTACGTTAAACAATGTCTGGAAGTTGAGAAGGTATTTGCTAGATTTTATGTGACCACGGCCACCAGAGCCCTCTTCTCGATTCTGAAAGATGTGCTTTATCGATTCAATCCTCCAATGGGACACTGGTGGGCTTCGAGCCCTAGTGCGAACCATTGAACCAAGACCCATGTATGTCTACTGCCTTGCACACACACACTGAATCTGGTGTTTCAAGTTTTCTGCATGAAAATTGATGTGTGTAGGGAATTCGGTAAGCGTGCTCACAGGCTTCTTTAAAGCGCCTCATCTAGGTCCAGCAGTTTTCAAGGGAAGGAACACCTCCCTTCGAACATAGAATAGAATAGAAGAAAAATAGAAAGGAAAAAAAAACGGAAACGTAGATCACACTGGTGTCACAGCTGTTCCAGGACGAATGACGTGTGAAATGACCGAATGATTTAAAAGATTCTGACAAAACATGATTTAGACGGTTCTTCAAGACGACATGGAAGCTGTGTCAGTATCGCCATGACAGGCGCCTATTGCGCCACGGTTGTTGCTAAAGGTACTCCCGCATCCGGAAAGGTGTGTAAGAGACCGATACGGTAATTAATGTTCGTCATGGTTTCACAGTCTACTTGGATAAGTTTCTCTTCCGAAGACAACGTCCTTATTAAGTAAACGAGTGTTAAGGATATGCACTCCCTCTGCAGTTAAGCCAGAATGATGCAAGCCGGACACATGAATGGGAGAGCAGTGCAGGTACGTAACTTCTCTGAGCGCAGGTCGTCTGCTTTGCGATCGCACCGCAGAGCACTAAGCGAAAAGTCCTCTGTAAATATGCCGACTCTTACTTACCAGTGTGAGTGTTGACGTGACCATGTTCCGTAGAGCACGGTGTTACGCTCCTCATTGTACAAAAGCAAAGTACGCTAACAAGAAACAGCATTCCACGAGCTGATCTCTGACTTCTCCGCGAACTCTAGGCGCCATCACTCCCGCCCGGCTGTAGGACGCCAAGGTCTCTCTGTCGCCCCATGATGGGTTTTGTCCAACATGACATTTACAGAGGGGGAATTCTGAAATGCTCTCAACATTCATTACATCCATTCATTACATCAAAATCAGGGAAGAGTAACGGTAATGGTAACGGAAACAGAAACAGTATATTACCGAACTTGAAGATGGTAACGATAACGGAAACGAAAACGCATACCACTATCCTCCATTCAGAAACGGAAACGAAAATTATCATCTGGTATTGAATTCGGGTAATGGCTATTACTGTTGTGCGATGACATTTCAGTAACTTTTCATTCTATTTTTGTATTTTGATGACTCCATTCCCTGTAATGCTCTAAATACTATACGACAGCATGGAAACAAAGCGCAGTATTGTATATCGAGGGGGCATCACTCGCTTACCTACTTGTGGCATCACCTACCTACATGACATCAAGACATGAGACGTACACAACATAGACCCCACGCATTCTACTCCACAATAGCACCAGGATGACAGCATATGATTTTTTGTACTTTCTTCATTTCACCGTGGCTATGGGGGTATGGTTTACTACTCAGAGCGTCCGCCTATGAATGCAACATTGGATGAAGGTTACGCCCATGGAGGGTTGCTGGATTCAGAGTGACTGAAGATGGAAGGCTGACTGAAGACATGTTCCTACACTTCTTTAAAAATCTTGCAAGATGTGCGACACCCAACGAAGTAAAATTACTTCTGTATTGTGTATGCATGACGCCGAAGCAGCACTTGGGCAAACCAGGGTGCTGACAGAGCCGGGCGGGCTGTCCTCCCGCAGCCCTGTAACAGCCGTTCCATTACCGGAAACAGTAACGGAAACGTATCAGAAACGGATAACGGAAACGAAAACATAGCAGCAACAAAGATGGAAACGGTAACGAAAATACGTGCGTTATCCTTCCCTGATCAAATTTAACAGAAACAACGTTACCAGAAGATGGCAATTAATGTTCTAAGACTGGAACACATAGAAGGAACAAAGCCTCAAGTGCCTAAGAAATTAATGCTAAAAGAAGCAAGTCACTGAAAAGGTTAGCCAGGAGTGGTACCCGAACCCACATCTTCTGGGTTCTGGATGTGTTAGCTTAGCTCAATTGGCAGAGCCCTGGGTCGGTAATCCAGAAGATGTGGGTTCGAGTTCTACAGCTAACTAACCTCTTCAGTGACTTCCTTCTTTTATCATTAATTTCTGAGGCACTTGAGGCGTTGTAGGTATTTGTCCCTTCCATGTGTTCAAGCCTCAGAACATCAGTTGACATCCTGTAGTGATGTTGTTTCTACTAATTTTCATGTAATGAATGGCAAGAGCAGATGACGTATGTTCAGAGCATTCCGGAATTCCCCCTCTGCAAACCTCTTCTTCTTCTTCATCATCTAACTGCGTAGTGTCTGGAGCTATTTGGTCTCCCTGGTGGGCACCTGCAGCTTCATTTCTTTTAATGTTTCAGCGTAGTGTGAAGACGTGTCTTGAACGTGCGACGCTCTGCCATGAGCGTTCACTGTTTCCTTCGTTCTCTCATTTTCACATCAGCGAGAGAACAGCTTAATAGCGGTTGACGATACCGCTGTCTTTTAAAAATGCGCAGAGGGCTTTCATTACTTTCACTTGTTGCTGTTTGCAGCGCCAGTAACCAATAGTTTGCACAAGCTCAAAGGTCGAGAGTCAAGCTTATCGAGCACAGCCTGAAGTCGTTCTCTGTGAGTCTCGTAAGAGGAACACTGCATGATTATGTGAAGTGTGTCTTCCGGAGTGTTGCATGTGCTGCATAACGAAGTTGATATGAGTTTCAGTTACAGAGCAGTTAGTAGCAGTTAGTTTTGCGCGCCACGAGGCATGCTTCAGGTTACGTCTCAAGCACCAAAGTAATTATATGTCTTCGTATGTGTCGTTACATGACTTTATATGTGCGAAGGAGGGATAGAAGCATTAAACAGTCCTTCGGGATCTATAGGTTGCGCTGCTTTAGACCTGACCGATCTCCCTTGGCGTCTCGTCGAGCTAGTTCTGAGGAATCTTGTAAACTTAGGTCAGTGGGACTTGGAGGACTTAGAACTAAGCTATAGGTGGAGGCAGTTCTGACGGAAGTTGAAAAGAAAGAAAGAAGGACGGTCATAACGCCTCGTGATATCTGTTCGAAAAGAGCTGGTACGCGGCTGATAGCTAACGGCCGTGGCCTCTGAGGTGGAAGAAGAAGAAGAAGAAGCTGGTACGCGTTATCACTCTTTGCGAAGGAGAAGTGCCATCAACCTCTACCAGCTCCATACTTGAAGTGTGAGCCACGATATCGAGTGTCTCTGCAATACGTTGTCCTCTAGACCTCAACGATGAGTGTTGAAGAACTGAGTGGAGCTGAGGTAAGTCAGCGGCGGCTCGGGGATAGGAGGTGCCATGAAGTACCGATGATCAACGGACGATTACATGAAACTTTATCGCGATATTGCATGGAACGAAAAGATATACCGTGTGTAGTTCCGTATCGGGACCACTCGTTTCTTTAAAAATTAGCGAAAGCGTTAGGAAGGTAAATATTGCACAGAAGTGGAAGAAGGTCATATACGGAATCTAAAAATGTAAGAATTATAAAATGCTGTGGACTAGAAGTTTTTTTTTTTTTTATATATGCATTTCAACAACCTCACCTGATTCACTTTTAGCGCAGGAGAAACACGGGAATGCTAAGCCTAACGGACTCCATACATGCCATCTTGCAAGAGGTAGGGTCGTTGAATTCGGCTAAATCACCTCACTTTAGTGAGGTTGGTCTAGGTTAGGTTCTACAGATTTGGGGGAGCGCCCCCACCCCCCACCCCAGGCACGCGCTGGGCGGTACTGGCGCCGAGACTGCGCCTCGGGTTAGATCAGAAGGTCCTCAGTCAAAATGGCGGATCGGCTTCAAGAAACGGGCGATAAAATTTAATTTTTGTACGTTTCACGCAACATACGAGGGTCATTCCTGTTTAATTTCGTTACTAATTAGCTCCTCTTTCATGTAAAAGTGTTTGATTTTTGTTTGTATTCTTTTTTTTTTCTTTAAAAAAAGCCAGTGGTCCCGATACGGAACTACATTCAATAAAATCGTTAGCAACGCGAACTTCGCTCTGTCTATTTCCAATGGGCCATGGCAGCGTAGCACAGATACATCGCCCTACCGCTAGGGGTGCCGCTCACGCAGAAACAAAACGAGCTCTGGTACGCCTACCGGGAGCTAGACGCCACTGTGCCTTGACCGCGCCATATTGACTTCTGCATAGGAAAATCGGGATGTACGGAGAGCAACGTTTGCATGGAAAACTTTTTGTTACTTGGAGTGTGGTTACTACGATTTCTTTCTTCGTTTTCATCCGGTAAATGCATCATCCCGCGCCAACGGAAGTTCATGCGGTAAGTAGGTGCATAAATGTGGGGCTACTTTATCTGCACCCACCCTGTATATATATATATATATATATATATATATATATCCTTTTTCTTACGAAATAAATAACGTGGAAAGTGAAAAAAAAGGTAGCGCGCGCGTAGCAGACCATGCAACCAGGTAGCAGCGATGATGATATTGTGCACGTCGTCTCTTGTGCCCGATGATATGAGGTAGCGCTTCTAACAGCTACTGCAGTAACTAGCCTTAAACGGAGACTTCACAAAGATTCCAACAAAATTAGGTGAGCGTCCTACCGAACAAAATAAGCTTTCAAAGGTAAATGCGAAAGGAGCCACTGTTAAGAAGAAACCTTCCAGAATATACGCTTACAAATCAACGCACAAAAAGAATCGCTGAAATATCCCCGTGCAAATAAAAACTATAAGGAATTCACGGTTAAGGATATATCGTTAAAAATAAATCGTTTCAGAATCCCCCAAATCCACCCTACGGTTGCTACAGTCACATGGTATTGGCGCCGAGAAGCTTGGGAGTCGCCCCCTGGTGTTCACTGAACGAACCTTGTCGTGGGGATGTTCCCGGGCGGTATTCTCACATTGCATTGCGTATAAAGGCATTGCACGTGTTAGGGGCTGTCCAGCATTGATATTTCCTGGTGATTCATGAAGAAAACGACATATGTGTTCCAAGTAAATCGCATTTTTATTCCAATATGACAGTTTTTACTGTAAGTAACAGAAACGAAACCGAAACGGGGATCCCCACCAAGAGACGGCGCAGTGGCGCCCCTAGTGAGGGTCTCGCCGCCCATAGCCGCGAGTGAAATGGACCCTCCGCTTCGAGAAATAGTCCCGAAGTTGGAATAATTTAGATAAAATGGTTAAAAAGCAAGCGAGCTGGTGGCTAAGATCCATGACGAAAACCCGAGACTGGGAAAAAGACGAAAAACAGACGACACAACACAAAGTCTCAGAGACTTGAGACTTTGAGACTTTGTGTTGTGTCGTCTGTTTTTCGTCTTTTTCCCAGTCTCGGGTTTTCGTCATGGAATAATTTCATTGGGCTCTTATGAGCATGACTATACTTCGATACTCTGATACTTGTAATGCATAATTTGCAATGCATTTCTCAACTTGCATCTTTTGCCGCCGACTAAAACCCGTACTTGGAACAGTCGTGACGTCAGGAGTGTTCTCTTCCGGCCTTTGCGGCGTCTGCTCGGCTCCTCTCGGCGGGCTGTGTGTCGTGCTTTGTTGTCGTTTGTGCGTCGCCGTTCCTAATGCCCGTCATTTCAATGCGCATGGCATCCCTGCTTTTGATTAACAGTGACTGATTACTGCGTACGTGACGGTGTTGTCGAGCGATGAAATCAGCACTGAAATGCCATCGCACAACGGTAACGGACATTACCCGAATTCAATACCGGACGATAATTTTCGTGTCCGTTTCTGTTTCCGGTAATGAAGGACAGTGATACGCGTTTCCGTTTCCGTTAGCGTTACCATCTCCAATTTCGGTGATATACCGTTTCTGTTTCCGTTACGGGGGGTCCCCGAAATCCACCATTATGAATAAACGTTTAAGAATAAAACATTCAATAATAATCCGCTTAAAAATACACGGTTAAAAATATATCCCATAAAATAAACCGCTTACTATCCCCGCTTAGAGATCACCGTTTAATAATCCACCATTAAAAATAAACTGTTTCAAAATCCCCTCGTCATCTAGCACGGAGGCGGCCTGATTGCAATTTGCGACGGGTTAGATCATGTTACGTTAGGTGAGTTTAGTTTGGTTTAGTTTAGTTTGGGATAGTTTAAGCTAGTTTGGTCCTGTGAGGGTTAGTTTAAACCCCTTGCTTGCAGTTCACATTGATATGGGCCATACCGCATGACCCTAGCAACTGTAGGGTAGATTTGGGGGGATTCTGAAACGATTTATTTGTAACGATGTATTTTTAACCGTGGATTCCTCAGCGTTTTTATTTAAACGGGGATATTTCGGCGATTATTTTTGTGCGTTGATATTTAAGCGCATATTCTGTGAGATATATTTTTAACAGCGGGTACTTACGCGTTTATTTTTGAAAGATTATTTTTAATGGTTTCAAACTGGATACACCCTCCGTTACCATTACCGATACCTTTCCCTGATTTCAGGAGCGTCCCCTACTCACATGCCAGACACGTTCCGGCGCTCATCAGGTGTCCACCGTCAAGGCGGTATCCGTGGTGGTGGCGCTATTCGCGGCGAGACCCTCACTAGGGGCGCCACTGTGCCGTCTCTTGGTGGGGATCCCCGTTTCGGTTTCGTTTCTGTTACTTACAGTAAAAACTGTCATATTGGAATAAAAATGCGATTTACTTGGGACACATATGTCGTTTCTTCATGAATCACCAGGAAATATCAATGCTGGACAGCCCCTAACAAGTGCAATGCCTTTATACGCAATGCAATGTGAGAATACTGCCCGCGGGGACATCCTCACGAACGAGGTTCGTTCAGTGAACACCAGGGGGCGACTCCCAAACTTCTGGGCGCCAATGTTGAAGGTGTTTCACGCAACGGGAGATTCGTGG
The DNA here is from genome assembly GCF_037126465.1 of Ornithodoros turicata. Classification (NCBI taxonomy): domain Eukaryota; kingdom Metazoa; phylum Arthropoda; class Arachnida; order Ixodida; family Argasidae; genus Ornithodoros; species Ornithodoros turicata. The sequence continues at coordinate 146,102,990 of NC_088202.1, read as the reverse complement.
CGCTGTTGTGGGCGACGCAAGTTCGGTACAGCTGTACTAATGATAGGAAAACGGTTTTTGAACGCCTAACATTCCATACCGGCCAAAGACAGAAACAAAGATGTGCGCCTTCTACACTGCTCCTTTAAAAACGCGTCAAGATGAAAGGCATATACATTAAAGGGGCAGGAATATTCTCCAGTTAGTATGCTCTATGAAAGAACGTGGCTCACGATATCGAATTATGAAATTCATTTACTCCTAGCGAGCGCCTTTACCACGAAACAATGCCAGTCAAACAGCGTAGTCCGCGTGAGTCTCTTCCTTCCTACTCGGAGAGCACCTACGTCACACGTCTCGGAGGAGGAGGAGTGTCGTTTGGGAGGAACCCGAGAGGTCTGCCTGCCTGATTAGGCGGCATGTTTCTCGGGAAGGGAAAGGTGGTGGAGAGGAGGAGAGGAAAGGGTGAAGTGGAAGACCGAGCGGAATCCGCTCGGGGGGGCGGAATCCGCTCGGTCCATGGGCCGACTTCAGGGGAACTGTGCCGGCATACGCCTATTACACATCTGAGGGAAACCCAGGAAAAACCCCAGACGGCACAGCCGGCCCGCGGATTCGAACCGCGGACCTCCCAGTCTCCTCCCAGTCACCGGAGCTGGTCACACGTCTCGCACGTGTAGCAAAGCTGCATTCCAGTCACTGGAGATGGGGGGAGACTTCGGACTCCTACCCAATGACGGGCCTGGTTGACACAAACAGCGGCGTGCGGGGAGAACCGGTTGTGGGAACACCGCCGTGACCTCGCGGAGCAACACAGCGCTGAAAACATAGTGCGCCCATGAAATGCAATACTGTGGGCTTTTGGTACCTTTTGATCTGGCTACTTTGGGTTTGACAAGTGTAAATGTGTTTAGAATTGACCTCACTACCCGATATTAAAACAAAATCAGTATATAGGCGCCCCTCATTTTGAATGGTTGATGGTGCGCGACGTCAAAATGACGTATGGCTATCGTCGCCAGGGCATCGCAGGGCGGGGCATGACCGCGAAAGAGTGCAGTGAATATTCGGTTGGTTTGGAGTCACTATTTACTTTTTTGCGACAAAAATTTTTGCTAAACGTCACTGCAGGAAGCGAATCAGGCTGCATTACAAAAAAGTGCACCTTGCGTACCTGTTTACTGCCCCTTTAACTTGAGCTGTTTTATCCTTCAGCAGAGCCTACAATTTCCCTAGAGGAGCCGGCTACTTCAATGGCACATAATTTTAAGCAAACTATTAGATGACAATGAAACAGTTGGGCTAATTTGTGTCATATGCTGGTTCTAACCTCATCGATCCATTCATAACTGACGACAACAACGTTTTGGCGCATTATAGCCTCCGTCGCTGCTGCGCCGTTAAAACCACTAATCGTGATCATCATCATCATTAACTTGAGCTTTGTGTGTGCCATCACAACGGCAAATTCTAGAGGGTTGTACATAAAAACAGTGTGATTATACCCTACGAGTTCTGTTAAACACGGCTCTCATGCACGGCGTCCGAGTTGATAGGTATACGAAGGAAGATGAAAGTCATTGAAAGGGTTAGCCAGCTGTAGGACCCTGTGGTACAGCCCTGGACCGGTAATCCAGAAGATGTGGGTTCGTGTCCTACACTCTTAGAAATGAACTTCACCGCATAGCACGCTCTTAGCCAACCATTATCTCGAATGATATCGCTATGTTACCTGATTTGTTCAAAACGGGAGGCGTACGCCTTTTCTATGACACTTATGCGGTTCATAATTGTCACAAAAATGGCGTACGCCTCCCGTTTTCAGCAAATCAGGGCAGATAACGATATCATACGAGATGATGGTTGGCTAGAGGCGCGCTATGCGGCGAAGTTCATTTCTAAGAGTGTAGGACACGAACCCACATCTTCTGGATTACCGGTCCAGGGCTGTACCACAGGGTCCTACAGCTGGCTAACCATTTCAATGACTTTCATCTTTCTTCGTTAATTTCCTAGGCATTTTTGAGGCTTTGTATGTGTTTGTCCTTTCTATGTTGTTCCAGCCTCAGAACCCTCAGTTCCCTCATGGCTAAATATAGGCCTGTTTAGAGGTATTAATGTTACGCACTGCGTAACTGGTTACTACAATCGCCCTAATGGACATCCCTAATGTACGGTTCCTTCTGAAACATTAATACATGATCACGTTTCAGCAACGAGCGCGACACTTCATGCAAGCATTTCATGGCTAATGTTTCAATTTCAATTTCAATTTTCAATTTATTGATATACCACATTACATGGTGGGACAACAAAGCTAAAAGTTACCGGAAGTAACTTGACAAGGCTGTGCCGCCCAAAGTTTCAGCAGCATACATCATGTCATATATTATACACACAAACTAATAATAACAAATCAGTATTTTTTATCGAGCATGAAATAAATAACAATGTGAAAAAACTGGTAATGATGAAAAATAACAATTGCTATTTATTAACAAAGAAAGTTAAGAAGATCTTTCTTAGTACATATGTTTAGAGCAGCACTATTGTTGAGTTGTTCATTGAGAAACTGCGGTAAATTATGACGAAGTGATTTGCGTGATTTGTGCTTAAGAACGGAATCTTCCATTTGTCGTTACCACGGAGGTAGATCGTACGACTGAATTCTTCTAATTCTGAAGTAGTCTTTAGGAAGTGCTGATACGCAACATTACCAAATTGGTATGCAGAGAGTAACTTATATAGGTATACATATTATTTACCTTTATTTATGCCTAGAGTCTCAAACAAACCCTTCGTTCTTAACCTTCATATTTACACTCGCTCGCTCTTTCAGCAACAGGAAGAAACCGGAGGACAGACACCAGGGAGAAATGCAGCTAGAGGTTCAAACAAGGAGGTTTTCTTTGGCATAGCGTGTTTTGGAGCGGCGGCGGCCGTGCTTGGCTTAGCGGCCTTTGTGCTGGCAAATAGGGGCCCACCTCGTGACGTCGACGACTCCGACGATTCCATTGTGACGATAAAGAAGTTCCCTTCTGGCAACAGGCCCACGCCGGTTTGGGACGACGAGGACACGTCTAGCCAAGAGAGAACAAAATGCAGGTCTGACGACTGCCAGTACATGCGGTGGCTCATCAACCTCTCCGTGGACAAAAGTTTGGATCCCTGCGATAACTTTTACTCTTACGTCTGCTCGGGAGCCAATCGACGATTCGAGGCGGACTTCGACCGCGTCGGCGGCGGCATGCTGTCAGTAATGGCGGGCAACATCACCACTGCCATATACTGGAGTTTGAAGAACGAACGCGTAGGAAGCAGCAGCCAGTCGGGCTTTCAAAAGGCGGCAGCGTTGCTGCAGCACTGCGAAGACGCTCGGAATATGTATGATTACAACGTGCAACAGATTCCGGAATTCTTGCGCAAATATCAGCTGGCGCTGACGGATCAGCTGAATTTTCTTCCGCTCGACATTTTCGTTAAGTTCCTGCTCACCCTGGACATTCCTTTGCTGTTCAGCTTTCAGCCTGCCCTAGACGGAAACACCATCGCGATCCTGATGGATCAGCACCCAGTTTTTGTTGAGTCAAAGAATCAGCAGACTCAGTCGAGCGATATCGACAACGTAATCAGGGAGTTATTTTCAGCGGGAACAAATTATGTAAACGACATCATCACTGCAGAGAGTCAGGTAGTGTCATTATCAAACTATCAGACTTCACAAGACTACTACGAACTTCAACTTTCCCATCTTGGTTCAACACAATCCGACACCACCTTGTCGCAAACTTGGACAACTCTCCTTCAAACTTATAGCAATTCCAATCTTCCAGGACAGAAGAAAGTCCGTATCAGGAACGATGACATCAACTTTTTCATCGGCGTGTTTGGGAAGAACAGTCAGGTGTCCACGCGGGCCTTGCGGGCGTACTTCGCGTGGAGGACCACGTTGTACTTGTACAATACTTTGAACAAAGCGGCAACCCCCAACGAATGTTTACAAACCGTGCTTCAAGTGTTTCCAAACGCCGCAAGTTCCAGAGCAATGCTTCGCAGTGTCACGCCCAAAAAAATAGGGGAAGTCGAAGATATGACTAAAAACCTCGTAGCAGAAATCGACGCATCTTTCGCTAGATCTGCCTGGCTCGATAGCGCAACAAGATCAGGTGCACGGACAAAGCTGTCGCTGCTTGGGAAGCGTATCGGATTCCTCATGGGCTTCGAATCTGACGCAGGTGTCAACAGACAGCTCCAAGCAATGCCCGACTTACGAGGTCCCTTCATCGTCGATTTCATCAATGCAAAAAGTGCGCAAACAAACACGCTCTGGAGCAACGTTTACGCCGGCAGTTTGGAATCTATACGATGGAGCCAGCTACAGCTGCCAATCTATAGCGGGAACGCCGCATATTTTGCGCAGTTCAACACCATTTTCATTCCAGCTGGAATCCTGTACAGGCCGGCCTTCGCGGGCGGAGGACCGCCAGAAATAAACTACGGGGCACTGGGAGCGGTGCTGACGCACGAGTTGATGCACGGCTACGACATCTACGGTCGTCAGCACGACGGCTACGGACAAGTGACCGGGTGGTTCACGGATGCCAGTAAGCGCTCGTACAGCGCTCTGGTAAGGTGTCATAATGTCAATATCGACAATGCGCCAAAGGCGAGGCGTTCTGACGAGCAACTGAACGAGTACCTCGCCGATTCTATGGGCCGGACGTCCCTCTTCAACGCGTACAGGAGGGCCACGGAAACATCCGTCGCTACTTTGGGCAACGTCAAGGGCCTGACTTCGGATCAGATCTTCTTCGTTTCTTGGTGCCTCCTGTGGTGCGGGAAGACGATTGCCGACGGAGTGCACCCTCCGGCGGAAGACAGGTGTAACTTGCCTTACATGAACTCGGTTCATTTCAGCCAGGCCTTTAGGTGCCGACGGAACGCACCCATGAACCCGTCGCACAAGTGTTCCTTCTGGTAATAACCGTTACGCGACTGTGGACTGCTACAGCCATTAAAGTAAAAGAGATATGTCACAGTGCACGTGTCTTTTGAGTTTGGGTCGGGTGGTGTGGAATTGGCGTTGAAATGAGTTAGCGTAACTCGGGAAGTTTTGGCTCGGTTAAAGTTCAAACTGGTCCAGGACGTAACGGACCTTATTTCATTATTCATTTCCCTTATTTCATTTTCTTCAGTTTACCATTATGCATGGGAGGATGGCAGAAAAAAAGTTGCCAAATGCCGCCGATTTCAGCCGCAAGCACGTACGTACAGCCTATAAAAGGAAAAGAATACGAAATTAAAGAACTGCAGGATATCACAAATGAAGAAAGTTTACGGCACTAACAGCATCTGAAAACAATGCTATTAATCTGAAGACCATACAAGGGTAGAAAAATGCCATTTACAATACGTGCATGGTTCCTCTATTGCGCGACAAGGAAGGCCGGAACAAGACAGTTGAGATTTAAATTTGTTTCAGGATTTTTACGGGTAGAACAGAACGACCTCTTCAGATAACTTGCGACGCTAGATGATCAACGTGAATATTCCAAGTCATGCTCTCAGAAAACAGGTAGAAGATGCATTGGTCTGTAGTTCGTAAATTTGTTTTTGTCTCCTCCTTTAAAGATAATGATACCGCTGACTGTTTCGTCCTCACCGGGAATTTTCCCTGTGAAAATGACACGTTAAAAATGTATTCTAAACACGGAGCGAGGAGCGAAAAAATAGTAAATTTCATATATGATTGATATTCCTATACTCTTATTATTCCTGAGGACTGTAAATTTTATGATTTCTTCCGCTGTATAGGCGTCAGGAAGACCGAATATCTGTTTTCCTTGACATTTTAGCCATTCCGATTAGACGTGGGGGCGCTGAAATGCGACTGCCGATACAAAATGTTCGTTCAATTAGTTAGCGGGGACTTCGCCCTGTAAGAATCACTCCGCCGATCGAGATATTTCTCTTCTCTTTCTTTCTTTTTTTGCACAGTTATATGATTTTGGCTTAATAGGTACGTCGATTGATTTCCATAAGTGCTGTATTGTCTACGGCACAGTATTTTCAAATAATTTATTGTAATAATTTGACTTTGCGTTTAGACGTTCACGCCTCACCTGGTTCTTGTAGGTCTACTAGTATGTTCAGCTATGTTTCTGGGTTTTCGAAACCGTTAATATAGTTTCTTCCGTTTATATACAATTGATATTGAACGATGAGAAACCCATGACGTTCGACACCACGTCTTCACTGTATGAAAAATACGTTGTATGCGTCATTTACATCGATCTGTTCATAAACATCAGCGACTTCCTGGAGATTCTCTCGAAATGCATGTTAAATATTTTCATTAACATCCTGACGGACAATGTTCTGAATCTCTTCTCCGCATTGCATGGCTGTGAACAAACAGACTAGAAGATCAGAACTGATATCGGATGATAACGTGCGGGATGATACTACGTTATGTTCAAGAATATTCGTGACGCTACAGGCCAATAGTTGTGGCTGATATAGAGGTAATTCGTGTGGGGCTACTGATGACATTCAGGAAACCATTTGCCAGCAAGAGGTTGTTGAAGTCGCTAGGGAAGTTTGGAGGATCATCAGACACCTCAATATTGAAATCGCCATTGCCGTAAGTCCTGGAAAACGCGAGGAATTTTCACACTGGGTGGACGGTAGTGGTTGAGAACCGTCTGTTATATGCTAAGCATTTCATAGTGATACGTTACTGTTATAAGCTCAGGGACCGCGTCATATCCATTGGGTTCCATAAGTATGGTTATACCTCCACCATGTTTGTTCGTTCTATATATGTACGTCGAAAGATTTATACCCAGCGTATAAGATAAGTCTTGGTATAAATGCATCATACTCATAGTGCAGTTCATTCAGTAACGTAAGCAAACTGTTGTATTTATTTGTAGTTGATCGAACTTTCAAATGAAAAAGAGAATTCTTAAGTGCAGCACTTTGAGTGCATAATTTGCTAGGAAGCACACACATACACGCACAAAAAGACAGTTTTGTCGTTAAAAAGCAGGGGTCGAAACCGGAACTGAACCGTAACCGAAAACCGCAAAAAAAAAAAAACGTTATTTTTCGCCGCACCGAACCCGAACCGAACCGTAAACATTTTTTGTCTCCCCTTGAACGAACCGGAACTGAACCGAAAAAAATATGATGCGGTAACCGGTTCGCCAGACGGTACAAAGGCCTATACCTGCCGTCGACTGCCGCGCACCAGCTCCCTGCATCGCTCGGAATCTTCGCGACAAATTGATAAACCAAGAAGTGGTGAGTCCATGCACCTCCTACAACCTCACCTCCAAAAGGTTCACGGCATCCCTGTACATTTTTGCGATTCAAAGTGTAAAAAAAAATGTGCTGCACAACAGCTACGCTTTGCATTGTTGCCTCGGCTGCTTCCTTTCATTCAGCGTCGCATTGTGAAGGCGACGTAAATTTTAATAGTCCACAGCGATATCCACAAGCAACGCAGATCTCTAGCGACCACGGGAAAGGGGTTGGCGTGTGGTCCAGAGTAGAGCCCTGCACCATCCGCGGATGGAAGCGGATATCCGCGGATATCCGCAAGATACTTGCGGATTCGGATGAAAATTTATCACTTTCTGCGGTGTGCGGATCGGATGCGGATGGCTCGAGGTCAGATGCGGATCGGATGCGGATGCGAAGGCAGCGGATCGGATGCGGATATACCGCGTCCTGTAATTTTTCCACTAGCAATTTATTGGTATTGCGAGCCGACAGCGAGCGCAGGCTCGGGTTCACCTTTGACCATGCACGGCCAAGACGGGAGAGGAGGCATTCTGGCGTCCACGCGAGCACTGACGAGGCAGCGTTCCACGCGTTCCAGAAGTCTCCCCATGTCGCGTTTGTTGAAAGGTTTACCTTTGCTTGTCGTCGTGAGTCCTTCCATGACACCATGGATGCATCCGAAATTATACCAACATTCTTCCGGCGGTATTTACGCGTCCTTCGAAACCTGCGGACTTTGCGGATCGGATGCGAATATTGCGTTTTGCTCAGCGGATCAGATGCGGATTTAAGCGGTCGTGTATGCAGCGGATGCGGATCGGATGCGGATAACGTGTGCGCGGATGCGGGTCGGATGCGGATGCCAAAAATCTCATCCGCGCAGGGCTCTAGTCCAGAGCATGGAGGAAGAAAACACAGGAGCGGCCTCTCTCCCTTTTTTCAACGGGGAGCAACGTGCCGGCCTGCGCATGGGACTCTGGGGTACTCCTGTCTACCACGAGACCGCTTTCTTCCCAGTTTTCCTTTGGAAATTAGTGATAGCCTTTTGCAATGGAGTTCAGTGGTACGCTGTGTGCCATTTCCCAGCACTTTTCGGTACAGTAAAGGATGATCTGCTGTCGTGAACTGCATCATGGCTCTTCGTACCTATGAAGTGTAGAGGTGAGGGGGTAAGAGGATGGAAGGAGGAGCAAGCCATCGCCGGAACCTGATATTATCACTCACATGTCGTACACTGATTAGCACAGCACACGTATACCGGTTCGAACCGATTAATATCGGCTCAAACCGTTATTTTGGTTGCTCTGAACCCAAACCCGAACCGAACCGATAACCTCGAACCGGAACTTGGACCGAACCACAAAAAATAACGGTTCCCTCCGAGCCTTGTTAAAAAGATAAAACCAGGGTCTATTCGTGTTACCTTTATAAGCGGGGGAAGTGGCTTAACTGGCTCATGTTTGCCGTTATGGCGTTACTATTGCCCAGTTTCGCCAAGGCTAGTTCACTTTGAACCGAGATCAAGGTCGCTAAAATGAATAATGAATTATTTTGTTTTTGCGACGTTAGTGAGATTATGAATGTTTCCGTGACTACACCCTAATTCGTCAAGCAGTGTTAATGGTTAAATTCAAGCTGATGGGCCGCTGATCTCGGTTGAAGTGGTAATCAGGGTTGGTGAAACCTGGCCCTGACCTGGGCGTGAAGCTCGTCATATTTAGTGCTAACGAAGTCAAGGGATTGTTTCATTTCTCTTACATATTTCCTGTCATCGCGGACGACAAATGCTTTGATTTAATTCCACCAGCTCTTTGAATTTCTGTCTTTAATTCTTCCAATGTCTTCGATATCTCTTTCATAGACATGATTGAACTCGCAGTGACGATTGTATCTAAGCGAATAAAACTGTAGCGAAACAAAAGGTAAATAACTCTAATGGCATCAGCATCAAAAAGAATATTTTCAGATAATATGTTAACGCTCTTCTGAACGCTTCACCCACCTGTTAAAACGTGCAGTGTCTAGCCTCTCAGTAAAACCACGATAAGAGGGCGTTGCTGCCAAATTTCCTTAGCGCCAGTGCGATCTTCTATTGAAAGTCTTCACGTAAGGGATGGCGTCAGTTCAGTAGCGCCGCTTCAATCAACGCTGGTGTAGATCACGCGTTTGACACAGATGACACGTGCGGTGAAGACGCCGATCATGCCGTTGATGTACCCACCAAGCAGGATCTGATAAAACGTGCAACATAACTAAAATGGCAAAGTCCAGTTACCGGCGATCGGCCCAGGGGCTCACCCAGCGCCCACTCTGGATGGGAAGAAACGGTTCATCGTCGGCCTTTCGGCGTATACGGCCGCGGTAAAATGGCAAACGGCCCAGTCACCAGCGATCGGCCCAGGGCTCATCCAGCGCGAGTTCTAGTACAGGGCTAGAAGCCGCCTCAGTCTAAAGTTGCGCTAGCGCAAGACCTTGGATGTCTTATACCCCAGTCAGACGGCATGCTCGAAGGACTTCGGGGAATTTTCATTTGCAAAAAATGACCTCTCAGAGCCGTGTCAGACGGCAGCTCAAAGGACCTTTCTAAGAAATGACCATCAACGCGAAAGGAGGCCCCCAACGACATTTGAGGTGCAGAAAGGAGCAATCTCGACAACAGTGTTATGCCATTGTACCCTCGCTACCTTCGCATCTGAATGTAGGAAAACCTATAAAATGCGGATAATGGAGTGAAACTGTGTGAACGTATTTAGATCCTATTTAGAGAAGTGCATATGGCTTCTGCATCTTGATTTGTGGCGCACAGACCAACTTCAAATTTCCACAGCAGACAGGGAAAACGAAACCGAAAAAGGGAGCCGGTGAGGGCAGTCAGTTGGAGGAGCACTCCTTTCCCGCCTGTCTGGCAGGCGCCCCCGAACAAAGGTCATTTGAGAGGCCGAAGGCCATTTCTCGCAATTGACATTTGAAATGCTGTCTGACTAGGGTATAAGTTAAGATGTCTAGGTCGCGTAACCTTAGCTATGGTAGAGGAAAGTTGCCGGAACTCTATTAGCAAAGTGACGACAAGAGGCCGGCAGTATATCAGTAGTGATCGCACTCACCCCAGAGACAAGTGGGGAAGTGAAGAGGGAGCACGCTCCTCTTGGGAAAGTCTCCAATTTAGTGTGCGTCCTCGTGTCTGTCATGAGCGTACACCACGATGAAAAGTGCACGGCCTCCTGCCGGTGTACCGCGTAATCCAACGGATCCTTCGCCCACCAGTAAGTAACTACCGTTATTTCGATCGCCGGCACGAGTGTCATCCTGCATCAGATGGTCAGAAGGGTGTAAACCAGGCCGCAGTATACGGGGCTCTACCCCAGCTCAAAGCGAGACAACTAGTACCACACAAGGGCAACTCATACCACACCGAACTCATACACATACGCAAACTCAGAAGTATCCCGTACGACGACGAAAATGTGGGACAATTTTCATTTCATTTCATTTCAAAATTTCCGATCTTCAACAACCACTGTAGTCCAGTGTAACTATCCTCCGGTGCTCTTCGGTAAATGTCATTTGAGAAATTCTTATATTATACGTGCAGAATCAGTGAAGCCTCTCTGTCTCTCACTCTCTTTTTTTTTTCTTTCTTTTTTTGTGTGTGTGATGGCATTTCCGGGCGTGGCGTGAGTTTCGAGTTTGAAAAGCTTCTCCCGAGAACAACCCCTCTTCCCGCAAAACAAAAAAAAACAAAAAAGAGAGAGAGAAACAGTTGTTATATGTAGTTGGTGGTATGGGTTGTCTTGGTATGAGTCGTCCTAGTATAAGTTTTCTTGGTACGAGTTGTCTTGGTATGGGTTGGGTGGTTGGGCCGGCACCTTTCAGAAACAAATCTGTCACCGAAGCGGGTTATTTGTTGATGTAATTAATTGGTTTCGTTTTACATACTTTTTGACGCGACTGGTCGCGGTTCAGCGCAAAACGGACGCTCTTCCACTCCCTTATCCACCAATGAATTACGTCCTTTTTTGCGCTTCGCCGCGACAAAATATGTAAACCAAAACCAATTATTTACTGCAACAAATGACCCCAGATAGCAGAAAACCCCCGGACAGCACAGCCGCGGGACCGGGATTCGAACCCGTGTACTTCCCAGTCTCGGCGCGACTCAGCTAGCCACTCAGCCGCGGGAACTGGTATAGAGCTGTTTTTTTTTTGTTTTTTTTTTTTTTTTCAAAGAGCTGGTCGAGAACTGTATCCATAAAGCCTCACAAATTCGTGTATCAGGCTTATGCAGTGACGTCACCTTTGGTCACGTGACTCAGTAAAGCATATTGCCGCATCCGAGTCACACTAGGAGGGCATGCTATGAATTGTTGTAAAAAAAGGTTGTTGCCTCATACTGCGGGCATTGTGACGCATCACCATGTCCCGAGTCACGGCGCCCAAATGATGGGCATGATGCCATGTGCACGAGCTCTGCTCCGTCAATTTTACAGTATTAAATACCTTCCATGATTTATGCAAAATACTTCACCTGGAGCAACGATGTGTCATCTCGTTCAGTTTGCAGCACTCTCACTTAAACAGTGATGCGACTGAGTTCACCGCATTCTATGCTACCATGGTGGGCTAATGTACAGAGGTGACACAAACCCGCCATTATTGTAACTACCCTCACGCGGGTGCTTTTGGCAAAACTGCCATCTTGTCCCGGTCGTACGTCATAGAGAACGTCATTTTGAGGTCATGTGACTTTGTTTACATCTCGTTTTGCCGCTTACAGACATATCGCCTTCGTCATAAAGCCAAGAAATGAACATATTGTGCCAGCGTAAACCGTGCTTCTTACGCAACATGGTAGCCCATTACTCCTTAGTTTAAGTACATCGCATTGACTCGGTGAGCCTTGACGCGTGGTCGTCATCCCATCTATGGAAGTCGTCAACAGTACGAGGCCTTATGTGCAAAACTGCGCGTTTTACTGCGAGATTATCGGATAAAAATAATTACAGTGATCGAAAGATATCCAAAACGTCGCGCAGAAACAGCAACCGCATTGTTTACAAACGGTTTTTCCCGCCGGTCACGGGCGCCGCCATCTTTAAGGTCACATGTGCCTCGACGTTTGCTGTGACGTGCGACCAGGACCTGTCCAGGATGCATTGCGTTCGCCCAGCACGCTTTCGTCTACGGAGCAATACACTGAGTGTCACGCCTGTGGGAATTAATGCTACTGTTGTTGTTGTTTAACGCCATTTCCATAATACACGCTTCCGACACCTGGCGGAGCTCCATTTCTCCTTTCTCAGCATAGTCCGAATTTCTCAAACAAGAGGGCGCTACACTTACACGCACGCAGCGAACGATAACGGTTATCGGCCTTCCAGATAAGCAGCTGTGGCATAAAAGCCTTGCCAAGGAACCGGCCTGGTAATTGGTCCCCATGTCTACTACATGGAAGTTCTAGTGGACGTCCAAAGGCCAAATTGAGGTGAGATTTGCACTCTAGTAGTCTCCGTGTGGCTTTTGTTAATTTGGTTATCCTTTCCTCTTGCTGCAATATCATATTGCTTTTGAGCAATTATACATACACTATATGCGTATCTTTAGCAAATGTGACTCGTTTGTGTGATCTGCTCATTTCATCCCCCATCGACAGCTCCTTTCTGCTACAGTGATAAACTCCCTCCCGTGTTTTTTTTTTTTTTTCTTTTTTCAAAAAAATCTGATTTATCCGAATAACTTCCACTCTCCCCCCTTCTTCCACGCCTACTTTTCGACTTCAAATTGATGAATGGTCCAAAGGGAGGATAGTGCACACTCTTGTCCCATCTGTTCCATGTATCCTCGACCCTAGTGACTCTACGTCACCCCGGGCACAGAACTGGCGCAGGCCACTTAGGCTAGTTTAGTTTAGTTAGGCTACTTTGGCACAGAACTGTTCTGTGCTCGCCACAGCTGCTACTCATTTTGAGCCCGGGCACCGTTCACAGCTTTCGCAAATACGCTCGTTTGTACTTCAGTAGTAAAAAGGTAGTAAAAACATCCGTGCGCTATACCGCGTGGTCTCGCCACTCTTGCACTGCTTTCCTCGCATTGTCTTTGCGATGACTACTCCGAAATCGGCGCAGTTAATGTTTCGGGCTTTTTTTTTTATTTCTCCCAGACTCTCCTAATTTTGGAAAAGCTGGAAACTCCGACAAACGGCCTCCGAATTTTTCAAAATGAAAACTCCGAAGAATCGATAACCCTACGTTCATCGTGGACGACGCATGCTGGTTGCTTCCCCGATTTTTTTTTTTTTTTATTCCTTTGGCAACAGTTAAGTGTTCCGTCGCTTCTTTCGGATGAATCCATTCATCCATGAAGCATCATCTTCACCCGTGATCTCTGAGACGGCCTCATCCATGTCCCAACGTATCCCTTTCATTTTCCCAGGTCATTTTAGGCTCCACGCTCTGTAGATCAGGGTGTCGAACCGAACCCGAACCCGAACCGAAATTTTCATGACACTGTTGAACCCGAACCGGAGCAGAACCGTAAAAAATAATAGCGGTAACCGGTTCGCAACAAAACGGTTCGGACATAAAAGAAGTCAGCATAAGAATTCCTCTCTATCCCCGAACGAAGACACATTGGTATCATCATCACGCGCCTATATCATGGATTTCAGAAATTTTCACTTAGCAGTGAGACGACGACGTATTTCGTCGTATACTTTCAGCGTCGTAGTGAAGCATACTTTCAGCGTCTTTTTAACATGTTGAAGCGCAGTTGTCCTTGTGAGCGCCGCGGCTAGCGCCCCACGCACGCGGTGCGGCATCTACTCTTCAGAGACGAGGTGCCACGCGGACGAATGAAACAGGAATGGAGTAGGCCAGTTATGTAGCTCTACAAGCCGAATTTGCGATCAAATAAGCGCCCAAGATTTCCCGTTACACGTGAGCAGTACAAATTAAACAAGTCAGAAACATCAGGAGTGGAGAAGGAGCGTACGCAGAACGGTGCCTGTTTGATTGGTCGTGGCTTGAAAAGTAAATGTGGTTCTGCTTATTGGTAGTGCAGTTGTGTCGTGACATATTGCCTTTGTGTTGTGGATTAACTAGTACACTGCTGTGAGCTCGGACAGAGTAATGCTTGCAGGCTTATTTTCGACATGCTTCAGTACGGTTTTAGATCGATTCACGTTGCGAAGGCAGTGTGCCGGCTAGTACTGTCGTCTATGTTACGCTGTCCATCTTATTAGGCTTCCTTTAAGTGTATCTTGCTGACACTGTGCGTGTGAAAAAAGAAATTTTGGGAACAGAAAGTAGCAGGACTACACCGCTTCAACAGCGTGGACTCTATTTGCAATAAGTGTTCATCCATTCCTCATTTCTCTCGCTAAAGGGCTACCTCACCGCTAGAGACGTCAATGCAGACAACAGCAGTAAGCTATTAGCCACGCATTTCCTGATAAAAGCTGTTTTATGGAACATATAAAACGGAAGCGTTGAACCGGTTCGCGAACCGGTTCGGGGCTGCGAACCGGTTCGATTCTTGGCGTGGCCGAACCGGAACCGAACCGGAACGAAATCAAAACAACGTGAACCCGAACCGAACCCGTATTTTTTGCGGTTCGACACCCTGCTGTAGATCCGTCGTACCGGCCGATGTGTTTCGACACAATATGAAACATTGTCGGTGGTGGAACTAAGCCATGCATACCCGCTCGTCTTGTACGTGTAGGAGATGTTGTGGTTGTGGAAATACACGCTGTTTCTACCCTTCCAGGACAGTTTCTACTTCGCCGTCTATTAAAAAATTGCTAAGTACAAGGTTCCCTGGACTATAGGAAAGGTCACCTTGGGGGCTCACAGGTACAAAAAAACAACTGATAAGACATTGAGAACGCACGAAGGCATCACGTGAAATGCCACTCAAAGCGGCTCACAGGTACAAAAAAACAACTGATAAGACATTGAGAACGCACGAAGGCATCACGTGAAATGCCACTCAAAGCGGCTCACAGGTACAAAAAAACAACTGATAAGACGTTGAGAACGCACGAAGGCATCACGTGAAATGCCACTCAAAGCTTATCGCGCCTGCTTTGTGAACACCAGAGAGCTAGTACAAGCAGCCAAGCAGCACAATGTACTGAGAGTTGAGTGCGATAGGCCTGTTGCGCTGGAGTTTTTCGAAGAGCCAGCTAGCGACAGACATGCAAACTAGTCCCTAATTCAGCGGCCTCCCGTGTTTACATTTTTGCGTAATTTTCCTGCAAATGGGAAGAAGCGCAAGAGGACGAAAACATCGCAATATTAAAATTTAGTTGTTATTCTTGTTAGGTTGTAGCCACAGCTAGAGTAGTTCAGAAGATAAACTTGTCTCTAGCCTTACCAACAAACCTTGCGAAAGGTGTCGCAGCCACCGTTGGATTAGTGCTGTTTGCCGTATTGATATTAATGTTTACAAGATTCTCAATGGAATGACTCCAGCTACCTTTATCCATGATTCAGACAAGACGTTTCACATGTCATTTCGCACACAGCAGGTGAGTTCGGCAACAAATATGTGAAAGAACGTGATTCTAGCTTTGGAATAACAGACGACGGAAACAAGTTTTCACTTTTTACAATGACACGTACCTCGTGAATCGTTCAACAGACAAAAAGCTCGGCAGCTTATTAAGATGATTTCACCACGGGACCTCGTATCATTGATAAAGGGCTTTCTGGAATTCAAGGCCGTATTGAGAACAAAGGTATTCTGCTGATGCCTCCAATTTCATGTCGCAGGTTCTAGTGCGCAGTTTTGAGAGTAGCAGAGGCAAGATAATGACTACATTGCTCAAGTTCGCAACCATGTCGAACGTGCCATTCAGTGCGTAAAAGTTTACGTTCCCAGGAACGAAAAAATACATGTAACTTTAATCTCTCGTGTGAATATAGGACACATAATTGCTGTCGTGTTCTAGCTAACTTACACTTCACATCACCAAACAAATGTCTGTTGACTAACGTATGATTTATTTTGCGCAGTGCTGCACATCAGTAAAAATGACAGAAAGGTCCCACACGGAGAAATCGCATCAGGCCCAGCACGCCCGACAGCGGAGAACTAGGAAGTTAGTCGTGTCTGGGCGCCCGTGGCGCGTGTGTCGGGAAATCGCAGAGCCGCCTGGTTAGTGCAACAGGCCTATACGGGTGGACGGTATGTGCCTCATCAGTGTTCTTTAGTTTCACCAGTCTGTTCAAGGCTTTCCGCCTACCCGCCCAACCCTATTGCACTCGACTTTCAGTACATTGTGCATTGTACATCGCATTGGGTATATGCGTTTATACAGGGCATTTTATCTAAAATGATACAAAAATTCTCACCGGCGACATACTTGCGGGTGCACAGTAGGACTATCTCCACTTACCTCCTGGAAACTTGCCGAGCGAGCCTCACTTGTTTTTCACAGAAATATGAAGTCCTCTACGGACAACGGCAGACCTAACAAAAACTATGCGCAGTAAAGCAACAGAAATAGTCAAAAGTATTAGTAACTGCGCTGCTATTGGCCCGCCTACTTGTCGCGAAAAAGCGCGCGCAAGATGCTGCGCGAGGAGCAAGTTGTCACTAGAGTCACTCAATAGGGGTACGGAGTATCGCCTTCCTTTTCCGCGCCGCAGCCACCGTTCGGTGTCCGCGATTGGGCCAATCGTGTCACGTGATTTCTCCTTCCAAGAACTCGCCGTCCATGTTGAGTCACCTCCATGCAGAATCGGTTTTCCTGGGTTGCGAGCTGCCTCGACAGTGCGTTGTTCAACATCGGAGATGGGGGACACTGGTGTCCCATTGCTAGACGACGCAGCCGCGTCTGACTCAAGATGGCGGGCTCGCTCGCCGGCGTGGCTCAGTGGTCGCTACTCTGCTCCCTATATTTAGTGGCTCTAGTTCTCACCTCTTGCTTCACCGTTACTCCCCGTTCGCGCGCGCGCGCGCGCGTTTCATCTTTACTGTGGAGACAACGGTCTTATCACAAAGAAAATAAGGCGACGGTCTTATCACGAAGAAAGTAAAACAAATGAAGGTGTGGACGCTACCTCCTCTTGGCACACACTTAGCGCTTTTTGGCGCCAATAAAGCAGGCGGGGCTACATCAGCAATGTTACTAACTTTCTTTTTTTCAACTATTTCTCACGATATGCTGTGCATAGTGTTTGTTGGGTCTCCGGTTATCCGTGGAGGGCTCCAAATTTTCTAAAAAAAAAAAAAAGAAGGAGGTGACGTTCGCTCGGCAATTTTTAGAGTTCGGTTGAACAAAAAAAAAATTAAATTTGTCTCAATTACAAAACGGTCCGAAGCCGTCCTAAGCGGCGACCAAAGGCTGCAGAAGGTAATGGTCGACACGACAGTTCCACAGTCTATCTGCGAATACGTCACCGGTTGAAATTTTTATGAGCTTAGGTGAAATACCCTGTATTTGATGCATAATGTAAAACCCCGCGACTATAGAGAACACGAAAAGACAGACGTGTTCCCTATAGTCTCGGGGGGGTTACATTATGCATCATCTTTACCAGCTCGCTTACTTCCTAGCCATTTCTTTTTTATTATTATTACCCTGTATTTACTCACAAGAACAAGAATCGAAGGGGTTGTGGAAGTACGTCATCGAACCGAATGTCGCTCAGTGGAGGAACACCGAGAAGAAAAAAACTCCGTACGCGACCGAGCGAGAATGTCCTTGGACATTATCCTTTGCTCTGTCGTCTGCCTCTATAGTCGGCGCCTGTCGCTGGGCACTTTTATCACTCTGTAACAAAAGATCCGCATTCCGCGCCATTGTGAATCACCGGTCTAAATTGTCCTATGGTGTAGTCACTTTCCCTCATGTCATTCATTCGCTCTCTCTTTCCACGTGTTATTTGCTCCAATGTTCCACTTCTTTTCGATGTTTCTGGTTACGTCTTCTTCCTCTTGTCCACTAAACTTCTCACTTGGACGAATGGTACATATTTCACGTTGTATGTTCCCTGAAGAAGGGCAGACTCTGAATGAAAATCTGTGTCACATTAAAGCTACTCCAGACGTTTCATTTCCAGTCAGTTATATATATATATATATATATATATATATATATATATATATAAGTTTATTATTTAAAAATATGGTCACATTTAACAGGACAAAAAAGTATAGAACTCCGACATAACATAACAAAATAACAAGTTTTATACTCATCCGTTTCGTCCGTCGTGCGACGGACATCATCAATGCCAAACTAGTTGTGTGTCCGTCATGTGCCAACATCATCAGTGACAAACTGTGGCACTGATGATGTCCGTCGCATGACGGACGAAACGTCTGAGTAAAACTTGTTTTATTATGTTAAGTCGGAGTTATCTACTTTTTTGTCCAGTTATGCTGTCCCTCGGCTCTTGGAGTATTTTTGCATGGTCACATATATCTCGGACACTCTGTAGAAGTAGTCTTTATATAGTAAGTGTGGCAGTAAGTATATATTATAGGAGTAAAATTTTTCCCTGTTCACAATTATCCCAAGATTATGCCCGCATAATCGTAGAAAGTTGTGTCCATCCACCGATGAATGTACCTCCCGTGCGAATATAACGTTGTCTTTATATTTGCGTGGGCAGTGCGTTCTTCGTGTACTGCGCGACTCGAGTCACTAAATAAGCTTCGCTTCAGAGTATCGACACTCATGTCTCCAACGGAGAGCAGGAGCGCCATCTTGTTTCCGCACCACACCGGTACTATCCCCATTTGAGGATGAAAGACGGCTAACATAATGCTCCCTGTGGGATAGAGAAGCGTGTGTGATCGTTGGGCGATAATCCATGCATTGTCCACCAGAGCGTCCCGACGATGTCAAGGTGAGCTCGAGGCCGTCAACTGCTGCTTGCAAACGAAAGGAACATTTCACGCGCGCACGATAGATGGCATCGTGCGCTAACGTGCGCAGTGCGCGTACGCGTGGTGAGCGTGGCGCGCAAACAAGATGGCGCATGCTCGCTCTTGGAACTCAGTGTCGATATTCTGAAGCGTAGCTTATTTAGTGGCTCTATCCGCGACAACCCTGCAAATGCATAAAAAAAAAACTTGCAGGGTTCTGAAAGAAACCTCCCGCACGTAAGCGCAAAGCTTCTTATCTTTCTAACGGGCTTTGTCGCAGAGATGCAGGAATTTACCTGACCCACTTCCGCATGCTACAGGTTGGGTTTTTCCCATTCGCGCCTGCTGTTGACACCCAGGAACAATTTAGCACTCATCCCTAACCCTTTCATTCCTAACCATACCAATGATGAAGACGGTGTCCAGCGCAATAGTGCCCAGTGCTCCGCCATAACGGGGGCGAATGACCCGCATCATCATCATCATCATCATCATCCCATTGATGTATGTGTGTGTGTGGTGCCCGGAAGAACACTCTCTGTTCTAAATATTGGTGGCTTTTCCTTAAGGCGGACTCATGCGATCTAGTCAACATTCGCTTCCGGAGAGTTCTGGCTGCACCGTCCTAAAATTGTTGTCTTCGTTTTGCTTTTCTTTAGCGCTCTAATGAAGTAATATAATCGGCGC
Organism: Ornithodoros turicata; assembly: GCF_037126465.1. NCBI lineage: Eukaryota > Metazoa > Arthropoda > Arachnida > Ixodida > Argasidae > Ornithodoros > Ornithodoros turicata. The sequence continues at coordinate 146,083,160 of NC_088202.1, read as the reverse complement.
CAGCGTGCAGAACGTGCTAGCAAGCGACAAAGCCATTATTTTCGTTCGTAGGGATCTCGAAAACCGCAGCAAGCTTGTCGAATTTATTGATTGCAATCAATTCCCAGACCTCTGCTCTAGGGAATGACATCATTTTGGCCCAAATATGAATGGCGGTCGCGGGTCCAGAGAAGCGATTTTGTTACATCTCTCGTAGACTCCCATGTATTGAAAATCTGACAAACTTTAATTCGACAAAAATCAGTGGATCACGTCAGGCCCAAAAAAATATGTCATTCCCTAGATAAACCCGAGCAGAACACGCCTGTACTTGTTTCGTGTGGAGATTTTGCGGGGTTTACGAGAACCCTGCGAACAAAAAATCCCCATAGACTTTTTTAAGAAATGAGTCCGCCTTAACATGAATAACTTGATGTGATGAACGTCCATTATTGCCTGAAAGAATTTGGCTGTCAAACGAATAACATTTTATCTAGATTACCATTCCTCTCCACCCCTGGTGTCCTTAGTCTCACCTACTCCTGAAGTGATACTTCGCGTTCCTGTCGTCGTCGCCGTCTGTGTCCACACTGCTCCCAATACCCTCAGAACTTCAAACGACTTTATCGATGGGAGGCAGACTTATCGCACAAAGCATGGAACAAACGTTATGGGATATTTCGCAAGCAGCACAGCATCTTGGCCCAATTTTGGACCAATCCTGGGCCGGCATTGTCAATATCGGGCAAATATTGGGCCGAGATGTTGTGCTGCCTGGGTTGACACGCTTAACCGACACACACGTAGCGGCATGTCAGGTCTTCAATGGTGGAAAGTTATGAGGGTTGACTTCTAAGTGACAACACACATTGCAGGTGGAAGAAAGGACGCCAGTTCTAGGAGAAGCGCATGGCGGCACACTGAAAGGATGATGACTGGTGGTATCGCCGCGTGATCTGTACCTGAGACAAATCTGACGTCATAGAGGACAGAAAAGGTTCGTGAGGCTCGAATAGGAAGCACTTTTGCATTGTGCCACGTAACGTAATAGTGATGGAAACTTGTTGTCATTGGTCTGTAACGGCCGGTTGCTCTCTAAACCCGCGTCTGATTTTTTACTTGGTTGATACCACTCTCACCAGCGTTGGGGGTAACTCGTTACTGTAACTAGGCAAACTTTTTGTTGAACGATGAAAGATGCAAGTCACTGAAAACGTTAGCCAGCTGTAGGACTGTGACTTTCATTTTTCGTGGTTTATTTCTTAGGCAATTTGAGGCTTTGTATGTATTTGTGCCTTCTATGTTCCTCAAAACATCAGTTCTTTCATGTTCAATCTTCTCTTCTTTTTTTTTCTTTTTTTTAAAGCTGTTGATTTTTCACTTTCGAGCTCCAGTAACTTTTTGAGGGACTTGTTCGTCCTTTTTAAAGCGACTTTCTCAGAGCAACATGAGGTAAGTTTTCGGTTCCTTTCGTTAATTCTGGTCTACAAATAATACATGCGGCGTCTTCCCCCGCTAATTAGACGAGAGTCATGTGCTTGTCGGTTGTATACGAGCACGGCGCTGCAGGATCAAGTAAGTTGCTGTTGCGCGATGAGCGCTATATAACGTGTCCTGGCCGTACGTAAGGACACTCTGGTGAGGCTCATCTGGGACAGGTAAAGGAATACTTTTCGTTTCCGTTACGGTGTCGTCACTGCCCTTATCTGTTTATCTTTCAATTTCGGTCACCACCATTATTGCTTTCGTTTCCGTTACGTTTAAGTTTCGGTTTTCGGTACTGCCCCTCCTCCAGCTTTTTGTTTTCCTTGCTCCTTTTCTTTTTCCTTTTTTTATCTTAAAAAAAAGAGCATCGAGACCGCGACAAAACTTAATCCTCTCTACGTTCTGAAGCCTATTTTGATGACTCCAGGGATACATGCATACGAGAGACAACGTTTATTCAAAATACACATATGGGTACGTGATTTCTGGGAACAGCTAATATGAACATGGTTTCCAGGAATGTTACTCACGCTTGCAACTTCCAGATCACCATAAGCGTATAAGAATTACGCTTCTCCTATTTACTGTATACTACTTACTTATATGCTCCAGTCTGATAGTTCTTTTTAGTTTTGGTTCTTCAGTTAATTTGAGTTTGCTACATTGAGGTTTATTAGATAAATTTATCTACACGATATGGTACAGAATTGCAATAATTCGGGTCCCGCGGTGCCCGAATTATTACCGTAAATTATTGTCGTTTCCATTTCTCTTTCAGGTATTCTAACTGTGTGGTATCCGTTTCTGTTTCTGTTACCGTTACCTGCTATATTTCCTGTATAATACCGTTTCCGTGTTCGTTACCGTTTCTGTTACCTTTCCCTGGGCTCATCATTGCGAGGAGCAGGGCATTTATAATACATACTCTGTACACACTTGGGGCGGTTCTACGATGTACGCGCACAGCGCTTCGCGGCCACCTAAAATTCCGATGCCTGCTTTCTGATCGGTTGAATAATTTTAGTACAACATGAAGACACTCAAATGCCGCCCCGTGACATTCAGATCTGATGGACTGATTGAAAGGTCAAGCACTAAAAAGGTAGCCAGTAACTTGAAAGTAATTTCAATTTCATTTCCATAACTATAGTAACTTCGTTGATAACTTACTTTTTGTACACATTAGATCGACTTGTAAGGAATTCTTTCTGTCGAGTAATTCCCCATCTCTGTCTAAAGTACATTAATTCCGAAATTTTTGTTACTGTAACGTACTAGCATTGTTTTGCTTCAACAAATGTGCTTCTAATCAGCCCCTTCGAAATTGCAGGAATGTATCGAGAAGAATGGCTTCGTCATCCGGATTTGATTTCAAAATGGAACGGTCAGAGCAGTGTAAAGATATCAGGAGGGCAATGCACCAAGCCATATTGCACACAGACAGGATTCGCGTTCTTCGGTGCCTCGACGCCGTGCCTGCACTCAGGTTGTGGCTGGACCCCGAGCAAGATATATCAGCCTGTTGCAGGGCGATTCAAGAGGAAGACTTCTATATTCACTGTCTACTAATATCACGTAACTGTACCATCCAAGAAACCGAAACGTCGTGTTACAACACCCTCGACCCCACTGAACGCGTTGATCCCTGTATTGAATATCTGACACTCAAAAGTCGTAGCGGAAACAGTCGCGGTGGCTTACGGTTCGGGAGTATGTTTAAGAAGCTCTTCAGTGTGGATTTGATACAGCCAATTCTGAAGGCGGTGGCAACAGCGCCACACCTAGAAATAGTATTTGACTGCCAGAGTGAAAACGTGCGGCATATTACAAAGCGTACGAGTGAATCCAACCTCGGTGTTACCTTTTCCGAAGAACAAAGGATTTTTATGATGGAGTGTGGAAAAGAAGACGAAGTCTTGGGACCGCTGGCCCACGAACTGTGCCATTTCGCGCTTCATCTGGTGTACGGAAACAGTGGCAAACCATATCTTGGCTTTGATACGGAGAGGGAACAGCGGTACAAGAGAGTCGTCGACGACGTCAGAAAGAAGAAACGATTACACCTCATCATAGAACATGCTCTTCATCGGGATGAGGAAGAAGAACTGATCGTTCGCATTCCTCACGTACTGGCTCAATATAGCGCAGGTCCTGGAGATTGGATTCTGCAACAGGAAGTACCGGAACTATATGGTTTCTTTAAGGACTTTGTCGTTCCAGACATGCAGATGTACATTCACAACAGGACCTCGTTGACGGATTTTCGCAAAATCGAAACTGAAAATGCGACGTTACGAAAAGCTTCCGAAACAGCCAAACTCAAACTCGCGTTCAAGGAACCACTTCGCCTCGGCGACCTGGGAAATGCTCCTCTTCTTATATTTACGAGTGCGGAACTCAGGCTTCTCGAAGTAATGGTTCACAACGCTGTGCGGTCTAGTCTACAACCATACTTGTTTTTCAAAGCAACCCAGTGGGACTTGAGGCTCAGAGATGTGTTACTCGACTACAAATGTGCATTTGTACTCGTGACTGTAAAACTGACAATGGACTTCCGAGATATCCTCGAACTTCTGGCTAGTGTTTCCTCTGTGACTGGAGTGAAAGTTATCTTGCTTGTAGAGAAGAGCGGCGAAGAAGACTTGATGAATCTAGTGCGGGAAGATACCTTCTTCGCCGAGAGACACGAAGTTCGCAGCGGCCTCTCAATAGGCTTCGAGCACCTCACGGAGAAATGCAAAAAAGTTGTTTTTCAAAAATCTCGCGTAAAATTTCAAGGGCAAGACGCTTGTGCGCTTCCAGTAGCAATGAACTTCGACAGCTTCTTAAGTTGCGTAGACACTACGTTTTTCCTACGCATGTGCGAATCGAAGTACATTGACGTGGGACCTCCTCTTCATGAACTAGAAGAACGTGTTAAGAATTGTTATGTAGAACGACTGTGCACAAGGACTGCGGAAATAGACCTGAAACAGTGTGAACTAGATGACGACAACGAGGCTTTCTCATTTCTCGGCTCTCCGCATGATCGCGTCACTAAACTTCTTCCGTGTGGTTATGAGGCCAAAGACATCAATGATTTGCAGAAATTCGAAAAATTCGTAGTCCTCCGAGGGTCGCGTGACTACGAAGATCTCACGGAAGTCACCTATTACAGAAACAAAGTAGTGCACCTACTCCAGCTGAATGAGGAACATAACGGACTCGTGTGGACGAAATCAAATGGTCGTCTCAGTCACCTTCCAATGACCGGAAATGACGAGTACACCTTGGAAATGTTCTTGAAGGTGAACGAGAAGGTCGTCGTGGTTTGTGGTGCGCCCGGGATGGGAAAGAGTGTGCTGGCATCTCGGATGTGCTCAGCAATAAAGAAACAAGACTGGAAGAGGTGGGTGCTCTACGTCGACCTTCCTCAGAGAATGGCATCCGTTAAAGACAAACTGCCCAGTCTCACATTTCTAGCGGATCTGTGCCAAGTACAAACAGACGGGCTGGAGTTTGCTTTGTTCGAGGAAAGCTTGAACAACGGAAGCCCTTTCGAAGTTGTTGTCATCTTCGACGCGTTCGATGAAATCAACGCGAGATGCCGCAAATGTGTCCTAGATCTGGTATCATTTCTGAGTGAGAAGAAAGTACATAAGTTGTGTATATTTACTCGTACCGTGTTCAAGTCCGAAGTGCAAGATGCCCTGCACATAGTGGCGTATGAACTCGCTCCCTTTTCTGAAGAAAACCAGGAGGAGCTCCTTACGAAATACAGGGAAGAAAGAGAACGTTCACTTACGAGGAACGCTGCAGTTTCTCCGCAGTGGGAGGGATTGTTCACGTCCTTGAAGGAGACAAACAAAACAATCCTCGAATCCCCTCTCCTACTTCGCATGATGGCTCTGATGGAGAGCGGGGAAATTGCAGATGATTACTCTTCACTACTTAAAATTATTGACACCCCTGCTCGTACAAGGGTGTACCCTATACATATTTACAAGATGTTTGTAGAGTACAAATACCTCGTATACAGAAGAGAGAAAAGGAAAGAAAACATCCGCCTATATCACGTGCAACAGGACGAAGACGACGCAAAGCCTGCGTTCTACGCAAGTCATGGTCTGCTTGCTATGAAGTGCGTGTTTCGTGGAGATGAACTGGCATCTCTGTTGAACGAGGATGAATTAGAAAAGTTAAAGCCCGATGGAACTCTATTCAAGGACCTAGCTGCCAACCGCCTTAAAGAAGGTTTTGTGAACGGAATTAACGACGGAGTTCCAATGTTCGTCCACAAGACTTTCGCTGAATTCTTTGCAGCTGACTACCTCCTGCAGAAAGCAAAAGCCAGGGAGATTCATTATCCATTACTCTGGAAGATCATTGCGGGACCGGATGGTACAGAAGATTACAGTGGTGTTAGGCTGTTGTTCGATGGGCTGGCGTCGGCGTCCTTTCCACTTCACTCTGCTATTATCAACAACGACACTTCGTATTTTGGGCACCGTGTTATCGTAAGGGAAGATATGTGTAAGGTCGATGAACTCAAAAGGACTCCATTGCACGTGGCGGCCATGTATGCTGATGAAACAGTATTGCAGAGGCTTCCAATGGATGATGACCTAATCAGACACGATATCTTCGGGATGACGCCGTTCGCATACGTGCAAAAGCTTCCAATGAGTGACTCTTCCAAAAAGCTTGGTTGGGCGTTTTATGCATATATGTGGCGGTCAATTGAGATAGACAGACTTAACATATTATGCACTCGATGTAGCGAGGAAGCAGTGAAACATTCCGACGCAATTCTACGCACGTGTGAAACCTTGACGGAAAAGAGACGTTTTGTAGAGCGAGCAATACTCACAGCTGTCAGACACGACCTACAGGGCGTTTTGGACATATACCTCAGCTATGTGTCCCCAATAGAAAGAACAGGAGCTTTGGACAGAGAGACCCTGGCTAAGTCGAACGCACGAAAGCTTAGAAGCCCCAGATGCTCTTCGGAGCTTCCCGTAATTGAGGACCTTGATAGATTCACAGGAATACGCAACAGAACTGTTCCTTTCTTCGCAAAGTCCGAGGCTGTTTGCAAAATGCTGATTCCTTACTGCGACATGGGAATGATAGACGAGGACGGCAATACAATGCTGCACATTAGCGCGGAAAGGGGAAACCTGGAAACAACGATGTTTCATCTCGCACATTCGTCCATTCACGTCAGAAATAGAAACCTTGACACTCCTATGCACTTGTGTGCACGTGAACGACGTGCAGAGGTCGTCAAGCTGCTTCTTCCTATTTATGCGTCAGTGAATGTTCGGAACTGTGATCGGGAAACACCGATGCAAGCAGCTGTCGGGGGAAACCCGATGAGTATTTTCGGTTCACCTCAAGAAACTGTCAAACGGTGCCAGTTGGAGACTGTAAAGTTGTTACTCCTGCGCAGTCGCATGGACGACGAACGTCACGTCGGTTTTACCACCCCTCTTTGCCTTGCCTCTGTACGTGGTGCCCTTGACATCGTGACGTTGCTTCTGCCTCACACGTCAGCCCATACGGCTAACTACAATGATGTAACGTGCCTGGATGAAGCTGCACGATACGGAAGGTTGGACGCTGTAAGCTGTCTCATTCCGCACTCTCCTGTCAACTCTCCCAAAAAGTTCGTATCATCAGCAGTGAAGATTTGGGCAAGCTGTGGTAAAAGGAAACTGTTGCAACATATATGGCCTTATTTTCGGCACAGTGACACAAAGCATACACCGAGGATCAGTGAACAGTTGCTGAGTGTGAATGGCGATCCCCGAGGAGAAATTTCGTGTCTGAAACTCCTCCTCCTCCTCTTAAATGACATTGCTGCCGATTCTTATGGTGAAACACTGCTACGTCACATTGCACGGCGTAAGCTACATCCTACGGCACAAATGAATTACAGGAAGCTGCTCCTGCCACATTTAAGTCACCGCGCTAAAGATGTTGAAGCTAAGGGAATGCGTGAGGACGATGGCATGTCTGACATCGACGATTCGGACACGGACGATGCAGACAGGGGAATTGTCAACGAGGATGACAGATCGGTATTGTGCTTTAAAGGAAATGGGGGTGCTGTGGAAGCGGTGGAGTATCACGGTTCACGCTCATCCCTGTGTATTACAGATGACGCTGTGGACGCTCTACCGCTCTTGTGTGCAAAGTCTCGACACGTCGATGCGGTCAAGTTTGTAATTCCTTCTCGTGCTTCAGTACATGTGCCCAATGCGCTGCAATATACGCCGATGCACACGTGCGCTCAATATGGACACCTGGACGTCGTAAAGGACGACGTGTTACTACTTCGCTCGGCAATGAGGACCGCTAGCTCGAACGGTGACACGCCACTTCACGCTGCCTCTAGAAGTGGTGCCCTTCATGTCGTGAACTTCATTTTACCCCACTCGTTCGCCAGTATGAGCAACTTCTCTAGTCAAACGTGCTTGCATCTTTCCGTGCAGGGAAACAGTGTCAACATTATGAAATGTCTAATCCAACACCCCCTCGTCAATTGTCCTGATATCCACGGTGACATCCGTGCGATATGCGTCTCTCACGTCTCAAAGTCTCGTGAGTGAAGAACTGGTCACCTTACTGCCTTATCTTTGTGATCGTGATTGCGACTGTGACGTTGCGAATTTACCGGTGTTCCACGATTTTCCTCGGTATATGGAGTTGCTTTATGGAAGTCTTAAAACGAAGTTGTGTGCGAAACTCTTAATACTCCATTCACACAGGAATGCTATAGATGAGTGGTGTAGAAGAGTGTTGGTCCACTATATGGATGCGCAGGTATTTAGAACACAAGACCCAAATATTGTGCGACCGCATTGAGATGTTTCCTTCTGAGGACGATTGAGGCATGACAGGAGATTATGATCATGTGTTTCACATTTATGATACTCATGATGTCAAGAACCCTTGTCCACTAAAGGCACCCCGCTGATGTCATCCCGGGGTATGTTCAGGAAAAGATCGAAGCATCAACAGTCCTACCGATTTTCCACCATCCTCCAAAATATCTAAATTATTGAAGAAACCGAAGGACACTGTCCTGACGAGCATGTCTGACACCTTTGCGTTTCCCAGTAGAGTTCGCTGGATGTGGGCCCAAAAAGTGTTCTGGATGCGTGTCGACGCAATATTTTGTTGTTATATTGTCAGTTATTGTATACCTGTACCTATTGCATTATGCAGCCAGCTATATTCATTTAATGTATGCCATAAAGAAGCGAACTATTCAGTAACACAGATGTATTAGAAGCCATGGACTGCAGCCCACGTACGAGAGCATATGAACAAGTGGACTATGCAGCGAACGCACAGGACACCACAGGCCGAACTGTTTAAATGAAATAAAGTGTTTTTCGCATATTGATGTAGGTTTCGTTAAAACTATATTCTAACGCGTCGTTCTTCTGCATAAGAATAATTCTGCATACTTGAAGAAAATTGTGTATATGAAGTTAGATGAAAAAAAAATACAACTCGGAAGGAATTTAGAGGTCCGTGTCAACAAAATAAATGTACAGATTACGCCATCGACGTATATGTTTTGGAGGCCACACAGCCTGTCCTTGTGAACGGGCTTCACAACTTGGAATCTTGCCTGCGTGATTCTCTCATGCGATTATCCGCGGAACACCGTGTCCTCCCCAAGCGGCACAATGTACTGAAAGTCGAGTGCAATAGGTGTGGCCGGTATGTGTTTTATCAATGTTCTTTAGTTTCACAAGTCTGTTCAGGGCCTTCCACCTACCCGTCCACCCCTATTGCACTCGACTTTCAGTACATTGTGCTGCTTGGGTCTTCAATGTCCTATCGGGATTAGGTGTTATACTGATACAGCACCACAGGTGGTGGTGGTGGTGATGGCGATAGGGCTTGCCGTTGTCGGCCTCACGTATGTGGGCAACGTCACGACTGACGCCCTGGGGGAATGTGCGTCCTGGGCCGACTTCTAAGGGAACTGTGCCGACAGCACCACAGGACACGTCTATGGATCTGGTAGCCGCCATTGGGAACACGCCTACCCAGGCACACAAAGCACAGAAATTCGCACTTAATCCTGACTTACTCCGGCCCTTTGACCCGCGGCTTATATTCTACTACAGCACGTCTCTGCGCATGAGAGAAAGAAAAGATTGGAGAAAGCACGTGACAAAGCGTCTGCCCAATCACAAAGCAGCAAGAAGGGGATTTTCGCAGATGGGCCATGACGCTATGGTGAAAAAGATGAAGCAGCGGTCGTGATGGTGGTAGTAGTGGTGGTGGTGGTGAAGATGAAAGCGGGCAGCATCACGACTGAAACGCAAGAAAAAAGACAAAAATAAAAGAAAGAAAAATACTACTACATTACACTACAGGCGTGATATGAGCCGCGTTTCCTTCACGAAGGCGACTACAGGTTTTCCCGGCGATTTTAATCCAAGTGCCAGCTAAATTAATCCATGCCCCATAAAGTTTGCATGGCACATGGATTAATTTAGCTGGCACTTGGATTAAAATCGCCGGGAAAACCTGTAGAGCAGCAGCCCGCCGTCGTCGCTCGGCAAGGCGAGTTGCCACCACCAGCGATGGTTTCAGAGGTAGGGATGCTGGGGTTCAGGGGTTGAGCAGCTGTCTGCGTGCTCCGTTGTACAGGTCCCGACAAAAGTTTACGGAACACTGGAGTGGAGTATATAGTCACCTGAGCGAAACGGTTGCCGCAAACTGGAGCAGACAGACTTACAAACAGGTGACGGGGTACTCGACGCACCTCTCAGTAAGTGTGTCCACTCAACGTTCGCCGCAAGGGTGTCGCTGATATCAAGAAATACGTCGCTCTACTGTTCCGTAAACTTTTTTCGGGATCTGTAGGTGGGGCATTCAAGCAGGAATTGGTTTATGGTTTCTGAATCAGTAGAACACTGGCAACATAGGGGTGACTGTGTAAGTTTGAAGCTGTGAACCCACGAAGGCCGACCCCGTGCGGATCCGGTTAAGGATCGTGGCAGTGGCTCTGCTGCGGGTGCGCGATAACAAGAGAACGCGCGGGCGTGGGATATGCACGTCTGGTGGTTAGACTAGATCTGGCAGTGTGCCGGCGACAGTGTCTTGCGGGATAAGGACGGGGCCTCGAGGGGAGAGCTGCCTTGGCAAGTTTATCAGCGTGTTCATTGCCTACGAGGCTAGCGTGTGCCGGAATCCATTGTATTGTGGTGTTTGTTCCTTGTTCTAGGCAAGCTCTAACGCATGTCGGGTGCTCTTCACCAGTACACGACAACAACTTTATTTTGAAGACAGTAGTAAGAGGAGTAGCACTAGTTGCTGGTCGAAACAGTATGGGAATACCGCCGGCTCGGTTTTTCTTGTAGGTGACAGTGGTGAACGGGTCAAGAAGTAAAGTGGCAAGGTTGCCATCGTTCATCTCATCTGTCTGCTGAGGAGCTGCCGGTACCGAAGTGTCCGGGGTGTTATCGGGAACATTCACGGCCTGTGGATTGTCGGGCTCACCAGAGGAAGGGCTCTCTACCCTTTGTCGTTTGGCAGGGCTGGCGGTGACTTGTTGACCTGTGGGAAGTGTCATACAGACGTTGAACATCCCGTCCAGATTACGGTGGAAGGTCCGTGAAACGTAAGATCGCTCCTTTCAAAAGGCTCCGAAAAGGCCTAAGGGCCCCTCCACTTGACAATCTTCACTAGTACAGATTGGTTATCAACATCCGATAACTCGTGAAGTGCTGCCGAGGAATCGGTGAGTATGACTACTTCACTGAGCTTATGAAGAGATGGGGGCCTGTAGCATGGCACATTGTTCGGCAGAAGTAGTAGTAGTTCATTGTTCTGCCGAAGTAGTAGTTCGGCAGAAGTAGTTGGATGAGATGGTGTGAGAGTCAAGTCTTGAAGACCACTGCAGGTTGACAGAAGGAATAAAGTAGGTGCCGGAGGCCAATTCTGGGAACACCGATACGTCAGTATAGATGAAACTGTGGCTGGTGTAGTGATTATAGTAAAGTGGTCGTGGGCTCTGTGGAGTGAGACGACCGCTTAGACGCGTGTTTTTTTCTTTTTTTTTTCTTGGATGCCCCATATAGTGGTAACTGTGGAAGAAATCTCTCCAGGCCGGTGAAAGCGACTTGACATAGTCATACGGGGGTTGCCATTTTGAATTTGTTTCTGAGATAGAACTTGCACAGCTTTTGAGGATGTTTTGTGGCTGAAGTGGCTGAATGAGTTAGCGGAGCTTGTTCAGCACTGCATAAAGGCATCTCTCGGCGTGAATGCGTACTGGCTAGTAAAGTTTCCTCGGTGTCAGACGCCCGCGGAAGGCCTAAAGCGATGCCTAGACCAGTCCGATGAAGTCGCTTGAGGCGCTGCAAGTTGGGGGGGGGGGCGGAGGAGCCAATAAAGGGAAGAGCGTACTTGATGTGGCTTAGTATGAGGGCTTTGTAAAAAGGAAAAGCTGAGGGACCGCGCAAAGAATTGACCAACTTTCATAACGTATTGCCTTCCGCTGTGTGCCGTACCAGGTAGAAGAAGAAGAAGATCCGCATTCTGTGAGTGCATCTCGAATGTGTATGCTTACCGTGTAATCACACGAGCAACATCCTCACGGAATATTCTAATGGAAGAAAAATCAAAACCACTGCTCACAGAGGCAAAGTTCCACTCTCTGTTATGTGAGCATTCACACGGTGCAGAATATCGGCCATGGCGTACTGCGCATTTAGCAGACGACACTTTTAGCAGACGACACCGTCAGGGTGTTTTCCTGTCGTCTGCTACGGAGTATCTTGTGGCTGTGTAGCAGGATATTCCCCACGGTTAGAAGTGTACGTGAAGACAGTGTACGTTGAACGCTCGTGCTCACGTGACAGCAGGAAGCTATGACGGTTTTCGCATCTTCCGCTTCTGGGGGAATGTCGCTCGTGTGTCCACACGGTTAGTGGTGGAAGAAGAAGAAGGAGAAGAATGTGAAAGGACGTTCTACGAAGGGTCATGGCTGATTTCGGAGCTTGCGAAGCTTTCCAGTACAGGGAAGTTAGTATGTGGGAAGAGAAACGCTCATCCACAAAGGTAACTCTCATTTATGTGTCTTGTTTCTGTGTATTGAACTCTGCCCTACACATGCCTGTTTCATTTCCTGTACTTCGTGTTGGAGCTTATCCTTAGTCGAGGCCACCCTGACACGTCACTGAGCAACACGTCATTGCTGACTCGTCAAAACTGAGATCCATAATCATAGTACTGCAAATTTCAGAAGATTCTGAAAGGGAAGCACGGTTAAATTTCTCTATATTCCGCTTTGAGAACTTTACGCACTTTACCACGCATAAAGTCATCCACGGCACAGATTGATACCATTAAAGAGCTGCACGCGAGACGTCCTTCTGCAATCAGCATAGTTTTAAAGTGTCTGGCAAAGATGCAACATTTCAGTTGTAAGCAAACCCGAAGAGCGCATGATAGTACACATGAAAAATCCCGAGTCTGAACACACGAAAGCATGGCAATAGGCCTTTTCAGTCACCTCGTTTACATGGGACCGCTTAAAGCGAACCAAACCGGGTTTGCGGTCGCGGAGTGCACATGTAAACCCCTCTGAGCGCTCCCAAATGTCGCCCAACTTTGTCCGCTTCGGAGGGGTGGATCGAGTCGGTTCGGTAAACGCCTTGGTACACACCGAGTTCCTCTCCTTAGGGGGCGCAGCGTGAATTTCTCTGCCATAGCCATTTATAGGGAGAGTTTTGCCATTCTTCGATATTTTGCCGCCTCATGGGAGGAGCTTATATTTTGACGTCAGACTCGTGGTTGCACCGCCCAGAAAGCCTGAACCCGAGCGGAATCCGCTTAAATAACCTCTTAGTCCGCGCCATATTGATGCTGTCCGCCAGCTGGTCGAGAGCTTCGTGGTCGCGTTGAATGTAATCTATAGGAATAACCGTCTTATGACCAGTGATAAGGGGGGCTTTGTTGCCGAACTGATAGAGTTCAAGGACGAAAGGCTTTCGAAGCAACAAGTACGCGCGTGTCTTCTCTTTTTGGATTGTAAACAACGATCAGCATCAATATGGCGTCGGCGACCGGTTGACGACCGTTTGACGACTGGATAACAATGGAACACGATGAGGGGGAGGTCGTTCAGCCATGACGTCGCATGACGCGCTTTAAGTTAGGCTCCTCCTAATGGCCAAACTCTCTCTATAAAGGGCTCAGTTCTCTGCGCGCGTTCTTACCCTCGGAGCTCCTCCTCTCTCACTAGCTGCCTTCTGCTCCCATCCAGCGCCAGCTGGGATCGCTCCATGTAAACGCGAGCGAACCGACTTGACGTCACGGAGCGCTCCGGAGCGGTCCCATATAAACAGGGCCAGTATAAAGTTCCTGCCCTGCATTTATGCCGTATTGGAGAATGACGCTTTCGATATGCTATCTGACTAGCCATGCGCGGATCTAGGGGTCCAGTGGTCCGGACCCCCCTCAATTCCAGACTTAAACATAGGGCTCAACGGACCAATCCCAGCATGCACCTGGCACTTGCCCATAACGGACCCCCCCTCGGAAAAATCCTAGATCCGCCCCTGTGACTAGCACCGTGTTATATATGTTGAAATTCTGGCTCTACAATGTACAAGTAGCTGATATTAATGTTTACGGCTTTCTAGAGCGTGTAGCTTTAATCTAGCCCCCGTACCGCACTCATATCAACTTTTTCCCAGGTACAGGATTTGGAAAACTCTGAACAAGCCTGCAGGAAAACCTATGCGTTGCTGACATTGGTTCTGCTAATGAGCCTCATCACGAGCATGGCTGCTGCTGTCTGGGTTTTCACAAAAAGTAAACAACGACAATCGCACGGCAGTCAAGACGAGACACCTCCAGCTCCTCAACGCATCTTGCTGCCGAAACTCTCGCCCAGGCCACAGCCTCCTCATGATGACTACGAAGGTGACCCATACGACCTCGAGATGACACCGACAGCAAGTGAGACCACGTCGTCGGTGAACGTTTGCGACACGAACGATTGTCGTAAGGTCCGTAAGTTCATCGAAGCCATTGTGGACACGACGAGGGACCCTTGTGAGGACTTCTTCGCGTTCGTCTGCGGTAACTACAAACAGCCTGCAGGAATGGACGTGGACAACACCGGTCAAGATCTAAGTGCAACTAGCCTGATCCCTGTCATAGTGAAAAGCTTGGAGACCGAACACGTTCCCACTAGCGGGCAGACGGGATTTCAAAAGTCTGCAGCGCTGTACAAACACTGCAAGGAAGCTGACAGTAGAGTATCTGCAGCCACTGCGAGAAATTTCTTGGCAGGTCACAAGATGGACGTGAGGAAGAACATGGCGTTTGATCTCTTGCACACTTTGGTCGAATTTATATTTGAGATAAACATTCCTTTAATATTTCGCTTTGAACCAATGGAGGAAGGCTGCCCAAACTTTGCATTCCGACTAGACTCCGAAGCGATGTCAAAAAGTACTGACATTAGAACAGTTCTGTCTGCAATATACTCCGCACATGTCGGCGAAAAGATAGTGCATAGTATCACGCATGTAGAGAACAAGATTATTGAAGTCAGCGAACTGTCACGAAGAAATGTCGGCCGAACGTCAGACGGCTACGACACCTTTGTGGTGCTTGACCTGTGGGAACTGGGCGTGAAAGACAATGGCGACGCACTTGCTAAAGAATGGACCGCAGCTCTCCAACACTACGCGTCATCCCGTTTGCTGCTGAAGAGGAAGGTAAACGTGTCACGGACCGACGTCGAATTTTTTCATCGCTTATTCGGAAAGGAAAAGAATGTGCCAGAAGACGAACTTAGGTTATTCTTCGCTTGGCGATGTATCCACTACCTTTATGACGTTTCATTTGTGAAGAGTCAGGATTGCTTCTCCGCCACTTTCGACGTCTTTCCCGACGCGGCGATTTCTTCGGCGCTCTTTCACGCACTTAACGAAGAGCGCATTAGTGCCACTAGAGAGATGACTGAAGCGATCGTCGGCGAGATTAAAGAATCTTTCAGAACCACCGCTTGGATGGACCACGAAACACGCACCGGAGCCTTGCGGAAGATATCCATGCTCAGGATCCGCCTGGGATTCGCGCCTAAGCTGAACACCACCGAGAAAATCGACGAATTTTACAGAGACCTCCCCGACCAGAATGGGCCCTTTCTTTCGGACTACTTAGAAGTGAATGCATTTCAGACTAGAAAGTACTGGGAAGGTGTGGTGCACGGCTACTCGGACTATTTCTACGAAGCTGCGACTCCTCAACCGCTGTTCCAATCCAACGCTTATTATTCTCCCCAGCTGAACAGCGTTACTATCCTTCCTTCCAGGCTATTGAGACCGTACTTCAGCGTGGGTGGCCCTCCCGAGATAAACTACGGCGGACTGGGATCTACAGTGGCGCATGAGATCATGCACGGCTTTGACCTGAACGGCCGTCAGTACGACGGCAACGGAACCCTCTCCTCATGGTTCACGCGCAATAGTGCGGAGGAGCTCGATATTCTAGAACGGTGTTACATGGAACACATCATCAACAACGCTCCGAAAGCCAGATCCTATGTTCAGCACCTATACGAGTACCAGGCCGACGTCCTCGGCACTGGCTCCCTCTTGAGGGCATACCAGAAGGCTGCAAGAAGGTCTAAGGTGTATCTCGGCAATGTGAGGGGCCTGACGAGGGATCAGATTTTCTACGTGGCGAATTGTATTCAGTGGTGCGAAGGCAAGTCTGATATTGGTGATCAACTGAACGCAACTCATCCACAAGGAGATGACAGATGCAATGTTCCACTCATGAACTCTGTGCACTTCAGTGAAACATTCTCTTGCCGCAATGGCAAACCCATGAATCCACCAAAGAAGTGTCCCTTCTGGTAATCTGCACATTCGAAATGTCCGCAAACGTACATGATAAACCTTATTTCATTGACGAACCAACAATATGATGAATGTTTTCATTTGTCATCAACTGTTTTCATTTGTAACTTTGTGCATGGGAAAGTCCAACTTCTCATACGATAATTAGGTGCAAGTACCTTGGATGGGGCCAAAAATACTTTGATTCGGCTGCTTACTAACGAATATTTTTTATAAAAAGTCTTTCCTCAGAAGATAAAGATAAGATACAATTAATGTGATGTGGTGATACGCCGTTCACTGTGGAATAACCTTCATGTGCACGATTTGCAAAGCATTGCACATAGCCAACCCGTAGGCTATGCACTCTACGTGCACATATCGCACGTCTGCACAAATTCCTCTTTAATGATACAACCTACAACCTTTCGCTTCCGGCGAGAACACTCGGAAGGGCGGCCTCGCTGTGATATGGGCACCCCGATAAATTCGGGCACCCCGGGTTTGTTTCCTAAAACTGGTGGTCAGTGATTACTACTGCAATTTTTCCACATAAATCAAAATGTCACAACCCCTCTAACATGTCCCACTGAAGATGGCGTCTCCAACGAACACATGCCATGCCACAAAGTTTCTGACATCCAGTATATAGGACCTTTTAATAAATCCTTAATACACTGAACTATATTAGAATAACATCCCAAGCGCAAGTGGTACACGAACAAATTACGAATACAACATTTGCTGCACTATGTTGTCTTCTGATGGATAAAAATATAGCGAGAAAGATTCATTTTGCAATGTCGCGCCCTTAGGTTGGACAGGACTACATAGGATAACAGGATACAGGGTAACACTTTACAAATGAGCAGGTCAAGTGTATAGGTGATTGGAAATTGACTTTCCCAAGCGGGTATCGCCCTGTGGCTATAAGTAAAGGTTGGTTCATTGCTGCGTTTACGGTTGCGTTACGGCAGAACTCAGCCATTGAAGCGGGAGATGCTCTTCGGAAGGCTACTGCACCGACGAACCGCAAGAAGCTGAGCGAACTTCAGCCTCGTCGACACAAGTCATGTGTCGAATCAAATCTGAAAAAAAAATGCACGCATACGCCCTGTTACGCTAGAGGCGCGCTGCTTCGAGCAGAGAAGCGAAGGGAGAGTTTATTGCAGGAACGCAACAGCCACAACGCAAGTATGCGAACGGGGTGACGTGTGCGCATGCGTGAATACGTTCTGTAAGGAAACGCGCGTAAGTATATACAATCCCCTGCATGCAAGCGTAAACGCAGTAATGCGAACCAACCTTTAGTGAGGTATCCGTTCTGCACCTAAAGTTCGTCGTTCCTTTCAGCATACGGAAAGCAGTTGAAGGATCTATGAACTCTATCAGGCTAGCACGCCCGCTGTGTCGGCTCTAGACGGAGATTTTAACTTGTTGGCTGTGACACATTTTATATAGATGAATTCGATAGGTCCGTATCTTCACCAGATATAGCACGCTGCTAGCCAACCATTATCCCCAATGACAACGTTCTGGCTCCTCATTTGTTGATAACGGGAGGCGGAGCCTATTATGTATCAATTATGTACGACATTGTGGCTACGAAATAGGCTCCGCCTCTCGTTTTCAACAAATCAGAAGCGAGTACATTGTCGTTCGGGATGATGGTTGGCTAGGAGCGTGCTATGTGGTGAGGTTCATTTTTGACGATGCCCACTTGAGTGCGGCCAACAACGGCAAGCTACCTCGACCCCCCCCCCCCCCCTCATTTTTAAGAGTGTAGAGAAAGACGTTATGTGTACGTCCCGCCTGATTGGGTACACTCTTAAAAATGAACTTCACCACATAGCACGCTCCTAGCCAACCACCATCCCGAATGACAACGTTCTCGCCCCTGATTTGTTCAAAACGGGAGGAGGAGCCTATTTTGTGCCATGCATAATGGACACAAAATAGGCTCCTCCTCCCGTTTTCAACAAATCAGGGGCGAAAACGTTGTCATTCGGGATGGTGGTTGGCTAGGAGCGTGCTATGTGGTGAAGTTCATTTTTAAGAGTGTACTGCAATTCTTCAAACGACGTAACAATGGGTAGAGGTATCTGGATGGCGGTACGTCTGCTCGCCCGTGTCCGAAAAAAAGTGCGTTTTTGTATTTACGCTGCACACGTTATGAAGGAAAAGTATTGAACAACAAACTGTAAATAAAAATTACGAAGCGCAGAAGAAAAACATTACACCTATTCCACTCGTGACTGAATACCTTCGGATAAGAGTTCTTACCTGCTTTAAGACTTTGGGGCGGATTAGTGTGTCATGCTAAAAGCGCTAACACGATACTTATCTTCTTTTCACCCTTCGTCATTACATACAAGGAACGTTTGTGTCTCGGAGAAAAAAACAAATGCGTTAACAGGTCGACCCTTCGATACGAGAGGGTGTGGAAAGGGGAAGTGGGAGTGACATCTAAGCACACTATTTGATGAAATAATTTATTGGTTGGCAGTTGAGTGCCCCCCCCCCCCACCCAGTTGTGGTCATCTCTTCTGTACTGACTTTCTTTTAGCATTTCAGCAAATTGTCTGTTGCGTACACTGTAAACTGAAAAACACCCTTGTGGGTGTAAATGGCTTGTCCTATAACTGACACCTCTTTTTACACCATATGGTCTTAGAACACCCTTTTCAGAGGGTGTATTCTGTGTTAGTTATAGGACAAGCCATTTACACCAATAAGGGTGTTTTTCAGTTTACAGTGTACGTTGTGCGCAGGTCCACCCTTGTCGGCAGTAAATTTCAACCGGGGCACGAGAGACGAAACGCTCGTTTATTCGCTCGATGTACATGACACAATATCTTGGGACTCAAAAGCTAGGTCTCCCATGATCCAATACCGACGAAATACTTCTTGAAACTTTCGACGACCGTCGCTCTGAAAAGAAGCAAGACCGGATCACAATTCGAAGCAGGTGCAATTGTAATTCGGTGCAGGTGCTCGGGGCACACTTCAGGCCCATATTGCTGAACGATACCCGACTCGACGCTCCGTCTCGATCTCTACGGGTGGAGGAAAGGTCACTCAAGGAGGCCTTGGCTTGGCTTGGCTTGGCAAGGCCAAGGAGGGCTTGGCGCCACGGCAATTCCTCCGTCAAGGTGCTCCTCGAGGAACCGCTCTCGGCTCCAGCCATATACCCTTTGTCTCTGAGACGATTTTCGAGCTCCCTCGGATCTTTATACTTAAAACAGACTTATAGCGAAAAAGATCAATTTGTTATTTGGAACAACGTGCGTTACAAATAACAAAAGATTGTAGGACTTTCAGACAGGTTTCAGGTTTTGCAGGTAAAACGAGTCAACATGCACCCATGTCTTCCGGCCTGGAAATTGCGATTGCGTAACGACACTTGAAGAGAAAGACACCATCGCGGCACACTGAAACGGCTACTGAAAACCCTGTCGACGAACGAACCAGTCTACCTATCACCTGGCATGACCTGGTATCGGTAACAGAACTGAATCGAACCCCCTCAAAATAAGGGTTCCGATCCGTGGATAATTCGAAACTCGACTCGAGGAGCGCCCTCAAGGTAGCCATGACGCTTCGTCTAGAGTTTCAAGGAACGTGCTGCCCTACTTGTTATCGTATTTGCGTTTGATGGAACGAGGGAATATAACTAGTCAACCTTCTGCTCACAGAGTAAGAAATACCACGCCGTCCTTTCTTTGCAGATTGTGCACTGTGCATGTCACATTTCGTATTACTCGACATATCACAGTTCACGATTTTATTCAAAGTATGACTCGCGTGGATTATGTTACAGTGCTGGACAATGTTTTACGGAACACGCTCTGGCCCATTGGTGGTGGTGGTGGTGGTGATGGAAAGAGGGCTTGCCGCTGTCGGCCTCACAGAGGTGGGCAACGTCACGACTGACGCCCCGGGGAATGTGCGTCCCGGGCCTACTTCTAAGGGAACTGTGCCCACATATGTTTGAAAGCGTCTGAGGGAAAACCCCGGAAAAATCCCAGACAGCACAGCCTTCCTTCCTCTGGCGCATTGCTTCCTCAGAGTGACACGCTAACAGCGAATGGGACTCTATGGACTCCTCTATGGACTCCTTTATGGACTCTATGGACTCGCCTAATAGGCAGCCCAGTCAATTGTTTGCAAGTCCGTACGGTACCATTGGCTGCTAGCTTGTCAGTCTAAGGAAGGAAGGTGCTGGAGCGTGCTCCACAAACTTTTCTCAAACACTGAGCATGCTACTGTGAGGATAAGCGTAAAATATAGAGTCCTCACTCTTCAGCAATGGCGTAGCCAGAGGAGGTACGCTCTTAGAAATGAACTTCACCTCATAGCACGCTCCTAAGCAATCGTAATCTCGAACGATATTGTTATCTTCCCTGATTTGCTGAAAACGGAAGGCGTACGCCTTTTTTGTGACAATCATGAACAGCATAAGTGTCACAAAATAGGCTCCGCCCTACGTCTTCAACAAATCAGAGACGAGAACGTTGTCAATCTGGATTATGGTTGGCTAGGAGCGTGCTATGTGGTGAAGTTCATTTTTAAGAGACGCTTCCTCAGACGCTTTCAGTCATATGTTGGCACAGTTCCCTTAGAAGTCGGCCCAGGACGCACATTCCCCAGGGCGTCAGTCGTGACGTTGCCCACATACGTGAGGCCGACAACGGCAAGCCCTTTCACCATCACCACCACCACCACCACCACCATCATTTTTAAGAGTGTAGGTACAGATGATGGTGGCCAGCTTTTTCCAAGGTGACAGTCCGGGCCAAAACTAACGCGAAACAAACGCTGTCACTCGCATACATATGATACTTAGAGCCAATGTGAAAAATATAGTTATATTAAATTCGATGACGTGGGCCAATGACATGGAAGCTCAGGCTTACGTCACCGTGAATTCGAAACTGGATGGGAACACGCCGCTCGTCTATCTGGTTTATCTGATAAACTAATATCAAAAGGCAGATAGGAACCAAAATGGCATTATGTGCTTATAGGCAATTATGTTGTAATGTCACTCGTGCGGCACCACACGAGCATTATTAATTAATGGCATTTGCCTTAATGCCATTTTCTGCTTACTAACTTTGCGGCAAATTATTCGCCCATGCAATGCCCACAATGTCCCCCATTGTTGACGTAGTGTAATAATTTCAGTTTTCATTTAAAAAAAACTTTCTACTGTGCAACACAATGTGGTTCGACAAAATTTGAGCCAGAGGGAGAGTTCTGGGTGTTCAACCCCCCTCCCCCCCCCCCTCCGAAATGATAATATCGTTTGACGAAAGAAATCTCAAGTTGTTTAAAAAAAGTTTATCGACACTAACAAAATAACTTGAGGTGCAGCCACATTGCTTGTTTTGGACTCGGCACATGTTTGCAAATACGTTACCTGACCATTTATTCAGTTACATTAATCCACATGAACATCGACATGATATTATTATGTCCCAGAACATTCCATTAACGTGTTTGACTAGCTTTAATCTTTAAAGAATCATAACTTACATTTCACTAAGAAGGAAGCCGCATCGTTATCATGGCATTTAGCGACATTAGAAAATGACGTGCTTCGTAAATGACGTCATTCGAGACCGGAATGCTGTTAGATGATGACGTCATTTTTTTGTGCCCGTGTGGCTGGATGACACACACTTTGCCCGTAGCGTCTGCACATGCTCACCGGCGAGTACAACTGTAACATCAACATATTCCTGGCATGTCCCTCTGAAGGAAAACTTACATGAAGAAAACACTTCCTTCGTCAATGTCCGCTCTCCAAACAACAGAGATCTCTTGTTTCGGGTCGTTGTTGTCGTGCGTGGCGGCGGAGCAGTCCTGCAGGAGCTTCACGCCTTTCGCTCCTGGCATGAAGTATCCTCCGTATTCCGTTCCGTTCTCGAGGAAAGACTTAATCAGGAATCCTTTGAATGGCAATTCACTCGATGACAGGACCACTGCACTCAAAACACATTTCTGCAACAATACTCATCTCTTCAAGAACAAAACCTTATTGATGATTTTTTGGCCATCGGTCATCACGACAGCAGGTATTCTCAGTGATGGCCAGTAGTTAACTACATGTAGTTAAAGTACCTGATTGTAGTTAAAAAGTTGTTATCAACTACTTACAGAAATGTAGTGGCAACTACTAGTTAAACTACTATTTCGAGTAGTTAACTACAGTAGTTAGGTTACTGCAGGCGCCAACCACTTCCGATTTTGCCGCAAGCTTTACGGCACGATTGTGATTCCGACTTTTACCTTGAGCTACTCGTTTGATGAGAACGGAGGTGCAGAGCAATGGTAGCTGTGCACGTGTACTAAACCTTCACTTTTATCACTGCTTGCGATTCATATTTAGGTGTCCAAAAACACTATAGAATGGAATTGGTGTTGGTGGGCAACGTTAAGTAGTTAGTGATGTAGTTAAAATACATTGCAGTAGTTATATAAAGAAGTAGTTTTAACTACCACCCCTGAAAAGTAGTTGAACTACTAGTTAAACTACTCCATCGCGAAGTAGTTAGTAGCTATAGTTAAACTACTGTAGAAGTAGCTATAGTGGCCATCACTGGCCGTATTCTACTCCATTGCACGTCGTAATTTGGCCAAAGTCACAATGAAATCCTACACTTCCCACTAGAGGTGGCTAAGCACTTTGGGGCATATTGTTCTGGTGAAATTTTTCTGTCGGCCGTCTGGAGTCGGTGTCGTTCGCTTTTTCTCTTTTATCTGTACTTAATATTTTCGATCTCCGTGATTATAAAGTTGCCCTTCTTATGCATAACTTTTTCTACAGGTCTTTTGACAGACAACAACTGAACTTTCAAAATTTCGTTCCACCATATTCCCTACGGAACGTGTCGCATTCTCTTCAATGTTCGGCCTTTCGCTCTAATTTCGGTCATTTCTCCCTTTCTTCTTTTGGAACTAGGTTGTGGAATGAACTCCCACATAACCTACGGTCAACAACTAGCTTTCTCGCTTTCAAGCGCTCTTGCAAATTACACTTTCAACAGCGGCATTAATCTCTTTATTTAGTTCAATGACATGTCCATTACTTCATTGTAGCAACGTACACCGTTTGTGCATATTATATGTATTGATGTGTATCATCTTGTATATTTCCTTGTTACATTATGTGCGGACTACTACCTTTGCATTACCTCTCCCTCACAAGATGTATTTGAATAATATGTTTTCTTGCGGGACCGTTTAACAGGGTTTCCCCCTCACGGTCCCTTATCTCAAGTGTGTTCCTGATTTTGTGTAGCACTAATAAACAAATAAACAATAAATGGATTTCACCGTGGACAGCGCAACTCCGTCATAACGAAAGATTACTTGGAAAACCTAGCTGGGTCTAAGCACGGTTTCACCGACGCTGGTTAACTCTGAACCGAGATCAAAAGTTGCCAAAACTCGAAGTTAAGCGCTGCATTCTTTTTTCTTTTTTTCTTTTTTTCACAATCGTTAATTGGTGCCTTCATGAAGGTTTCAGTGACAATTGTCGCGTTAAGAAGCTGTCCTCTTACTCCTCTTCGGGCGTTCCGAGTTTCCTGCTCCTGGAGCAGGCTACACTCACTGTGCTGCCGTTTCTTCCCTTCTCTCGTTATACTCTCTCTGATGGACTGGATTTGGCCATGGATGCCTTTCGCATCCAAACTCATCAGCGACTGTATAGGACTCCCGAACCCTGTGCAGTTGTATTATTTTTGCAACACATAGCCCGCGAGAATGGACAAGTAGTCACCGACTCAAAAGCTGCACTGCAAGCTATGGAGAACGCGGGCACCCCTAGTGACGGTCGCTTTAATGGCTTCCAGCATGTTTACGAAGCAGGGCATGGGCTATACTTCTCCAATGGGTTCCAGCCCATTGTGGTGTGCGTCGTCGGGAATGAACATATGCTGACGGCACTGCACAAGCGGCTCTCTCATCTATAGACTCTAAGAAAAAAAGGAGTAAAACGGGAAGTAATTGCAGCTTCTACTTCCCTAGATTGCAGTTACTCCCTATTTTAGTCCCCTAACCCGACATTTACTCCCCAGGACTGCAAACTGTCACTGAACTTCGCGAACGGTCTCCTGAATGCAACAGTCTACGTAAGTATGTGTCCTTGGTCAATTTGACGGCATAACGCTGTATAACTCAGCCAACGTAGCAATTTTCCAGCCACACAGAGTAAGAAACAGTTAGCGTATCTTTCTTCGCAAATTGTGTCCTTTGTATGGCGCAAGATCTTATATATAACTCGATATATCACGGTTGACGGTCTGCTTCAAAGTATTTTCATGCATGCACACGAATTATGTACCTGGGACTCTTACAACGGCGCGTGAAATGCAGTCTCCACTCTGTCACATTCATTTACTCCCCTTCATTTACTCCCGAAAGGGACTATTTTTTGTGGCAATGCATTTAGTCCCCAAAAGGAGTAAAAGTACTCCTTTTTTTTCTTAGAGTGTAAAAGACGAACGAGTATTGCACAGCTCCGAGGAGTCCCATTCTTCAACGACAAATGGTACCCCTGTCTTTCCGCCAGTGGTCTGCACTGACATTCTTCTCCCCCCCTCCCCCCTTCCATCTATACGCTTGACAGAAGTTATCGGCCTCCTGGTGGTGCTAGGAAACACTTCGCGCCAAAACGCTGCATTAATTCGTAGGATGCGACTCAGTGTGACTTGTATACAGCTCAGTGGCGCCACCACTCGCGATGCATTGGATCTCCATGACTCCGCCACACGACCTACTAGATCATAATGACCATGTCATAATCAGCAAACCCTATGAGGAACCCGTCCGCACGATCCGCTAGGGGCGCTACTCGTCTGCACGCGAGATCTGCGTCACGACTGGACGATGGAAATTTGAATTCTGAAGGCGCAGAAGCGTATGTACGACTACCGTAGCAGACGACAGCAATAGCTCCTACGAAAACGCGTAGAATGATGATGATAATCAACCTCAGAATGAAACATCTGTGGAACGTCCACCGCTTGTACAGAAATACTATGGTAAGCTGATGTACAAAGTATTGTAGAAGTTGAGGAAGCAATAACTGGGACGATCAGTAGCGCCACCGCTACCTTCTAAAAATGCGGCGCTCGGAAGGAGTGCCTATGACATGGTCGTTACAATCTAGTAGGTCGTCCTCCGCCACTGCGGTGATCGGGAAGATCTAGCGCACATCCTTCTTCATTGCCCGCACTGCTGACCTTTCCCAACTACACTCGTCGAGTTTAACATGGCATTCCTCGCTTCCCGACTGTCGGGCCCTCACCGGCGTCAAGTCACCGATATGCGTGGTTGGATAAAACAAACGACATCGGTACATGTGTACATCGTAATTCACGGTGTCTGCAACGCTTCACCCAGGGCCGGCGTCTGCTTTTTGGTCCTGGGGGGGGGGGGGTACACTCCGAAATTTACGACCCCCGCCCGCGCCACACAACTTCTCTGTGCAGGCGTTCCGCTGGTGATCCGTAACTAAGCACATGATGCCACGAAACGAAACAAGGCACAACGGAATGGTTGAAAAGCGTACCATACGGCATCCGTGGAACCTTTGATGTATTGTGTTTTGAAGGATAGGCTTGCACATAATGCGTTAATATACAGGGTGTTTGCTCTAACGTGTCCAGAAATTATATTTAAAGCGAGCGATAAAAGAAAACCAAGTGCTACTTTTCTGCTACTTGAGTTAAGAAACAGGTACCGGTTCACTAGTAGCACCTGTTTCTTAGTCAAGTAGCTGAAAAGTAGCGCTCGTTTCTCTTTTATCGCTCGCTTTAAATAAAATTTCTTTGACACGTTAGAGCAAACACCCTGTATATGACAATGAAAGAATGGCTAGGATGCAAGCGAGCTGGCATGGATGCGAGCGAGCAGACACAAACACGAAGTCTCAATTCTTCAAGCCTTGAACTTCCTGTTTGTGTCTGTCCCTTCGTGTTCCCTAGTCTCGGGGTTTTACATCATGCATGCACCCTGTATATGCCTTGCAAATGCCACACTTGTGACCGGCTATACCAATGCGGCAGAGCCTTACGAACCACAGACAACTGCCGTCGCTTTGTAGGACGCCAAACGCCGTGAACTCCTAGCCATCTGGCCGTGTCATTTTTGCGCCCCCTCGGCGGCCGTCTGGGGAGGGGGGATTGCCCCCGTCCTGCCCCCCGTAGACGCCGTCCCCGGCTTTACCCACCTAGGATATCGTCGCCTTTTATGAAGTCGACCCGAGTCTGATTCAAATGCAGGTGTCCAGCATCGTCAGCATTGAACTGAACAGCACCGGGATGTTTGGGCCTAGGGTCGAAGCATCTGGACTCCGGGGCACCGGTGGGAAATCCGTGCACGGCAGCATTCAAGGCAAGGACAAAGAGTGCAGTCCACATAGCGCTGTTCTGGACAGAAGGAATGGCTTGGTGAGGGCGAGCTGTTCTACACTCTAAAAAATAAAACTCCTTTTTAGGTGTAATCGGGATGTATTTGGCAGTGATGGCCAGTAGTTAAACTACTAGTTAAACTACCTGATTGTAGTTAAAAAGTAGTTATGAACTACCTGCAGAAATGTAGTGGCGGCTACTAGTTAAACTACTGTTTTAAGTAGTTAACTACAGTAGTTAGGTTACTGAAGGCGCCAACTACTTCCGATTTTGCCGCAAGCTTTGCGGCACGATTGTGCTTCCGACTTTTACCTTGAGCTACTTGTCTAATGAGAACGGAGGTGCAGAGCAATTGTGTCGTGCATGTGTACTAAATCTTCACTTTTAATGCGTGTCTATAGTGAAGCCCCATTTGCTGTGAAATAATTCTGCAACTTCGTTTATCGCGTAGGCACAGAAAGAATTTCGCCGCAAGCTTTGTATTTGACGATCGTAGCAATGGCTTGAGCCAAAGTTTATCATTGCTTGTGATTCATATTTAGGTGTCCAAGAACATTACAAGGAATTGGTGTTGATGGACAACGTTAAGTAGTTATAAATTTAGTTAAACTACATTGCAGTAGTTAAAGAAGTAGTTTTAACTACTCCCCTGAAAAGTAGTTGAACTACTAGTTAAACTACTCAATCGCAGAGTAGTTAGTAGTTATAGTTAAACTACTGTAGAAGTAGTTAGTGGCCATCACTGGCTATTTGGGGTGTATCAATTGGTTTACTCCTTTATTACACCCTCAAGAAAAAGAACATACCGTGTTCTTGGTCTGAAATAGGTGTAATTAGTGTATGTCCCGCTCTGCAGGGTGTAATTTTGAGAATTGGTGCGAAAAAGGTGTAGTGGCCATCAAATTTCTAAGGCTTCGCTACGACAGATCTGGCAACAGTGTGCTGTTTACTCTGTGTGCTGTTTACAGCTATGGCGGTTGGAGTTAGTTGTGGTAGTTTTCGTGTTCTTTGGGGAGGTCGTTTGGTGAACTACAGGTCGTTTCACCATCTGAGTTTAGTATGACACTGTAAGGATTATGGTTCCGGGCCTCGAACGGATGCAAGCAACAGATGCGCCGTGCCCATCTGATCGACTAACTTGTGCGAACGTCTCGCTGCAGCGTGCTCTTTGGTAAGTGTTGTCGGTGTATTTTGTCTTGTTTGGTTGATTGAGGTGCCTTTGAAGCGGGTATTTTCAGATTACCGTAATTTCACGCGTATAAGCCGCACCGCAGATAAGCCGCAGGACGCGTTTTTAGGGAAGTTTTGAAATTTTTCTGGCAGATAAGCCGCACTCGCAGATAAGCCGCGGGCAATACGAGACGACTGATTTGTGCGACAAAGGAGACTATAGAGAAGGCCGTAAACCCTGTGGTTCACAGTGTACAACAGAGGAGGTCAGTTCTAGAATTCTACGACGATCGGATTGTGCCCTTGTTGAGCGTTTTTCATGGACTGATGGGCCAGTGGCCTTCCAGAAGACACAAATCACTGTCACCACTTTCCTTAAAGCTGCTTGGGGGAATGCACCAGGAAGATCAATCTACTCGAATGTGGACCCGTCCCTGTTACGCACTGTTCGTGCACTGGCAGGGCAGTGTTGTTCCAGAGACACCTTTTCGAGGGAGCCCTTTCGTTAAAATTTGCCTATGGGGAAAATACCTGGAAAAAATAGTCATCAGATAAGCCACACCGGTGGATAAGCCGCAGAGCGCCCGTGAGAAAAAAAAATCGCGCATAAGCCGCGGCTAATACGCGTGAAATTACGGGACGTTTGAACCTTAAGGGGAATGCACTGATTAGATCAGATAACAGTGCGCGTCGCGTTGTAACGGTCACATGTGGCCGTTAGGCAAAATCAAGAGGTATACGTAACAAACGAATTTGGTGCAATTTGTGGTAGCAAGTAAAGCAACTGGCAAGAGTCAACGACTCAAGAGGCGAGAGGTATAGCGGGCAATGAAACCACAATGCCACAACCTTCTGGTTTCAGGTCAGATGAGCTGACTCAATGGCTGTGCGTTGTCTTCTGAACAGGGCCCTGGCGAGTTGGTTTGTTGGCGATGTCAGAATGGTATGATTGGTAGTACACTTGACCAGAAATCAGAGAGGTATGGGTTCGACTCTCGCTACCGACGCTTCGCTGACCCTTTACCGATTGCAGCTTTTGTAGGGATATTAGTCTTTTAACTACACTATTAACGATAAACGATGCTTTATTGCAACTTCCAGATAACGAACACAATCAGGGGGAAACCAAAAAGCAGCACGAGGCTGCTTGACAAGGGCATTACCCCTTTAATCGTCGCGACGGCATCCAGCGAATGAACAAAATCATCTATGTAGTGTGAAATATAGAACGCTATTTTAAAACTAACCTTTAAACTACCTAATCTTTAAACACAACCTTTAAAACTAGCACAACCATGACAAAATACTACAATGTGTGCGGTTCGGTATGTACAATACTGCACAATACTACACAATACAATATGCACAACACAATACAATATACACAATATACACAATACACTATGATTGCGTCTTTCTTAATTTCTACGTTCTTTTAGTATAATCGTCTGATTTTTAACTAGTCACAATTTTACCATGGTTTTGGCGTATTATAGCTTGAGTTGCTTTTGCGCCAATAAAATTCAATCATCATCATCATGATTTACCGATTGCCTTACTTTCTATCTTGAGCTGCTTGCATGTTGACGAGGACTGTGTTTGTGTAGTCTTAATCCTTCTCTAGCCTCATCCATCTGCGTAACTATCATGTAATTTGTGGTTCGCCCTTAATTTCATGAGGGCATTTTCTCTTGGCCTCACCGTAATATCTTCATCTTCGTCGCTATGTTGGTGGACACTATTATGTTTTATATTGTGCGGTGACTACATGGTAATTCTTACTGCAGTGCATGCAGTGTATTATAGGTAATCCAAATGCAATTCCATGAAATTGAAAATGAAATTCCATTGTCAAATGAAATTCCATTGTCATGTGGGTCCATGTATCTGGGCCAAACAGGAAGGTGTTTAAATGTTCGATTGAGAGAGCACAAGTATAATCTATCTGCACGTTCTGGTAAACTTTTTTTACATGTGAGGGATTGTGGGTGTCTACCTTTGTTTGGTGACGCGCAGATAAAGGGCAGGTTCTCTGATAGCAGGGAACGGGAAATCTGGGAAGCTTTTTTGATAGCGGAGGGGGGTGACAAGTGCGTCAGCAGCGCTTCCATTGGGTTGACAACGAAGGAAAGGGAATTCGTGAGCCCTTTTAAGGAACGGTGTTGTTGAAAAATAAATGTTGTTAGTGCGCTCTGTGTGTCCGGTGTCCTCGTGTTTTTAGCGCTTTTATTCTGCCAGGTAATCCAAATAAAGAATATGCCTGTTATTTTAACCGTTGTGTTTCTGTTGCCCTCGGCTTAACACCCTTACTGAAGGGTGTTGTCTTGCCTGGGGGTGTAGACATACACCAAAAAGGGAGTCAGTTAGGGTGTCGTCAAAGTACACCCAAAAAGGAGTTATATTTTTTAGAGCGTACTGCCCCACACTGTTAAATTCAAAACGCCCTTTTAGGTATGATAAGGGAGTAATCAGGGTGTATCTCTACGCCTACTCCCTTTTTACACCCTCACTGGAAGGACTGCTGCTGTGTCTGGAGGGTGGGAAATGGGTGTGATAGCTATGTGGAGACATTTTTGGTAGCAGTTTTGCACTCATGGGTGTAAAAAGGGTATAAACAAGCAAAACAGAGCCAGCCCTGCAAGCGTACCATACAGGATACCTCCTGTTCAAAGAACGTGCAGATACAGCACTAACTTTACGACCAGAACTTAAGCAACGAGTAGGTCTTTTTGTGTATGATGATTCACATGCGACATTTCTGCATAGTCGGTGAATGTAATGATGTTCAACTGAACAAAGCTGTCCTTTTTCCATTTTCATGTCCTTGCAGAGACAGTCTAGGAAAAATACACCCTTTTTTGAGGGTGTAATGTTTACTAGGGGTGTACATTTACACCTAAAAGGGTGTTAGTTATCGAACCCTTCAAAACACCCAAAAGGGTGTAAAACGCTGGATTCAAAACACCCTTTTTGAAGGGTGTATTTTTTCTTGTGGGTATTTATTTACACCCTAAACGGTGTTAGTTATGGTATCGCGCGATTACACCCTAAAGGGTGTTCAGAATTTAACAGTGTGCAGAACGGCATTAGTTTGGGGCTTACGTCACGAAACTACGATAACGTGTAACAATACAGTGGTCGCCAGTTCGGTTGTACCAAAGTAATGCTAAAGAAGGGGCCTACCAGGGACTGTGTTGTCTGAATTTTTTCCTGCACTTTCCAGGCGATTCGGGTGGTGGTTGTTATGCAAGCTATATATGCGTAGTCGGCCACGCCCAGGAGACGGGCAACTTCACGAACACCGACCGCGTCCGCACGTTCTGTGCGACGGCGCGGGTTCTGAAGAAAACCTAGAGATGCGAAGCCCCGGAAAAAAAAACGGAAATTTTGGGGAAAAAGCAGGTTATTTTTTGTTTTTTTCCTCGTCTCCAGAAAAATTGCCCAAAATTTCCAGGCATTTTTGAATTTTACAATTCAAATGAATTGAATTTGAATGAAATTCATATGAATGAATATAAATGAAATTCAGATGAATTTGAATTTTACAATTCATTTTTGAATTTTACAATTCAAAAATGTAAATTTTCGTGCATTCGATGCGTTCCATCCCGCCAACAGTGCCTTAGGTGCCTCTAATCCTGCAACAACCACCAACATAGAGCTCCGTCTGGCTGCTCCAAGCGATCGCCATCGCGTTCACGTAATGTCGGAGTTCTGATCGGAGTGGACGGGTTGTTCCAATTACCTATCGCTGAGTAGACAGCTGTCTCATGGGATGCTCTGCTCTGCAGTTACGCCTAGAGGGTGAACACTACTAAAGTTTCTAGCTCATTGTATGCTGTGGTTTGGCCGGCAATGCTTCGACTCAGCGGTAACTGTGTTTGGTTCCATTTTTGCCAATTTTTCGGAAAAAAAACTCGAAGAAAACAGTTTTTTTTTTTTAGCGATTTAAATTTTCCGGAAATTTTACATCTCCAGGAAAACCTAGGGAAAATAACCAGACAGCACAGCCCGCTCCCGGATTCGAACCCAGGCCACCTCCCAGTCCAGGAGCGGTACAGTTTTCCACGAAATTATAGCGGGATACTATACTAGCCCACAACCTATGTTATAACTACGGTGATTGGTGTCTTTGTGTCACGTGACAACAATGATGGGAGTACCGCACAGTCGGTATTTTGCGTCACTCGCAAAATATGGCGTGTCTAAGCAAGTTGTGTCCTGCAAGTTTCGTCGTATTAAACGTACAAGGGCACACATAACACAAGCCGCCCAGTTACATAATTCAGTCGAAAGATGGCAGTTCAAGAAAAAGCTGCTCCCACAGGTTGTGCCTTTTGTTCAACTGATGACATCATTCCCCAAGCAGCACAATGTACTGAAAGTCGAGTGCAATAGGGGTGGACGGTATATAAAGTATCAATGTTCTTTAGTTTCACGAGTCTGTTGAAGGCCTTCCACTTACCCGTCCACCCCTATCGCACTTGACTTACAGTACATTGTGCTGCTTGGATCAGTGGTCCACCAAGTTGATGACGTTGCGACAATTGGTATAGCGAGGAACTGGGAACCAACAAATGCTTTATTGTCGAAGAGCTTTCTTCCAGTAGATGAAACAACGCCAGTACACAACACGAGAGACGGACAATACAACCGATGCCTCACAACTGCTTCATCTCTCTTGGGTTCTGGGCTGGCGGCATTTCATCCACTGGTCCTACGCCCCAAATACCGTCTTAGAAGAGCTCTGTTCACCATAAATTTCGTCGAGAACCGTGAAATTTGGCGAAAGCGTTAGGGGAAAGCGTAGGGGAAAGGGTAGGGGAAAAAGACGTATGGCGTAGGGTTCCGCGTTTTCGACTTTAATAGAAAATCACCGAAAAACATGCGCCGGGTAAGTTTTCCCTCATTCGGTTTTAATCGAAAAACCCCGAATACAGAGGGACATTCCAGGAAATGAGAGAGATAAATTGCTACACACGCCCAGCAAGTTATTGATACAGATCAGAAAATTGTACAGAAATACGATGGTTGTAAAAAAAGTTCGCTTGCTTTTTTTCGTTAACCGTAAAACGCCACCGCAGCGAATAACGCCTTGTTGAACGAGTGTCGTGTGGAAACTACACTGTGATTTCTATTCGCCGATAACTGCCGGGTAAACCGTGTACTCGCCAGGAAAAACATCGAAAAACGCCGATTTCGTGAAAATCAATAAACATGGAAAAGCATACGCCGAATCTGTCCAAAAATAAAAACCGAAAAAAGCGGAACCCTAGTAGTCGGCTAACAATGCATCACTAAGTTTGGCTGTGCTGCCTATATATTGCTATTTCTACACAAAATATAGAAGCGAGTCATCTAATAATTCTGACTAAGTTAAGACGGTAGGTAAATATGACCTCTATGAAAATATGTGCTCTTCAGCTGAACGTCTGCCCTTAGTTTAATTCCGTGCACTCTTAAAAAAAGTGTGTACTTTAACTCCTTTTTTTTGCCACATATATAACACCCCTTTTGGAGAGTACAATCACTCCCAAAAGGGTGTCTCCTCACTCCATCAAGGCAGTAGCATAACACCTTTCTCCCTACTGTAGGGCAATATTTCACTCCTGCAGGGAGAAGGTGTTATGCTACTCCCTTGAGGGGAGTAAGGAGACACCCTGTTGAGAGTAATTGGACTCTCCAAAAGGGTAACTAGACAAAAAAGTTGAGAACTCCGACTTAACATAACAAAATAACAAAGTTTACTCAGACGTTTCGTCCGTCATGCGACGGACATCATCAGTGCCAAACACCAAAAAGACCAAAAACACCTTCCAAAAGGGTGTTATATATGTGGCAAGGAAAGGAGTTAAAATACACCTTTTTTTTAAAGAGTGTGGTAGCGCCACGAAGCAACTGTGGCTATGAGGAGGAGGGTATAGACGTGCACAGATGGAAAGAGGACAGTAGCAAGGAGTTGGGAGACAGGGAGTCAGCATGCGTCTTGAGCCGACCAAGAGTGAAAGAAGATAACGTGCAGTTTTATGGAATAAACCTCTACCCGAGAAACGTCATCATGACGTTGGCAGAGAGACTGAAACCGAAACAAATCGGAAGCGGCGGTCAGGGTTCCACGAATGGGCACTTGTTCACTGCCTCCCATCCACAGCCGAGACCGTGACTTTCGGGAGCGACCTCGTTGGCCCATTAGCTTGGAGCGTAGTTCAACTCTACCAAATTGGTGGCGCTGTCGAACACTATGACGTCACTTGTTTACAAACAGGGAGAGGTCTATAGGAAATTGGGTACCCACCGTGTTCCGTTGCGGAGGCGCTTCACTTCCGTTGTATTCACTTCGCGTGGCTCTATACAACGCTGTTTCAGCTCGCGCTAAAACAGGGACGAGTAAATCTTCAGTGACACTTTCCTGCTCGTAAAGCCCAGCTGCAGACGACGGCGTGAAAGACGAGAACAAATACATCAGGGACGCGACGAAAGTTGAGCTCGTATACATATTCTACAAAGGCGTGCTTATTTGATTGAAGTACAGTGTAGTACTGGAGATCTCGACTCATTCATTAGTTGCACCCTGCATGGTTTTCGTTGTGCCTCTTGGTCATCTCTTGCTTCATGTCGCTACACTGTGGCACTCAGACGGGACGAAGGGCGGTTAAAACAAGGAGCCAAACGTATATCTGCAAACTCACAACTGACAGGAATTTATTTGCGCGGGTATATTTAAACAATCACAAGAAAGATAGGTGGCGCACTAGCTACACAAAATTTCACTCACACTACACTCCCTTAGTGTGGCCCCACATGAGCCTGGAAGGTCAGCTCCGGATTCCACGTTTAGAAACTCTTTTTCTACATCTCCTGTTTGAATTTGTTCCGTTTTTTTATATTCTTTTCTATTCACGTCGGTCTCCTCGAATAGTTTGTCCCGGCTAAGTCAGGTATTCCAGCCTTTCTTATTTTCTTCTTTCTCAGTTGTCTCGCGACGTAAACCCCCAATAAACCTCTACCCGAGAAAAGTCATCATGACGTTGGAAGACAGAACGAAACCGAAACCGAAACCGGAAGGGGAGAGCTGGTTTCCACAAATGAGCACTTGTTCGCTACCTCCTATGAACCGAAGGTCGCGTCCCTTTCAGGGATCATCGTATTCCACTCAAGACCGTGGCTTTCGGGCGCGACCTTCTTGGCCCCCATAGCTTCGAGCATGGTTCAACTCTACCAAACCGGTGGCGCTGTCGAACACTATGACGTCATTTGTTTACAAACAGGGAGAGGTCTATTATTATTATTACTATTATCTTTTCTTCTTCTTCTTTTTTTTTTTTTTTTGACAGCGACAGTTGTTAAGGTAGTGATGCTGGTAGTAGCCCTAAACGCTGGTAAAGGCTCGATAAACCTCCACCCGAGAAACGTCATCATGACGTTGGTAGACACACCGAAACCGAAACAGATCGGAAGGGGAGGGCTGCGTTCCACGGACGGGCACTTGTTCGCTGCCTCCTATTGGAAGAAAAGTAGGACCGAAGGTCGCGTCCTTTTCAGAGACCATCGTAATCCCCTCAAGACCGTGGCTTTCGGGCTCAACATTGTTCGCCACTAGCATTGAACGTAGTTCAACTCTACCAAACTCGTGGCGCTGTCGAACATTATGACGTCATTTGTTTACAAACAGGTAGAGGTCTATTTTCCGAAGGTCCTGTCATATGTACGTACGTCGCATCGGCGGAAACCCACCGCGCGCAGTTTTCCTTTTTCTTCTTTTCGATGGAGCTACTGAATGTCTTAAACCAAAAGCAGTAACAAACACGGACGTTAATGACGGAGAGTTACTCAGGGAAAACACGAGACAGCCACAGACGCTGGTAGGATTCGAACCACTCACCTCTCAGTCTTCAGCATGACCTTTCCTACCACTAAAGATCCATTTCGCTTTACTGAATGCACTTTGTCACAGCTAAGCGAATAATTGCTATGCAGGGAACGAAAAACCAGCACTTGCACTAACGAATCGGCGAATTCTTTAAAACATGTAAGTTCGCGGGACGTTTTCGCTTCCTTCCTTATACGCTTTGATTCTTTGCTTTAGCATTTTACATGCGGCATAAATAGCCCCCGATTTTTTCCTCCCGAATTTGAAAAATCATAAAACCCGAAAACGAAAAACCCTAAGTGGGAACTATATATATAACGTCTATACTCTTGGCTGGCAGTCCAGTACAGCGTGTTGCTTCCTTTTTCTTGTTAGTCCTGCGACTTTAGTCGCCGCATTGAGAGCTTTATTTATTTATTTATTTATTTACATATACTGCAGTCTCAATGAAGACTATTCCAGGAGTGCCTGAAAGAACTGGTTAGAAGGTAGCTCGCGAGCAGAACCTTCAAGAGCATTCCAATCATCAACACATCTTGGAAAAGAAAGCTAAACTTAAAGCAATCAACTCTATAGGAAAATGGAAGGATATTTAACGCATGCGCACACATATTTAACATTTTATCGGTCTGAAGTACGAGCCATCAATCTGCCCAAATTTTAACCTTCTTTTTCTCTCTCTCTCTCTTTTACTGTATCCCAAGCAGCACAATGTACTGAAAGTCAAGTGCAATAGGGGTGGACGAGTATGTGGAAGACCTAGAACAGACTCTCGAAACTAAGGAACATTGATAAGACACATGCCGTCCACCCCTATTGCACTCTACTTTCAGTACATTGTGCTGCTTGGGATAGTACCCTCCTGGTACTCTAAGGATACCACATTTCACGCGACAGGACACACTCTACATGGACATGACCAGGACTTCTGTTGGGGCGGAGACCACAGGACGGACTCCGCGCACGTGAACAACATTTACGCAGTGATCGAAGAAACGGGGGTTCGGATCATGTTACTTTGTCGTGTAGTGTACTTCTTTTTTAGCGAGTGTTTCCGTCACAATGATGAGAGTTAAGCTAAGTCAAGCAAGATATATGTGCATCCTGAAGAACCCATATTGCGTTTCCCATCCAATATTGCGGTGATCAGGGATTGTTGTACAAGAAATACGGAGCCGAGCACGGAAAAAGAAAAATATTACGCGTGTCGTTCCATAACCGATATTTAGCCCAATTCGATACCAGCATATTATTCTCGATTGGAGAATCATGGCGTGCGCTTCCGTTGGCAGCAACACGTTCGGTAATATAGCGTTTTCTGTTACCACTTACTTGTTTTTTTGCTCGTTCTTCAGCACTTGCTTTGTCGATTGACCTACATACATTGCTGCATATATGCTGTCCGAACAGGCTATTCAGAGGAGGTTACTACGAAATCGCTGCGTTAATCCTTAGGCAGGTGAAATGAAAGGGTATTTATTTTGTGTTCCATGAAGCAAAACGAGTATAACAAAGTAACAAAGTGTAACGAGGTGGCATTCGTTAACGTCAGTGGCTTTCCAAGCCAATGTAGTATTTCTTGACGTTTTCCACAACTGTCGCCCTGTGAAAAAAAGATAAGCAATGGTAAGAATCAAATCTAAACGCTGTATGTTTACGTAAACGTGGAAACGCATTGCGACAAGCACTTTCGTATTGTTCAGCCTTTCAGTTCACACTGTTCTACCCTTTTTGCTATTATGGTATCCTTATCGGCATACCTGGGTAGTAGTGTCATTACTGTAATGAAAGTACTGTACTGAATTACTTTTCCTGGTAATTTGTAATGTAGTGCATTACTTTTGACATTATGTAATTTGTAATGTAATTTAATTACATTTGGGCAGTAATTTTAATCACATTACTCATTACTTTTTACGAAAGAATCGAGTGTGTGTTCTGTGTTTGCACTTGCCAGACAGCTGGGGACCGGCGAGTTAAAAGAATTCCAACGCCCACTATGAACGGGGATCGACGCACTCAATCGGCACGGAGAACGTCAGTTCCCTTCGACCAGCCAATTTCCTTACTTAGGGCACCCACAAACAAACGTTCTTCAGTCAACGGTTTGTAGCCTTGGAGAATCATTGTTTCCGGTCCCCGTCCTCCAGACAATCTTACAAAGCATGACATGTATGCCAATAATGGCAGAGTAATGACATTGTAATGTCATTACTTTTTCGTAGTAATTGTAATGTAATTTCATTATACTTCAGTTGCAGTAATGAATAATTTAATTTAATTTAATTCTGGCTGGAGTAATGAGTAATGTAATTAAATTACACTTTAGAATTAATTTACCCAGGTATGCTTATCGGTAAACCTTAATGGAATTCCTGTGGAATGCATTGAAAGGAGGAATGACCACGGTCACCGTCATCCACGCACGCAAAAATACCTAGCAAACAAAAGTTGCTATGTTACAATTTCGTGCCGTCGAAACGGACGTGGTATTCCTGCTGGACAAAATTGCATTTCGTATGTCCGCTGATAGTGTCTTATGTCTCGTAGAGTGTTCATTTTCTGTTCCCATGTTAGCACCAAAGGCCGCAAAGCAGAGAGAACACACCAAACGTAAAGCACGCAATGCGAATTGCCCGCGTCAATCCACACCGTTGACGGTTTCCGCTAACCGCCGCCTGGTGGCGGTATGGTAGGTTCTCCTCGCGAATAGCCACGAGAGTTTCGGTTTTCGTGGTGCCAATTTTCTGCGCATCTGTCACCTCCCTTCGTTGTAAGAACTTGAATGCAAGTTCGCATCGACGCAATAACGTCATCTACATTTGTCGGGTATACCTTTGGGCTGAGTGCACTCTAAATACAAAACTTCACCCCATAGCATGCTGTGCACCAACCATTGCCACGAATGATGCTATGACTTCTGATTCGAGGAGAGAGAGAGAGAGGGGCGTACGCCCTTTTGTGGCAAATTGGATATGTGGTAATTGCCACAAAAAGGCGTACGCCTCCCTCTCTCTTCGAATCAAAAGCAATAACTTTATCATTCGCGGCAATAGTTGGCGCAAAGCGTGCTATGCGGTGAAGTCCTGTTGAACGAACTCATGCACCCTCTACGCATCTCCACCCTTCATCCTCTATCGTCCACCCGTCTTTCTTTTTCTTTTTTTTTCTTTTTTGCTATGGTCGTGACGATGCCCACTTCTGTGTGGCCAACAACGGCGAGTCGACACTGCCATTCCCCCCTTCCTCTGTTTTTAGAGTACACTCTTAAAAATGAACTTCATCACATAGCACGCTCCAAGTTGGCTCCAAGCCAACCATCATCTCGAGTGACATCGTTCTCTCACATGATTTGTGGAAAACGGGGGGGCGTACGCCTTTTTGTGACAATTAACATTTCTGCATAAGTGTCACAAAAAGGCGTACGCCTCCCGTTTTCAATAAATCAAGGAAGGGAACGATATCACCCGGGATGATGGTTGGCTAGGAGCGTGCTATGTGGTGAAGTTCATTTTTAAGAGTGTATGTAACCACTTTAAAAAGCAAAAAAATATTGTGCAAAGCTTGGCCGCCGAAAAGTGTGCACACTCTTAGAAGTGAACTTCACCGCATAGCACTCTCCTAGCCAACCATCATCTCGAACGATATCGTTATCTGCCCTGATTTGTTGAAAACGGGGGGAGGGGGGTGTACGCCTTTTTTGTGACACTTATGCTGTTCATAATTGTCACAAAAACGGCGTACGCCTCCCGTTTTCAACAAATAAGGGCAGATAATGATATTATTCGAGATGATGGTTGGCTAGGAGCTTGCTATGCGGTGAAGTTCATTTCTAAAAGTGCAGGCACTACAGGCGGCGAAGAAACAACTGCAAAGGTTATCTCTGGACCTTCTGCAGAATGTAGCATTACCTGGAACGCGATCACTGTAGTCATGAAATTGTCAAAAAAAAAGTCAAAAAATTGTCCAAAAAATAAAAAGTCGAGAGAGAGACCAAAGTGCATCGGAAACGACATCTTACTTGAAGTGGACCGTGCCTTGGGCAATGTCGGCCTTCCACTTGAGAACGACCTCCTGCTTCGGGTTGTTGTTGTTGTGGGTGATGGCAGAACACTTGGTGATGACCTTAACTCCTTCGCCTGGCAAGAACTGTCCTCCGACCTCGTTTCCGTTGTCGACAAAAGCCTTGACAAGGAACCCCTTGAAGGGCGCTCCGGTCGACACCAGGGTCACTGCATTGAAAGGCCAGACTTTGTTGCTACGATCGTGGCAGGCAGTGCAAGATCCAGAGAAGGTGGTTAAGCATTAATTTTGTTCCCTCTCCTTAGTTATGCGCTTCGACAAAGAAACCTCGTGGTGGCGGGTGAATGTTACGTTAAGTAATATTTCGTAGAAATTTACTTTTCTTTTTGTTGCTGGAGCTGCGCAAGCTATTCATTATTCCGCACACCTTTGAAAAATCATTTTCCTCGTGAAAAGAGCCCATCGCAGAACGGAAGGACGTCGTGACGTATGCTATACTCCCCTCACGTGACCAGTGACGTACAGCGCCACAGCTCAGACATGCATAAGCCGCGCGTGAACTGCTAAGAAAAAAAAACAGACAGGCAATGGAGCCTTCACCACGTCACAGGAACATCGTGTCGGCTGTTCACGGCTGCTTTCTCCAACCGTTTTTTTTTTTTTTTCAAAAATTCGATTGCACAGCTATAATGCACCGCAGAGGGCGAAACTATTTTGCATGGGGACTCCTGGTGGACAGCTTGATAGACGAGGCGGGGTTTCGAGCCATGTTTAATGCCACCTCATTGGTCCTTTAAACGAAAGGTTTACGCCTACACTCTTAAAAATGAACTTCACCGCATAGCACGCTGCTAGCCAACCATCATCTCGAATGATATCGTTATCTGCCCTGATTTGTTGAAAACGGGAGGTGTACGCCTTTTCTGTGACACTTATGCTGTTCATAATTGTCACAAAAAAGGCGTACGCCCCCGTTTTCAACAAATCAGGGCAGATAACGATATCATTCGAGATGATGGTTGGCTAGGAGCGTGCTATGCGGTGAAGTTCATTTCTAAGAGTGTAAGTGAAGCGGCTGGACCTGCGACCGATGCTACGGTTTGCACGGCATCATCTCAGGAACCGCTCTTCAGGGAAAAACCTCCGGTGGAATCGGGCGCAACCGGATAACGTGCGTTGTACTGCCTGCGGCATACTTGTCTGAAATTTCCAGTTCGTGGCCCAACAGTCCCCTATCGGCGGTGTCCCGCGGGAAGGAGCTGTATCATTATCGTATCCGAGGGGAGGCCGTGCAAAATTGTGCGCCGCACACAGCGTCACAGCAGTAAACGTTGAGGCGTAGGCCTGAAGAAGAAACAACTGCAACACCTGATATGCGCTTGTCCGTGCATTCACACGAGCGACATTCCCCCAGAAGCGGAAGCCGCGAAAAGCGTCATAGCTTTCTGCTGTCACGTGAGCACGAGCACTCAACGTGGTGTGTTCACGTTACACTGCTAACCGTGCAGGACATCCTGCTACACAGCCACAAGATATTTCGTAGCAGACGACAGGAAAACACGCTGACGGTGTCGTCTGCTAAGTGTCGTCTGCTAAATGCGCAGTTCGTCACTCCCGATATTCCGCACCGTGTGAATGCTGAACATAACACGGGTCGGAACTTCAGCTCTGTGAGCAGCGTTTTCGCTTTTTCTTCTACTAGAATATTCCGTGAGGATGTCGCTCGTGTGAATACACGGTGCATGTAGCACACCTCGCACGGCCGTATTATCTTTCCGAATTTGTGACGGTGTGTGGCTCACAGTTCTTCTCGGCCTCCTCTAGGAGGCGATAATGGTACAGCTCCTTTGCGCGCGACATCGCCGATAGGGGGCAGTCGGGCCACGGGCTGGAGATCTCAGACGAGTATGTCGCAAGCAGTACCTAGAAAATACGCTAGTTCCCTTCGCTCAATCCAATTAAACCATACTGAATTTACCGAACACTTACTGAATACATTCCACTGCACCACCGCTTATTCGTTCAATATATTCGACCGAAGTGACCACAAATACACCTACCTTCAATGACATCGCCATTCTTGAAGTCCCTAGCACTCTGCTTTAGTTGCAAGTGCGTAATCTTATCCGCCGCTATTTCTTCGCTACCAGGGTGCTTGGGCCTTGGGTCGTCGCACCTGGACTCTGGAGCACCGCTCGGGTATCCCTGCACGGCGGCCACCAAGACGATGACGGTGAAAGCAGCCCACATGATTCTGCACGAAGGATATAGCAATGCATGACTAATGCACAGACGACGCTTTTTATCGAGCTACCGTCAATTACGTGCCTCTAGCGAAAATGAAAGGAGGATCGATTTGATAAGGATGTTATTGCACGACCGTTTCACGCGCGGGAGAGGTCAGACGAAGGTCGACGAAGGCCGCGATGGTTCTGGCGTCTGAGCGACGGGACCATCGACTCGGGTCGATGACTCCGTTTTGTTATTTCTTTTGATTGGAAGTAATGTGTGTGTATATGTCGTAAATGGTAGCTTCCTTATCAGGCTTGTTACTGCGGGGAAGGCTGTTCTCTATTAAGAGAGATCGGGATGATAGTTAACGTTTGATATGGAACGTCCGGATACGTTTAGTGATGTTTTTTGCTTTAAGTACGGCACTCTTCTCACTTAACAGAAA
The DNA here is from genome assembly GCF_037126465.1 of Ornithodoros turicata. Lineage (NCBI taxonomy): Eukaryota > Metazoa > Arthropoda > Arachnida > Ixodida > Argasidae > Ornithodoros > Ornithodoros turicata. The sequence goes on along the minus strand of NC_088202.1, from coordinate 146,040,662 downwards.
ATCAGCATCACACGTGAATACTGCGGGGACACCGTCTGTCGGCGGAAAAACAAGTCGCACCCAGAGATGCGAAGCCCCGGGGAAAAAAACGGAAATTTTTGGGAAAAAATTGTTTTTTCGGTTTTTTTCCTCGTCTCCGGAAAAATAGCCCAAAATCTCCAGGCGACAAAAATTCAAAAATGTAAATTTTCGTGCCTTCGATGCTTTCCAACCCGCCAACAGCGCCTTAGGTGCCTCTAACCCGCCAACAACCACCAACTTAGAGCTCCGTCTGGCCGCTCCAAGCGATCGCCATCGCGTTCACGTAATGTCGGAGTTCTGGTCGGAGTGGACGTATCCATAGTGGACGGGTTGTTGCAAATTACATATCGCTGAGTAGGCAGCAGTCTCATGGGATGCTCCGCTCTGCATTTATGCCTAAAGGATGAACACTACTAAAGCTTCTAGCTCATTGTATGCTGTGGTTGGGCCGGCAATGCTTCGACTCAGCAGCAACCACGTTTGTTTCCATTTTCTCCAATTTTTCGGAAAAAAAAACAAAAAGAACGGTTTTTTTCGAGCGATTGAAAATTTCCGGAAATTTTGCATCTCTAGTCGCACCTCTGCAGTTCGAGGATGGAGCCGAGGGGAGCGGTGCGCCGAGACCTGGAACCTTTCTATGCAGACGACAAAAATGCAAGAGTTGCATGTTTTATTTTTTCTCTCTTTGGAACCGTGTTAACGCCTCGAAGCAACTGTGGCTATGAGTGGAGTACAGACGTGGACAGATGGAGAGAGGACAGCAGGAAGGAGGAAGACAGGGGCTTAGTATGCTTCCTGGGCAGACCTCATGGGAAATGGGTCGGCATTCGGTCGTGAAAGTCTGCCGGCAAACCTCAGGAACATTAGTCAGGAACATACGTACGAAATATCGCGTTCCCAAAGTGCGCAGGTTTTATTCGAACGAATTATTACGAAGTGAGCGCTTCGCCTCTGTGAAGCTAGATGGCGCCGAAACCGACACTGCCGAAGTCATCCTGCGTAGAAGAATGCAAGCTTCGCAGCAGACGACAATGCCGGGTGACGTCACAATATCTTCCTCCTGGCGAACCGCTGTGCGGTTTGCATTTTGGTTTCGGTTTGGTATTGCCATCATTTACGAATTAATTACTCGCACAAAATGAATGCGAATCTTGTACTCGGTATCGAGGGAGCGGTCCGTGTTCTATGGTGCTACCTAATTTTTTTCGCGGTATGATGCTCACCTAATTTTTTTCGTATCCTTCCGAAGTCTCCCTTTAAGTTATCTTAAGTTACGTTAAGTTAACTTATGGTTAAGTAATATTCATGCATTACCGACGGAATCAGTAATTTTTTTTTCCTTTGCGCTGCTGTTCTTTCTCCTCCAATGTCAGAGGTGAATTCAGACTCAATATTGAGATACTCTTTCGTAATCAAACTCGACGCCTAAAATTATGTTATCACTTCCCTGAATGTTCATTAATGTTGCGCATAGGAGACAACCATTAACGTGCACATAATATCCACATAACCCACATCCACATAACTTCAACGAACAGACACGATACGGCGATCCCCATTATCATACACTCTTAAAAATGAACTTCACCGCATAGCACGCAACTAGCCAACCATCACCTCGAATGATATCGTTATCTGCCCTGATTTGCTGAAAACGGGAGGCGTACGCCTTTTCTGTGACAATTATGAACAGCATGAGTGTCACAAAAAAAAGCGTACGCCTCCCGTTTTCAACAAATCAGGGCAGATAACGATATCATTCGAGGTGATGGTTGGCTAGTTGCGTGCTATGCGGTGAAGTTCATTTTTAAGAGTGTACTCCGTACGTAGACCCCCGGGTAGACCCCCGTAGACCCTGTCGTTCAACCCTCCTTTTCTAGACATTTTTTTTTGTCTAGTCTCTCGCTCGCGGTGCCCTATATTTTAAGATACCTGCCCTGTTGCAAAAAGGGATGAAGCGAGCCTGAACCCGAACCTGAACCTGAACCAAGAGCGAGAAACGTAGCCAACGAAAGCGCCAGTCTTACCTTACCGATTCCGTTAGCGGGATGGAAGTGCGTGCTCACCGCTTCACAACCGACACAGAAATCAACCGGTTCAGAAGCTGCTAACCTTCGTTTGTTATTCCCATACATATACATATATATCCCTCTCGCTCTCTGCTTCGAATGACAAAGAGTAAGAAAAAGCACTCTTCCGCTGAAAGTGAACGATGGCACGCGAATTTAAAAAAAGCACAAAGACGAAACGACGTCGAAGGAGGTTGTGTATACGCTCGGTTGCCGAGTAATTACGATTGCTCAACGGAGGTCGTCAACTGGCTGGTGATGGAGGGTCGTGATAACGCACTGTTCTTCACCACGAGACGTGTATGTATATGGTCGACGTCGCAGTCGTCAGTTCGTGGATTCATGGTGGTATAGTGGTGGTGGATGGTGAAAGAGCTCCACGGTACGTCGTCGGCCTCACATAGGTCTTGGGCCGACTTCAAAGGGAACTGTGCCCACACTCTTAAAAAAATGAACTTCACCGCATAGCACGCTCCTAGCCAACCATAATCTCTAATGATATTCGTTATCTGCGCTGATTTGTTGAAAACTTGAGGCGTATACGCCTTTTTTTGTGACAATTATGAACAGCACGAGTGTCACAAAAAACAGGCGTACGCCTCCCATTTTCAACAAATATCGATATCATTCGTATCACTCATCGATATCGATATCATATCGATATCGATATCATACAGATATCGATATCACTCGAGATGATGGTTGGCTATAGGAGCGTGCTATGCGGTGAAGTTCATTTTTAAGAGTGCACATGTATAGGCTTCTGAGGAAATAAACGCCAGGAAAAAACTCCAGGCAACACAGCCGATACCGGGATTCGAACCCGGGTACCTCCCAATGTTCTTTTCGACGTCAGCATCTTTGGCCGTACGCCGAAATTTTAGCCCACCCGAAACGTGACTGGGAATATGTAGTATACTTTTCAAGTAGCACAGAAAAAAAAAGTGTATGTTTCTCTTTCTTTCCCTCTCTCTCTCTCTCTCTTTCTCTCTCTCTCTCTCTTAATAACAATCGAGATGAGTATCAATATATTGCTATATTGTTACTCGCGTAATTCACAGAACTACTAGTTCTTTTTTGTAAGACCTCGGATCGATTGATCGGGAAAAAAAAAAGTGGAGGTGTCAGTGCCCCCCCAAAAAACACTCCCAAAACATGTTTTTTTTTTAATTCCGTGTTAGCGCCGCGAAGCAACTGTGGCTATGAGCGGCGTACAGACGTGGACAGATGGAGAGAGGACAGCAGGAAGGAGTGGGAGGGACAGGGTGGGGTTAGTATATGCGTCTTGGGCCGACCTCAGGGGGAACTGTGCCGACGTTCGTCTGGAAAAAGTCTTCGGAAAAACCCGGGGAAAACGTCAGACAGCACACAGCCGGTGACAGGATTCGAACCCGTGTCACCTCCCAGTCTCTCGGCGTGAAAAGTGATCATCCTATATAACCACTATGTCACTGGAGCTGGTCCCCGAAACATCGTAGCACGTATAGATCTTGAAGATCTTGATAGATAGATGAAGCGAGCCTGAACCCGAACCTGAACCTGAACCAAGAGCCAGAAACGTAGATATATGCGACGTTGTATATATGTATAGAACAGCAATGTGCAAGTATCCTCCCAAGCAGCACAACATCTTGGGCCAATATTGGACCAATATTGGCAATGTCGGCCCAATATAGGACCAAGATTGGACCAATATTGGGCCAGTATTGCTGGTATTGGTCCAATATTGGGCCAGTATTGCCGATATTGGTCCAATATTGGGCCAGTATTGCCGATATCGGTCCAATATTGGGCCAAGATGTTGTGCTGCTTGGGCTGCGATGCAGACTCGCAACAGAAGGAAGACGATCGAGAGCGTCTAAATTTTAATGAAACGAGATATTTTCGTGCAGAAGACCTTACACTTCTTCAACGTCTCAAAGCATCCCAAACACTAACTCGCAAAACACTCCAGCAGCCAAAAGAACCCGCTGCTATACAGGGAGCGTTAATTAGGGCTGAATATACATAAAGCCAATGAAGGAAAGGGAGGGTGAGGGAGAGACAAGAAAGGCCACAAATCCATACACGTTGTGAGACACGTATAGGCGCAGACGCGAGCAAACAAAGGGATGAGAGTGTCATCACATTACTTGGGCACAAAATGGAAGTCGAGAACGAAAAAGTTTGACACAATGAACGACCAGCACGTGGCCCAGAGGCGAGAGACCTCTGAATTACAGATTAGTACACTGATGTCCACAAACGGGCAAGATACGGTGTTCCTCATCATCATACTTGACGTATAGACCCCCGGGTTACGATTACCACTATACGTAGACCGACGTACAGCTTGGGACAAAAGTTTACGGAACACCGGGGTGTCGCATTTCTCCAGTGGAGCGACAACCTAGCAGCAAAAAGGAGTGGACATACGTACTGAGAGATGGATAGAATAGCCCGCCACCCGTTTCCTATTCGATCGCCTCGTGATAGCTAGCAGGGAAGCGCTCCGATGAAGAAATACACAGGTGCCGTGTTCCGTAAATTTTTGTCCCAAGCTGTACCACTATAAGTAGACCCCCGGGTTACCATTACCACTGTCATATATTGGCGCGTGCAAGCACAAGAAACGTAGCCAACGAAAGTGGTGTGCCGAAAGTCGAAAGTCGTCTGTAAGAGTATGCCTTCCTTTTTGTTTTTTATCGGAGTGCGAAAGTTTGGATTAAAAAAAAAAGGCTTCGCGCTGCGAGCGGGGCGTAATGACAGCTGGAACCTAGAACCTACCCAAGCAGCACAATGTACTGAAAGCCGAGTGCAATAGGGGTAGACGGGTAGGTGGAAGGCCTTGAACAGACTCGTGAAACTACAGAACTTTGACAAGACACATACCGTCCATGCACTCGAGTTTCAGTACATTGTGCTGCTTGGGTATACACTCTAAAAACAGAGCTTCACCGCACAGCGCACTGCACACCAACCGTTGCCACGATTCATAGGGTTATCGCTTCTGATTCGAAGAAAGAGGGGGGGGGGGGCGTACGCCTTTTTTGTGGCAATTTGGATATATGAAAATTGCCACAAAAAGGCGTACGCCCCCCCCCCTTTGTCTTCCAATCAAAAGCGATAACCCTATCATTCGTAGCAATGGCTGGCACACAGTGTGCTATGCGGTGAAGTTCTCTTTTTATAGAGCGTAGGAAAAATCCTGAGGCACAGCACAGCCAATGATATAGGATCAGAACTGACCACCTCCAAGTCTTTGGCGTGACATTGGAGCTTGGGGGTGTTGTATCTCGCTCAACGACTGTCGGTTACGACAAAGATATTTTTGCCCTTCGTTGTTCATAGATGACTTCGCTATTTCCACCAGAAGGGAATTAAATATGCACACGTGGAAGACGGCATTCGTATAATGCGAAGCTGACCTTCTTGCACTGTGTGTGCATGGTCGCTCATATGTAATTGCCCTTGACGCTTTTTAGAAACTGGTTGATGCGATGCCAAAGACTGGATTTCTATGGAAATGTTTATGGCCTCATATAGATAGCGGGCACGTAGCATCTATTATAGGCTCTGTTTTCGCGTTACGTCCTCGCGTCGTTGTTGTGTCGTTGTGTCCTCGCGTCGTCAAGTCGTTCGCTTCCCGTCCGTGACAGCGAAGACTTTATTTTAAGAAAGATGAATGGGGAGTTTCATCGCCAGGGGGCGATACTCTACCCCATTGCTGGTGGGGATGTGGGGAATGAAATAACGAGCCCCTTCACAATAAGGATCGCAGTCCGATTGTGTCCAGAAAGGTCAAAAGAGCTTTGAGCGCAGAGCGTCGATGGGCTGAATTCGGCCAGGGACCAAGCAAGTTTGATACAGTCAAACTCCTTTACAACGAAGCTCAGGGGACAGCAAAAAAAAATTCGCAGTAAAGGAATTTTCGTTAAAAAGGATGTCCATTATTGGACCTATGGGCTCCAGCGGGACCGCAAAAAAAATTTGCTGTAGTGGTATTTTCGTTAAAAAGGTGTTCGCTATAAAGGGGTTTGACTGTATAGGGAGAAGGGGCGAGAGTCCAGCTGACTAAGAGACCCCGACAGTGCGGTTGGTGAAGGTTGTTAGTGTGGACAATGAAGAAGAATGTGCTCCAGATCCTCAAGAGCAGCACAGCGACAGCATCTCCACTCTAAGAAAAAAAAAAAGGAGAAAAACGGGGAGTAATTGCAGCTTCTATACTCCCCTGGACTGCAATTACTCCCCATTTTAGTCCCCTAACCCGACATTTAGTCCCGACATTTACTCCTCAGGGCTGCAAATTGTCACTGAACTTCGCGAATGGTCTCCTGAATGCAACAGTCTACGTAAATGTGTGCCCTTGGTCAATTTGGTGACATAAGGCTGTATAACTCAGCTAACGTAGCAATTTTTGCAGCCACACAAAGTAAGAAACAGTTAGCGCAGCTTTCTTCGCAAATTGTGCCCTATGTATGGCGCAAGATTGTATATCACTCGAGATATCACGGTTGACGGTTTGCTTCAACATATTTTCATGCATGCGCACGAATTATGTACCTGGCACTCTTATAACAGCGCGTGAAATGCAGTCTCCATTCTGTGACATTCATTTACTCGCGTGCATTTACTCCCGAAAGGGACTATTTTTTGTGGCAATGCATTTTGTCGCCAAGAGGAGTACAAGTACTCCTTTTTTCCTCAGAGTTTGGGAGAGCCAACTTGTCTCAAGCGGTAAAGCCACTGAGCTGTAAAAGCCACATCGAGTCGCATTCGATGAATTAATGCAGCATCTTGACGAGAGGTGTTTCGTGACATGCGGAAAGCGAGCGTTGGTCAAACGAAAGTGCCGTTTTCCTCAGACTCAAGGAAATGATACCACTTTCAATAATCCATTACAAAGTGTACAGTACTATATAATAGAGTCACTAATAGAGTCACTCTACTATATAACACTTCTGTGTTTTCCGTTTGTACGTAATGTAATCAAAAAATACGCGTAATTCCTACGTCTTGACAGATGTGCAGAAACACGACCCACGAAATCACATTAGTGCTCGATACGCCAGCAATGGACTTGAGTATCACCCATGGCGATGCAACTCCGTGATAAACATCATTAAAATAAAGCTGTTGTTGTTGTTCGACAGCTATGGGGTGGAATTCTTCGCTGTGTATGACAGATTCTGAGAAACCTACGCTCAAAGACATCTTCTATCCATTAAGTCGAGTACAAGGAAATGGAAATAGGCGTAACGGGTATTTTATTGCTCGAGCTGCGGTGTAGGCGTTCTGGCGTTTGCAGACGCGCTTGGCAGCGTGTTAAGCTTCGCTATGACCATTTTATTGCTTTTGTCGCGACATATAATGTTTTTGTGGGACGTCTATAATGATAATGGAGGGTTTTTTCCGTGCCTTTATGGGGGGGGGGGAGGTATACCATATGCTTCGAGAGAGAGAGAAAGAGAGAGGGAAGAGAAAAAGTAAAACTTGGAACATTCTGCAGTCATTATAACGCTGCCTGTTCCATTGCTGGGGATGCATAATCGCAACACACTCCGGGATTAGCACGATTAGCGGGATTTGCTGGTTAGTCCAGAGTGATCCAGGAAGGCAACTGGAAGAGAGATTGTTTATCTTTTCTTGCTGGGGGTTATATCCCCGGGGACCTAAGAGCTCAGGGAGAGAAGTGGGATAAGGCCGTCATGCCCCAGGAGCCATTCTTCTTCTGACGTACGCCCAGGGATTTTCCTGCACCCCCTGGATTTTTCCAACACCCCCCTGAAATTCCTGAGATTGCCTTATTAATACAGCTTGGCTACCATTGCATATGCCCATAGACACGTATCCACAGACATATGCAAAGACACTCCCCCTTTGAAGCTTTGAACCTCCTCAGAGGTCGATTTCTGGATCGATATTACTGCGTAAACCGTCTGACCTCTATAGCAACATTTGATTGACATCGTGCACTATACACCGCACGCGAGGCGCTTCGGACAGTCCACCAGGCCCATTCTGAAAAGCAGACGTCGACAAAATGGGACTCCAGTGCGAAGGCGATGAATGAAAGTCTCGTCCGAACGGGAGATGCGGTTGGGGACGAAAAATCGCAAGTCGGGACCCACAGGGGTGGCATCCAATGTATTGCTCCATAGACGAAAGCGTGCTGGGCGAACGCAATGCATCCTGGACAGGTCCTGGTCGCACGTCACAGCAAACGTCAAGGCACACGTGACCTTAAAGATGGCGGCGCCCGCGATCGGCGGCCAAACCGTTTGTAAACAATGCGGTTGTTGTTTCTGGACGACGTTTTGGATGTTTTTCTATCACGGTAATTATTTTTATCCGATAATCTCGCAATAAAACGCGCAGTTTTACGCATAAAGCCTCGTATTGTTGACAACTTCCAAAGATGTGATGACGACCGCGCGTTAAGACTTACCGAGCCGATGCGATGTACTTAAACTAAGGTGAAATGGGCTACCATGTTGCGGAAGAAGCACCGCATAGTTTACGCTGGCAAAATACGGTCATCTCTTGGTGTTATGACGGCGAAAATATGTTGGTAAGCGGCAAAGCGACACGTAAACAAAGTCACATGACCTCAAAATGACGTTTTCTATGACGTGCGACCAGGACAAGATGGCAGTTTTGCCAAAAGCACCCGCTTGAGGGTAGTTACAACAATGGCGGGTTTTGTGTCACCCCTGTGTCGGCACCCATGCAGCTGCTGCAGTAGAGTAAGGTGAAGCCCGTTGTCGGCGAACTTGGCTTGGACTATTGCTTGGCTTGGAAATTGGCTTGGCTTGGACTATTAGTCGACGGGAAACGTCATGTGTAATGCTGCGAACTATAGTCGACGAGCATCTGATGCTGGGATAGGAATGGGATGTTATCTTCGCATAAGACGTGCGTCTGTAGCCAACACCACGTTGATACACAGGGTGTCCCACCGAAAAAGGGCCAGGGGCTAAAGGAAAAACGGAGTGCTCTATACACAAACAGAACTAACTGTACGTGCTTTTCAGTTGTGTGGTCTATCCTTTTTTTTTCGTTTCCTTTCTTTCTTTTAGCTTTCTTTCCCTTTTCTTTTTCTTTTCATGAAAGGAATAGTAAGTCGGTCTATGCCTGACTATCCTTTCCTCGCTTTTTTTTTTTTTTTTCAATAGACATATCCTCCCCAATAAAAACAGCATTTTTTCATGGTGTGTTCGTTTTTGCGTGCTTGTGTTCCTTGTCTCAAGTTTTCTGGTCGTTTTACAGTAACGAGTATTACTATAAAACTATTTCTGTTTAGTAACGAAAAAAAAACGGCGGCGAAACGAAATAAAATAATAAATATATCGAAATAAAAATAATATATGGAAAAGAAGTGAAAACAGTTGAGGAAACACTCGCCGGTTGTTCTAAACGGCACTCAAGGTGTGCTCCAAAACTAGCTGCTTTTCAGAAGGAATGGCAATTAGCCAATAAGAAATCTCCATCTAGGGATGGAATATGAAAATCAAAAACAGTTCCTGCACTACACACTAACGGAATCGCACACCAACCCCGATCTAACCCAAAATTTTACACGCACAAAAAAAAAAAAGTAAAATTTAGCTCCTCTTTTATTTTTCACGTTTTTGTTTCGTATTGTATTATTTTATGAAAGACTGGCGACGGCGCTGAAGTTAACACGGAACGCATAGAACCAGACAGGACAGACGCTCACTTTCAACTGCACTACAGCCGAATATGTTGAAATGAGCGAGAAAGAAGAACAGGTTTCCTCGTGGTGTCACTTGCTAATTCAGTCGCGTACTTTATATAGAAATTCCATCTCGCTTTCGTTTATGTATAATGGGGACGTGTCACTGACACCTTACCTGTTTTTCTTTCTTGCTTATTTATTGGAGCATTCCGTAGTTGAAAACGAGCGCCTGCCCTGTCTGGTTCCGTGTGCTTCGTCTTAACCCAGCGTCGAGACCAGTTTTTTTTTTTTTTTAGGTATGAACCAACTAGCTCAACAACGTATACTATAAAGTTGTATTATTTTGTTTGATCTCGCGCCTGCACCGCGAAGCATCTAAGGACATGAGCGGTGCACAGATGAAGAGAGGATAGTCGGAATGAGGTTGGGAAACAATAAGTGTTAGTGTAAGTCTTTGGCCGCCTTCACGGGAAACTGTACCTACATTGACCGAAATGTCTGCCAGACTCAGAAAGAAAATTTGTGACGGTAACAACCACTGGCGGGGTTCTAACCCGCCACCTGGTTTGTACAGAAACGCGAAAGCGGGGGTCACTGTTACAGTTACGTGGTAGCAGATTTATGCATCATTAGCTGACACGGTTCTGTAGCTGAAATAACACTGCCCCCCTGTAAGGGGCGCACAGTAATAAAAAAGAAAAAAAGTTATTCTCGACGTAGCCACCTGGTGGCGGAAAGCGCAAATAGCCTGTCCAGGTTCGGGTGGAGGCGGCTGACTGTAGGCTGCAGCTCAAGTGCACTTTGCTACAGTTTCCAACTAACGCAACTCCAAGCACTTTTATAGCTTTCCACAGCGCGCCCCTCAGAATGATATAAGCTGGGCAGTTAGGAGCCATTCTGCCTCCACAAAATACCTCGATTTCGCGCAGCGGTTCCCGTATTCACACGAGCGACATTCATCGCAGAAGCGGAAGACGCGAAAAACGTCATGTGAAAAACGTCCAGTGTTCACGTACACTGCTAACCGTGGGGAATATATCCTGCAACGCAGTCGCAAGATATCCTGTAGCAGACGACAAGAAAGACGTTGACGGTGTCGTCTGCGAAGTGTCGTCTGCTAAGTGCGCAGTACGGCCACTCCGTGTGAATGCTCACATAACATGGGACGAAACTTCGTGTGTGTTAAGCAGTCTTGTTGCTTTGTATTCCACTAGAATCTTCCGTGAGGATGTCCTCGTGTGAATATACAGTTAGCAGATATACGGCAGAATCTCCTTCAAAGTTAAGTTTGGGACCACTAGGGATACTGCCGTGACCCTTGGTCTCGTCCTCCATCTTGGAGTGAGGAGGCGCCACCTGTGTCACGAAACTTTCCGGTGCGGTGTTTGGGGGGGGGGGGGGGGGGGTCTGGATAAAATCACTAGACAAAAGACCGCCCGTTATCAACGAACAGATACTCAATCAACGTATAGAAAGCTGTTTCCGTGTATTCGGGCGGCTTAATAGTACCCCTTGAAAAGCGTGCCGCTTTGGAAGTCGTCGCGTGACCACTTCGGAAGAGTCTGTCTGGCGGAAAATCAAGGCTCCTGGTCGCTCACCTTGGATATTCAACGAGGAAGTATGTCATAATATAAACGCTGTCTGACCTCAATTTCAAGGATGCTCCTTCTGTGTCTGTTGCGGTGCGCTCGAAGAGGATGGGCACGCTCAGAGGAATATGCAACCTCAGAAAGTTTGTTTATTCGAGAGTGCGAGTGGCAATTTTCGTCAGAATTGCGCTCATAGCTTTTAGAAAATGAAAACTGAAAATTACGGGCAAAATTGTGTGGAAGTCGCCACCAACTGCGCATTGCTTGTTAAGCACGGCGGCAAAACTACATTGCATGCGCATAACACTGGGTCTAAAACAAAAGAAGTCGGCTACGTAGTCATCATGAGCAGCAAGCCAGTCGGAAACATAGAACACTGTTGCTTGACAAACGGGATATTATTTACCACCAGACGTCGCTTCGGGTCGTTTTAACGCAATTTTACTATAGCAAATTAAAAGTATTTAGCGTTGCCTGTCACATGTATAACTTGTGCTTGATTTACAAGCAAGCTTTAGGAGTAGTAATTTGTCCTCCTTTTTATTATAAACAAACAAGCAAGAAGCCGTCAAACCACGTCGCCAACATAAACTGTCTATCTGCGTCCTTGCGTTACCTTTAATCTAAATCAGAAATCGGTCTTGGGTAGTAACGACTGAGTTACGAGGAACTTGTAATTGTAACTCGATACATTTTCGGTAGCAACGACCAATTGCTTTTCTGAGAAGGCAACTTGAAAATGTAACTAGATGTCTGTGCTGCTGTAGGTAACTGTAAAGTGTAACTGTCATTAAAGTCTGACTCCGCAACAAAATCGCCACAAAGGCTGTGGTACATCCGTAACATTTGAGATGTCAGGAACATGTGTACGAAATATATTGTTCCAAGACTGCGCAGATTTTATTCAAACGAATATATTACGAAGCGAACGCTTTGCCTCTGTGTAGTGAGAGGGCACGACGTTTGGGGCACTGCGAACCGTGTTCTGCAGCGCCATTTGTGGTCGTGTAGCAGGAGGTTTTTCCATAGATTGAGAAGTTACCCGTCAAAAAGAACTCGTTACGAGTTAAGTTACCGTGTGAAATATGTAACTAAGTTGATAACGAAGTTCTTCAGTCTGCAATGTAACTCGCAGTTACTGAGTTATGTAAAAAAAGAACGAGTTACTTCCAAGTTAATGGTTCCTGAAAGGTTCCTACTGGTTCCTACTTTTCTTTCAATGGGAGGCAGCGAACAAGTGCCCGTTCGTAGAACCAAGCCCTCTCCTTTCGATTTGTTTCGGTTTCAGTCTGTCTGCCAACGTCATGATGACGTTTCTCTGGTAGAGATCTATTCGAACGCTTGGCATCTTTCTCGATGTGGGTGCACAATGGTTCAGCTTCATTTCAATGGCAGCGGTTATTACTTCCCGAATAAAATTCTGTCATTGATCGAATATCACGTTTTATTGCACAAAAATATGCCATGAAGGAACCGGAGAGGAAGCAAGAAAATATGTGGACGTGGGCTAAAAGCGAATTAAAAGTAACTTGGAACCTAACTTAAGTTACTTTGGGAAAGTTACCCGAAAAAGAAACGAGTTCCTTTGAAAGTTACCAGAAAAAGGAACTTAGTTACAGTAACGAGTTACTTGTAACGAGTTACCTCGAACTCTGGGTTTTTCCGTACATAGGCACGGATCACCTACACTGCGGTTATGAAAAATCGTGCCGCAAGGATTGCCACAAAAGAGATGACGTTCCCGGTACGGGGGTAAGGAAGGGAACACGCCGGACACGACCGTCTGGTAAGGACGCTCCACACTAGAGGGGGCAGTTGGCGCTGCAGTCGCTGGACGAAACTTGAACGAAAAATCATGCGGTCAACGGCATTTGTTCTTACTTGCTTCTGATGTTCTTGGAGTTCCTCTTGGCTACCGGCTTGCTCCAGACGCTGTAGGGTCCACCCCTGCATCTCAAGGACCATTGGTGCTTCTTTCATGTGCTTCTTCCTTTTGTGCGACGTATAGCGTTGCGCAACCAGACGACGGGAGTTCGAGTTGGACTTGCACATAACTTCATTTTCATATTTCACATCTCATGCTTCTCGTGTAATGGGGTAGGGTACTGCTCTCAGGCGGTGAATCACCCCAGGCCATAGTCATGATTTAGTTGTTGTTGTTCTTACTTGCGTTTTGCGGCCTTCTGATATGAATGTGACGTGATACGTCGTGTAACGTAAGTTTAATTATGTAAATATTTGCGAACTGAACTCGGAAAATTGCCAAGTAAAGGTCACTTTTTTACCCCACCAATAGGTAGAACGTGCCGAATTCACTCAAATTCATTATAATTGACAGTGATGTTCACGAGCTATCATATCGGGGAAAAAATAGCCGACCATCATGCTTTTCAGAGCACGGGACCATAAGGCGCTACGGCCTTTTGAGCGCAATCGCTGTCAGTCCCACGAACGGAGGTTCCAAACCCAGCCCACAGAGCAGAAAAAGTGACAGTTCCTGAGATTGGGAGAAGGAAAGCATGATCTCAGCCAATGCCGGACGCGATAAGCTATGCCGGTGTTATCTCTTTCTGCGATGCCCCCAAGTGGGCTGGGTTTTCAATCTCCTTTCGTCGGACTGACAAGGGTTGCGCTGAAAAATTCGTCGCGCATTATCCTCTGAGAGCTCAGTACACTCTTAAAAATGAACTTCACCGCATAGCACGCTCCTAGCCAACCATAATCGCAAATGATATCCTTATCTGCCCTGGTTCGTTAAAAACGGGAGGCGTACGCCTTTTTGTGACAATTATGAACCGCATAAGTGTCACAAAAAAGGCGTACGCCTCCCGTTTTTAACAAAAATATTTTTTCGATGGAATAGTTCCTGAATATCCCTGTTAATTATCATTAATTTGAGTAAATTAGACACGCTCTTCACATTGGCGGGCTAGTAAAGCGACCTTTACTTGGCAAATTTCCGACTTCAGTTCACAAAAATTTACATAATGAAACTTACATTACACGACATTTCCATCAGGAGGTGGCAAAAACCTAGTAAGAACAAATGCCGTTGACCGTATGATTCTAGGTGGTGTCGTTTTTTTATTATAATTCAGTGACACGTTTTCTGGGACACCCTGCATATGATATTTTGAAATTTGCGTCTATGTAGATGCTACACGTCGCTAAAAGTTGTAATAAAGGGTACAGAGCAAAGAAAATATCTCCACTTCGCAGCTTTCGCGCGTCTGTTTTTGCTTCGATTTTTATGTAAAATCGTTTATTACTGTTTAGAAACTTTGACGCCAACGCAAAGGCAATCTCCGTGTATGAAACCGCGACCTTCTACGTCTTGTAGTTTGAAGAGGTATTTAGGGCCCCAGCCTTTGTTCACGGTCGTAGTTGGCCTGAAGAAAATATTACCCCTTTTATGCTTCAGGGCTGTAGCAAAGTTCGTTATAGCGCACTCAGCGTCCTCCGCCTTGTCAGTCGGATGCACCAACATCAGAGTGTAAGGAACGCAGAAAGGCCACCTCAAGAAAGAGTCCCTGGAACTCTGACAGACGCGCAAATATAAACCGAGGTACTGGTCACCATTGAACTCGTTGATTTCCACTGCCAGGTTCACGGAATAACCGCAGAAAACGAAACTGTCGGAGCGTCGCTCAACCAGCTTTTGCGTGGCTTCGTTTCGAAACTCCGAGAAACCGTCGATGTTCCAGAAAGCTTCCCCGGAATCGGAGCACCGCAGTAACTGATTGAGGTCTTCTTTCATGTTTTTCAGATACAGTCCCATATCTTTCATACCCTCCATGGTCTCCTGAAAGGTCGTCAGCTGTGCGATCCTGCGGGTCACGTCGGCTGCGCTCTCGGTAACGCATTGCAGATGCTGATCCACTCTTTGTGCGTTCGTTGACACACAATTCTTGACGTCCGTGATACCTACGGAATAACGATGCATATCTTCCTTTATGGCGAGCAAACTCTGACTGACATCCTGCGCCGTTATTTCAAGTGCTTTCCCAGTGCTGACGGTGTCGTCGTAAACTCGTTCATATATGCTTGCACTCGTTCGTGCAATTTGCTTGCAGCGCTCCCTACGCTGGTAGCCACGCGCTCCTGCTGCTCGAAGAGTCCATGTAACAGTTCATCATGTTCGCTCAGCTGCATTTTAATCGTACACTGTAAACTGAAAAACACCCTCATGGGTGCAAATGGCTTGTCCTATAACTCGCACCTCTTTTTGCACCATAAGGTCTGGGACACCCTTTTTAGAGGTTATATTCTGTGTAAAACATCCTTTGAAAGGGTGCTTTTCCTTGAAAATGCTGTCCTTTGCACCTTTTATACACCCTTTCAGGAGGGTGTTTAACAATCTTACAAGCTCCTAAAATGGTGTTTAAAGCGTGCAAAGAAGGCATTTTCAAGGAAGAGCACCCTTTCAAAGGGTGTTTTACACAGAATACACCGTCTCACAAGGGTGTTCCAGACCATACGGTGTAAAAAGAGGTGTGAGTTATAGGACAAGCCATTTACACCCATAAAGGTGTTTTTCAGTTTACAGTGTTGTTCTCAATTCTTCGGGCACAGCACTCAGCTGTTGCATGTTCACAGATAAGTTATACATAGGTCGTTGGAAACGCATCGAAGACGTTGGGAGACTCGCTCCGCGTGAATGGACACGCATTCTTTCGTGCCCCTGAGGTCAGATGAAAGCCTGCATACCTGTTCTTTTATCGCCGACATCGTGGTGGTGGTGGTGGTGGTGGTGATGGCGATAGGGCCGACATCGTTACGTTCACGTTTCCCAGCGATGTTTCCAATGCCCCGTTCACAGACTCGTCACGGGGTCTCGTTTGCTCTTCCCGACGAAGCTCGCTTGCAACGTCGCTCACTGTACGCTCCTGTTTCTCGAAAATTTTCTTCAGCAGTTCCTGCAGCACGTTCAGCTGCTGTTCCATCGCCGTCAACTCGGCTCCGTTTTTTTTCTTACCGAGGCTTGCGTCTTTGTCTGACCCTCCACAAGATCACCGTGGGAGTAATCCCCGGAGCTTCCACGTGGACACCGCCCTTGGATGAAATGGTTGACGATCTCTCGACGAAGCACTTGGGCGTTGCACAATCTGCACGTGACAGCGTGGAAATTGCACTCTGTCAGAAAATGATGTTTCATTTCTTCCACCGTTCCAACGAAAGTGCATCCTTTCTTGGAATTCATGCAGAATACTATCTGTGTTTCGACGTAGCGTTGCGTGACAGACAGCTCTTGTACACAACTTTCGTCGAAGCATTCTCTGTCCAGAGGACACCGCCGACCACTCTTGAGTAGACCGTCGTAGCAGAGGTCGCATAATGCGTGAGAGCACTGTAGAACAAATGTCTTGCACGAAACCACACTGCAAAGAATGCAAGATTGTGTTGACGGTAGGTCCACAAAGTCCACTGGTCTCCAATCCAGAGTAACACAGTATCCGGTCATGTATTTTTCCAGCGACATCTTCCGATACATATAAATCTATCTACACAACCGTCGCGTTGGAATTCTGGATCAGTATATAGTGTAGTATGCGTTCTGCTCCTGTATAAGATAAACGTCGCCGCCAAGATGAAAGTTTGTTTATCCAGCTCAGATAAAGTGTCGTGCTATCACCAGAGAGTCCTCAAGGCGAAAGGTACTTCAAACTAGAGATGCAAAGCCCCGGGAAAAAAAAAAAAAACGAAAATTTTCCGAGAAAAGTTTTTTTCGTTTTTTTTTTCCTCGTCTCCGAAAAAACTGACCAAAATTTCCAGGCGACAAAATTCTAAAATGTAAATTTTCGTGCCTTCGATGCATTCCAACCCGCCAACAGCGCCTTATTAGGTGCCTCTAATCTGCCATCGACCACCAACTTAGTGCTCCGTCTGGCCGCTTCAAGCGATCGCTATCGCGTTCACATAATGTCGGAGTTCTGGTCGGAGTGAACGGGTTGTTCCAATTACCTATCGCTGAGTATAGACAGCAGTCTCATGGGATGCTCTGCTCTGCATTTATGTCTAGAGGGTGAACACTACTGAAGTTTCTAGCTCATTGTACGCTGTGGCTTGGCCGGCAATGCTTCGACTTGGCAGTAACCGCGCTTGTTTCCATTTTTCAAATTTTTCGGAAAACACCCGAAAAAATACTGTTTCTCTTTTTTTTTTTTTTTTTTTTCTAGCGATCCAAAATTTTGCATCTCTACTTCAAACTTGTCTTCGTTCTCAGCAAAGCGTATTCTACTGCGGTCGCTTTGATACAGAACATGGGTGCTTAATCGCTTCATCGTCGTTACGGTCGTTACAATCTAACGAGTGGCGGGAAATTCAAAAAGGTGGCACGTGACACATTGCGCGTGACGTGTACCACGGCCCTCACGTATCGCGCGAAAAGCGCCGTGCACGTGTTTTATCACGTGCCCACCTTTTTAAATTTCCCACCTTTAGTGAACTACTCTGTCAGTTGGTGGCTGGTTGTCCCCCTTGCAGAGTGTTAATCCGTCCGCATAAAGAGGGAGGTACCCGGGTTCGAATCCCGGTGCCGGCTGTGCTGTCTGGGGTTTTTCCTGGGGTTTTCCTCAGACGCTTTCAGACATATGTCGGCACAGTTCCCTTAGAAGTCGGCCCAGGACGCACATTCCCCCAGGGCGTCAGTCGTGACGTTGCCCACATACGTGAGGCCGACAACGGCAAGCCCTATCGCCATCACCACCACCACCACCACCACCACCACCGCATAAAGAAACAGACGAGACAGGCAGTACGTTCGTACTCTGGTAAAATGCGTTGGGCGTGAATGAATTTGGGGACTCACTGAGCATAAGCAGTGTCCACGACGAAGGTGTTTGGTATGCTCGCATTTCAAAAATGCTCAAAATTTGGTCCGTGCACGGAGCGTTTTGTTAAATAAATGCACACACTAAAAACTGGGTGCATCTTTGCGCGTTTAAATGTGGTACCTTTATAAATACAGGGTGTCCAAGTTAACGACCACCAGGGTCAAAAAAAAAAAAGAAAAGAAAAAAAACGCGGTTCGTTATAAGCGAATGAAAACTGCAGAATATTGTGAGAAGTCGCGTGTCGTGTTTTAATCGCCTATATTTTTTTTTCGTGATGGCTGATTAATTAGTTAGGCGCAATTAATAAGCTAACTTTCGAATGATTCGCCTTATAGGGCCGTGATGTGAATTGGAAAGTTGTAGAGCGTGTCGAGAACCACCCGCCGCGGTTGTTTCCTAACCGCGTACGCCTTGCGTGAAGTTTTTTTTCCCGGGCGCTAAATCCAAAACTGTAGCACGTGACACGACGCGAGCACGCACCCGCGCGCGCGCGCCTCGATTTCAGAGCTCCCAAGCGGACAGAAGAGCTACTACATTCGTTATCTGCCGAGAAGCGTCCTCCAGGTCGGAGCTCACCCAGAGCCATTTATAGGGAGAGTTTGGCCATTCTCGGATCTTTTGCCGCCTCGTGGGTGGAGCCTATTTTGACGTCAGAGTCGTCGTTGCGCCGCCCAAAAAGCCTGAATCCAAGCAGAATCCGCTTACCAGACATCTGATGCGCGCCATATTGATGCTGTCCGTCAGCTTTGCTGTCGCAATGAATGCAATCAACAGGAATAACCGGCTTATGACCCACAGCCGCCTCTCATAAGGGGGGGTTTTGTTGCCAAACTGAAAGAGTTCAAGGACGAAGGGCTTTCGAAGGACAATGTACGCACGTGTTTTCCCTCCTTGCATCAATATGGCGATGGGGGTAAACAACGATCAGCATCAATATGGCGTCGGCGACTGGCTGACAACGGGACAACAATAGAGCACCGCGAGGGAGGTGGCTTAGCCGTGACGTCACATGACGCGCTTCAAATTAGGCTCCTCCTAATGGCCAAACTGTCCCTATAAACGGCTCTGAGCTCACCCGAAGAACGCTTCTTCGAAATCGCGTCGTCTCCCAGATACGGCGTGGAAGGCGATCATTCTATAACAGATGCTCCACGCGATCTGCATTGTGTTATATTTGTACTATTTGACTTTATTTATTGTATTTATTTATTTCAATATACCTCCAAAGGTCCCCTGAGGGACATTACATGAGGGGGTGGGTTACAACAAGAATGGGTTGCAGCATCGCGAGTATATGTACACGACTTTTAGTACAGAAAAAATAGAAAAAGAAAATACAAAGCCATGATAATGCTAGATAATAATGTAACCTATACAACGAAATTTACGCACGATGAATCAGCAATGTGGTGCATCGTCAGCTACAATGAAAATGGATCATGTGATATACTTTAATGGAGAAAGCTTGTCTCTGTGCATTTAGTGAGGGTGGCCTCCGGATTCTGACTTCAGTCGCATCGGCCACTTAATCTCGTAATACGAAGGGAACCCAGAGACAGGGGAAAGAAAACACGAAAACACACACGATCTCAGTTCCGTTCCCTTGGGTTCCACCTGGATTCCCTTCGTATTATCATGTACCAGCTCGCCTGCGCCCTTGCACTTCTTCCGTTACTTAATCTCGTGTTGG
This sequence comes from Ornithodoros turicata, assembly GCF_037126465.1. Lineage (NCBI taxonomy): Eukaryota > Metazoa > Arthropoda > Arachnida > Ixodida > Argasidae > Ornithodoros > Ornithodoros turicata. The sequence goes on along the minus strand of NC_088202.1, from coordinate 146,020,782 downwards.
GAAGCTTGCAGAAAGCTTTGGGCAAATTCGTTTGTGTTTCTTGCACGGTTGGAAATGCTGTCATGTCCCGCAATTCTTCCTGTCTTTTCACAGCCCAAACCCACCGAACCTGTTTTTGAGGATATAACGTATCACACGGAAACATAAAAAAAAAAAGAAGAACGTAACTTCTTGCCCTGCACATAATAATTCGTAGAGTCATAGGATACGCAATTCACAGGCATGGCTTGCAGTAAATAAGCTTCGCTTCAGAGTATCGACACTGAGGTCCTAGGGAGAGCAGGAGCGCCATCTTGTTTCCCCACCACACCGGTACCATCCCCATTTGAGGATCAAGGACGGTCAACCAGAGCGTCCCGAAGACGTCAAAACGAGCTCAAGGCCGTCAACTGCTGCTTGTAAACGAAAGGAACATTTCACCCGCGCACGATAGATGGCATCGTTCGATAACGGGCGCAGGGCGCATGGGTAGCGTGGCGCGGGAACAAGATGGCGTATGCTCGCTCTTGGAACTGAGTGTCGATACTCTGAAGCGTAGCTTATTTAGTGACTCTAGCTTGCAGCAGCGGCGAAATCGCGTCTGTTTTCCAGCCAGTTCGAAACCCGACGGGAAGCACGAGGGAGAGGGGGATGTGCGCATGCGCCCTGTTGTTTTCTTTTTTTTTTTTTTCTTCTTCTTCTTTTTCGCAATTGGCGGATAGGAGGCAGCGAACAAGTGTCCTTTCGTGGAATCCAGCCCTCCCCTTCCGATTGGTTTCGGTTTCAATCTGTCTACCAACGTCATGGTGACGTTTCTCGGGTACAGGGTACTCGGGTTTATTGGACACACAGGGGAAAATGAGCGGGGGAACCGTGATACACCCGAATGAGTAATGAGTGCCCACATCCATCTCCCGTATGGCGACCATTTCTCGGATCACGAAGCCATCATCATGACTTTCCAATAGTCTAGTGCAATGCCCACTTCAACCATACCGTTATAAAACGCATCAAACATTGATTCACACACAGCTGACGGTGAGAATCGTGTTACACTTTCCGAGCCGTCACATTATTATTTTTTTTATCGGCACGCCACGCAATGTAATCTAAAAGTGTTTAATCTGCACCCGGAATACTTTCAGTAATCAGAAGAGATACGAAAGTGCTGGAAGCGATTAGAAACAATACATGCCCTTGCTCTGACTGGCGTGACTGTTTTTTTTTTCTTTTTTTTTTTTTTTTTTTTGTCCCATGCGCTTTAACGCTGCTTCCAAACGTTATCGCGCGTCGGGAAGAATAAATGCATACGTGCACTTCGCTGTGTCGTCCTAAACGAGTATCGACGTCATGTTTGCCTACACTTTGCTGTTAGTTGTTGTTGGGTTTGCCGCTGCGGAGGAATCGCCATTGAAGAAAATCCATGTACTACAACCATGCACCACTTGTAAGTACGTCGCCGAAACAGTAACATGTTTTTCTTTCAAAACTGTAGCAGTCTAATAGTACCGTTTCTTCTTCCCGTCATCGGTTATTTGCGCTATTATCGCTGTCTGGTTGCCATGCTCAGGCCACAAGCTGTTCGGATCAGGCAGGTCAATAGGATGAGAATTGCGAACCAAAGTTGGATGTTAATGCTTTAACAAGTAGCGGCATTACGTCGCAAGACAACCGTGATCGTGAGGTATACGAAACTGTGATGGTTGTTTTTATTATATGTATCAGTATTGTCATTGTTATTCGTTTCATTCTTTATTGTGTAGACCATCATTAGATTCGCTGCTCCCTCCGTACATGCCTTTCATCGGGAAGCAAGAAAACGATTTTTTTCCAGTGGTTGTCCTGATAAGTTATGGCTTATTATGCCGCGAGAAAACTATGACCGTGAGCGATGCTCACCTAATATGATGCTCGCCGAATTTTTTTTTTTTTTTTCTCGAATCCTTGCGAAGTCTCTCTTTAAGTCGCAGGTTCACGATATTGAGCAGTATAATTGATGAAATAACCTTAGATCTCCGTTGAGTTTCTTTCACATCTGGAGAGGACATATTGCAAATCCTCAATGTGGGCGTCGAACAAGCTGTCGAAAGATGTGGAAAAAGACACACAAGAAATGCGCGCACTCAATACCAAAAGCTCCGTTTCTAGATATCCCACTTTTTCAATGAAAAAAAAAATCGCAGTGTGGAAAAAAATCGAAGCCCAAATGTAACTCGAAATGTAACTGGTAGAGCTGGGCGAATATTTGAAATTTCGAATGCGAATCGAATAGGCTTACTCTATTCGAACGGTGTTCGCAACGAACAACAGCTCGGAGTGAATTAAGACACAACACAGAGAGCGTACTTGTATACTGATTCGCAGAGCTTCGTTCCTGCCTTTCTTTTACGTCCTTTCAATTGCGAGGACTATTACTGTGGACTTGTGGCAAAGACATGCCGGCCATTTTGCCACAATCGACCGCTTGAGAGTCGTTACGAAAATTGTGTTTAAATAGGGCACATATCTGTTCCCCGTGCTGCGCGCAGTGCCGTAGCCACAGGGGGGGTGGGGGTGGGGGTGGGGGGCTCGAGCCCCCCCTACCTGCCACGGACAGACCCACGCGAATCGTGCACATCCGAGGAGAACATAATATATGGGTGAGGAGGGGGGGGGGCAGTGTGACGATCGCAAAAGTTCTTGCAGTTCGTGGCGTCTATGGAAGCAGCACTCTTGAATGGTTTTCAAATTATGAGCTTTTCAAAATACTTCCAATCTCGTGACACCACCTCATTGGTCATGGCAGCCTGTACATGTAACCGTATTGTGGACATCCAAATCAAGTACTTTCGTGTGTTTTTTTGTGTGTGTGTGTTTTTTTTTTTTTTTCGTTTTTCTTTTTTTTTGTTCGGAGTTTGCAGTGTGCACAAATACGTGGTTGGTTGGGGGGGGGGGGCGAGCTTTCGTATCATGACCCCCCCCCCCCCTCCGACCTTGGAGGTCTGGCTACGCTACTGGTTACGCGTACCTGTATACTTCGAAACATAGCGCATGTAATGACTAAATTATCGACTAATTGCTATTCTCTTCACAGCTGCTGATGTCGTCAACGTGAAAGAGTTCCGCACTTCCGAATGCAAGGCCGATCCATGCGTTGTGCCGTTTTGGAAACGCGTACAGTTCGAGATCGATTTTGTTGCAGGTAAGTGTATGCCCAACTGCGGTGTAGTATTTCAGTTGTTTCCTTTCTCTCTCTTTTTTTCCTTTCTTTTCTTTTTTTTTTCAAGAAGAAGCTGTAACTCATTACCACTTCACATTAGAAACACGCTATCGCTCATTTCCTCGAAAATCGCCGTGTGTATAGTCACATATACCATACCATGCCATCCACTTCGTTGCAGTCGTTAGTTCACTGCGATTCTTTGTTGCTTTCTATTTCTGCTCATTCGTAGCAGCATACAAAATCATGTAAGCATTCTTAACTGCTACTTTTAGATAATGAGCCGCAAAGGTGGATGCTGCGCGGTGGTGGTGGTTGTGAAAGCGCTTGCCGTTATCGTCCTCACAGAGGTGGGCAACAGGTCTTCGCGACTCTAAAAAAAAGATGTTTCCACTTCATAACCACGTGGTATTACTGCGTCAGGCATCATAGTTGATTCCCGCTGGCCGAAAGACATAGCCCGCTCCGCAGATTACTCCGCAGCGTTTCGAAATACCATTCTTTCGCGGGCTCCTAGTCTGGCGGGGGGGGAGGGATATGTTTTTTAAGAAAAAGAAAGGAAGGGTCAGCAAGACGAAGGTCGGCTTGCTATTCCAAACAAGAAAAGGGAAGAAGAAAAGAAAATGGGAAGAAAAGGAGAAAGTGGGGGAGTAAAGAAAGGGAAGGAAAGGAAAAGAAAGAAAAGGAAAGGAAGAAAGTAGAAGGAAAAAAACAAAGGAGATAAGGAAAGGAAGAACACAAAACTGGCGGGCAGTTACGAGAACACCTTGAGCGACACCATATATGACGGAATTGTTCAAAGAGATGTGTGTTCGCGGATTTGTTCGTGTGTCAAAGTGACTACCCGCGTGTTATGACGTTCCTCGACACATGTATCCTATACGAACAGTCTCTCCAGTTCAGAACTGGAATGCAGAGTTGAGCCGACGCCTGAGGAACACTCTTGAGCGCCGTCGCATTTTCAAATGCAGTGACAACGGAGAGAGCATTCGATGTCAGCGCGACACAAGCATTTCCTGTTTTGTCGCAACCTTTGATGCACTGTAAGCAACGAAAGAAGATGCTCACCGTGAAATCGCATGCACTCATGTGAGCGTCGCTCGCTTAGACTGTGTGGGTGTTTTGCGAGTTCGAGCTTTTTTTTTTTATTGCAGTCTGTCAAGGAACTCGACGCTTTGGGCTCTGTATGCACGGTGAATATTTGTGTCAGACTTTTGAGTCAATACGATGCACCAAATAAATGTGTATTTTGACCAAAAATTTGCCTTACTTGTTTTGGAATAACGAGCGTCAAGCATGAAAACCAGTAAAACTCGGTACGAAGGAAGTTGCCTCAGGACAGGAGCCGCCGATATTTCGAACAGAGACTGTTCTTCTTCTGGGCACCGTCCTCATCATTGGCATGGTATTTAAAGGGTTTGGTGTGACGTGTTTAAAGGTTAATGCGAATTGTGGGTCACCAGCCCGGAGGGAAGAAAGGGTCCGTACGGGCTTCTACGGCCGGTTAGCCAGGACGGGCCGAATGTCGAGGCATTGCAAGCTGAGAGACTCCTGATTGGCCGAATGGTAGGCATCATAGTTAATTCTCACTGGTTGCATGACCAGCTCCCGTGGCTCAGTGGTTAGCGTGCTGGCCATGTCACGTCGAGACTGGGAGGTACCCGGGTTCGAATCCCGGTGCCGGTGCTGTCTGGTGTTTTTCCTGGGTTTTCCTCAGACGCTTTCAGACATATGTCGGCACAGTTCCCTTAGAAGTCGGCCCAGGACGCACATTCCCCCAGGGCGTCAGTCGTGACGTTGCCCACATACGTGAGGCCGACAACGGCAAGCCCTATCGCCATCACCACCACCACCACCACCACTGGTTGCATGCCCAGCGTTGCTAGAATTACCTCAAACTATGGGCTCTATGAGGAGATGTGGGGGCCTGGTTATAGTACACCACCGGAAGCGAAAATATCCCGCATAGTAACTCTTGATGGACAGCCTGACGAATGGGACAGAGTTTCTAGCCACGGTAAATGTCGCCACTTTGCTGCTTTAACGCGTTTGATCACCAAATGCTCCAACTTGCTGCAGTTGCATGATAATTGATTTCATATTTTCAGAGAGGGCTTCCGATGTCATGCACGTCGATGTAAAAGGCCGGTTCCGTTACGGTGATCCACTGACGGCTCTGGAATCCTTCGAAACAGACGCTTGCAATCATATGGCCGTCCCCTGCCCTCTGGTCGCCGGAAAAGAGTACACAGCAAAGTCTGCATTGCAAGTTCCGTGGTGGAATATTGACGAGAAAGCTTTGCCGGTAATTGCTCGCTTTACCCTATTTGCGTTGCGATGCTAGCACACACTAGGCCGTCATGCACCAGCTGGGGCCGTTATTACTAGAGAGAACACATTCCTTGCTTCTGTGGGTATCTGCTGCAGCTCTGCGGTGTAGCCTGCAATCGATCGCGGCCGTACCATTCAGATTGACAACCATCCGCGCGGCCCTTGGTCTAACCAGATCGACCATCGCCAAGCTCTTGAGTTCTTCCAGGTTGTTCTCCGGGACACAGGTCTCCTCTCTACCCTGTGATGCGCCTGCGTACCTGTGTGCTGTGTTTTTGTGTGGTGTGTGATGTGATGTGATGTGATGTGATAGAAAAAGAAAAAAATGGGGATTTAAGTCGCGACAAAGTCAGACCGGCTACCCCAGACCATAATAGCCGCAGTTAGTCGAAATAAATAAAAATGAGAAGAAAACCCAGTAGTTGGAGGGCCGAGGGAAACTAGTGGGAACACTTGACTCAAACAAGGGACCAGAAAGTCTAACAAAATGTCATTCAGACGAGTTTCTTCGAGGAAACGTTGGAGCGCTTTCATTGCAGCCGCTTGGTGATTGAATGGCTGAGGACAAGGTCAAATGGCCGGGCGTCCAAGCGAGCCAGACTTATTTCTAGGGTCCTGCGACTGTCGGCATACATGGAGCACCTGAGGAGGATGTGCTCTGTGTCCTCGACAACATCGCACTCACTGCAGTTTGGAGATGGGGACTGTGGGCCTAGCGTTTTTTTGATGTTGTCTCACTGACCCCACTGACTATCGACCCCTATCCGGCGTCGTTCATCATCTCACCACATCTCATCCTGTCCATTGTGCCTTGGGGTATGGGCCGCACTTCATGTGGCGAATTTCCCCATTCATCATCATTAATTTTAATTCATTATTTAATTGCTGTTGCTGCTGGAACGTTGCAGAGAAAGTTGAGTGCATAGCTGGGCGTCCTCACTCATGAGGACCCTCATGAAGACGCCTCACCCTCACCTCACGACGGTGAGGTGAGGGTGAATGAGGCCGAGGCCACGCTGAATATTCTTCACGAGGACAGTCGTGAGGCATTGTCCCTCATGAGGCCCACCGTGAGGCCTGTCGTCGTGAGGCCATCAATACGTGAGGGTACATCGTATTCCGTGAGGAGCCTCACGGATGAGGTGATGGGTTCGGGTTCCTCTTTGCTGATGCCAAACGCTAACGTTAAACCTCACTGTGACAGTAACAACTGTTACCAAATTTATCCAAGCACAGCACGAAACCCTATAAATAGTTTAATGCCGCGCAGTATCATTACTACTAACTACCGGCGCAGTAGTTAAACGCCGAAGTCTCATGTGAACATGACGGAAAGTTATTTTGAGGCTCATGTGCCTCCTAGTGACTTGAAGACACGTCAGGCCATGAGTATTCACGAGGCGAGGGCTCGTGAGGATGAGGGGTCGTGGGGCCATGAGGGCCCTCATGAGGTGAGGGCACGTGAGGATGAGGACTCGTGAGGCCATGTGAGTCATTAGGCGAAAGTAGTGAGGCGCCGTGAGGACATGAGGGCCCTCATGAGGTGACGACACATGACGATGAGGACCCTCATGAGGTGAAGATACGTGAGGCCAAAAGGGTTGTGAATAGCCTCATGAGGTGAAGGCATGTGAGGATGAGGATGGTGAGGTCTCTCGGGATCCCGATGCCCTGAAGTGAGGTTTGTGAGGGCAAAATTTAAAATGGAATGTGAGGGTGAGGGCGACTGAGGTTTTAGTTACTAGTGAAGAAAATTTGGTGAGGATGAGCGAGGCCAATAAAGTCTGTGCTTCGTGAGGTGAGGATGAGTGAGGCCGCAGGAAAATGCCCACCTATGGTTGTGTGCAGGGCACATCAAAGAAACAACAGAAGGAGGACGCCGAGAGATTTTGGAAACGGGAAAAGACAAGATAAAAGCGTGGTGCAAGTGAACATAAGAATATGACTACAGTGATAGGAAGTAACTAGTCATATCATCTGTGATGCCTCGTCACTGTCAATCTACCTGAGGGGATGAATGCGAAGGCTTCGTAATTGCAACACCTATGAAGGCCTAACCACCAAGCCTGAACGCAGTTCGTGCGAGTCGGTGTAGTACGTTGCACAGAGCGTGTATTCACACGACCGACATTTCCCCAGAAGCGGAAGATGCGAAAAACGTCATAGCTTTCTGTTGTCACGTGAGCGCGAGCGCTCAACGTCGTGTCTTCACGTATTCACTGCTAACCATGGGGAATATCCTGCGGCGCAACTACAAGATATTCCGTAGCAGACGACAGGAAAACACGCTGACGGTGTCGTCTGCTAAGTGTCGTCTGCTAAATGCGCAGTACGCCACTCCCGATATTCCGCAGCGTGTGAATGCTCAACATAACACGGGTCGGAACTTCGGCTCTATGAGGCAGTGTTTTTCGCTTTTTCTTCCACTAGAATATTCCGTGAGGATATCGCTCGTGTGAATAAATGGAGAGCGTATAGCAGAAAAATGGACGGGTATGAGTTATAACTTATGGCTCTGACTAAACATTGACTATAACTGAGCTTGTCTTCACTGCGAGCCACTATATATATGGTGATAAAACAATGGACTTGTATTCTTTTTTCCCTTTCAGTTGGATGCAGAAGCTGTTCTCAGGGGAAGGGATGCGGGTGGACAACTCTTCTGTTTCAAAGTTCTTATCAGGCTGACCAGCAAGGAAGCTGTGGGTTGAGGCGGAATAGTACCCGTACATCCTGTGTACACCCAGTCAGGGGTATCGTACTGCAATCTAAAAAAATATACTAGCCTTTCTTTAGAAACGTTCAAATCTTTCCTGGGGGCATGAACAGAGACGAAGAAAAAATGGTGCTGATCCATAGCGTCGTTATTCCTCGCATGTAACGCCCTCTGGGTCTTTGAGGTATAGGCGTGTTCTGAAGAACCACAGTTAGGTTAACTGTAACTTAACGGTGTCCCGTATTGGCAACTCACTAAAGAACAAGAACATAACGTATTCTCGGGTTACGTAGTAGCAGCAGAAGCTGCTGTAAATAGCTATGGCGCGAGTTCCAACCCGGGCTGTATTTCTTCAGACGCTGCAAGGGCAAATGTCGGCAGAGGTTCCTTTGAAGTCGGACCAGATCCCATGCCACTACGCCGTCAGGTCTCCAGAGGTCTCCATAATGGTCTCCAGAGCCGTGTATTGGGCTATTCCCTATAAACGGCTCTTACCGTCTCGGCGGTAACACGACATCTATGGAGAGACTCTGCGTCCTTCTTCAGGATTCGCTGAGAACGGATTGTAAGCATCCTACGGCGAATGAGTAATTGCCCTTGTGAACATTCCAGTTACTTTCAGAAAGCATGCTCTTATACCCCACCATGTACGCCAGAGAGAAATGCTAAACGCCTTTTTTACAATTCACACTAAGCGGCGTTATTAAATGCACAAGGGCGACCCAAGAAAATATTCACTTTGCTATACGCTGATCCTTACGATTAAATTACTCACAAAGCTGACAAAAGAAACCATACTCATTCTTTCAATTACACAATTTATTTTGATATACTACGGTCTTCATTTAAGTAGTCGTCCAAGCTTCAAATGTTTGGCATGCCGTCCTGGCTGCACTGAACACACGTGTTGAGCTTGAGAACGTTCTATGAAGTATCTCTTCACAATAGGTCGTTTGAAGCCAGCATTTATTATGATGATTATGCGAGATACGTCTTCGCCGGCCTGCACCGCCGCGGGAGATAATACTTCACAGAGATGAATTTCTGCAGTCTTTTACTAAATTGACCACTCTTGGTGCAGAGTTTGTAAGGCAGACACAAGATAATCAATTCGAAGTTGTCCAATGGTCCACCGCAGTTGATATGGGCATTGAGGTTGAATGATGTCCGTGGATGAGCTCCCGTTCCCTTGAACTTTTGTTCCGGGGTCCATCGTTGATCCAAGAGGTGGTATCCGGAAGTAATGTGGGAATGCGTGGGTATGATAGGGGACCACATCACGTGATATGTCGGAAGAGTTCTCGTTTTTACTTTTTAATACATTCCGTATCAATACACAAGTGGAACCTCAAAACGTTCGTAATGAAGCGCACGATGTAGATTGCGCAGAATCATGGAATCTGACTGCTTTCTTTATATATGCAACTCCCCTGGCGGGAAGGTCCACTATATCCGTAACACTTCTAAGGAAGCTACGACGGAAGCAAGTCAGTAGGACAACAGTACTTTGTCCCGTGTGTTGCGTCTTGGCTGCTGCTATTATTTACTATGTCTCCTTAGGAAGTGCCGAAAACTTACAGAAGTACCGAATAGGTGATAAAAATGCATTGAAAGAAAGGTCGTCTCTTCTCTACGATAATAGACATCGCCCTGTTTGTAAACAAGTGACGTCATAGTGTTCGACAGCGCCACCAATTTGGTAGGGTTGAACTGTGCTCGAAGCTATAGGGGCGTACAAGGTCGTGCCCGAAAACCACGGTCTTGAGGGGATTACGATGGTCCCTGAAAGGGACGCGACCTCGCGTCCTACTTTTCTTTCAATAGGAGGCAGCGAACAAGTGTCCCATTCGTGGAACCCAGCCCTCCCCTTCCGATTCGTTTCGGCTTCAGTCTGTCTACCAACGTCATGATGACGTTTCTCGGGTACAGGTCTATTAGGTTGTTTACAAAATTGAAACAGCAACGAAAAAAAAAACTTTGGGAACTTCCCTTCCCAAGGCTACACAACCCTTCAACGACCCATCACAAAGGCTACACGATCCTACGTATACGCTACGCCAGACAGCATCCGCAGCCAAACGAGCCTTTTGGGCTTCCTCCGATTCAGCTTGGCGGTGTCGTCTCGCAGCCTCAGCCTTCTTTCGCCGCCGCTCCTCCGCACAGCTTTCATAACCCATGGCGCGCCCACGCAGACACGTCTGGACCTGTCGACCACCACAGCTGCACCAGTGTTGCCAAAACTCATACGCAGGAAGTCGCTAGTGATGTCCCGAAAAGTCGCTAAGAGTCGCTAAAATTGAAACCGAAGGTCGCTAAAAAAAAGTCGCTGCCGCTACTGTGCCCTTTTTATTCGCTGCACATTATGAAACAATGTGCTAACAGGCCTACCAGGACGTTTCAGCGAATGAGCGTGCTAGATGACCAAGAGAGGACATGACAAAATGAGTCAGAATGGTTTGTTTATTGCTTGCAAAAGGTTCTGATGCCTTGTCGTCCTTTTGCAACTTACTACGCTTCTTCATGTCTGACAACCTCGCGTAAATCTCACACTTGCAATAGATGTACTGGGCCCTTGTGTCACAGTCACCGTAGTCACAGTCTTTATTTGGACACAGCTATCCCTTGAATACAGGCAGCATCACCAAGCTCTTGCGGTATACTTCTTGTCTTACTTAGGATGCATTTCGGAACTTGCGTCTAGTCAACGCGGTTCGTCAGAAAAGGGGCAAACTGGAAACAGCTCGAAGGAACTAGCGCTGCGAATAGCAGCAACCAAACTGCACGACGCTGGAGCTCACCGTGACATGGGATGGGCCTGGAGCAGTTAGGCCAGCGAAAGATGGCGCGTTTTCATATTGTTATTCGCCAGAGCTTGCCGTCTACCAAAATGTGACAGGAAGATCACGATTCTTCCTGTCTCCATGATTTGTGTCGCTAAAAAGTCGCTGAACATACCAGAAAGCCACCAAAAATCCGCTGTTCCCAGATACAAAATTTTGTCGCTAGACAGACCACGAAATTCGCTAAATTTTGCGACTTCCCCCCAAGTTTTGCAACAGTGCCGCCGCCGACGCGTCCCGCTCTCCTTCCATGTCTAATCACCGCGCATGCGCGCCGCGTCGTGGCTACAGACAGACCACGCCGCGATTCCTTCGTAGCTTCGGACGGTAGTAGTTCCCGGACCATTCTGCTTCGGGAAAATTATTAGGGGTCTCCCTCGCGTTCTTTTTTCTTTTGGGGGGGGGGGGGGGGGTATCCCCATAGACATGAGCCCTGAACGGCGACGATATCCGGAGGGCCGGATGTCCTGGGGATCTTCTGAACCCGCGGCTTCACTGCAGGACGTTGCAGATAAAACTGAGACTTGTTCCATGGCGCGCGCGGTAGTGGCACGTCGCCGTCGTCCACAGGCCGCCACATCATTCCCGCCCCAGACGCGAAGCGGTGCTTCCTGTGGAGGTCCGCGTCGGTGCCAAGGGGAAAATGAGGCAGCTGGAATAAGGCACAGCTGGACACAGGGTAGTGGCGATGGTTCCAGCGGCAGCGAGATGATGTCAGAAAGTACGTTGTAAGCCAGACGAGTGAGCCCGCTTGCACGAACGTTGAGGAGATCGCCCAGTTGTGTCCAGTGTTGTACGTAGCGCCGTTACTAGTAGCGGCGCTACCGTATCCGTTACTTTTTTCGGTAGCGGAGTAGAGATCGCGCTACGTTTTTAAACTGGTAACGAAAGAAGTACTTCCGCTACAAATTTGCGGTAGCGCAATCTTTGAGCGCTACCGCTACTTTCCGAGCTGGGGTTCGCGACAACTGGACTTCGACCTATCACCAAACCTCCACTCTGCCTGCCTTCGATCAAGCTGCCCGATATCACAACTCATTCTGGGAAGACCGGGCAAATAGACGAAAGGAGGGCACAGAGGCCGTTATCTTACAAAGAGGATGTGTCCTCCACGTGTTCCCTATTTGGGATGAACCTTCTTGAAGATATGGTGCATTGTCGGAGTTGTCTGCAAACTGACGTCACTCAATTCTGGAGCCGTCCTCGCTAGCTATGAGTCATGACATTCCACATGACATTGCACCACGTATGCTGAGGTGCTTGACAGTTGCCATTTCTAGTCCGCTGCAATTGAGGGACCATGGCCTGCTACAGTACAAAACAGTAGCGTGGTGTTCAGATGTCTACTATGCGCCTCGGTGGGAAAGCTTTATCTGTGCGTCAAGGAAGTCAACGTCGAATTTGAAAAAGCACACCATGGTATGTTTACTAACTTCTCGTTCAGGGCAATCAGAGTTTTTTTTGTGACAAAGCTGCTGAGCCTTTTATCGGTAGACTTGCTTTGTGCTTTATTTGCTTTAGAGGAATAGAAAAAGATATGCAGGATACCGAGTAGGCTTTAGTAAATCTGTAAAAAAACGGTTTTCAAAATTTTAGCTTTCAGGCAACCTACGTGTAACCTCCATTGGACGTCGATTTATTATTTTGAGATATTGTTTTATTTTATTATTTTAAGACGTTTGAAGTACGTCATCAACGATACTGTTTGTTTCTTTCCTAAAAATAGCGCATGAAGTATCGCGTTACTTTTTACGGGTAACGGTAGCGGTATTCCGCTACTTTTAGGTACGTGTAACGATATCGGGATTTCGTTACTTTTTGCTCAGGTAGCGCGTATCGGTATTGCGCTACCTTTTTCGGGTAGCGGGTACAACACTGGTTGTGTCCCTTATACACCCTTGGCAGTGCTTTCTATATCTTTTGGCAGGACGAGCAGAGTTGTTGACTGTAGCGCGTGCCCGAAGCACTGACGAGGCCGGGAACGCCGCTGAGGAATTTTCTCAACGTTCGAGCAAGCGGGCTAAGTGGGATTGAGGGCGACAGTATACCGCAGCGGTGCGGCCGGTACACGACCGGTAGCTCTAAAGGCTGGTTCACATTGCTACGTTTACACTTGCGTATTGCATGCGCTTACGGCGGATCGATGTCATGGACGCGGAGAGACTCTCTGCGCCAGGCCACTCCACCTACGCACCGCAAGCAGTTCAGCCAACTTCAACTTTATCGGCGTAGGCAACGCAAGCGCAAGCCACCGGAGATAGAGTACAGCAGAGGAGCGCAACGGCCAGAACACAAAAATCAGAGCCGTGTACAGCCCAGTACACGGCTCTGACAAAAATTTCACAAAAATAAATGTGAACGGGGCGGCGCGTGCGGAAGCGTCAGCCGGTTTTTCTGAGGAAACACGCACACTGCTGCGTTTTACGTTTGCGTCAAGCTTGCGCTTGCGTGCTTTTCATCGCGGAACGGGTCACCGCGCACGTAGTCTCTGTTCACATCATTGCGTTTTAGCGTTATTTTGTCTGTACCTCCTGCCAAACCCTTGGTAAAAATTAGCATTATTATTATTATGTCTTGAGAGACGCAGAACAAGCAGACAGTAGTGGCTGCATGGCAGCAAGCAAGTTGTCACTAGAGGTTTGCCGGAGAGCACCATCGCAAAGCAGGCTGCACGGGCTGCATTCCTATTGGACGTGCTGTCGACAGCGCCGTAATACGACAGGTACGGGAGACCTTAGAGTCGGCCCAGGACGCACATTCCCCCAGGGCGTCAGTCGTGACGTTTCCCACATACGTGAGGCCGACAACGGCAAGCCCTATCGCCATCACCACCACCACCACCAGGTACGGGAGCGTGCGACTTGGAAAG